>NC_086285.1:126270897-126899028 GCF_963924245.1 Chroicocephalus ridibundus | reverse complement strand
AATGTAAATAATCTCACAGGGTTCATTCCCCGGGAATTGGCAGCTGACCAACCTAACACCTTCCTGCAGGAGCAAGGTATAGCTTTTACTCAGCAGACTCAAATCCAGGTGGAATTTAATAAACCCATGATGGGGATGAGTTGCCCTTTTCTTGTGTGGAGAAAAATCTCACTCCTTTCTCCCTTATTCTTTGGAATGTGATATTCTGTCCTGAATTTGTGGATAAAAATCATTATCCTCAGCTCTTGCTCCAATACAAGGTAGGCAATGAGGCCCCCAGAATAATTTCCAAATGGGAGGCAAGTCCTCAGTCAGATATTTTGGAAGAGAGAGTTGAGATGCCAGTGGCATCTGGACTAAAGGTTTCCAACCTGACTGCAGGTCACCTAGTCTTTTATAAAAGGCCTTCGGTGAATATCCTGGTATCTGAAACTGAAGAGGCTTTTGGCACTGATTTCACAGAGCTTGGGTTTTTACCCAGTTTACTTCATGGTAGTGGCTGTCATTTAGGCCCATTACTTTTTGCTATGAAATTATTTCAGAAGCTGCTCCATTATGCTTCACAAACCCTATTCTTTTTAGTACAGACATCTGATGCTTATAATAAGTGGAACAGAGAAACCGAACCGTGATTGCTGGTGGATGTGTTGTTCCCATGTGTGTGGGACTGAATTGTTCTTGCTGCACATAGTTTGGCTCAGTCAACGACTTTCAGTCTTCTGAGCTCCTCTGGGCTTCTCATCCCAAAGTCTGCCATTTGCCCTTACCTCCTTTCTTCCAGTCCCACAATTTATTGCAAACCTTTTGCTGCAAATTGATATTTTGGAGATTTGGAAGAGTTATATTCAATTGCTTTTTATTTAGACAGTGTGCACGAGCGTGTGCATGCTCAAGCGGAGTGCCATATGCAAGTCCAGTCTGACTATGGCTCTGAGCACTTCTTACTACAGATTTTCACCTTAATGAAACCATCCATCTGATGGTAATATACACAGCTCTAGAAAAAAGTCTTCCGTTTAGAAGTGTCAAAGACTATATTGCTACCATGTGCTTAATCTAAAAAGTCCTTAGGATGATACACATGAATGAGAGACTATTTGCACTCTTTGGAAAAAATGAAAATGTTCTGATTTCATGCCTCATGTAGTCCATATTTATTACAATTGCCTAAGTCAGTAGAGGACATTTGCTTATGTTACATAATCTACTGAAACATTTGGGAGAAGATCAAAAGTCATTAATGGCTAGTTGTAGCAGTCCTAGACATTTATTCTGATGCCTAATTTGCCCCTGTATCAAACAGTACATTAAACAATTTAGCTGTACCATAAACAGTTGTTCTTTCTGTGTTTGAGGTGTGGAGAATAAAAATCACTACCGCAGAGCTAAAAAACAGTAGAATAAACAGCAATTCAGATAAGTGGTATTTTCTTCTGTTGCTTAGTTACCAGAGAAAACTTAACTGTATTTGTATCTCAACAGTATTTGCTGTGTTAAATAACAACAGATTGTTCTATTTTGCTTCTTATGTGCCTTTTTATTAGGTGTGCCTGAATACTTAAAAAAAGAAAAAAAAGACTCTTTAGCAGGAATACTTTCTTCCTTATCGGTATGTGTTAACGCGTATTCTTTTTGTTCTGAAGAAATGGACAAATCCCTTCAGTTTTAATTCCTTTCTCTAGGAATGAACAAGCAGCCAACTTCTAATTTTCCAATCAAATTATTTTTTGATGGGAGCATTAAGGTTTAATGTGCAAAAGGAAACTGAAATGCATTCTGTAGCACAGCAGTGACCAAAGCTTGTCCAACCAAGCACGGTGCTGGCAATTTACCAGCAGTCAAAAGTCTGGGCTTAATTTACTTTAAATTATGAGTGCAGCATCCTCATCTGTGTCACTGAGATGAGATCCATGTGAGGACAGACCCCACTGGGGAATATTTCATCATAAGAGACATTAAAAGACTTATTTCCAGAATATACCTCCATTACAAAGATAAAAACCAAACTCCAACTTCTTGTATTTAATTTTCCCTTGCAATATTTAAGATATCAGCGAAATATCTCCTTTACTACCTTTAACGCAAAGCAAGGCACTTTATGAGCATAAACAGAATCATTACATCTGTTTCATTATGACCTATAAAGCATTCCCCAGCATCTTCCATGACTGGGTGATCCTTCCCAAATGACCATGAGTTGTATTACAGCAGGATTTTACGGTCATCTAAATTTTTATGGCCATCTGAATTTAGCTACTATCTGAATTCCCCAGACGTAACCAGTCATCCCCAGCACCTTCCTTTCCTTTCCTGACATGGCCAAACTGCGGACTTACAGCATGTGAACCGCGGGTGTCAGGAGATGGTAGGACCCAGGTAGGTACAGGTTTAACGAGGAGAAGGCAGGGTGCTCTACAGAAATCCCTGGTGCCCCCGGCTCCTCTACTAACCCCCCTCACCTGTGGGGTACGGCTGCTCGGTCCCACTGCTCAGGCTACGGTGGGATTCAACCCTCCAGGAGGCAAAGGCCCCCTCCGGGAAACAAATCTCCTTGTACTGGCAGAGAGGTGCAGCTTGCGTGCTTGCACTGAATGCCACAGATGCCCAGCTGTCCCGTGCTAGCACCCCTCTGGCTTTACAGTGTTTTCTTCTCCCTTCCTTTCCTCTGCACCCTGCAGATTCTGGTGAGACGGGCAGCAAACCCCCTGCCTACGCACACAGCGCGGTGATACCCCCACACCACGGCCGCCATGTGCTGCCACCACATCAGGCAGAAGCACCCCTGCAAGTCTGCCGTTTAGTTTAATCATTTCCGTGTTTCTTTTTTCCGAACTGGGATACTCCCAGCATGCGCTCGCCTCCCAGGGATCCCCATGAGCCCGTCGGCTCTGTGGCATCCCGACTGGCCTGGGAGTCCCCGTGCTGCCAGGCTGCCCCTGCTGTGTCTGTGGTGCTCGTCCTCCTGCCAGCTTCCCCCTCCACAGTGCCAGGGCCCAGGGGCAGATGGAGCTGGGTGGCTGCGGACCCATCCGGCAAACAGCTGATGGTGTCACCGCCGGTGACAGGGATGGCTTAACCTTGTCATACAGTCATTGGCTGCAGCTCCTCAAGATGCTGCCCTGATACTTCTCAGTAGTGAACATTAGTGCATTTTTTTGCACTAATCAACTATGGGATAGAATTGAAAAGGAGAATGAAGAAGTGAAATGACAAAAAAATATTTATCATGGTGTGCTGCAGCTGTCTATAGCTTTGTATCTGTCTATAGCTTTGTATCTCAGAGTTTCTTCACCAGGCATTGCCACTGGTGCTGCGTAACAGCTGCCCTTCCTGTTTCAATCAGGGCACAAGGCCTTTTAGACACATTCAGCAGCACAACAAAGAAGTTCTACTGCGCTCTCATTTCCTGCACGGCACCGCACACCTGTGTGCTCTTTAACCACGGCCACCGCTTCACCAAAAGCTGATGAAATCGCTTTGGGCCTCAGAGGCCCCTTGGTTTCCACCTGTGGGAAACACTGGAGGTTCTTAGGTATGGTAGAGGCTGCAGCCCTGGAAGTGGTGCCTGTGTGAGATGAGACACCTGAGGGCAAGCAGCTTCCTGAGAGAGCAGAGATCTGCCCTGTTCCACATCCTCTGAGATACCAAGGGCTTTCCTGCTGTGTTGAAAGGGCCCATACAGGCTTGCTGAAGCAAACTCAACTGCACTCAACTGAAACTGCTAGGAAAGCATGGCTTTATTGATAAATGCCAGGGCACTCAAAAAGCTACATTAAAATCCTGATTCACAGCCTGCTGTGTGACTGTCTCCTTTTGGTTTTCTTCCCACAGCCTTACACACTTTTGGTGGTGCCCAAGTGGAAGGCTGTCTCTGTCCTATGAATAAGAGTTGAGAACTCCAACCAATAGTGGTTTACACTGAATTTCTTTCTCCTCTTCTCCTCCCTTCCTCCCCGTGTCATATTTTAATTTGCTTCTAAGCCTGTCTGCCTGTTAGTCACCCCGAAGCACCCTGGGAACTGAATCCTGGTTTGCCTCTGTGTCTCAGTCTGGAGGTATCAAGAAGAAACAGGGAGCAGAAAAGCACAGAATCTCCCAGGGAGCTTCAGGCATTCCCTGGAAAGGCAATTAGTCATGGCCAAGGATCTGTACCACGCAGCTGTCACAGGAATATAATCATTATCATAGGCATCCTCTCTTCACCCGCCCCTGGGGCTGCAGCAGGAGCTGAGTGGTTTCCCTGTTCCTTCCCAGCTATGACAGAATTATGATGATAGCCCTTGGAAATGGTCCCAAGACCCGCCTCGTGAGACTGGTGAGGGAGACGCACCTGTCTCCTGACCACCTGTTTGACTGCACTTGAAGAATGGACCACTTGTAGAAGTGGGCACAGCTGGAGGACAGTGTCTCTGGCTTCTTCTCAGCTCGGGGCACCAGGCGTATTTCCCAGCTCTTCAGAGAAGCATCCGGCCAGCATCCCATCACCACATAAGGATAAGACCAGGATAAGGCATCAAGAACCCTTTGCCTACCTTACCACATATTAGTTTCCAGAGGAGTAAAGTGTACAACAGCACACTCTGAAAAACAGCGTCCCATGGCTGGAGAACTTGCTGTCTGGAGACAGGCTCTTCTCCTGGGCACCAGTGTTTATTATTCACTCTGCACACAGGGAGATGCTCAGGCCCCTCCAGGGGGAGCAAGTCTCTCCCAGCATCCATCTCTCAGACCCATTTCCAGAGGGACATGGGCTATTTATCGATGTGAACAGTCCACAAGGGAGGGTTCAACATGGAGGTGGAGCACTAGAGCACCTAGTGGGGTAAATACCCTTGAGTATTCCTGTGCCAGTTCATGACTAGCTTTGTTAGGGAACTCTTCAGTGGCAAGCTCTCAAACTCATGGTCAAACTCACCATCTGGAAGAGGGAACGCCTTCATGCCATTATTCACTAGAATCCATGCTGTTTGTGGCTCTCTGATGTCTCTGATAAATTAAGTAGATGAATCTGCCTGCAGAATAAGCAACTTTCCAGTGTCAACTTCCACAGAACAAAAGCAGGCAGCTGTGATTTCCTTGGTGCAGGAAAGGAAAAAATTGCATGTTTAAAGCAGAGGAGATGCCTGCAGTATCTTTTGCAAAAGCCGAGAGAAGCAACAGCAGTACAAATACTAGAGAATCAGGATGGCTAGGCGTAGAGGCTATATTTTATCTCCGCAGACGAAATATAATTTGTTTCCTTCCATATACACATCTTTCTTTCATGACCACCGGTGTGTGCCAGGATGAATCTGGGTTGTGTCACTCTGGGGGCCTAGCACGTAATCTCACACTATGAAACAGCAGGAGCTAGCTGCCTCCACTAACCAGTAAAAATGAACTATTGCCAACCTTCCCCTTCCCTCCTCCAAAAAACCTTCCAAATTGCTTATAAGAGCTTTTATAGGACCTGCTTGCTCTTTCTGGCTCAGAGAAAACACACAACTGAGAATTCTGTTTGGAAATATCTATGCTGTAAATAACTTTTTTATTCATCCTATTTATATAGCAGTCTATGCTTCAGCTTTTTCTTTTGAAGTACTCAGGAAAAGCTATTAGCTAATCCTCTGATATAAAATTCCTAATAAGTCGAATGTTCATTGTTTGGATGGAGCAATCTATAAGCATTCAGGAAGCAATGTGGGATTAGTCACTCATTAAGATATGGACAGACAGCGCTCGTGTGATCTTTATGTGATATTCGAATGGCTGTCAGTGTTATTTAACAGGAATTCAGGCTAACTTCCTGTTGGTGCTTATAAGTGGTCCTGACTAATGGAGAATGCACTTTAATGTTGCCTGCTTGAAGAATTTTATATAAGATTCAATTCAAAACCAAATTTGCCAGCTAATAGTATTAGTAGTGCTGAACAGCATCTCACAAAGAAATGGTCCTGAATATCAAGCTGAACACTGTACCATGCAGTATATCTGCGTGCTTTGCAAATGTGGTATGCAGAAATCTTTGGAATAAAGTTTCTTGCTTGGGTTTTGCCTAGGGGAAAAGCTCTAGGACAAATGGCAGCATTTTCATTTCAGCCTTTCATCAATGCCCATAGGCCAAATCCAAAGGGCGTCAGTGAGAAAAAGACCCTGAAGAATCTAGTGGGAATTTTGCCAACTTACAGACCTCCCAGTTTGCCCCCTTATCAATATATTATAGAAAAAGATGAAGGAATATGAATGTTGACACGCTGACAGCAACATATAAACCAAAGGAGAAAATAACATGAGCTGGCAAGACAGCAATTAGTTTTAGGGCTTGAAAGCAAACTGTGGTCATTAGAGATCTACAGTTTTTAGTCTAACTGGAATTCTCAATTCCAATATTAGCTCCATCTTAAAATATAGCTCAAAACCCAAGAAGCACTGAAGGATAGTGCCTATGGGAACAAATGCTTCAAGAAATAGCTCGTATCAAAGGGCACAAATTTATAACAAATGCTGAGGCTGACTCTGAATTCAACAGCCATTTTGTTCATAAAGTTATTCAGAAAAGAGGGCAGAGATAACCCAGGCATGCAACAAGAATGAAGAAAGATTTTTTCCTATGGCAGAAATTCCCTAGACAAACAGGAGAAAAGAGACCGACCACATCAATCTCTTTTATACTATATATTGAGAAGGACAACCTAAGGGGCAGATGAACATAATGGCCATTGAAAGAGGCAGCACAAAATAGTCAGGAGTGTCAGAGCCTTATACACATATCACATGTTACCTTTTAGCTCAGAAAAGATTCATTCATGTGCAGCAGGAGCAACTTCAATGAAAAGTCCATTTAAGAAAAAAATTACTTTAAAAAAATCTGTATGATCCGTATGAGTTAGTTTACACAGACAGTTACCTCCATTTAATTGGAAATAGGAATTTTCAATGGCTGATTTAAGCACTTAAACTCTTGACTTGCAGGTGGCTTCCCTTGGTTTAGGATTGATTAAGAACCAGTTTAAGGTAACCTGAAATAAGCCAGTAGCACTGAATTAGTCTCCACCCAAACGTTCGAAAAAATATAGGTAAGATTTGGCCTATGAACATTTTTTTAAATACTATTTTTAGTTGGGTGTAAGATCAGTAAAGTTTTGCAACACAAAACACAATCATATTTGCATACAGATGCATATGTATAAGCTTGTCATTCCCCTGCAGTTTAGGCATCTTGTTCCAGTAGAGAAGGATATAACATCTGATAGAAGGCTTGTAAAACTTGGGAGACCATACCGTTGAAATGCTACAAATATACCTAAACAAACACAAAATCTCTGTGCAGGTAAGTCCCCAACTGTTGTACCTGTATGTATAAACAAAGAGCATCACTTTTAAATATTAAGTCTGAATTCACTGGCACCCTGAAAATCAGTATAATTAAGAGCCTGATGTAGCATAGGAGTGCTTTCAAGAGGGTAAAACTGGACAGGGGGTTGCCAGGAGCCATAGGGCCATCTGCTCCTCCCCAGGGTGAGGGGGAAATGCCAGAGCTGTAAGGCTTATCTGGGAAAGGTGGAGGGAACTCTTGCTCTCCACAAAGCATCCGGCACTATCCCTTTGCACCTGGGCAGGAAACATTCCCCAGCGCTGGTTTCCCTAAATGCAATGCAGGTTAAAAGAGCTCTGAAGGGTATCTCCAAACACTACTTTGACCGTGGTATGCCCATTGAGACTGGCAAACTTAGGGTGATCTGCTTCATCCTTCCATTACAATCTTAATCACAGAATCACAGAATGGCTGAGGTTGGAAGGGGCCTCTGGAGGTCATCTTGGCCAACCCCCATACTCAAGCAGGGCCATCACCTAGATCCAGTTTCCTAGGAGCATGTCCAGACAGCTTTTGAATATCTCCAAGGATGGAGACTCCAGAACCTTCCCGAGCAACCTCTGCCAGTGCTCAGTCACCCTCACAGTCAAAGGGTTTCTTGATGTTCAGAGGGAACCTCCTGTGTTTCAGTTTGTGCGCATTGCCTCTAGTCTTGTCACTGGGCACCACTGAAAAGAGCCTGGCTCCATCCTCTTTGCACCCCTCTTTCAGGTATATAAGATCACCCCTGAGCCATCTCCTCTCTACGCTAAACAGTCCCAGCGTTCTCAGCCTTTCCTCAAAAGAGGGATGCTCCAGTCCCTTCATCAGCTTTGTGGCCTTTCGCTGGACTCTCTCCAGTAGCTCTACATCTCTCTTGTACTGGACAGCCCACAACAGGACACAGCACTCCAGCTGTGGCCTCATCAGTGCTGAGTAGAGGGGCAGGATCAACTTCCTCAACCAGCCAGCTACACTCCTCCTAATGCAGCCCAGGACACCATTTGCATTCCTTGCTGCAAGGGCACTCTGCTGGCTGATCTTCAACTTGGTGTCCACTGGGACCTCCAGGTCCTTTTCTGCCAAGCTTCTTTCCAGCTGGGTGGGCCCCAGCATATACTGGTGCATGGGGTTGTTCCTCCCCAGGTGCAGGACTCTGCACACTCCTTGTTGAAGTTCATGAGGTTCCTATTGGCCCACTCCTCCAGCCTGTTGAGGTCCCTCTGGATGGCAGCATGACTCTCTGGTGTATCTTCCACTCCTCCCAGGTTTGTGACATTAGCAAACTTGCTGACGGATGATGGGGCAGAGTCTGACCCATCATCCAAGTCATGGATGTAACATGGATGTAACACCTCTCAAGATGTTAAACAGGAGCAGAGCCAGCATTGACCCCTGGGGTACGCTGCTAGTTACTGGTCTCCAGATAGATTTCATGCCACTGTTACAACCCTTTGAGCTCAGCTGTTCAGCCAGTTTTCAATCCACCTCACTGACTGATTCTCCAGGCCATACTTCATCAGCTTCTCTGCGAGGATCTTATGGGAGACAGTGTCAAAAGCCTTGCTGGTCTAGGTAGACAATATCCACTGCTGTCCCCTCACTGACCAGGCCGGTCATTTCATTGTGGAAGGTTAATACTAGAACTATGAAGAGATCAGTATGGCAGAATTTATGGTCAGGTTTATAGGTACAGCATTGGTGAAAAAAGCAAAAGCTTACAAGTAACTTAAATATTAAAAAAAATTGAATTCTAGCATCTGTATAGCAAGCAGATAGCTCTTTAACTACCTGTTCCTGCCACCAAAAATCCCTCAAACGTATGGCAGATGCCAGAGCTGGAATTCCTTATTCAGACTGACACTCTTTCTCCAAAATGACACCTGCTACAAGTCTGATTCTTGGCCTAGACTTTACAGATTACGACTTCTTCAAGGAACATATGATACATGTCTTCATAGCTCTTTGCACAGCGAATAAAAATGCTCTCAAAATCCTAAGGGCAACTGGAGTTATACATAATGCTAACAATACTACTGTTAATAATAATAATTACAAGGCTGTTTGGCATTACTTGCTTAAATTGAAAACCATTTATATTAATCCAGAGAGAAAATTGCATGAACTTCCTTTAACCTTTGGAAACCATTAAGAAATTCAGTATTTTTGGCTAATTATGGTTACAATTCATAGGGCCTGAATGCCTTCTATGTTAGCTAGGTAAAATACCAGTGTCTCCACGACATTTCCTTCCTCTATGGATCCCCATCACCCAAGTGCAGAACTGGGCTTTCCATGTGTGTGGCATCTCTGAATGTAAGGAGTATTTGAGGTGAAGGTGATAGGGATGTAAGTGTGCCTGATAAAGGAGGTAATAAAAACTACAAACTGTTCTTCTCAGCTTTTCAAGAGCACAATTAAGAACTTGCTCTATCTGCTGGTCTAGGTGAGACCAGAAGCTAAAAGAGCTTGGGAAAGCAGGAAAAAGTAATTTTGCAGGTTTTTTTTTTTTTAATGAGAACATTATAAAGAGAAGCTTTCCTCTTTTAGACCTTGCCGTTTCCTTTCTAACAGGAATCTGTATGATTGCTGCTGGCTCCCAGGCCATACATATGGCCTTGGTTTCCAGAGGAAAGTCACAAAGAAGGAATATAACTCAGAAGAGTGCTTCTATACACAGAAATGTGCACGTATAGGAGGGGTAAAGGAAACATAAAGTGATACATTGAAAAGCTCCACCTGGGTGCTCCAAAGAAAGCGAGGGACTCCTGACAGGTTAAGAGGGTGGAAGACCATGCAGGTGGCTTCCCTACACCCACAGCCACGGTTGGTCCCTATGTGTGCCTTGGCACATGCACCATATTCCTGGAATTTTCAGTCTTCCACGCTCTGCTGGAAAATAAATTGTTTAGGTCTAGGAGGGATTACTAAAGCTAGCTCTACCAAAGACCTGTGTATTAGTGTTCAAAGATGCATATCATTTCCTACAGCTAGAGGCAGCCATTTAGATTTGGCAGATGTTATTTTATTTGTTCAGGCTGAAAGGTCACTATAATTCTGCCGGCTTTATTTTCCGTATTTAAAATGTCACCCCAAACAGGTAGCTAAGGTAACGCATTTGCTTTCTACATGTCTTTTACCACTTTCCATGTCAGAGAAGGTCTTTTATGTCTTAGGAATGCTAATTAAGTTTGAGAACTGGTCTCTGAAAAACACACTCGAAGAAAGTGAAGCACCTTTTTAAGATGATTGTCTCAGTTCCAAGGGTGTTCGATTCTATTGTTTTTCTAAGGGCTGTGACGTGTTTGCTTCTGGCAGCATTTCTGTGCTCTCTCAAAGCATCTCTTCATGCAAGAAGGCAATTATAATGATCTGAAAGGTTTCCTGCTACTGTCCTCCATTTCTGTGCTCACATTTACTTGTGTCTGCAATTTGCACCTACAGAAATACACGCCTAATGTGACCCCGTGCTTTGAAGTCCATTTCAAAAAAAACAAAGTCATGGCTATATGGAAGCCTACATCGATCTATCTGTTGATACCCACCCTCCACGAATCCTGGCTGTGCAAACCCACTCCCTCCTTCACACCAGCTCCTGCACACGGCTGAATCTGTGCTGAGATGTTTCAACATGTCATGCAGGTCAAGAACTACCCATTTTCCTCATTTAATTTCGGTTAGTTTTCTGTGATCTTAGCATGCTGAAATGGCTTCGTGAGGATGACAGAGCACCAGAACCACAGAGAGAGGCAAAAGAACAGTAAGCCATGGACAAAGGCAGGTGGGACCACATCATCCAGCACTTTGAGGGAGCCCCACTGCCATGACACGGCAGCTTCATTTATTGGAAAGACCTCGTTGGCTCCAACGATGCAGTTTTGCCTTGACATATTTCCCTGGGGAATACTTCAATTCTTTTTCTAATTAGAAACCCCCTACCTTTTACTGACATTTGAAATGCAGGTATCTAAATGCATTTAAACTGGCATGCTGGTCAAATATGGCTAACTGTACTCCAGAGACTCCTGTCTGCTTATTAACTAACTTATACCAGGCACATAACAGTAATAAAGATCTCTCTGTGCATTGTTTAATTCAGTACACTGCAATTTATTTTTTTTTTTTCAAACCGAAGAGTTAAAGCTCTCGTTTTGTGTTACAAATTACTTGAAAGGAAGAGAAAAACATTCTGGTATTGAGGTATATTTCTGAATAGTTTACTTCATACATTCTGTTTTTCCATCTTGTCCTTGTCAAGATGGTCATGAAAGCAAAAAGACCAAAAAGAGTCTCTACAGAAGAATACTTATTTTCCTTGTAAAATACACTAATGATCAATGCCGTCTCTAAGGACCCATGGTTCTTTCTTCCTTATTGTTGTGCATGTTCTAAACCAACCTGCAGACTGGCATGATATACTTGTGAAGCACTGAAGGCCTAGGTCAAGATAAAGACCATCATTCACTGTTTTAATTTGCTTTTGAAATTAAATTTGAAAAAGACTGCAGAAAATCTGTTCCTGTGCCAAGGGTTTCCTTTTGTACTGACTATTTAAGTATTTTTACAAATGCATTTTTATCCCTTTTTTTCCTTCCTGACCGCATGGTTTGAACACACAGGTCAATGTGACCTTACAGCTTCCTAGGGGAAAATTAGTTGCAGAGAGATGGCACGCAAAGAAAGAGACACTGACAAAAAATCAGTGGGTTTTCTGCAAAACACATTTACTGTTTCTTGGCAGTCTCTGCCCTCAACTCCCACCTTTGCTTTAGTAGCATCTGCTGTGATTTTCTTATCTTGCACTGAGTGGTTCAACCAGAATTTCATTATTTGGAAAGTGCATTCCATTCACTAATGTGTATCTGATTAAACTTGGCTCCAGATTACCTTAAGTTAGAAGCACATTATAGCTACATCTTCACAGAACACTAAAACATCCCACTTCCCAGAAAGCATTGGCAGAGGCCCAACTCCTACTGAAATCACCAGGACTGAGACTTCTAGCTTCCTTTAAATATTGGGTCAGATCAGTAAAAAAGGGACAGGCTGAGGATTATATATATACAGGCGTAGACATATATGCATGGACACGCATCCCATATATACAACACTATTATACATCTGCTGGACACTCTACAGGAGTCTGCGTGCCTGTGACCTAACTGTTTTGTCCAGAAGCAGCCTGAGATTTAACAAAACTGTTTGAGGGAAACGAAGGCAAAAACCAGAGGGAACATTGATCGAAGCTCTCCCAGCTAAATCCACCGAAATGGTAAATCCAGGAAGCTCAGCCAAAGGCAAAGAACAAGCCCCAGGCTGCTTCTCCAGCCTGCCCACCTTGCGGGATCAGTTCCCCCTGTGGTCCCCAGGCTCTTCCCTGTGTGCTACTTCCCTGGACTGAATGGAGTCTACGGTACCTTCCTCATGCTACAATCCAGTGTCTGTCTGTACATGTGTCTGCTACACCTCCTTCCCCTGCAGGGGTGAATCTGGCATTTAGCATTAAATTGCCATAGCTAGGCTTAGACAACTTTGTCTAAAAGATGAGCGGATTAAAAACAAGGGAACCTGTTGAATGGTCTTTGCCATTCCAAATGAAAACCACACAAATAAGCAAATAAACAAAAAAACCAAACGTGCTGAACGAGCCAGTCCAAATCCCTTCATTTAGCTGGCTTTCAACATTGTTTTTTTCACACTCTTGGACTTTATATCAAGCAGGCCTGGAAACCGATGAAACAAATTTCAGCACTCTGGGAATCTGGCCTATGTTTGCAACGGGTGGACCTTAACTAGGCACAGGGAGTGCCAGAAGTTATAATGAAGACAGATCCTCTTGAGACCTCCAAATTAATTTTAATGAACTGAGGAATTTGACTAAGCTCCTGTTAAGCTTTTCACATTTGAAACTCCTGTTTCAAAGGAAACCTGTGGGGTTTCATCCATCTCTATCTTCTTGGCTTGATTTGAACTGTATCCTGGTGACAAGGGGAAACACTTCAAGCAGGAGGGAGGAAATGCTCTAAATGATTAGCATCAGGAATGAGGAAAATTCAGTCCCAATTCTCATTTCTTATATCTCTCGTAAACTTGCAGAATCACTTAAGTGGAGATAGGTTAACAACATACTCGGTACAAAAGATAAGACAGAGATCTGCAAAAAGCAAGTGTGCTCACAGAGTTAAATGCAACTCAATTAAGCACCTACAGCCAAGAGACTGATGAAAATCTTGACTACCCCTCTGAGGAAAAAACAATTGTGTGGTATCTCCAGTTTCATCCAAGAGGAACGCCAGAATTATGGCAATGCCCAGAGCTGCTACCACACCAGCCCAGCTGAGTGTCTCAGTATCTCCTCCTTGCTCTTGTCCATATGGGATGTACCAAAATCTACATGCCTACCACTCCCGCACGGACCCAATCCTGGCTATAGGCCCAGCACACAAAATGCCCCTTGGTCCCCCATTCTATTTTTCTGGCCCAAATACATTTAGTGATCAAAACCAGAGCGTGCTCCTACTGCAAACCTTTCCCATGGCCTTCTGGCTGAATAACTCCCAAGAGAGGTGAGACTGGGGCTTGAATCCCTGCCGGCTGGGGAGGACCTGCAGGAAGCCCATGCACTCCCTGCACAGTGCCCTGCCCACCACACTGCAGGCTGGCCCTGTTACAACTTCTGTAGTTTTAAGACAATTACCAAGAACCAGCAGCTAATTTTCAGCATCCAGTAGGTAAGCAAAAGCAGATGTGCCTTCAGATACCTCCTCAGTATTTCCTCCTAAGTGTCGAAGGTAACACAAGACAGCCCATTAATTCTAATGCAATATAGTAGCTTTATCTCCTTGTACATCTCTCATCGTCTCTATATGGGAATGGTACTGTTCAGTAACATTGTAGGTATATTTGTATATTAAATTAGGATCTCAAAATACTAGCTACCTGGGATAGCAGGTGCTATATAAGTGAAAGAGATTATATTTAAAATGTCACGTTAAGGAAAATTTTTTTCTTCAGAAGATTATCTCACTGAAGTCCTCAATGTGTTTTAAAGTTGAAATTTCATTAACAAGTTGTCAACACCAACCCCTCCTCCCCAAAACCTCTCTTTTCCCTCCCACAACCCTCTCTTTTCCCACTCTTTCCCCAAAACACCAGCCATCTTGAAGCATCTAGAATGGCAAAGGAAAACCCGGCATTCTTAAAAGAGGAAAAGAATCAAAGTAAGCAACAGGAAAAGTTTCTTTTTAGGGCTAAAAATTCTTCACTGTCTCACACGTACAAAGTTACCTTATACACAAACACACATACGAACACACTCGCAGAATGCGTATGTACATGCTTGACAGCTAAATTTATGCACACAAATACGATTACAGGTTAAATGAAACAAAATACTGTTTCAGTAGCAAAGAAGAATTGACGGGGGACTTTTTACCCACCTTGTTCCTCCAGTTTAAACTCTTTCTAAGCCTCATTTTCTACTCATTAAATTAATGAGTTAGCAGAGCACTGGTTCTAGTTCTTCTAAAGTGGCTAGATGCAAGTAAGGACCCTACCAATTCAATTTTGACCAGGAAAATAATTGCTTCACAGTAGACACTGGTTATAAATCAAAATTGCATGATTCCTCTCACATTTCAGGAAATAATAGCACTGTGTCCATTCCAAGAAAGTCATGGCAATCTCAGGTACTTCCTAATGAAGACTGCTACCCTCCATCTGCATCACATCAGGCACTATTTTCTCCCTTGTCTCCTCTCGTACATTACAGTTTCCAACAGTTATTAAATGCATCCTGGCCAGCCATTCTTTTAAATTAGCATCCCCCATAAGAGGCAATATCCTCCTGAATTCCCCCAAGAACCACTGCAGCTGTAATCTGCACTTAATATTGAATTTGCACCAGAGAAATTCATTAGCTACGAATGGTATAAGACTTCCTTTATGCATGCTTTCATTTCATTCATCCAAAACCACCATAGTCCTTGGGTGCAGCAAACAAATTTGGCCTCTTCCCAATAAAATCAATTGTTAACGCACATACTGAAAAAAGTCCTATGTATTCAAAAAGGATTAGTTACAGCTTGGACCCAGAGATTTTATCCTGCTGAATATCTTTTTAGGCTTTGGCAATGCCTTGTAGGTTGAAAAACCCTGTTATACACATACTGCAATACTCATCCCACTTACATTCTTAGAAAAATCTGGGAATATGACACAGAACTGACGTAATAGTTTTAGACAGGATTATAGCCTACAATTCTAAAATCAGAGCTATGTAGAAATTGGACAGATTTCAAATGTTCAAATATTCCTTCCTCCAACAGTAATATGAATACTGAAGTAGTAGCAGACCTGTTGTGGTTTTATATATATACAACATAGCAAATAACACTCTTCTATATATACACATGCATACACACATACACACAAATATTTTCTGTGTTCTTGGCAATTTTGTGTTAATACTTGATGTTATGACATTGTCACCCAAAACAGGTAGCAAAACTAATGTCATGCCCTTTAAAAGTCTTTTAAAATTGTAATCAATTACACCCTCTTTGAGATCCCAACAAACAGGAGAGAGCCTGAAAAATTACGTCTTGCAAAGCTTAAACTGAGACGCAGACAAGGGGTAGACTGACTTGAGCACTGCAGCATTCATGAACTAAATAATTTGTCACTGCATGTCTTAAACGTAATGAAATCTTGAAAAATGACTTTTCCTTTTACACCTTTTTCCCATAAGGAATGTAGCTACATACAGTATAATTATAGTAGCATAACTATATACAGAAATTCTCCAGCCCTCCATTTTAAAGGATACAAAAAATCCTGTACCTCTATACCTTTCAAGAATGACTGTGCATTAACAGAACCACTGAAAGCAATTATCACGGTAATCTAGGACTCTCGATAGTTAAATTACATCATCTGACACATATGGGGATAGGATGGTTCAACACTTGCTATTGTGTATTTTGTAGTGAGCAGACTCGGAAAATATAGTTTCCTCTGTATATTAAAAAGGCTTATTTAAACCTGATTCATTTTTTTGGATAGGCAAATCCCCAAGGAGATCAAGGCTTTTCTAAAATGCACTCATCAAAATTATGAGAATTCAAAGACATACGTGTAATACAGAGTAGATTTGTCAGGGGGCTGAAGGAGCTACATTCCTATAGTCCTTTCTTTTCCTCCTTAGCATGGGTTTCTGCAGGCCATATAAACCAGGCCCAAACTGTGGCTGTAGCCTAAAGTTAAGATATATTAATGCACTGTATGGCTGACGCCTTTCAGAAGTAAAGTAGTCTTAAACTGAAATCATCAGGAGCAATAGAAGCTCAGTGTCTCCTTTAACTCATTTTTGCTCAACTGCTTTTATTTGAAAAATTCGGATACAGGTATCCATATGCAAAGTAATAGGCCAAAAATCTCACTGTCCTACTTTACAGTATAAAGATGAATCAGTAGCAGTTCTGCCTGTATCAATGTAATTACACCAGTATTTGACCTAGACTTGCATAAAGCAGGGTAAAAGTAGAATTACATCCCAGATCCAAAACTTTCCTATTTTACACTTCTTTTTATACTTCTGAATTATTTCTCATGAGTGCAAGCGTGCCTTCTCCTCTTCTTCATACTTTCTGTATCACCAGATGACATTACTAAACCCAAATTAAACAAAAGTTCTATTTTGGCGATCATTAGCATACATCCAGGAACTTTATATCTCAATGGGGAATCAATCTGTGACCTTTTAATGTATGTATTCTTAGTTTGTAACCACTATTAATACCCTGAATTTTCATTCAAATACAATTACAATGATGTGACTTCCTCATAATGCATCTGATTAGTCTTCCAGTCTGCATAAACGTCTATTGCAGTCAATAGGTTAGATGGATATAGCAAATCTAAATGGATCATTCAAAGGACCAACTTCAATTTTATATTTTCCAGTTTATAACTGAAATATTTCAGCTATAAAGGCAGTGAATTAAGGGCATTACTGGAATAGTGCTCCCTTGTACTCCTCAACCTCCCTCAAGCAATAGACTGAAAATTCAGGTATCAATAATAAAAATATTGTTTGAACTTGTGTACCTCTATTTTGTTCTGTTATAACCCTGGAGCTTACACACTTCACCTGCGAGCAAGAAAATACAGTAAAGGGATGTGTTTGGCAGCTGCCTTCTCTATTTAAAATGTCAGGTTCATATTTTCAACTATCGCCATCAATTCTAAGGCAGTAGTTAAACTAGTCTAGCTTGTGGGGTGGGAAAAACATACTAGGCTCAGTCTTCCATGTCTGATCTACAGGAAGAGCATGAGAAGTCCTGCTACCCTAATAGTTTTTGCATTGTATGCAAATTGTCTTGTATGCGTATTGTCTTGTATGTTTTTTTTCTGTGTTCAGGTCTTAGTAGCATCAGCACTTTCCTTTACAGTTCAGATTCACCAATTTATTCACTAAATTCTTCAATTCTTTCTAGACTATACTTTTAGATACTTTACCTCAGCAAAAGCATTTTTAAAGATGCTCAGGTAATTTTATTAGCTTGCTGGTGTTTTATTTTTTGTCAGAAGTTTCATTTGCCCTGCATGTTCCAGATAGAAAACTTGTGTGAGAATAATTATAACTGAAACAAATTTTATTAAAATATTGTTTGCTCTGGAATTATGAGCATGGGTATTTCATTTCACTGACGCACATTTTGGTTTCTTGTTTCATTTCTTTGTATGATACAAATATTTAAACTGCCAGAGTGCCCAGCTGTTGCACACAGAGCATACACCAAGGACTGTCATGCTGGTTACCAGACTGCATAATTTGTCTGCCTTGACCAGAATCCAATGAGAAACCCTTCTTACTTCAGAGTAAAATCCACACATGCAGGCAAGTCAGTTTTCTTGACTTGTGGTGAATCTTGAAGGCTGAAGTACTTTGCAAATAAACTTCAGAAGCTTCTGTGGTGCCTAATGAGGACATCATTTGCTAAAAAAGTGAAGAACTCACACACTTGAGTGAGCTGGTACAATTTTCTCTTCCAAAACACATTATTTTCTACAAGTCTGTGATGAATTTCAACTACCACAAATCTTCTGATTAAGTGCTGTATTTACGCAACCAACTGAACCTCATTACTGTCTCCTGTTTCAGAGTGCACCTTGGCAGGGTTTTAGTCTTCATGTCGCCTTCATGTCGTGCCTTTACCCAAAGAGAAAACACTCAGACGCAGGCAGTAGCTTTCTGTAGAACATTTGTGATCATCTTGACACATACTGGATTGCAATAGGCTCAAGATTTTTTTTCATGCTCCTTCTGGAACAATGAGGGTGGGAGACAAAGACTGATGATCTTCCCGTCAACGATGTTGTTTAGAAAATATTTAGAAACAAGTTTTTCAGGAGGAGAATATCAAAACCATATTGTGTGCATATTTAATTTTTCACATTTCTGGAGCAAAAAGGCACAGTTCTGCTGGTCTTTCTATGCCAGCTTGTCTCTACAGACACCTGCTCACCCATGCTGACCACTTAGAGCTTTTCAGATTTACTTTCAACTTTAACTCTCAATTGGTAAAACAAGGTTTTCAGCGTCTTGAAAATGAGGAACAGGGCTTTTTAAGCTGACAGCTGCTTCCACTTTCTTCACAATGTACACCAAGATGATCTCATTCGTGAAGCCATTATGATGTCTGATGTGGATTTAAGATAGACTAATATATTAATGCAGGAAAAAAATCCTAACACTACATATTAGTTCCATTTATCTTACATTTGGTGTTGACCTTAGTTAAGTTAATAAGGAAGACAGAGTTTCACTGTCCTTTTTGTTTGGGATTAATCTCATACTTAGTTATTCTCAGATCTTACCACATCTCATTTTACTCTTAGGTCATTAGTGCACACGTGGATCATCAGTCCTTCTACAATGCCCTGGAGAAAGCTGGTAATTAACCTACTTCCACACTGACCATAAACCATCTATAGCTCCTCTTTATTTCCCTCAGTCAGTTTATAATCTGTAACACTGCTTTACTTTGGGCCTGCCTACCTTGAATACTTAATTTCCTTAAATACCTCTGACAAAACTGTATCAAGATCGCAGGGGTATGGCTGGATTTGTCTTTCTCAGTGCAGTAGCACTGTGACGGCACAGCTGGTTCCTAAGAAGCCTAGAAAGAGTCAGTGGGGTTTTGAAGGTCTGTGGGGAGGAAGCAAATCAAGAAAAGGCTAATTTGGGTTATGGGATACATGGATAGTAGAAAAGATGAATGAATTTTCACAGAAGTATGTGAAGGGCTTGTTTTGTCTCCCCTGCAGCATGGCCTCTCCGAGTGCTCCTTGTTGCTTATCCCTCTGGTAATACTTATCCTCACTCTACCCAGAGAAACTGCTGAAACCTCTCTTCTGACTCCAGCCTGACGCCGAAGGAGTCCTGCACCATTCTCCTGTGCAACATCCCCCAGCCATTGCCTTGTGCCTCAGACCCTGCCAGGGGCTGGGAAAAGGAGCAGGAGCAGAACTGGAAAGGGAGGGGCCTTTTCCTGGAACAGCTGATCTAGGCTGTCTTTTTGTCATAGGCAAAGTCATATGTTGCTCCAAATGGCCCCCTGCCCTGGACAGCCTCCTATGATGACAAATGCCATCCACCCTCTTAGAGACTTTTGGCACAGTCTTTTCAAAAGCCTAGATAAAGAACTGGCTCGCAAAGTGCTTTCTGCTATTTCAATGACGGATTCAAATTCTACGAGATTAGTAAGATTAGATTTTTTTGTTCACGGAAGCCTGACTGATTTGCATCTATTGTATCATGCTTAGTTTAATGTTTTATAGGCTCTAGCTAGCTTTTTTCAACTAATGTTCCTGATCAGTGCTTTATGTTCCTCAGGTCACTCCTAATAATTTTTTTTTAAGATAAGTGTAGTACTTGTTACACTCCAGGGCTGTAATTGACTCCAGCATGAAGCTATGCTTTTATCAGCAGCTCAGTCACTTTCTTCTCAAACATCCCTGTAATTCCTGCATGAGTGGTGGCTTGGCCCACTATCTAATTTCTACTGCTAGTTTATTCTACTGCTCCATTTTTGAACATCTCATCGCCCATTACGCCTAGTTCTCACTTGCAAAAACAAGTGTTACAGTAGGAGTATATGCACCATCGTCTATGACAGGCACTAATGCAAAGTCATAATCAAGCTGCTTTGAAATTACACTTCAGAACTGCCTTCCTCTGACTCAGGGCTTTGACTGCAGGAACTAAAGGATAAATAACTGCGCTCTCTTCTCCTCTCAGCTGGATGCAGGCAATCATCCTCTGAAGACGTGGCCACAGCCGAGGCAGGATGCTGGAGCAGGGAGTGCAGGTTACCTGGTAGAGCTGAGAAAACTCTCTTTTTCCTGGTGTTTTCTGACTTGTCTGTGTGTTTAGAGGTAGAACACTTGTGTCATGGTGACCAGATTGTGACCAGATTTGAGGGAAGGAAGAAGTAAAGGTCAACCTGTGGACCATTACCCCTTGAGAGACAGTGAGGGTGTAAGAACCTGCTTCCCTCTGTACCATGGTCACAACCTACTTCCCAGGAATGGCATGGCACTTTTCCAAAACCCATGGTGTTGTGGGGATGCAGGACATCTGTGTTGCACACTCTTCTCGTGACACTCTGTAATTCTGGGAAATTTTTACCTTACATATAGGAATGTTGGGAAGGAAAGCATTTTGCGGCGGCTGGTGTAGCAGACACAGGCTGGCTTTTCCTCTGGTCTCTTCTGGATTATTACATCTATTACATGGTTGGCTGTGTTTGCAGGAACAGGCTCAATGATCCATGAACTGTCATCCACTCCTGTGGGGAATAATTGGGGATAGCAGGAACAAAATCTCTGCTATTTTAGAGAATTTGGGATTCTTGTTCCCCGTTTCCCTTGTGTGCTGCAAGAGTTGCTGTGAATTCTTCAGCTTCTCCCAAGCTTTCAGAGGTGTTAAAAGGTTTGCTGGGCTTGCAGACCTGTCTGGAACTCAGAGATATTAAAAAATAGTAACAGAATGGCTAGATGAAAGAACAAAGGGCTGCAAGCCAGAATCTGTCCTTTGCCAGATGGTCATCTTAATAATACTTTGCATAAATCTGGCATTAGGAACTTGTACTTTGGCCTCTAAAGTGGATACATATCATTAATACTGTTTTACAAAAGGAGAAGCTGAGGATTGAAGAGGTACATTCAGTGGCCACAACATCACTAAACACTTACGTGAGTAATGCCAAGAATTTTTACACATAGGTTATGCACAAAAGGTCTTAATGGCTACACTGCATTCATGGAAATCCTTGGAGTAAACTGTGGTCAAAGAAATCACAATATGTCTCAGCAGCCACACTATAAACCCGAGCTCAAGGAGATTCCTGACTTTAGACCTAGAGATCTGTACAGCTGCTTTTGGGTATTAGAGTTTCCTCCACGGCTTACGATAAAGGGTGCTGTAATTCAGTCAAGAGCTAGAGCCAAGCAGCACGGTAGAGTTCAGCACTGACGCAGGAACCACGGCATGTACTTCACCCAGTGTGCCTCAACAGGTTGGTAGATTTTTGTGAACATGCTCAGCTCACACCCTCCATGGGCAGATATCAGCCTGTTTCTGCCCATGCTGCAAGCAGACATCAGCTTATTTTGCCCATACTCCAAGGCAGAAAAAAGAGGCCATGACCATACAACCTTGGGCTTGGAATTAAGCTGACAAACTCATCTTTCCTTAAATCTCATCATGCAGGCCTAAGCAAGGGACCAGTATGGATGATATTCTCCGTCTCTAGTTATGTGTTGACATCTGCCCTAAAACACAACGAGTAAGCCTATCTTCAATCTCTCTCTTCTACAGTAACCTCTCAGCAGACTTCAGAGCTTCATCCTTCCCATTTGGTAGTGGATATAATTTTGAAAGCATGCAGAGCTGTGCCTTTAATGCATTACTCAGTAAAACATCTTGCCAAGAACACTGCAAAACGTCTAAATCCAAACTGTACTTCACTTTAGCTCCTTTATGTTCAGTGTGATTTATCCCGCGGCATTCAAGTACAATTTGATACAAAGGATACTTTAATAAGGATTTAGGGCACTGTTTCTGAACCAAAGGGTCACAAATGCAGGAGGACAGTGAAAAGAAATCAGGGTGACATGAAGTACTGTAAATTTTATTATATTATAAAGCAGAGAGAATGCTGTTTTCCAATTCTGCACACATAGCCTAGCCATTCAAGGTCAAATAATCTGTTAACCTCTCCAAACAGACACATGAACATAAGCTTACATATCCTTCTTGTTACTATGGATATATTCTTTGTTCTTACACTTACAGTAAGTGGAAAGAAATCATAAAAAATTGATTAAGACTTTGTCAAGTTGAAAAGCCTAGGAACACTCTTCCAATTTATGTTTTAAGAAGAAAAAAGCCTGGAAATATTTAATCTGCAAACAGCTGCTGAAAATGGTGAGTTAATAGGAAAGACTTTTCTTTTCTTTGAAAAAACAGGCTTAAATGACAATACATAGAAATAATAATCACTTTTATACTTTGGAAAAAAGTAGCATAAAAATAGTGATGCTTTAAGTAATGTAGATATAAAAGTCTCAGTAAGTACAGCTTAACTGTGATATACTGCTATGTAACTCCTATTTATGCTAATGGGTATCTCCTAAATACTTTACTGAGTACAGTGAGAAAAAAACTTACGGTATAAAACAAAATACGCAGAAGTGATTCTCACATGGCATGTACACCCAGCTGACCCCGCTTCAGCTCTGAAGTGCCTATACATTTGCAAATGCTGCTTACAGAGAGATGTTCAGGGAGCCAACTGAAGATCATAATACAAATAATGGGTTTTGGGTATCACCTGTACTTCCAATAAACCAGTTATAAACCAGCTAAGTACCAGTGAAGTACTGGGACATATTTTTGTAATCCAAACAAATGAGAATCAGAGACAGGAGTATACGGGGGAAGAGAAAGCACCTGCTGCAATATTAAAAACAGAGGTATTAAGAGCAAAGAGGTAAACTTCCCATCATGTCACCCATACACATAAATAACTTTCTTTTACTGCTGAATCACAAAGGAAATGGGCATGCAGCGGCAGAGTCGCTTTGTTTAACACAAACTACTTAAGGATTATACATAGAAAAATACGGTATCATACAGAGTTTGGCATCTGTTTTTGCAGCTGTCACACTAGCCCTGCAAGGGAGCATTTGGAGCTGCAAAAGAGGCCAAAGGGGACTATATTCCACACAATCATCACCAGGAAAACAGGGTGCCAAGTGGGTATTTGAGTCAAATTTATAAACCAACTTGCTTTAGAACAGTGCTTCTATTTTTAACATGCAGGGATGAGCCAAGAAACACTGAGATCATGCATTACAGATTACAGAAAGATACAGTATTGCCCTAAGTTTCTCCCCAGTGCTCTTAAATATTTGAGCTTGGAGGTGATGTTCAGCTTTGGGGTAAGTAAGTTCATCTTCATTTAGAAAAGGAATAAAATGGGAACAGCTTACAATAATTCAAAATAAGTGCTTTTTTAAAAAGTATCATTCCCTGTCAGAGACTGCTTAGTAATTTATAAATTATTTTGGCAGGCACTGATGATTAAATGATCTAGGTCTTCACTTAAATAAAATGAGCCATGCCTTTTAGTTCAATGTTTAACATTTTGCATTATGCAAATGTCACAAGAGAGTACTAGAATGATGTTCCTCTCTGCCCAAGACAATACAACACCTGACTCAAGTTCTCCAGGTATCTATTGGATAAATTTTAATATTCTAGACTGCAGAAACCCAAGTGAAGATTCCTTCATTGAGGTATTTAATATTTTTTTAAATCTTAAATTTTTAGAAAAGCAGTGGAAGTCTCTAGTTTTACACACAGATCACTGTTTTGGTTTCTGATTTAGAAATTCTTAATAACATTCATGCAGTTGTATACGGAGCTGTTAGTATCACTGATTTGTATCAGCCTTTATTTAATGAGTTTCTCAGTATTTTAAACAGTAAAACACAAATTTACGCTGAGGATTTTCATTGTGCTTTTCAATAAGATCAAAATATGTGTCTGTTTGTTAGAGTAAATTAAAGAGAATCATATAAAACTACCATATAACAGTGAATAAACATACACAAATTTATCAAGCATATGCAAATTTATCACATTATTTGGCCCAACTTGTAAAGTTCTGATCACACCGTCACCTCATTTATGACTTTATCCAAAGTTCACTGAAATTTGTGTGTGCAAAGCTGCAGCATCAGTGGAAGACCTTAATATAAAAACCACGCAGAAACCAGCTAGCTACCTTGTACCATCAGCCTGTGTAACGGCTTGCTGCTTACCACAGCTTCCGGAACACGGGGTTCAGCAAATCTTTTTTTTCCCATAATAGAGAACATTTTAACAGTGCAACAGGACAGCTTTCAGCATGGGCACAAACACATGTGATCTCCTCATGCTGATAATTCATGCTCAAAACAGCTATTTGGAACAGCTAAAGACCCGCTTTCCTCCATCTGACTCTTACATACCATTGTGGCATTCATGCTGCATGTTATGCAAGGTTAAAATCCAAGGTTGGAACCCCATCCTGGCTTCTATTTAAATCCCCAGCCTAGGCACTTGTCTCTTGACCCTTGTTTTTTAAGCATACTACTCTTCCAAGGTCATATTAAGGTCCTCCAAGCACATCAGCAAGGCAAGGGAGCTTGTTTTGGTCTTTATACTCTGAGAACAGGCTTGCCTGCAGCAATTCTATTTCAAGTATCCTCATTCCCAGGTCAGTACAGCCTATTTTTATTGTGAATTTTCCTTGCCTCCCTGCCACACATATTTACCCTTGGACAACACCTAGTTCTCAACCTCACCAGTATTCATCTGCTGCTTCGCAAGTTGTCAAATGACTACTCAGGCGCTAAAAAACCCAACCAAGTCTCTCTAGAGTCTTAATTTAAGTGTTAGCAGGGAGCTGAAAATTAGCAGTAACGTTCCTGCCTGCAGCTACGAAAAAAATTGTGAGAACTGACATTTTAATGATTGCTAAGAACGGCTGTGTAGCAAGTTTGCTAGTTGCTCTCCATTCCACCTTCACTGCCAACGCCGGATGCGTAAGCACTGAACCTACATTCCTGCAATTTCTCTCTTGAGGGTAGGAACCTGAGCTACAAATGCAACGTTGGACGGTAAATGCCCATGTCAAGTAAGTTGGTGAGGCCCAGCAATCTGCTCGGGAAACTCTAGAATGTTCCCACATTGCTGGCTACACTGTGGAAAGTTTTACAGGCTGCTGTTTCTGAGCACGCTGGTCCACAAAGCTCTTTCTCAGAAATTCCAGCTCAGTCATCTTCTTCAGCACCTGCTGTTTGTAACTTTTACCTCCCTGATCCACTGGAAACTCCTCTATAGGTTTTTTTAAGCTGACGATCTCTGCTCAG
This sequence comes from Chroicocephalus ridibundus, assembly GCF_963924245.1. Classification (NCBI taxonomy): domain Eukaryota; kingdom Metazoa; phylum Chordata; class Aves; order Charadriiformes; family Laridae; genus Chroicocephalus; species Chroicocephalus ridibundus. The sequence continues at coordinate 126,873,209 of NC_086285.1, read as the reverse complement.
GCACTCATTTTTAGGTCCCTGTTCTCAGCCTTTGAGAACTTATTGCCTCTTTGATGCTGACTTCGCAGCTATATCCTATACAACCATAAACGGTGCTTGCTCTGATGAATGCTTTTAAATCAGTTGTGCGTGCTTTTCACTTTCAAATCATCTTCCCACTCGCACTTGGTGTATGCGACTGCTTCCCTGTCAGGCTAACAGCTGGTTCACAATCCACAGACAGTGCCTCTCAGCATTTGCCTTGATAAGGCTGACTTTCTACGACCACCCGATAGAATTGGCTGCCAAAACCAAGACGAGAAATACTTCAAATGTCAAGTTTACTAATCTGCTCAGGGATCTAACCCTGGCACCCTTCTGATATTTGCCTTGTCTGCCGTTTGCCACCACACCGCCAGTCAAAATCCACTCATGTTCTGCTCAAGGTGCAGTGGTGTGCAACCATGCTGCTCAGACACTGTGTGACCCAAATCCTATCTCCGTGCTGCCACCACTGAGCAACATCACTCTGCTGCACATTTCACCGTGCAGGTTTTTCATCTTGAGGACCAACACAACCCCAGCTTGCCATTCTAGCTTTCTTACCCTTCTCTCTCCTTCCACTTCGTTTCAAATCCCAGGGTCCTTGATGGTCAATTTAGCTATGCCATAACTTCTTAGTGGCACAGTAGCATCTTGCCAGCAGACAGAATGGGTCCCAATCTGCTTCTGTGTTGAAAGCCTATCATTCAGATAACAGATTTTGATAGACTGCATTACCTCTGGTCCCTCCTAAATTGCTGTTGGCCACAGTCAGTGTGTAGCCAGCACCCACAGCCGGGCTTTCAGGACAATCTGTGTTGGCTAGGTGGCCAGGTGCACATTATGATTAACTGCACAGGGGACGATCTGCTGGCCAGGGTGGCTCTAAACACACTGAACACTGCCAAATTGTCATGGTTTGGTTTGGCCAGTTGTGCACATGCTAAAAATAAAATGACAGCAGTAGACACTGGGAAAAGCACTTAACTCCAGACAGAAATCTGTAGTGACAAGTATTAAAATCTCACGTCAAAAAATTTAATCAAGGACATGATAGGTCCAGCTGAACTCAGAGCCCAGGAGCGCTTTCCATCTCCCAGCTCTGACTATGCACCTTGGCTGCATGTCAGCCCAAGGCCGAGGACGTGGGTGGGATGGGGACAGTCACCCTGTGCCCCGGCAGGTCTGTATGACCGGGAGTTAAGGCTGCCAGGCACAGTACTGAACACATCGCTCCTGCGGTTTGGGCACTGTGTGACATAAAACACTGCAGAAAGCAATAAAAGCTGGAGAATTCCTATCTTCTTTACAAATAGCTTTCTCTACGTGAACTTTGACATCTTTTAATTACGGTGAGAAGTTCTCAATAACAAAGAAGATACTTGAGATACTAGAGGGATACTTAGAAGGGTACTACAGGGATACTAGGTTTGGCGGAACATGGACAACTTTAGAGATAAAATGAGCAACAACCCTCAAAATATGAGGCATTTGAGAGGTATTGGAGTAAGTGCCTACAGCAGTTTATGAACAGATTCAGAGATGATGGTTCACAGTTCACCTATAAAACTGTAAATAGTTTTGAGAGAAAGATTAATTTCACAGAACATCTTGGAAGTGTACTGTTCAGCTGTGATATTCTTCAAAAAGTTAAATGTATTTGTACTGTCTAATACAAATATACAGGGGGAAAAAAATCTTTTTACTGGAATGAGTAATCACTACATGGTGTTTAGCAGCGCAATTCTCCCTTTAATTGTCTGTTCCCTACTGATGACTGTTTCAGTGATTCAAGAACAAATATCAAAGAATAAATAAAGCGGATGCAAGAGATTTCTTAATACTAACACCTAGGCTGCACTTTATAGATGAAATCTCAGACAATTCAATCGTTACATAACAAACATTCTCATGGCAATTTGGGAATTGCTCTAGACGAAGGCTGATTTCTCTCTCCTCTGCCTAGCCCCACCATAGCTTAATCATATTCTACTTCTGACTTAAGTTGCAGCACCTCACTGGCAACATAACAGGCATCGATAGTGTCTCGAAGGCAACGGAAAGTGTCCTCTCTGAAGCACTGCAAAACTGAGTCATGTATAGTAATGACCATCTATAAAATAATTAAAAAGTCACTCGTAATTTACACATGCATTTCAAAGAACAAATCCTTACAGTGCCTAAAGAAAACAAAACCTGCCATCTTTCTCTTTGTGTGGCTCCCAGGAAGGCAATGGGATTTTGGGTGCATGCGTATCTTAGTCTGATGCCTTCCCTCCATACATCATGTACCAACTGAACACACTGAGCACAAAGGGATGGCTACAGTGACAGGGGAGCATCAGCAGCTCACCCATTCTCACCATCCCTCCAGGCTTGTTTCTCTTCAGTTTTTCCCTCAGGAGCATTCAGACTGTGCCCTTGTTCTCTCCTCTGCCTCCAGACGTGATAGGGGCCTCTTTGCCTCTGTTGAGAGTCACCAGAGCCAACCTCTCGTTCCCCTGATACGCTGGAAGCCTGCAAATGAGGTGGAATTTGCAGCGGTCTGCTTTCAATTGTACACACCAGCTGGTGGCAGGAGGACTTCTGCTTGCTATGGTATGCCTTGTACCATTTCTGTCTGCACCTTAATTCATATATTTGATGGACCCTACCTACATCGCACTTTAAACCTAGTGATATCATAATTTAAAAATAAAACTTAGAATTTACCATTCCATAAAAGCCACAGATAACTCATTAGCCTTGCTACAGACATATATTTTGTGACCTGAAGACTCCACTCTCCTCACTTAGTTTGATCTCCTGAATAACAGAGGCTAGAAAGAATATCAACCAGCAATTAGGTGAGAGGGCTCCATTTTTTCCTCCAGGAACTGTTTTCTCCTAGTATTAAGTACCGACACCAAACTCACATTGAACTCAGGTCTCATATGATTTTTACAAACAGCAGCTGTCGCAGTGCCTCGTCATTAACATGTGATTGACATGAGGAACACGGCTCCTCCAGTGTGAGGCAACATGACAGCAGTGCAAATGGCGCAAGAACCCAATACACCCGTATCATCCATGAAACTACATCCTGAAATTACACATCCCGAATAACAGCCTCAAGAGTCAGTTTAGCGCAGCACTGGCATCAAAGGTAGCATACCCAGACCTGTACAGATACAACCTGAGAAGATACAGGCCATGCAAAGGGAGCTTTAAGAGGGCCCAGGTTGTTGATATGAACAGAAGATGGACAACAAAAGCCTTCTCTTAGTTTCTGAGGAACACATACTTTGTTATTAGTGCTCTAATTACACTCTTAATTTGATTTAAGTCCAAATGAAACCCTGAGCCGTGCTCTCATTAAAGAACACTTATATTCCTATACTCTTTAGCTACGCAGCTAATTTTAAATGGCTGGAAGATAAATTAATTGCATTAATTTTAATAACATTTCATTTGGAAGTCTAGGAGAAAACTAAATGAGACCTGTTGAACAGATAATGGTGTAAACATTTTCTTCATTCACTGATTTATTAGGGAGATTCAATGCAATGCAAGCAGTTCCCCTATTAGAAAGGCTGCATGGCGTGGACCATGACCATGTGCAGAAACAAAACTGCACATTTTTCATTCCTGCAACAGCCCAACTACGGGGGACTGTCACGGTCCCCTGAGGCTGCTCTGAGCGGACTGCCCTGACTGGACACATATCCAGCCGAGACCGATTAGACAAGAAAAACAAGGTCATTCATGCTACTTCCCTTTTTAATGATACTAATTTAAAAATTAAAATTCTCGATTGGGGTTTTGCTACTGCCATTTAGAGCAGTAAATAGAACATACCTAACTACTACCCACTTAAAATTGAATTTTTAAAGTTTAAAATACTACTTTTGCATACACCCTGAAAAAAATTGCAAACATTTTATAATTTGAGTTCTGAAGGCTTTCAAAAACTCAAGATTTGTTTTGCAATCTCAAATTTTTCAAAATATATTTTATTGAAAGGTTTTCTTTTCATTTTCTGAACCTTGCTTCAGGACGTGAAATGGACTGACAATGTAAACAAGATCCGCTATGATCTAAAATCAAAGGCTGGATATGCAGTTAGGCCAGTATATATTAATGGCCTACTCATTAAACTCATTGAAAAAAAAAAAAAAAAAGAATGATCAGCTCAGACTAGCTTGAAAGTTTTTTCCCTGCAAAATATAAGATCCAAAGATTTTGTTAGGTATCAAGTCAAGGATAGAAGTGTTTCCTGGAGCAAAACCTCAAACACATGTGTCCACCTCCCAGTTGAATGTCCTACCCACCACTCTACTGAATCACAGTCTGCATGTCCCTGAATATTTAGTTTGTCCATGACAAGGACTAATTTGGTTGTAATTACAACTACTGTGGCATTTTAAATAGGGCAATCTACCAGGAAAGAGGAGGCACAAGTTTCAGGCAGTCCTGCATCCTATTCCACAATGCTTCTCATATTAAAACTAATTTTTCTGGCTCCTGCATAGCAGGATCAGTCTAAGTAGCATGTCAGATATGGTCTCAGTTGCCCCAATAAAATCTTTCCATCCTAACTTGATTTTTCCTCTCATGGGTGTTGCACATTGACTACTGCAATGATTCCCCTGCAGTTACTTAATTAGAGCCTAATCTTACCTTCTCACACAGAGCAAGACTTTCTGCCCTAGTATTCATAAACGGCAGCCAGCTATTTGGCAGCACCGTTGTTTTTGCTGGTAAAAGCAGTTTTTCCTCTTTAGCACCTCTCTGGGGTGGGATGTGCCCTTCACTTCCCCACAGCCTCCCTGCTGCCGCTGTAGCCAGCCGCCCAGCAAAGGGCGCGGGTAACAAAAACAAAGTCCATGGTCCAGGGTCACCTCACAGCCAAGAGCCGCACCAGGAACCAGGGGGAAGAGGCAGCAGGAGGAGGAGGCAGGGGCTGATGCTGCAGCACGCTCACTGCTGGGGAAAGGGCTGCCCCTTCATCACCAGCCCGGGAAGGAGAATACAGCCAAGAGGAATTCCTCTGGGGTAGTTACCAGTTTGTGTCACGCTAGGGCACTGTGAAGCTGTGAAGTGCTCACCTGGCGACAAGTCTCCATTACAAGCGTTTGGCCACTTAACTCTTATCATCATCAACCTGTTCAAATTAAAGGCGTTTCTTGTGTTTCTAAAGTGAATAAGGAAAAAGTACATCACAAGCAAAGTCCAGACGCTTCCCTTGGGAATGTCTTCATAACATTCAGTGGGACCTGAATCCAATGCACAAAGTGCAGAACAGGCTATACTGCTGGTAAAGGAGGTTAGAATAACATTGAGTTTTTAAAAATACTACCCTGTAAATTCTTCTACTTAGAGAGAAAAGCAGGTATGGTTAGGCAGATTCCCTCGAGTGCCTACAAGGCTCCATATAATGCACAGGGGGAAAATATACTTTTCCTTACACCACTTCTGTGATTTCCAGTTTTTCTTCTGTTAATCACTCATTTTTAAAAGTAGATTTACATTATATTAACAGACCAGATCTTCCCTACCATCTTTGGCAGCCTTTTAGGTTTCATGTTCACCTTCTGTAAGCCCTAAAAAGTATGCAGGTTACTTTATTGGAATAAAAGCACTCATGTTTCCTTGGGACTTTGCCTGCTTCTGGTTTGGAGCAAGAAGCGTGCAAACCACGTGTAGCAGCCAGAAGGGATCTCAGCAAAAGTGCAGGATCATCCAGAAAGCTAGTACAGACACAGAACATACATAACCTCCTTTCCACCATGAATGTGCTGAAGGCATCTTCCTGTAAGCAATGATTGTGGGAACATCTTCAAATATAAAACTGCATGCCAGCACCGTGTTAAGAGGCACCTCTGGAAATGAGGCAGAATTATCAGTCAACATTTTGTACTAACGCAACATGGAGGTTGTAGGAAAATGAAACGATCTTCCATCACACTTCCACTGCCATCTGATTTCTGCTACTGGGTGGAGGTTTGAGTGTAATATATGGGGGGAAAAAATGTTAACTGCATTACTGATCTGAATTAAATGTGCTGTAATCAGACTTTGCACTCTCATGCCATACCAATGCGCTTTCTGCGCAGTAGGAGATGGAGAAACCCACAGCCTGTCTAGCTTGACACCTGCTGAAATATTAGGCTGGGGATACTGTCCCAGCTGCAGATGAACAAGTGGGGAAAAAATGCAGAAGTAAGCTTAGGGGGAAAAGAGTGACTGTCCCAATGAGAAAGAGAGGCTGTTGGTGTCCATAAGCACAATATACAAACCAAGTTGAGGAACACACTCAGGAATCAGGCCAAAAACTGCTCTTCACAGAAGTTCAAATGGAAAAGACGATCCCAAAAGAAGAAGCAGAGCCAGGATAAGCAAGGGCAAGCAGAAACGAGATCTACCTTAAGGCCTGCAGAAGGCAAGATAAGGAGCCGAGAGGAGAAAGGAAAAGGCAGTCAGTGATGTTCAGAAGAAGCCATCAGAGCAGGTTCCCTGGCAGTCCACAAGTTCCCAGAGCATCTCCTACTGCAACAACAGCGCTTTGGGCACAGCCTCTCTGCAGAGCACTCAGAAGTCAATAACCTGGAGAGTGATTGCCCTCAGCTAGCAACAGCTAATTACAGAGATCATTCAAGGCAATCATTGACATATGTACCAAAGTTCTTTTTTTTTTCTTTTTTGCTAAGCGCCTATAACAACTTTACACTTTTCTCAGACCCACCCTAAATCTTTTGAAATTCCAAGAAGGAATGGACACAAAAGACCTCAAAATCCCCAAACCCTATTGCTCCCAAAAGAACAAAGGTATGGTTTTGTCTCAGTTCAATCTACTGTTTTGTCATTTTTATACTACCCCATACTTTATTGAATAATCCATTTGTGAGTCAGTATAATTCTGAATAGCCTCTACTGAGAAACTGAGTAAATATGTGATTTAATGGCTTCTATAAAAAAGTGCTATAAGCATCCTCCTGTACTATTCGTTATCCATAAGTGGGAACTGGCTTTATGGCATCCTAGCACCCTGTGCAAATTTTTGTGCATGATCTTTTAGTAAAACAGCCCAGACAGCAATAACCTGGTGTTGGACATATTTCCAAGAGCTCTGAATTGGTGGCAAAGAACATTTAAAAGCAATACTTAAATCACAACATGCAAGGGAGAGACCAAAACAAAGCCTTCTCCGCTTCAGCAAAATACTAAATGAAGCCTTTTGGAGAACATTGATCTTCCTATGCTTTTTCCTGACTTAGCTTTTTGCCTTTTTTTTTCTTTTTCAGAGCTCTTTTGTCAACTTGCATTGAAAGTTTTACCTGGGTAAAGCTGGCCTCAAAGTGGTAACACCAGGCAGCCTGAGAGTTTAATGCTGGATTCCCATGCCTTTCGAACGGTTTTTCGCCTTTTCCCTTTCAATGAGCTTGGAAGGAAGAAGAGGACAAAAGTCTGCCTAATTGCTGACGCCACTTTGTGATCAAGTATTGCCTATTTACAGGGCATTTTTGACGCTGTGTACTTGTGCCCTAACCTGACCCAATTTTGTGTTATATCTTGATGGTACTTGGTGTGCTGGGATTATTCAGAACACTGCACTTTTTGGAAGACGCCAACAGGCATTTCTGAGTGTGGCTGTTCACAAGCACCCGAATGTACTGCACCAGATAACCCTAAGCATGTGCTTTACTGACAGAAGACCTGCCTACAACTCAGATTTTAAAACAAAACACATCATCTGTGTGGGGACTTACTGCCTTTCATTGCACGGTTATGTTGGACCTTCATTTTCCACACTCCTACTCCGCTACTTAGTCATGGAGAACACTGCTGTTTCAGCAACGTTATTTAACCCATATTTTAATAGTTACAACCATCTGCGGAACGGAAGCAGGCTTGGGGTTGAGTCTTAGATTTGTATTCGCTGTGTCATCTTGGGCAACACTGCTCTTGTGGCTCTGGTTTTCCATACAGAAAAATGTAAGGATAAATACTACACTTTTATGGGGGCTGGAGAAGAAAAAGAGCTTCACTTTGAATTGAAATCAATTAAAAACTGAAAAGTTGCCAAATTCAACCGTGAATCTAAGAAATCTATCCCTTGCGTGTTTCTGAAAGATACATTAAGTATTTTTTGGGTGCTTATTTCTATCAGTCTTTGACATATGTGGATGCACAAACTTAAAAATCATCTTGGAAAGCACAGCATTAAAAGTCTCCGTCTCCTTTTAAGATTTCATAACCAGTTGGAGGCACCTGGAATGAAATACGCTGTGGTGCCTGGAAAGAGGAATCTGTGACTGCTTCCCACAGGCTCAAGGGAGAAGTGTAATGGGCTCTATGCTCCACAGCCAAAGTTAGCCCCAAAACGTGCAAGGTCCCTTGTAAGACTTTGAAATAAAGTATTCCACAGCAGGAATGAGAAAAGAGAGAGACAAAAGTATCTCCTATGTGTCCATCTTAAAGACTATTATTTGCCTGTCACTTCATGGAGGAAATATGACGATTCAGGACAAGAAATGCTCTAAGCTGATTGTATATGATTTTACAGGTACATTGGCACAACGTAAGTTATCCTCATTCCCTACATCTTATGGGACATAATTTTCCTAATCTGCAAATTTAGCAATTAATAAAAAATAAACAATCAAGTAAATATATTTTATACTCAAAATTAAACAACTTATTTATACTGTACAGTAACTATTTCTGATCATGCTATTTTCTATAGTTAAGAATGATTAATTTTTTTTCCCCTACATTCTTCTGCTTCTCAGAAACAGTTTTGGGTTTTTTAACATGTGTTTTACAAATACAATTTTCATTTGAACAGAAGTTAATAGCAGGAAAATCTCATTTTAAGAAGTTAGCTTGCCCAGAAGGAACCCTGTCTCTAACCGGAGCACTATTGGCTCATCTCAGATGGAAGGCAGACCCACACATTGGGATAACATTTTGGGGGGATGCCTTTGGAAAAACGGTAAGTGAAACTCTAAATGAAAGAACTACTGCAGTCCTGAAACATTTTGCAGATGGGAGAATCAGCTTCCTGACAAGTCCTTTTACAAATGATTCAGTGGAAACATTTAAAGAACATTGTGCCACCTTAATTAGAGGGGTTGCCATATGTAACTTGTATCTCTTAATTGTAGTAGAACTCTTTCAGTCTTGATCTAGTGTTGTAAGATAAATTTGAGTAGTAGGTGTGCTTTTTAATTTTGTATTATTTTAACATCCACTGATGCTGACAGAAACTGGGGTCCATTTCATCACTTTTTCAAAACTGTAATAAGAAAGCTATGCTCCAAAAGGGCTTGTATATGGCAGACAAAAAGTGCACAGAGAAAAAGATTCGAACAGCTTGGCATCAGATCAAATGGCCAGCAGAGTTGGAAATAGACCCCAGGTCTCTGACACCCCAGTCCAGACTTGTATGATCTGATCTCTCCTGCCTCATTTATTTACATCAGCGTTTACTGTCTGCTGCTTAACTGAATTACAGAATCCACATCAACAGCTGGGGCTCACAAGCTGGATATATATTTTTAATAAGAAATGTTTAAAATCTTTATTTTAATTGTCAGTGGTCATATATCTTGCACTAGCTTGCTTCCTTTTCTGAACATGAATGTACACTGCTTCCATTTATTAAGTTACTGATCATTCATCTAAGGCTAGGGAGGGCAGTAATGGCACTCATGATAACAAAAATCAATAGAGCTGTAAATAAGCTTTGCTACAGCTCCTAAGAATTTTAAGTCATTCATTATGTAGAAACATATAGTGCCAGCCAAGGAAATGCACTGGCTTTCTACGCTAGTTTCTACATTTGTCCTCTAGTTGTACCTGTCACCTTCTACTTACAGATCAGAAGAGAGGATTGTGTGGACTTTGTAAAGGCAATGAATGTGTTGCCAACCCAATTGCATATATAATGATTTTGCTGAATAGACAGAGGGATAATGATAATCAGCGTGTTTCCATACAGCCGTAGGGACTTCTCTGTTTCCGTTACATTCTGCCTTTTGGATCAAATCTCTTTTCCAAACTGCTAGACAGGTTTTCCAAAGGCCTTCAGGAAGAACAGAATAAGTCATTTCAATAAATTCCAGTCACATTTTGGCCTACGGAAGGACAGTTAAAACATTCAGGCCATATATAGTTTACACCTCTAATATCAGAAGGTGAAACATCAGAGTGTAAAAGGACAAGCCCCCACACGGGAAAAAGCATTTGGGAAATAAAACTGCTGCTTAAAATGTGCTAAAACGGAGACCTTGAATTTGAAGCTTTTTAGAAGGGCAGTGAGCAGAAGGGGAATTTGACAATCTCACTGGGGTATTCCTGGGCAGGAGGAGACTCAAGTACTGTAGAGCTAAGAAGGTTAAATACATTGGCCACAGACCGCACCACTTTCCATTTTGCCTTAAGAAAACCAAAACACACTATGGGGTAGTGCAAGAGTGCATCAAGAGACAAGACAGGAGAGGAAAAGGCACGGCATTTTGAGGTCCTCTTCCAAGTATCTGAGCAAAGTAGCACTGTAAACCATATCTCATGCCATTTAATACATTCAGCTCTTTTGATCAAGAAGCAGAACCTTGGAAAATTTCCACAGACATGTTAGCAGGGAACACTGCCTAATTGCCAAAATATGTATACTTTAGTTTAAATTGATTTGACTTTTTCTTACTTGCAACATGAATTTCCAGCACATACATTTTTGCAGAACAACTTGGACTCTATGGGGTTCAATAAATACAGTGAAAAAATGTGAGGTACTAGAAATCCTGATAATCTTGATATGTCTCTCAGAAGACTATGAAAGAAAGCTGGATTTGATCACCTGCCAAAGAACAGAGGAAAAGGTCTTCAAGCTAAATCTTACTGGATCAAAGATGACATCTGACCACTAAGAAACAAATCCTTTACAGTTTAGTAAGTAGCAAAGCCTAAATAACTCCACCAGAGCACCATATATTAACACACACCTGACAACTTTGCCGACAGGAGCTCTTACTATTTAATCATAGAGGAATTTGGGGCTTAGCCTACTGGGCAGACATATAAATATTTTCTGAGAAGAAAGAAAACCTAGAATTTCTATGCAGAGAGCACACACACTTTGTTTCCCCATACCTCTACACACAGTGGAAAGAGATCTGAAGAGAGTCAGGTATTTTCAGTCTGTGACTGAACACACAAACTCAACTTTCTCATGTCAGGCTCAGATCGCCTGTATTAATTTAAGCGTGATGTTCACAGTGGCTGAGTTCCCTCAGCTCCATCTGGAGTCAAAGGGTCCAGCACTCGTAAATAAATAAGCAAGGAGATCAGACTCCCATGGCTGGTCAGTCAGATTTACTACTAGAAATCATAGCAGATTCTTTCCCAGTGCAGCTATCCACAAGGAGCAGTTTATCTCCTAATCTGGGACTCATTTAGGGAGTCATTAAAGGAAGAAGATTTAACTTGAAGAATGCTTTTGTCCTAGATACCTACAAACACATTTATCTCAGAGCCCAGGTGCCCCTGTTAATTGGCACTGACTTTATAAGAGTCCATAAGAATATTCATAGAATCGAAAACATATTTCTAAATGATTCATGTTGCAAATCCTCAATTACCCATTTGCAGCACAATTACCATATTAAATATGCGACGATATGTGCACTCTTCATTATGTTCAATGTCATCCTTTATTCTATTTATAGGCCAAAAACTGAATCTTAAACAGACATATCAACTTCTGGGAAGCTTTGTCATAATTTTAGTCACTGAAATCTTGATTAAGAGTTTGGATTTTAAAAAAAACCAACAGTTTGTCTGACTGGAAAACCATCCTATAGGGAAGAAAATAGAAATACTGATGTAAGTTTATAAAACAGATAAACTTTTCCTTGAACTGCCAGCATGAAGCAGTATCTAGCATCCAAAACCTAGATTCCAGAGACCCTACAGTACCCAAAATTCTCGGGCAAGATTTCATCACAGGCATCACCCTAATACAACAAAATTTAATGTATGCACCATTTCACAATTCCTCCCACACACGTTCGTTGCACGCGGCTTATGCAATGTGTCTCACTTACTTCAGAATCCCCAAGCTGAAACTGCTGAGCCATATGTGGCTTGAAAATAGCTCCAGTGCAGCTCCAGTTTGGGAGATACAGCCTGTGATTAATAAATGGTATGCCTGGCAGGACGGCCGCTGGGTAACATTTTATTGCTACGGCACAAGATTACAGCCTTGTCGTGCCCTACAGACAACTTTTGGAGACTGGCCTGACACTCCTGGGACACTCTTATGGGAAGCAGTGTAGACTGCTTCTCAGCATCCCTGCATCTGCCTTCTGGCCCAGCAGTTGGCTTAGAGAGCACACGAACCTCTGAAGAGCCGGGAAAACTTCTGCTGAAAATTACACTTGGTATATGAACAGACTAACTTCAGCATTGGCCAACAGCATTCTGGCTTGTATCAGGAATAGTGTGGCCAGCAGGAGCAGGGAAGTGATGGTGCCTCTGTACTCAGCACTGGTGAGGCCTCACTTTGAGTACTGTGTTCAGTTCTGGGCCCCTCTGTACAAGAGGGACATTGAAGTGCTGGAGCGTGTCCAGAGGAGAGCTACCAGGCTGGTGAGGAGTCTGGAGACCAGGTCATATGAGGAGAGGCTGAGGGAGCTGGGCATGTTTAGCTTGGAGAAGAGGAGGCTGAGGGGAGACCTCATTGCCCTCTGCAACTACCTGAAAGGAGGTTGGAGAGAGGTGGGTGTTGGCCTCTTCTCCCAGGTGAATAATGACAGGACCAGAGGAAATGGTCTGAGGTTGCGGAAGGGGAGGTTTAGATTAGATATTAGGAAGATATGAGGAAGTAAAGGCACTGGAAAAGCCTGCCCAGGGAGGTGGTTGAGTCACCATCCCTAGAGGTATTTAAGAAACGGGGCATGCTCTAGTGGCAGAGATTGTAGGGGTTTGGGGTTTTTTTTGTGTGTGTGGTTGGACTCGATGATCTTAAAGGTTTTTTCCAACCATGAAGATTCTATGATTCTATGATTCAGTTCATGAAGAGGGGGGTGAGAATTGCATGGAAAGTCAAGTAACAACCAAATGAAAATAAAACAAAGTAAACACTGCTGAGAGACAAAAGTGATGATGGAGTATACCTATACCTTTTGAGTTTGTGAATATTTTAGTGTATGTGATACAAAAAGTTCATATTGCTGTATCAATGGGAGTTATTGTGTCGACTTTTAAAGAACAGCTGAGAGCTAAATGCAGCTTTCTTCTGTACAATCCAAAAGTTAATGTCTTCAGCTAGCCTGAGCACCTACTTCTTTGAAAACCAAGACTATGTCTTCTTAGAACTTATTTTCAGTATCATGCAGCCAGATTAGTATTGTGGTAATTGAAATCCTGACATTTTTTTGGTAGGTACTCCTCAAATACAAGTCCTAAAAGCAGCTAAAAGGCCAGACTTAGGAGATCTTGAAAGGCCACAGAGGATCAAAGCTAAATCAAACCTACTTAACTCTGTGAGAAAAATGGTAGATTTAGGCAAAACAATAGATATTTAAACTTTGCCTTTTTGACCTGTTCCTGCCTGCTTATTATCGTCTAACAGAGAAAAATACTTTCCTTTGGAGAAGCTGGTCTCCATGACTATATTTTCATGGAAATCATAGGTCTGAGAAAAATCTATAACCAAAAGCCTCTTCAATAATACAATTGCTAAACAGGGGAACCCATTATCTATTGATCCAGCTAAACAACACAGTGACTACTGTTTCCACTCATTTAGAAGCTTCGGTCAGGCCAATAATCCAGAAAGAGGTATTCACAGGAGAAAATCTGAAACACTGCATGGTCATCTCGTTACAGTCAGCTCTGTATCATTGCTGCACAGTGTGAGTGATCAGGCTGAAGGACTGGGTGGTCTAGAAACATTTCCTTGTTTCATATCACAGAACCTGTGGCTACTGCTGTACTAGCAAGTAATGTGGTCTGAGACCCCACCTGTAAGTCAACTGTCATAGAATCAAAGAATGATAGAACGGTTTGGGTTGGAAGGGACCTTAAAGATCACCCACTTACAACGCCCCTGCCATGGGCAGGGACACCTCCCACTAGACCAGGCTGCTCAAAGCCCCATCCAGTCTGGCCTTGAACACTTCCAGGGATGGGGCATCCACAGCCTCCCTGGGCAACCTGTTCCAGTGCCTCACCAGTAAAGAATTTCTTCCTAATATCCAATCTAAATCTACCCTCCTTCAGTTTAAAACCATTACCCCTTGTCCTATCATTACACTCCTTGATAAAGAGTACCTCCCCAACTCCCCTGTAGGCCCCCTTCAGGTACTGGAAGGCTGCTATAAGGTCTCCCTGGAGCCTTCTCTTCTCCAGGCTGAACAACCCCAGCTCTCTCAACCTGTCCATTGGGAATGCGCCTGTGACCAGTCATGTTCATGGCTATCTCTAATCTGCTATGGGAGCGATACCTGGCCCATGCCAAAGGTTTGCCAGGGATGAGGCTAATGGTACAGACAATTGCATGCTGGCGTTTTGCTCCTGCTTCATTATGAGTATATACACAGCTAATGCAACCTGGTGTCTGAGTCCCGATGCCTGGCAAGGACATGCCACTGACATCTTCAGCTGTCACCCACCTACTGTCCAGCTTCCAATACTCCTAGATTAGGGTCCCTGGACACCTAAGTTTCCACCACTGATCAGCTCAAAAGACATTTAAACTTCAGTTCCTGTAGCCCTCCCTTGTGTGGACATGCCCTGAGGGTACCAAACACACTTAACATCCTGCATTAGGTATGTCACGGCTGGCAGGAGGGGCAGGAAGCCTGCTACCCAGATCAGGGGAGTACAGGTAAATAAATGCAAAGAGCTAAGAGGGAGCATAAAACTGAACTATTTTTGACAACAGAGCATGGGCTACTTAAATACTGGATCTGACTTAGATGCTCAGTTCCAGCAGTTATTGATGCTTGAGGACAAGATGTGAAGACAGAGATGTGACATCCACCTTGGCCTGCCAGACATCCTCACAACCTCAGGTACTGAGATTCCTCCCTCTCTTGTACACGTCTCTCCCATCTCACTGCTGACTATTTTACAGGGCTTCCCACTCAGCTAGCCATTTTCTGCAAACCTTTCCTTTAAATTCCTCCTATGCGTGGTATTGGGAGCCTGTGCACAGGTTGTGCACAGGATTGAAAATCCTGCTGTATACAAGCCAACAAGAGTAAGCTGTTGCAACGGGGAGGAGAATAATGGTTAAATATCACTAAACATGGACTTTGGGAACCTGTAAGGACATATGCAATCAATGTGCACATACGTGCCCAAATGGATGTGCTCAAACAATTGAATGTAACACATGCTAAGGCCCTGTCTGCACTGTGAAAATATAAATGGTGGTACTCAGGCTATCCCTATATCTAGTACAGATGCAAAAACCAGCACAAAGTAAAACTGTAATCAGGGCAGCTTAATTTAGTAATGAACTCTGATTTACTCTGAGAGCTGCAGTCAGCAATTTCCAATTTGACAAAATATTCATGCAGAGATATTCCTACCACTAACCCAGTTTTAGCATAAATGGTATTTAATGAAAAATGAGTGATGAGCAGTAAATATTGATAATAGAAACTGGAAGGGAAGGAGGAATACAAAATTAAATATCATAAAGGGAAAGCAAATAACCTGTTTTGACAATCTTTTTTTCTCATATTTTTTTCTCCTGTGGAGAGAAAATCAGTAAAAGATCGTAAGAAATACCAGAAGCTTTGGAACTTTGCATGTAGAAATGTTTGAGGGTCACGGCCATCCTCCCAGCCCTCTGCAGAATTTTGATAATTTGATGCAATCTGGAAGCGCTTTAGTGCCAAAGAACAGTGGCTGCCTTCCATCACCCGAGTCTACTGATCTGCTTTACAGGTTCAGTGATTTAGCCCTTCCTTAAGATTAATGCTATTCTTGCACTACTTCTTCTCGAGGAAGATCTTTTTCTTTACTGTGATTATGAATGAGTGAGTGAATAATTTTAGGGAATAATTTAGCCCCATGTTTACCTTGCAAAATATCTGCAAGCAGATTGTAATTTCCTTCAATTTAGAATTCAAATGTATTTATTTGATGCATTTTTTTTCTTCTGTGGATTAATCATTAAATTATGTGCTGTATTTGATATCTGAACTGTGCAGTTTCACTGCATTGGTCAAACAAGTCACACCATCTTATTTCAGTCTATATTGTGCTGCAAGATCTTCACCTGTGCCAGTATTAAACAAAACCCCCACATCTATTCAGGCATATGACATTGCAACAATGCTTTTGAAGAATTACATGGGTAAAACTTGGTTTCTTGGAAGCTGAGGAAGCAGGAAGGGAAGAAAGCATGGCTGACACGCTTCCTGAAAAGCTGGAACAAATATTCAGTGAAATACTTACAAAGTGGACTTGAAAGAGAAGACTTGAAAGGTGGCATTTAGAAACCTTAGTTCAAATGTCTGTGAAGACTCCAGCACAGCTGCCTTCTAACATGGCAACACCAAGGCCCCCTGGGCACTCTCAGGTCACAGACCTCCCCTGGGGGCGAGAGATGTGCACCTGGGCGCATGCCTAAATCCCAAATGCCTCTAGGTCCGGCTACGTAACTCAGTACGGTCATCTACAGCATTTCATCTACAGCATTCAAACTACCTCGAGCAAATCTACCCTGCCCTTTGTTGCATTTTTTTTTTTCATTTTGTGATTTTTTTGTTAGGGTTTTGATGGTTTTTTGGTTTGGTTTGGTTTGTTTTTTTTTAAGGTTGGCAGGCTCCCAGCAGGATGAATTTCCCCCCTCTGTTACATCTCTAACACCTCCC
Source organism: Chroicocephalus ridibundus (assembly GCF_963924245.1). NCBI lineage: Eukaryota > Metazoa > Chordata > Aves > Charadriiformes > Laridae > Chroicocephalus > Chroicocephalus ridibundus. Next base: position 126,856,314 of record NC_086285.1, on the reverse strand, counting down.
TCTCTCTGCACTGCTCTCCTGGGGAGAAAGGCACAAGGGAGGAACAGCACCCAGAGATCTTGCTCTGCTGCTGTGTCGCTCTAGTGCTGCCCCCAGGGACAGTCAATCTGGCTGACAGCAAAGGGCTTATTAGGCGGTGCCTGCCTACTGCGACCACGCTGCCTGCACAACCTGGGCAGGCATCTGCCTGGTGTTGTACTGAGCGATCAGAGACCTCACAGAAACGGATCTGAAGGTGACTGCCCACCAGCTACTGAAAACCTCTAGATGGTGGGTGGGAACAGCAGAAAGGTCACGCAAATCACATCCCTGGAGGACCCCAGCCAGGGAACCATTACTATGTAGGGCTAAATTATCACTGTGCATTGACCTTCATTGAAGTTGAACCCTGGACAAACCACAGACATTTGCAAATTGGAAGAAATTTTGTCAGACCAGCTGTTGGAAAGTCATTAATACTTTAGAATAGTTGGCAACCATCTAATTAAATCAGAGAATACTACTGCAGCGATAAGGAAAATGTAACGCTAAGTTCCTTTAGACAGGAAAAAAAAAAAGAAAAAAAAAAAGATGCCAAGACTGGGGTAAGTACATTTTTCTACATACCAATGAACTTTCCCCTGTCAGGCTGCAATAGAGTCCTTAGTATAAATGTGTATTTGGCACTTGTCTTAGAAAAGTTGAGTACTATTCAGCATTGTTCCATTTGGGCATTCCTAACCCTGGAGCTGCAGAAAGACAGCTCATGCTGAGTAAGACAAAAGCTGGCACCAGGTACATGACTTATGCATTGAAGGGCAGGGCACCATATAAGCTTAAGAACCAAAGAACACCTAGGACACACTTCTGTCATTACAGATTTTATTTTTCATCCTGTGCCAGATAGAAATGGGTCATTTGCTTTGTCAGAGGAAGTGATTTTAAAGAGTTACTTAGCAGCATACTATAAGGTAAGCATTCAACAACGTAATACACTGCTTTCTCATTTCAGGGTACATATTGTCTTCCACTGTCTCTTATGAATCCTCCAATTGGTCCTCCTTTTGGTCCTTCTCAGGAAGGAAATGTTCCCACGCTACTGCCATGTCATCAAGAATTCGTTGTTTATTCCCTCCAGTTACTTTTTATTTGCACTTCCATGTGGTCCTCCACATCCTTCCTTCTCTCCGTTCTGTTATGTTTTAAAAAAAGAGTAGGAATCCTTCACTCCTGAAGTTGGGCACTACTAGTGGTAGTCCAGATTTTTTAACTTTCTCCTTGTTAGTGTTTATATTGCAGTTACTTTTTTTTTCCTGTGTGTGTTTACTGCTCCCATAACCTACACCTTTACATAGATGTCTCTGGTATGCAAATGCTCGCAAAAGCAGTAGCAGGAAGAGTCAAGGTGGCAACACAAACTGATGCATTTTCACAAGCATCATTCACATCAAGGCGATACTACTTATTTGCTACCTGGTAGCAATGACAGGGCTTGTTAATTGCTTGGCTCCTGCCAACATGCAATTTCTTTACAATGTCTGCCCATAAATATATTTAGACCTTTAAAATCTTAATTAAATCAAACACTAGGCATATTAAACAGAAACCTTGGCCAAATACAAAACTAAACAACAAGCAATATTACTTTTAGGAATAGAGCACTTGGAAAGCTGGCTCTTAACTGCCAAGAAAGTATTTGTTACGATGAGGCAATACAGTTTTCCTTTAAAAATGCAATGATCAAAAAATGTATGTATTTTGTGGAATTACGTTGACTGACAAGTTGCTTTTCAATGGAAGAAAATCAAACGTCAGATTTCAATAGTAGTTGATTCATGCTTTTTAAGCTATTCAGCTTTAATACTAATTAGGTGCCTACAGCTGACGTTATTTTTAAATTTTATATATAATGTTGCATTAGAAAACCCAAAACCATCAGCGCTTCTGTTGGAGACAATCAATGAGAAGAGAAAGAAATGTCTGTTTCATGAGAAACTGAAATTTGGGGTTTCTTTCCATTTCACATTAGCACAAATCTGCCACCAACCTACGCTCCAAATGTTGGAATTCTGCACAGATTTGAAATATCTGTTTCCTACCAACTCTGGTTTCTATTACTGCATTAGTCAAAGCCTTCCATTCGGTAGCCACTGCTCCCTCCACAAGAAAAAGCCTTAAAGACATAAGCAAGTCTGCCACAAGTAAGAGGAGGTGGCACAGGTGGACCTAAAAAGCAAGCCTAACGCCGAGTCCAGCTCCTCTTTGGGAACTCCCTGCAGACAAACCTCTGTACATCAGAAGAGTATCATCTCCAGCACGTGAGATGCAGACAGAGCTGGTTGACAAGCAGGACACCCCGATGGGCAGAAAAGGGATTTGTTTTTTTTTCTGTTGTTATTGAGTCTCATTTTAGTCAAAATGGGACTAAATGCAAATGTTTCGATCTTTCCAGAGAACCAGAATCCCCCTGAGCCTTGCAGCTGCTTGGTGAAAGCGACTTTTCCATCAGACTTGCTGCTGATGCCGTCAGGGAAATAGAGGCTCCTCTTTTAAACTCTGCTTTGGTTTTGCGGAACATTTCATCAAACACAGCACATTCTGAATCAGAGAATTCTGCCCCCAGGAACGAGCACTTCAGGATGAAACTTTGTTTTATCAGACATTTCCTGAACATGGTACTCAGAGACACTCAAGAACTGCTGTATCAGATGAGTAGGAGGAAGCTTTATTCGGCAATCAGGACCCAAACTCAGTGTTTGCACTCAAAGGCAAATTGAACTGAGGCATCTATTCTTTTCTGGCTTTATAATCGTGGTGTCCTGCTGTTTCCTTCACTAGAGGTTTTTAATCTCATCTGGTCACTTTTTAATCAAGACTACTTTTAGGGCATAATTGTGTACTATATTTGCCAGTTAATTTGATCCTGACATACTACCTCTTCTGCAAAAATGCAGGATGTTTCACATATAATGCACAAGGAGATGGCAGTCAGCTTAAAATGGGAGTTTGCCAAGATCACACGTTTCCTGCAATCAGCTTGCTCTACCTGTGCTGTGAGCCTCACCACTAGCAAAACTTCCTTTGCTATCAGTGAACTCTTTGACAAGTTAGGTATGCACGACAGTGCCTTTAAGAAGGATGTTTTCACGGATATCCTTTTGCTTATGGTCATTTTAAGTAGAAATCTCTTGTACAGTAAGGTGCCATCACTTAGCAGAAGTGCTTACATTGTCATGGCATCCTTAAAAACAGCAGAGTCTCCCAAACTTGGGAAGCTGTCATTGATTGACACCTAATCCAAACTTCAAATTTAACTCTTACGTGTAATCAGGGGTTCTCAATTTATGAAATATTATGCGCTTCTACGGACTTAATGTAGTAATGTGGAAATGTATATGATCAGGAAGGATCACATTTGCACCACGTGAAGAACTTTGCTCTTCAGGGTCATTGTACTGCCTAGGCCTCCCCAGCCAGGGGCTGCATCTCAGGAGTCCCTGAAATATAACAAAGGATAATGTCATGCCAGGAAGCATTTCATAACCGGAAAGTTGAGAGCTGATACGTGGTTTAGCTTAAGTTTGTTAAATTAAGAGTTTTAGGAAAGTCCTGTTAATGCAAGTAGACACAAGATCTGCAGAGAGGGACAGTAAACAAAGCGAAATGTTGCCCTTTGTATGGTTCCTATTTTGGCAGGCAAAATCAGGCTTGTCAAAGAGTCTGATAACTGAATTGTCCTAACACTATCTGGCACTTCTATTTAAGCCAGCAGCACATTAGCATGGGAAACATCTTCAGGTGAAAATAAAACAAGAATGATACTTATCACTTATTTTATTTCTTTTTATCTCCTTTGCTAATCTAGTGCCATCAAACTTGACTTTGTGTCAAAATCAGAAAACACCTGTTCCTGGGCAGTTTACAATATAAAATATTCTCTGTGTGTGCATGTGTGAAATAAATATGCAAAAGATCTTTGGTTTTATCTGTTAATCTTCCACATAACACAAATGAGATGAACAGTATCTAGAGTGCAAAATGAGGATGACAGACAGGATTGTGTGCATACAAATTGGACTATATCCAAAGAGCCCTTATAATATCTGGAATAAAAAACTTTTGACCAGTCTACTTTAGCAGTGCGTTTTGCAGGGAATCACTTACTGGGAGTTACAGTCTCCTCACTGAAAGCACTGGAGATGATTTTCGTTGCAGAGTTTTTGCATAAATACAGTGATTGAGAGAAGCACAGCCCAAGCTTGTCTCTTGCAGTGTGATGGAGGTTTTTAAACTATCTACAAGAACAGAGAATGATGGTCCCCTCAAGCATAATCAGTTTATCATGGTTTTATTCCTTTTACGATCCTAGGATTCTGCAGAGAGGTACAGTTTTAAGGATAAGAAGCCTGTCCATTCTGAGTGGTGATTTAGAATAAGAAGTAAAGTTAACGCTGCATGTACTTCAGAGTCTTTCCTAAGCTACTAAATTATACACAAGACTAGCAGGGAGATGTTGTTAGTAGCTTTATCTTTAAAAAAACCCTCACCTGTATTGTTTTGTCTCTGAAAGCACAACAAAGAGAGGAAGAAAAAAAGAAAAAGAAGAAAGGGGGGGAAAAAAAGAAAAAGAAGAAAGTCAACCTAGACTCATTGACATAATACAGCACTAAACGACTGACTAAACCAAATTCTCATTCCGCTATAATTCTTTAGACATACATGACCGTGACATGCATGAACCATAGTCTGCAATTGCAAATCACATTATTAATAACAGCAGTTATATTCTTGTTGAAGAGTCCTTTATTTTAGCAGCTATGCAACTCATTTCAATAGGGTCTTGACAGGAGTATGCTACTACTCTGTATGTTATTTCAGATGTGGGGGTGAAAAATATGAGTACAAAAGGTATGATTCTGTGAGAGGAGTTTATTGAGTCCTTGGGGTCACCATTGAACTACAGGTAGAAAACCCCAATTGCTACATTGCCATAATTTGCTCAGGTATTTGCCTCTTTCCGTGAAAAATGCATACGCTTTTATCTCAGCCCCCAAAGAGGATAGGATAAACTAAATGTGCTTTCCTCATCTAGCCATAAAACTGAAAAACATACGCTTTTGCATTATAGAAGCAGTATATTATGCTCGCTACACCATTTTGTTAACTCTGTGATAGTATCTGGCTGATGTCTAGGTTACTTAGCATAAGCAATCACAATCTATCCATTATGCTAAATGAATAATAATATCTTGTGGGCTATGAAACGACAGAAATTCATAGTTTCATAGACTTTGAACAGGTTTTTGCTGATGCAGGAATATGAAGTTCCACGGTTGAATACGCATTCGTCTTTAAGTGAACACTAAACTAGAAAAAATGCACGTTTGTATACTCATTCTTTGCCTTCAGGAGAAAATGAAATTTAAAAAGTAGTCAAAAGAATTTCCTGTCAAAATTAACATGTAAGTATGGTGACGTGCACCCTATTTCTTCGTAGCTATAACTGAAATGTCTTCCACCTAAGACTAGAAAAATACTGTTTGATCTAGCGTGGGTTGCTTCACAGAAGGGCCAAACTCCTCCCTCTATAAGGATCAGCTTAATTGCACCTTTTCATCTGACTGGAGCAGCTTTTGCAAATACGAAATAAAAGCAGTCCATTCAATGATATGATACAAGATGTCATATTTTATTATCCCTTCTTTTGTATGCCTCTAATAGTTTCCCCAGTGGCACCACGAAGCCTCTACTCCCATCAACAATTTGAGATTGGACCCCTCAGTCATATTTAAAAAAAAAATTCAAGTTCCTGGGACTGTAAGAAGCTGAATGGGAACTCTCTGAACAGACCAGCTGTTGCTGATATGTAAAATGAAATTCAATAACCCCCATTAGGGTTCATTTATAGTAGCTGTTGATAACAGCTACTCTGTATTTAATGAATGTTGGCTTCTTTTAAAACATTAATCAAAATCTAGTGAGTCACCCTAGGTATGAAAATAATGTCAAGTACCAGATTTGTGGAGCTGCATCTACCAAAAGTAGGTCTTTTGAGGTACATACCTTATCTTACTGCCACAACCCACAACATAAATAAGAATGGCTACGCATAAAACATTAACAAATGCTGGTCCTATATTTATAGATTTAAAAAAATTTAGTCACAGCTTGAGTTTGCAATATTACAAACTGAAGGGCAATTAAACCATTTATATGCAATTTTAATTCTGCTTACAGAAGCTGAGTAGCACAGCTGGAGCCACGTCTCTGTAATTCTACCACAGGATGGCTATACTACATTAAATGAAGAAAAAAAAAAAAACCCACCCTGAATTTCTCAGACTATCACAGAACAGTAACTGCTTCTTCCAAGAAGGCACTTGGTCATTTAAAACCAGTGACATGGCATCCCTAAAAAAAATTAATTTGATCAATATCATCAATAGAGATGTTCAGAACTCACAATTCCCATACTGTTGGTAAAGTCAATATTTAAGAAGAGTTTCGTTTCAGATTGGAAAGATAGATGTTTCTGGGTAGGGATGCTTTCTCAGAATGCATATGAGGGGAGGGAGAAAGAACTATACATGTTAGTCGGATTTTTCCAAATTAAGATAAAAATAGAGATCCCATTTATGAAATGCTGTAAACAATAAATCCTGCAAATTTGACATTACAGCTACCAATAATCCCAAATAAAAAAAAAAAAAAACAAAAAAACCAAACCCCCCCAAACCAAAAAACAAAGCATATGAAGCATTCAAAAAATATACAGAAATCAACATTTTAGCAGGCTAACACCTGTCCTTCTGCAGCCAGCGTGACGCTGACCTAAAGCTATGAAGCTGGCCTAAATTACTTATTATGTAGATTCTAGCTTATTCAACACATTTATACTGCCTCCTGACCCAGCACCACGCAGCCTGGGTGTGCAGGACCCAGTCTTAGGGGGCTGCAGCGCAGCCCTAATTCCCTGACACCTCAAGGTACTGGCGTGGCTCGCAAAACCCTGCTTCTCCCCAGGTGGCTCTCAGGCTCAGAGCGGTCCTTGCTCCCAGGCCACCTCTGAGCAGAAGACCTGAGAAGTGATGGGAAAGGTTTCAGCCAGGCAAAGCATGAGGAATCAATGAAGGCCAGCTGGTTAGATGACCATTAAAACCAACTGACTCAATTCTTCAAAACGCTGCGTTTCAGCAAATAGCCTTCCCTGTCCCTCCTCCTCACCCTCAATAGCAGAAAGAGATTATTGTTTTTGTCAGAAAAGCTCTTGACCAGATCTGAGAAGTCTGCAGAGAATAGGTGACTTGGTTCTTTAATGAACTTTTTACATAATCCCTCTCTGACTGCCAATTTGTTTTATGTAATAAATGAAAAGGTTAAGGATCAAATGAAATCATGCAGAGAATTACTTCAAGGCTCATAGCATCACCAGTACTTTATACAAAAAGTCAAAAAAGCAGCAAAACAGTCTTTTAAGAGTCTAGACAAATGATTATTTTAACCAGTAATCACAAGTGAATTCCACCACCATAAAAAGACGTTAAAATCTTTAGGAGGCATAAAGTTCAGTCTCGGGCTACATAACCTGCCAAATTTTACATTAACGAACGGTCAGGAGCAAACAGGGATGTCAAATATTTTATACCAGAGCCATTAAGTGCTTTGAAAATACAGTGGTAAAACCTTTCATTACTACCCACCACTAAAAGGAAAAAGTGTAAAAATAAGAGTGATATGTCCTAAAAGTTAAAGCTTTTGTACAGCTTCTCCGTAATGTCACGTCAAGGCCAAACCTCAAAGAAGATACAGGAACTCCCCTGTTAAAGGTTAGAGTAATCAGCCCCCAAAATGAAAAGTATACACAGATTAGTAGTAGTTTGATCTTTTTTCTGATTGAAAAAGTTCCTCGGTATAATGATTTTTTAAGTGCTAGAGGTTATTATGTATTTTAAATTATAATTATTTTGCATCTCCCTTCTTAGAAATAAAAAAATATTGTTATATGGATCTAGGATAAAAGGAGATCACATAAATGTGCTCACAGGTTTGGAATCTCACTTTGAAGAAACAGTATAAACTCATATATGTGCTTTGGGAGAAGGGCAACTACTATTCAGTTAACTCTGGACAAAAAAGGTAAATATTTTTAACAGCATGTCACAATTCACAGATAAAAGAAATGTCTATCACTCATATCCAAGGGACCTGAGAACAGGAAGGACCAAGCTTGTCCTGGGCACGTGGAGGATCGCCATATTTAATAATTTTAATGTGATTTGAACACAAGCAAAGCAGCATCTGCGAGCTCAACTCAAGACAGTGCATTTGGTGACCGTGGCAAATATCCAAGGACTCCAAAGGAATGTGAAGAGACTCCATTCAGTAGGTTATGATACGCTTTCACCAAACCCTTCCCTGTGAAAATGCATTTTGTGAAGTCCATGGGGGTTTTTTCAAATAGGTCAAATGGAATCAGGTTTATACAATTCAATCTCATTGACTTGTCCAGTTCTTTAAAATAGAAAGCAGAAATTGGATGCTTAATGGGGAAAAACAAAACACTCCCCCTGCCTCCCAAACACACACGACCACTTCTGTTTCCTCAACCCCTCCTAAAAAGTCAGAGCCCCCTCCACGTGTGAGCTGTTCATGCTTTTAAGCAAGTCCTTCTCTATACCTTAGGTTAGCAGTTATTTAGGAATATTATCCAAAACAAAACTATTGGCTTGAGGAGGTGGTGTGATATATCAAAACGTGTCAGATACAGATCTGTTGCTCTTTGTCCCTGAACATCACGATAAACTAGTGGCGGTGAAATATAGAAATGTATCTCGATCCATCAAAACAATCTGCTCTCAAGCTGTATTGCTTAGACAGAACAGTACATTAACAACAGGGCAGAAGGAATAAGTAGGCTGTTGCACCTTCTGGACGAAGGAGTTCATGTAGAGTCTGAGAAAAGGTTGTACATGTGACTCCTCCCTCCAGCAATAAGGTTCATTATACAAAATTTCTCCTTGGCAAGGGTAACATGAAATTTTGCCATTCGCAATATTCATACCGCAGGAGACTCATGCCATTTTCATTCAACCATCTGGCCACAGAACATTGTTTTTCAGGGTATTATCCAGTCTGCTCAAATTTAGATATTGCATCACCTCAGTTTTACGTGTTTGGCGAGGGAAGGCTGTTTAGTTTGCCCAGCTTCTCTACAAGTCAATGGAGAGACTCAGGTACCTTTGAAGACTTGCAAAAGTATATCCAGTCTTGCTAGCTTATGTATTTCTCCTTTTTTCCTGCCAATATATGGAAGTCAGGCATTTCCAGACAACATCAATCCAGTTTGCTTAAATGAGGGGTTCAAGTTTTTCACTGAAATCACAGGAAGCTAAAGGAAAATTTTTGGACGGCTCCATTCACTTATTCCACAGAGCGGTGGCACTACACTGAACCGTGTTGGCAATAAAAATGTGTGAAAGAAGTGGAAGATCTGGATGCCAGGCTATATTCAGCCTGATCAGAGCTGAGGTCATGTCTCAGGACAGTGGCCTAGTGAGAGTTCTTTAGACACCACGTCACTGTGTCCAGCACATTGAAGGGGGGCAAGTGCTGCAAGACCTCAAGTCGAGCTTATTAGTTAAAGCATCCAGTTGTGAGAGGACTTATTTACACATTTCCCATTAAACCATGTCCTTGTCATATTGCTTATCACCAAGGACAGAAACTTAGAACCCATCCCTCTCCCTCCCAGCACCGTCCTCATATAAGGTGAAGCCAGACACGGACATCACAGAGTCTAATATTTGGGGCTTTTTGGTTCAGGTACCTTTCTGCCTCATCTTAGGCTGTGATATACCTTTTGGCACTCAATTACCCAGAAATAAACGCTCTTCTGTGCATACAGACTTGACAAAATGTTAGTGCCTAGGAAATACTGAGACTACATGGGAGGCATCTAATGAATTTCAATGCCTGATGGATTTAATAGCCTTACTAAGTAAGCAGGCTGGATCAGCGTCTAGGACTCATCAGGGTTTAAACACTCTAATTCAATTGTAGGCAGGATTTAGGCAGACTGGATCGTAGCCTCTCTTTTTTCATGTCCTTAAAGCAAGAAGTAGCAACGAATACTCCAAATTGCAGTCCATAAAGGTATTTTAACAGTTCACAGTGACAAGCTTCACCAGAAGGCAAGTTTCTGACTCCATATGCGTATATATGTTTGCTTACATTAGCAGTAGTCAGCCGAGATCTGATAGAAACTCTATATAAAATAAGCTGACAAGTTTTTAAGGGTTAAGAGACTCCAGAGCTCTCAAACACGAACAACTTGCTCCCACTCTTCTAGTTATGCTACAGAGCATGTTTGCCATGCTTAGAAGCTTGTATATCAAAAGGGTAAAAATGAATGAAAAATTCTCTCTGTCAAGGCCAGATACTGCCTGAGACAGAGCTCTTGAGCAGTTAAACTTTTATAGTGTAGAAAGACAAGGGAATATACCAGATCTATACATGAAGGTTTATCGTTCTTGCAAAAATCTGTGATAGTATGCCTTGCTCACGCTCTTTAAACCAAATGATGCTTTCCTTTATGAATGCATATTGTATCTACTGTCGATCCCACCTTCCAAAACAGAAGACTTGCAAACACAAAATCAAGTGATCAAGCAATAAACCTGCTAATTTAAACATCTTTGCTACACAAGCCGCTGAAGATTTGAGCTCAAATTTCTTTCAGTCTATGAAATCACCTCAAGGAAATTAAGACAACAGGCTTCATACATAAGTGGTGTGCACTTTTAAGAGATCAGAAACACAGTTTGCCCTATAACTCTGCCATTCTCACCTGCAATATTGTACGCAGAGCTTGTTACTCCTTTCAAAGAGAATATTGCTGAACTAATGGAGATGCTCAAGGAAAAGAGATGAGAACGCTTTTCATAAAGAAAAAAACTTCTGTCCATGAGTATAATTGGAAAATACTGGTGCTGTCAGCTCAGTCAAAGAAACAGGAATGATACTAGTACAGAATATGTAAGTAATTGATGTTTTGCCTTGCCTGCAGAACAAAGGGCTACATTCACAAGACTTGAGAAACAGGTAAGGACTTATAATCTCAGTTCATTCCTCAATTTCTGCTATTGCTACAAACAGAAGAATTCAGATCTTACACTGTTCCTTCCCTCTCAGTGTGTATCAGGTTGAGTTAGGGAACAATTTCCAAGGAGACTCAGAAAAGCTCTTCCCAGCGTGTTGTTCAGGTTGGCAGTTAAGGCATTCTCTTTCAAAGACGAAAGATATGGGCTGAAATCCACCCAGCAGAAGAGGGGTTTAAGCCCAGGCCTTCCACACTTTGGTAACTATTGCTCTCAGTTACTGTATGATAAAGAACACTGTTTTGTAAAAATTAGTAAATTAAGCAAAATAGTTTTGGAATGACCAATTTTTTGGTTCTTTTTTTCCAGTTCATATTCATGACAGCGAAACAGAATATAAATATACAAAATAATTCATGTAGAAGGAAAGGTAGAATATGAAAACAGGAGTGCAGTCATAAACACGAAGTGAAAGGGCACCCAGTGAAACAGAAAAAATAATATTGCTGAATATTCAAAACAGTTATATGAAAATGCTTGTTTGACATGCTATGCAATGAAACTATAGAATTAATTTCCCCCATGAATTCTTGAGGTCAGGAATGTAAAAGTCGAAGAAAAACACTTATACAGACAACAAAATCTGAACTATTATGGTGCAATTTTTTGGCAGTAGCATTGATTCTCAATTTTCCAGATTTAAGTCAAACTCCTATCAATCAGAAGGAAACTAGAAATAGTCTTTGCCTTGATTAAACTGGATTCTCACATCCTTTTTCTGAAAAAAAAAATGCCCTAGATAGTGCCTGAGAATAATTAGACTTTCTTAACATGGAATCTGATGTAAAATGACTATGTCGATGATCCCATATAATTTTGTTGTCAAAGATACCATAAACACAACTTCTAGCCCATGTTAAAGGCCAAATTCTTTCAAGTCTAAATTTTGTATCAATGGCTTTTCTGTACAATTAGCCAAACTAGAATCACAGCCCTGCTTTATTTTGGAGTCAAGTTCTCTGTTTCATGACCATTAGTTTTAAAAAAAAAAAAAATGGAAAGAAAGAAAAAGGTATGACCATTAGGAAGAGTGCATAGCTTTCAGGAGAATGTCATGGGAAAGTGGTTTTTCAGAAGCATGCTGGAAAGATTATCCTGGGAAAATTGAAACATTTATACATTATAGAAGCAGCCCTTCTCTTTATTCCAGCCATCAAATACCTGAAATAGGTTTGTAGTCAGCACATCACAAAACAGATGAGCCTGTAGTCAAATTTGCTTTTATCATTGAAGTATATGATCCTGTTTGGCAATGTTATACCACTAAACTGAATTCACATTTAAGTCACAACTTTGGCATGCTACATATCTCAGATAGCCTATTCTGCTTCAGTTTTCAAGCCTGACTACCATCATGTCATTTTGCTTTTCATGGCTATCCCTAAGAGGAGACAATAAAGCTTTCCTATCTTACAAAGAGTTACCATCAATAAATTTAAATGCTGAAATGCCACTGATCATAAGAATACAGAATACTTTTCTGAAATAAGAGATTCAGGCAGCACTATTTTTTAAACGGAATATTAAATGTTTCTTTCCATAAAAATCTACTGAACCAAATATAAGTGCGAGCAAGAGAAACCAGACTGTGGCAAGTCTAGACAAAGGCTGGACAGGATGAAAAACACAGAAGCACGTTTGATACAGAGCTACTCTCCATCGCTATCTTGAAATTTCATAAATTTTAGCATCTTCTTCACATGGCATTTCAAAGGTAGTCCATTAGATATATACTCATGATCTTATAGCCCCCCAAAATGGCAAAAGATTGTATGAACATACTGTGGGATCCAGCGGCCATAGTGTTTATGCATGTATGTCACAAACCCCAGCTGGCTCTCTCCTTTTCTGGCTGAATCTGCTCTTAACACAATCTCATGGCACTAGACCAAGCCAAGGGACATTATGATAAGACTATGAAACAGTCAGACATTCCAGTAATCTGAGGCAAGTTTTTCTCATAAGGGAGGAATCGAAGTTATAAATATGCAATAATGGGAAGATAGGCCTAGCACACCACTTTTTCTTCTGGTAAGAAAAAGCAAATAGTACCGTGAACTACAGTTGCTATGCAGTAGCTCTATAACTCTGCTTGCTGCAGCTGATCAGTGTGTTCTCTTGAAAAAGAAAAAAAAATTATGATGACTGAAATTGGAAGCTAAAAAATCCCCATTTCATCATGAGCTTGACTTTAAAACAAATACCTCAACTTGGATTTAGACTGCTTTTTAAAAACACAGCATTGATAAAAATTGAAAAATCTTTATAATTAATTCTAAATTGAAAGGAGGGGGGGGAAGTTTCCTCTGCTAGAGGAACAACTCTGCAAAACCAAGGTGGATTCAAGAAATGCTCTGGTGTTTGTGAATCTTCATTTTCGTGCCAAATCTTTGGGCCAAAATTCAGGTGTAGCTATAAAAGAATGACATACTGTACTGAACTCAGTGGATCTTCGTAGTACGATGGGGTGAGAATACTGGGCAAGGCTAACACAGCTCCTACGTACAATCCATGCAGGGGGGAAAAACAAAGGCAAAAACAAGCCCTACACCAACCTCTGTGGTGGGTCGGCAGGAATTTTAAGCAAGGGCTAGCACACTGTAGTCATAAATCAAACCCCAGTTTTAGTCACCTGGATGTTCATAGTCTCCAAGTGCCCTTCTTGTAGGTCTTCCTGAATTGGCACTGCCGGCTGGGAAAGAGCCACGGAGCATCCCGGCGCAGAGAGCCATGGACACAAAGAGGCCAGAAGAGAAACAGGCTCTGCTGTGGCAGCCTCACACTCAGCCTCCCTTAACAAGGATACCCATCGCTCGACACAGTCACCTCACAGAGTACTGCAGCCTCAGAACAAAGAGAAATAAAAAACACCTCCTCCCACCCCCGAGCAGCCTGGGTCTCTGAGCAAGCTCGAGGAGCCATTTGAGAAAGGACTGCGAAGAGTATCTCCTAGCAGATTTGAATATTAAACAAGCAATTATATTCTCCCTGGCCCTGCAGACTATCAAGAAAATTGTTGCATTACTCAGAGTTGTCCTACATACATTCCTACTCACGTACTAAATACCCATTTAACCTGAAGTTCAGGTTGCTGAAATAATTAATACAATCCTACATTAAACACCAATATTACAGTCTAAGTAAAACAAACAAACTAACCTAAAACTCCAGGACTGAAAATGATCAGGGATGTTATTGCATATAAAGTACAATTAATGCTGTTACTGGGTCTTTTTTCAAACACAGGAGAACTAGCAAAAGAGCAGTCCCTCTGCTCCTGCTTACAGTCACTAATCATGCATTTCAGAGTTAGGCGATGTCAGAATAAAGGTTGCCTGTGCAAAATTAATCCGGTCCCTTTGGGTATACACATTATGATACACTCTTGTAATTACACATTCACACGCTGTTTTTCCCCTCAGGACCACTGCTGTATTCAGTTCACAGGAAGGAAGAGGGCTCTGCTAAAAATCAGCTGGACAAGCTTCTCTTTCTCTTTTGTTTCCTCCTCCAGGGTCGATACGTGGTCCTGTGCCGCTGTTTTTAATGCCTGCTGCCCAACCTTGCTCCAGTAACAGAACCAGCATCCTCCTGGGCTTTTCAGCGGGGCTCATCACTGTGATACTCTAATGGTTCACATATATTAACCGATTTATTTTCTGAACACCCCTCTGGCTGAGGTAGCATTATAACTGCCTCTATTTGCCAAATGAGGAGCTGCGTCATTTGGAAATTCAGGTGTGAAGTTTCCACTCACTTTCAGCAGGCATAAACCATGAGTTAATGAATTCAGCTGAGCACCCGAGAAAAAAAAAGAACACATGCAATCAGTGCCCATTTGTGGAGGTCTGGTCCAAAAGATTTATCTAGCATTCTTATATAAAACTTATGGCAGTTAGGGAATCCAGGTTCACAAAGGAAAATTTAACTGCCTTGAGCCTGAAACTCTCTTTCTGCGCTGCCTTGTGCCATTCAGAAATGTTCAAATTTCACAGCAGATTAAAAGGCATTTTACAGAAAAATGAGCTCCATTACTGCATGGTCTGGATTCACTCCCTCTCCCTCCCTCGCTCTCAGAAATTTGGATTGCATTGGCAATGTGCTCCTCCAGCATCGCCGCGTGACTCCGTTTGCTCCACTGCTCTCTTTCTTACTCTGGATTCTTCACTATCCCTTCGATCCACATCACAGGCCCAGGCTTCAAGCTTTCCCAGTCTCTCCCCCTCAAACAACTTATCCCGAATTTAGCTTGTTTTGTCTAACCGTTCTCATCTACTTTTCCTTCTTTTACCTCAGTCCCTTCTTTTTCCACCCAAGTCCCTGCACTGTCACTGCCAGGTCATCCTCTGCACCTTTGTCCAGTTAGTCCTTTCCCTCGTTTGCCAGTTCCATCTCTCTGACTGTTTTTCACAGTCAGGCTCTTCCCAAATCCTTTTCAACTTTCATTGCCCTCTCCTCGTCATCTCTTCCCCTACCACTAGTTTTGATGGGAGAATAATTTTATTCCAAACACACTCAAAATCCTGTTAAAATTTCGGACAGACATGATATCTCTTGACAGTAAGTTGTAGGAATATGCAGCTCCTGCTGGTCTCTGCAGAGCCTCATACCTGCACAAATAAATAACTTTAATACAATTTTTACAAAACTTTCATATAATTTTAGTGAAACTTAATATTTTCACTTAATAGCACATATATGGGGAAGGAGACTGCCTTTCAGCGTCAGCCTTTTAGGTACAATGCTCCTCTGAAAGAATACTTACATCTGCAGGAGCTGGGGACAGTTTTATGCCTAAATGTCTTGCGGTATGATGAAACCTTATATTGACCTATACACTTCTTCAGCCAGAGACATTCGGTCAATTTTCTTATATAAATCATATCTGTTTGTGATTTTCAAAGTGTGAATAGTAATGAAGTTGCATTTATGATGCTTAATTTGATTTTTAATTTGGCCTCTGTGGGTCAGTGCCTCAGAGAACTGCTGCTGCTGCTGATAGGCATCATCATGTGAAGAAGTCTGCATTCAGGCCAGCTGTGTTTATGTATCAATCACACTGGTATCATACAATGGAGAAAATCACAAATTTGTCTCTAATTGTGGCAGCTGTGTTCAGTGAAGTGTCCAAATTAGAAACGACCTATAAAAGACTGTATTACTTGTAAAAGGAATGTGCTCTGGGGAATTTTCTACACAATAGAATATTTTGGGAGCAAGCTTTCAAAACAAATAGGAGATCACACATGAATAAAACCCATGAATGATGCATGTAACCATGAATGAACTTTCTGAATGTATCATTGTGCCCTTTGATAGAAAATATTTCTCAAAAGTCTCAAAACATTTGAGTTTCAAGTCCCAGTAAAACTGGGTGAAGCAGGACCTCACAAATAAAAAATAATATTAAAACACAGTTTTTAAAGACAAAGGTAAGAATATTCTGCAAACATTGAAGCTAAAGCTCTGTGTACACTGAAAGGGAAAACGTAGCTTCTGCAGCATAGGTTGTCAAACGAAAAAGCATTACCTCATCAGGAGATCTGAATCCAGGAATTCCAGCCAATTTGCTAGTCTACCTGGTGGTTTTGTCAGATAAATGCTGGATTTATTTATAAATTACATCTAAAGTCTTCTGTTGTGCCACACAGACCTCACTGACAGAAGGATTTACTGAAAATGCTGTGCTGTGGAATCAATGAAACTCATCTTGTAAAAACAATACATGACAAGAAAATTCACATATGTTTTTAGATATACTTTAAATTTTTTTCAGTTTATTTTTTATTCAAAACATTGGCTTCCCAGAAGTTTCACTGTTTTCTATATGTTCAAGAAAGTAGATTTGTGGAGATTTCAGCATTCAGTATTTTTTCTATTTCATATAGCTCGCACCACAATAATAACCTTGGTGCTTGCTTCACTGACTGCCTAAAATACTTATAGAAGAAAATAAATGTAAAATGACTGAAGCCTCTCTTGACTTCCAGAATAAAATAAAAAAAAGTTTTAAAATTTTTGAGTGAATCACACTCTGACAATGTTTGGAATATGAATGACGTGGGTCTGGGTTACAGCAGATTTGTTGCAGAAAGATTTAAATAGAACATTCAATTTGTGGTTTAGTACTGCAGCACTCTGGGTATTTTTTGCTAACTCCCCAAAATATGACTGAATTCTCTGTCTCCTAAATATAAATTCCACCATCAAGTAGACCATTAAGGTTATCTTTATATAAAGCAACCCACAATTTAAGGAAAGCTGTATATTCCCATAGACTTAGAAACATTGTCTAGATGAAATCTTCATAAGAAGGCACCTTTCTGCTTGAAGAAAGCTCGCTCAAAGACTTCTTAAAAATGGGGTTTGGACAAAATGAAATGGTTCTCCAAAAAGAACTCTGTGTAGTTTCACCCAAGACCCATCTCAAGTCTTTTCCAATGGACGATGGAACAGAAAGGACAAGAATCGCGGATATTCCAGAGGAAGGATCAGAACTCAGTGATATTGGGAATTTCAAGGACTAGCCCAAATTCAATCCTATGAAATTTAATACATACAAACATGCTTGGGCAAAAAAGTATCAAGTATACCAATAAATGAGTAACGGCATGCCAGACAGGAATAGGACTAGGAACAACAGCAGATTATGATCAAACAGAGACAAACAGCATGATGATGTTGCACATACATATCCAGAAGTAAACCTTCTGGTGTGCTTACTTAGTGCTGACACAGCTGGAATACCATCTCTGTTTTTGCCCAAATCATAGTAAGACAGTGATAGGGAGATTCGGGAGAGTCCAGAAAACAGTAGCAGAAATGGTCAGATCAGGTGTTTGGAAACACAGCACTATGAGGAAAAACTGGAAGACTTAACATTGGTTCAACATGGACTATGAACAAGAATGGACATGTAAATATGAAGGCAGATGTTACGAAGAAGATAGGGAGAGCATTTCACTAAATTCTCTAAGTCTGCTGCAATAATACTATATTAAGAATACAAATAATAATTGGATACTGGGTACTCACCCACTATGGTGGTTAGTCCTTCTAGCTTATTATTTTTTTCCCTAGACTAGGTAGAGACCCAACCACGTAAATTTGTGACTCTGAAATACTATTATGCAGCACATTGATGGAAACATAAATTCACAGAATCACAGAATCACAGAATCTTCATGGTTGGAAAGGACCCTTAAGATCATCGAGTCCAACCAAACAACCTACAATCTCTGCCACTAGAGCATGCCCTGAAGTGCCACATCTAGACGTTTCTTTAACACCTCTAGGGATGGTGACTCAACCACCTCCCTGGCCAGGCTGTTCCAGTGCCTGACCACTCTTTCAGTAAAGTAATTCTTCCTAATATCTAATCTAAACCTCCCCTGCCGCAACCTCAGACCATTTCCTCTGGTCCTGTCATTATTCACCTGGGAGAAGAGGCCAACACCCACCTCTCTCCAACCTCCTTTCAGGTAGTTGTAGAGGGCAATGAGGTCTCCCCTCAGCCTCCTCTTCTCCAAGCTAAACATGCCCAGCTCCCTCAGCCTCTCCTCATATGACCTGGTCTCCAGACCCCTCACCAGCCTGGTAGCTCTCCTCTGGACACGCTCCAGCACTTCAATGTCCCCCTTGTACAGAGGGGCCCAGAACTGAACACAGTACTCGAGGTGAGGCCTCACCAGTGCCGAGTACAGAGGCACCATCACTTCCCTGCTCCTGCTGGCCATGCTACTCCTGATACAAGCCAGAATGCTGTTGGCCGCCTTGGCCACCTGGGCACACTGCTGGCTGATGTTAAGCTGGCCGTCCACCAGCACCCCCAGGTCCTTTTCTGCTGGGCAGCTTTCCAGCCACTCTGCCCCAAGCCTGTAGTGCTGCTTGGGGTTGTTGTGACCAAAATGCAGGACCCAGCACTTGGCCTTATTAAACCTCATACAGTTGGCCTTGGCCCATCGATCCAGCCTGTCCAGGTCCCTCTGTAGAGCCTTCCTACCCTCAAGCAGATCAACACTCCCACCTAGTTTGGTGTCGTCTGCAAACTTATTGAGGGTGCACTCAATCCCCTCATCCAGATCATCGATAAAGATATTAAACAAAACTGTCCCCAAAACTGAGCCCTGAGGGACACCACTGGTGACCGGCCGCCAAGAGGATTTCACCCCATTAATCACAACTCTCTGGGCATGGCCATCCAGCCAGTTTTTAACCCAGCGAAGAGTACACTTGTCTATGCCATGATTCGCCAGCTTCTCCAGGAGAATACTGTGGGGGACGGTGTCAAAGGCCTTACCAAAGTCCAGATAGACAACGTCCACCGCCTTCCCCACATCCATAAGGCGGGTCACATGGTCATAGAAAGAGATCAGGTTGGTTAAGCAGGACCTCCCTTTCCTAAACCCATGCTGGCTGGCCCTGATCCCTTGGCTGCCCTGCACTTGCCGTGAGAGCTCACTCGAGATGATCCTCTCCATGATATTTCCTGGTATCGACGTCAGGCTGACAGGCCTGTAGTTCCCCGGATCCTCCTTCCGACCCTTCTTCTAGATGGGCGTCACATTAGCCACCCTCCAGTCATCTGGTACCTCCCCTGTTGACCAAGATTGTTGATAAATGATGGAGAGAGGCTTGGTGAGCTCTCCTGCCAGCTCCCTGAGTACTCTTGGGTGAATCCCATCCGGCCCCATAGACTTATGTACGTCTAGGTGCAGAAGCAGATCATTGACTACTTCCTCCTGGATAATGGGTGGGTTGTTCTGCTCTCCATCCTTATCTTCCAGCTCAAGAGGCTGAACACCCTGGGGATAGCTGGTCTGACTATTGAAGACAGAGGCAAAGAAGGCATTAAGTATCTCGGCCTTCTCCTTGTCATTGGTTGCAACTTTCCCCCCAGCATCCAGTAAGGGATGGAGATTCTCCCTGGCTTTCTTTTTGTTGATGTATTTATAAAAGCTTTTTTTGTTGTCCTTAATGTTAGTGGCCAAGTTGAGCTCCATCTGGGCTTTTGCCTTCCTAATTTTCTCTCTGTATAACCTAACGAGATCTGTGTACTCCTCCTGAGTATTACATAAACAGGTCTGAGGTTAGGTCTGCGGTGAACATTTTCTGAGGTTAGGACTAACCCTCAGCATTTGTAGGAGGAAGATGTGCATGCCTGAAAGATGTAGGCCCATGAACGTGCACTATATTCAGACACAGCTTGGGCTGTTGAAGGAAAGAAACATATTTCTGTTGATGTCTCATATAGAGGGTTCAGGATGCAGTGAAGCACCACCTCTGTCAGGAAGGGCCCTCTTTCTGGGACAGGTCTCCATCGCATCATTATGCATAGTCCTGCCATCTGCACAACTCAGGCCCTGCAGAAAAGGTGGTGTGATTCAGGGAAAATTGGCTTAAACGCTTTTCTGTAACCTTTCTGTTCAAGCCTGGACAGGCTTCAGTCACGTGTTTTATGCTGTCTAAGCTAACCTCTGCCTCATAGCAGAGGGCAAGATCATTTTGCAGCTCCTGGCAAAGACCTTGAGGTACATCCTCCAGCTGCGTCTTCAGAGAACAAGCCGTAGCTGCAGTCCCTTTTCACGAGGGAGGCTGGCTGGGTCACGTTCCACTGACGACTTCTTGCAACAAAGACTCACTCACATAAATGGGGCACCCCACAGAGAATAAAAGGATAACAGGATCTCCCGTGATTGAATAAGAGGCTGGAGCTTTTATTCACATTTTAACTTGCTTCATTAAAAAATCCTGATTACTTCTGGAGTGTGGTCCTATCTCCCTCGGGACAAACATGCCATGAGAACAAAATTCATTTTCAGTGTGACTCTCTTTTAGCAGCAATGTCTTGCTTTTTTTTGTCTCAATGGGAAAACAGTTTGTGCAACAAGTACTAAAAATGCAAGCAGTTTAAATCTAAGAGAAGGCACTTCTTTGCACTGAATAATGGTCAAAACAATAGATTTGTGAGAAATATATCTTAAAGTTGACTTCCTTAGAACAGTTGCAAAATGTATGTGATATCTTCACATGTTTGAAGAAAGGCTGCATTTTGCTGAAATACTGATCCTCATGCCTGAGCAAAAGGCAGAGATTTTTTTTTTTCCATTTGCAGTGCTGTCATTAGAATATCAATTTTAGGAAAAATAAAAAAAAAAGAATAGAAATAAAAAGCCTGTAATTCATAGAGAAACTCAGAAACTGATAGGTATACTTTTAACTTGCCACTTCCAATTCTTCAGCTACACATATTTTTTCAAACACAACTAGCTAGTTTGCTGGTTTAATTATGTATATAATTGTAAAGCACTGTTGTGAATTTAGTCTCTATTATGTTCGCTGTGTTTAGTACTCTGTAGTTGTCTTCCATGCTGCAACATTACTTCAGACCACCCTGGACTGAAATGTAATCTTCTTGGATGCTTTTTCGCTGCCACGTAATCACACACCATTCAATCATTTTAGACTGCTATCTACTTCTCACTCTCTTCAGCAACTCTAATGGACGACTTGTCTGTTCATTCCAACTGCACGACGTATTGCACCCAATAATACATGTTTCCATCTGACTAGCAGTAAGTAACACGGAAGCAATACAGACGTTTGCATCGCATTCAGCTCACTCACAGCAGTGCACTTGATCCAACGCAATTCTACCTGACACGGTGTTCGTTTACGCAAGTTCAATTTGCAGCCTGTATTTGATTTCTCCTTACAAAATTTGTTGTGAAGCTTGCTGGCGCTTTCTTTTCTTACCAGATTGTTGGAAAATTACAGGTAAAAGACAAAATGTAAATATAAAATCCATATACGTGTACACAAGGGCAATAATTTTTTTACTGGTTTTGTTCCCTTTTAAGAGGAACCAAAATTTAAAAGCAGAGGAAAAAGAATTGTCTTCGTATTTACGTAAGTCAACATCTACATGTTTCAATTCTAGTACGGCTACTGAGACTTAGAGGAAAACCTAAGGCCAGTATTTTCTCTCATGGTAAATCTTCACAGAATAAAAACAGACCTTTTCTTATACAGCTTAAATCTTTGGAACCATATATTAACTTAAATATACAGAAAGTGCACATGAGTTCTGTCACAACAAATCAATGAGTAGGAGACACAGAGAGAAGACAAATGCAGTGTGAAGAAAGGAAAACAACACTTGCATCATTTAAATATTTACATTATACGTGAAAAATACATCACATGCCCCCCAGTTTACGTGGTCCGACAGTTTTAAAGCACAGGAGGCTGATGTGGATGAAGGTAACAGGAAGCTGAACAAACCCAGAGATAAAGTCTTTTCATTGAACGGTGCCTGGAGCTATTAATTGGAGAAGATTGCTACTTGACAACATCTAGCCTAGCAAATACTTTTTTTTTCCCCCATTCTTCCCTTTTGAAAGCAGGCAGAGAAAAAAGAAAGGCTGGCGATGAAGATGAATGGGGTTATCACCAGAAGCCTGAGAGAGTTCTGAAAAGGAAAAAAATCACAACATCTGCGGTTTGTGGGTTGTTTGTGAAAGTAGCTGAGCTGAACAGCATTTCCCAAAGCTTGGGAAAAAAGATTAAGATTCATGTGAGAGCAAAGATGTGCTTTGAAGCTTTCTTGCTTTTTACCATTTGCTTTGCTGACCCTTAAGCAAGCAGCTAAATAATGTTCTGTTTTGAATAAATTCCTTCTGACTTGCTTTAATTTACTCGCAGGTATGAAAAACAGGACCAAGGTAGTTGAGGTGGAGCACTGAGGTGAAAAGGCGTATACCAGAAGTGAAGCCCTTCAAAAGTCGCATAAAAAATTATTTCGTTCTTTTTTTACCCAAAGTGACTGAAGCACTTCTGAAGTACAGCTGAAATAGCCTTCTTAAAGGCTGTAAAGCAGCAACAGTAATAACAAAAAATAGAGTTCTCCCTGCGTTTCCCTTTGCCATTTAACACACATATGGATGGATGGCTTCTATTAGCATCACAGGAGAAATCCATCTACAGTTGATAGCACCTAGTCCACTGTGCAAAGGCCTCAATCACACATCATTGTTCAGTAGCCCCTCCACTCAATAGCCAATATCAAAATGTAGTATTCAGAAACCTGTATAAAGCATACACGTTTCACATGCAGTGCATAATACAAGGCAAAACATCTCAGCATGGTGATTCAAAAACCCAACACATTTAAACAATGAAGTGCCCAGAGCTTGCTCACCAGACATGCTTAGCACAGAGATGTACCTGGCGTTCCATTTCTCTCCTAAGCTCAAGCAGCTGACTCAGTGCTACAGACCAGCATCTCAGGCCACCAAAGACAAAAAGCCTCATTCTCTGCCGAAGAAGAACTGCCCCCACCTCGAAAAACCAACCCAAGAAACCCTTCCTTTTTACGACAAGGGACTATTTTAAATTATATTCTAAAACACAGCTGGGTTTTATACTCAGCTGAGACCAGTCTGTAAGGTTACATCTTTGTGATTAAAATCACTCTCAGACAAGGGACACATCCAATTTTCTGCTTCCAGCATGAGGCATTTCAAAGCTGAGCGTGCTGCAACCACCAAGTTAAAAGGGTCTGAAAATCACCCTTTTCTTATTGAGGCTGAGACTACTGAATGAATCCACAGAGATTTCACAGAACCAAGGGTAAAGACCCCAGGACTGCCTCCTCCCAGCATGGTTCCTGCTTGAAACACGTGAATGTTATATAAAAGACAGGTACTACCATTACTTTCTCTGATGGGTCCATTTAAAAGAGTGCCTACCCTGTCTCCTCGTGTGAAGGGCCTGAATCCATTATTAATTATCAACAGTTATCCTAGCGTATTAATAGTGTGTGGTAGAAGTACTACGGATGTATTACCATGCTGCAACCTTCAGCTGTTCTTTAAAACCTTTTGAAAAGTACTTTTGTCATAATCAGAGTCATTAAAATGCTCTTATTAGCAGAATACCTGCTGCTGATGTTCATTCTCTGCAACTGGAAAAGCATTAGAGGCTGGAATCTCTGAGCACAACAATTTTGAATGGCGCCAGTGTTAAAACTGATCGTAAACTCTGTCAACGCTCAGTGTGAAAAGACACAGTTTCGGAGCCAAATCTTCCTATAACTCCTGTCAGTGCCTCCAACTGATGTAGGCTGTAATGGTTTCCTCAGTTGCCTTCCGTCTGTAGAGGGAAGGCAAGGACTGAGCAAAGCAGAGCAGACTTGGGCAGGGGTAAACTCCTGGGAATACCTGCTGCAGTTCCTCTTCCCCATTCCCAGTCACACTGTCTGTGGGTTGCCACTGAACTCAAGCACCGGGATCAAGTAATCTTGCCCAGCTGCTAAATTGAATTTACAGGCACAGACTGAATATTCACCCCTCTACCCATCCAAAAATGCTTAAAGAAAAAAAGGGAAAAAGAAAAGGCTTATTCCATATACTTCTGACACACGAGAAATGCAATAATCAAGTCCTTTAGAAGACGCTTGATCTTCTTTTACCACTCATGCAAATCACACATCAATACTAAATAGCCAAACCCCCTAAAAGGCAGAATATTTTCAGACCTCTCTCATTCAGATTTGTGTTTACTGACATCTACTGGTTGTTCTGACTCATATCTTCATTTGCCAGTGGAATTAGAGGTGGGTCAGTTTTGCACTGCAGTAACTCCAGGGACTTCAACGGCATGAGCCACATAAGGCAAAACCGGTCCTTTCTGTCCCTATGTATAATACACAAAATCTAATTTGCATGCATTACTTCTAAAAATTATCTTTCTAAAAGTATGATTCATTGATAAGGTACCTATTAAAATACTTCAGGTAAAAGGACACACGGTGGAATACAGTTACCAAATTCAAAACCAGCCCCCCTAAGTACTTTTCCTGTTTGTGAAACCCAAGAAGAATCCAAGGAGAATCCTCCTTTAACCAGGCAACATGTGCTTTACAAAGAAACACTGCCTGTAGAATACAATTAATAAAATGATCTATTGGACCACAAGAATTAGTTAGATGGATGCTATCACAGCGTATTTTGCAAACTTATACAGAAACAGATCACTTTGTTCAGTATAATGAGATGATTCACTAGCACCCATTAACTATTTAGAAAAAGAATACTTTCCTCCAGCTAGTACTCTACAAAAAATTTTAGGCAAACAGAAAATAAACAATATTGACTGAAAAACAACAGATGACACATTTATTCAATGTGATCAATGTTGTGGGAATTTTTCCAACTGAAATCTCAATGGTTTTGTCACCTCTCCTGAAAGACAGCAATTTTTGGGAAGTTGCACATCCTTCTGTTGTGCCTCAGTATTGGTTAAATACAGTCTGGGAAACACTACGGCCTCTTGACTCAAAATCAAGAAATGCTCTCTGAAATACTGTCTGAAAGGAGAGGAAGTCAGGGTTGGCTCTTTGCGTAAACATAGTCAGTCAATATGAATACCAAAATTTGATTCACCTTTAAAGAATTTCAGAATCACAAATTTTCTTTATTATAAAAAATTCTCCTAGGACTTGAAATAATCTTCCAAGAGAAATATTCAGAAGCTTACCACTTTGTTTAATACTAACTTACCTAAAGCATTCACAGGAATGTTTCACAGGAAACATTTTCTCTCTCAGATTAACTTGAGAAGAGCCAATAGACGATTCTCAGATTAACTTGAGAAGAGCCAATAGACGATTCAGTTTATGACTTTAGGATGTTTTCCTACCAAAACTGACTGTTCTCCTAAAATCAGCCAATGCTTTCTGACATCATCAAAAGTAGAGCAAGTAGCAAGGCTCATAACAAAGTGGCATTCTCCCACTAGCAATGAGGAAAGAATTTTGGTTTCCTGAAATTTCATTTTTCCCTTTCTCTCTTGCACACTGAAATCTTCCAATAAAAGTATCATAGACATTAAAAGTATTTACCTCTGTCACTGTTCTTAAATAGGCAGCTTGTAAAATATAACAATGGAGTACTGGATAGGTGTCTGCTTTAAATGAATCATACGTCCATGAGATCAGTTCCTCAGTGGAATAATTTTAGATACCTGGATTATTTAGGTCGAATTTCCTAAATTTTAGAGAGGAAGAGCTAGAAAGAGCTACTGGTCTCTTGTGGATGAGCAGTTGAAATAGAATACTCATTTTTGAAGAGCGATGCAAAAGAAATATGCATCAAACTGAAGGCAAATCATGGGATTTCAGGGAAAAAAAAGTCTCAAAGAAACCCAGGAGAGATGAAGAATATCTGAGTACACGCTTAAGAGTTGGGCAGTTCACTATCAAAAGCAGCTCAGCTTCAGTTCATACATTCATAGTCCAGAGATGAATCAGAAAAATTCAAATTAATATTCTAATAAACTAAGAAGTATGTATTTAGGCTTATCTATATTCTGTACCACATGCTGAGAAGGGCGTTCCAAAATTCTGTTATCACCCTTCTCTGAATATATACAAAAAAAAGTTTTTACAGTGTCAGACAATACTGAATGCCAGAAAATTCTCATGGTGTTGCATTGCCAAATAATATCCCTTTTGTTCCATTCTGTTAGGTGCTACCCAAGATGGCAAGGGCAAATTAGGAAGCTCAGTAATATCACAGATAAATGCTCCTTTTAAATATGGAAATGCATTCTACAGCTCCCAAAATAAATTCTCAGATGAACACACATCATCCCGTGAAGTTTAATTAACTAGTGTTTGGTTTTTTTAAAAACAGCAGCCTTTTTGGAACAGTATATAGAAGCTTCTTCAGCTGGCTACTGAAATGTTCAAGGCCTAATTTTTCCTCTGTGAAAAAAACACACTGCTTTCTGAAAACTTCACTGGTCAAATCCTCTAGCATGAAACTATGAGCGAGTTATAAAACAACATATTTTCATGAATAAAATGTCATTGGCACATAATCTTGCTAACAGAACTGAATGAGGGGTAACCCACTAACTTACCTGGAGAATCAAGCATCTTGTATTTTGGCCTGATTTTTTGTTTATAAGTAACTTTAATTCTGTCATGTAATCCTTCATCCATATTACTAAGACAAAATTGCTCTCCAGTATATAATTAAAGTTTTATCTTTTAGGACAAAACACTGAGATAAAAAGTCAGTTGTCAGAATGACAAACATCAGCTGCTATTATTGTTTATTATTGGAGAGAGACAGACACCAATGGTGTGGTTGCAGTAATTCTTGGGGAGGATCTTCTGATTCCAGTATGTGAGAAGCTCAAAACAGAGCCATAAAGCATGGTGCCTAGATTACAAGCAGCAAAACATTCATATTTTAACATGTGAGAAGCATCATTTTAGCACTATGAACAATGCAGCATCATTATAAACGTGATAAAGGAGATGACTGAAAAGAAAATGTACTCACAATAATAATTTTCTGTTTTCCTATTTTCTACAAACCGTTCTGAAGCCTTCTTCAGTGGTCTGAACTCCCATGTAAAGAACATCAACACTGTCTGAAAACCCAGTCAACACAGCTCCTGAGTTCCAACTAGAAATTAGCAAAAAGCTATGGAGATCAGGAGGTCTATAGGTAATACACTCTGTAAAGGAACACAAGCCAAGACCAAACTTCACAAGGTAAAATGAAATTGTAGTGCTGTAGATGGATGTCTAAGCTCATCCTAAATGAAGTTAGTGGGATACCAGAAGCAGTGTAAATGCCATTAACGTGGCATGCTCCATTGGTTAAAATGCCTGAGAGGGGAGCTACTCTGAGTGCCTAATATAGCCCCTTTTTTAATATAGCCCCTTTTTTAATATAGCCCCCTGCAGAAACAACTGCTTTCAAGACCCAGACTCTGCCTTTGCATGATTGTATAGACTGCAGTTCATTTTTGTAAACAGATGAAGTGTATTTTTTAAGGACGAGCAGTTATTTCAGGAGCAATATATATTTTAAAGAGTTTGTCGCTGTAAATAAAGGTAGCAAAATTACCCAGTGGCTATTTTAGCCACCTTCAAAGATGGAGATAAGCAGAACATATTGGCTAACGTTGAGAAGAAAAAGGTAATTATATGTTTGGCCATTATAAAAAAATGATACTCAGTTTTCCATCAGTGCCATCTTCGCCCATCTGTGAATAAGACCAAAAATCCAAGTAATAATAGGCTATCACAGATTTTTGGGGATAGGTTGCCTTTTAGAATTACCACACCAATTACACATAAAATCACAGAATATTATGCTTCCCCACCAATTACACCAACTTCCCTATTCTTGACTGTTGGCATTTATTAATAAACATAACCTTGCTCTAGAGCCTCTTCTTGGTAAACCTCAAAGCGCTTTTCAGTATTGGTATTGTTAACTCTTTATTCTTGGAGACAGTGAAGCAGAGGAAAAAGTGATTTCTTCATTTCTCTGGCGAGATACTCAAGGGGAAAAGAAAGAAAGAGGGGTGATTAAGGATGTTCTTCAAAAATGACAGGGAGTTCAGTATTAAAGATACTATCCAAATAGCAAGATCTTTGACTTCAATGTCCAAATCATACTCTTTTAGCTCATCCCTAGCAGAAATCTTAGACCTCCTGAAGGAGCGATGAATGCCCTGTCAAATTTCCACCTAAAAAACACACAGTGTCTTTTAGAAGAGGCCTGCTTTATTTGGACAATAGTGGGAAGAACAATGTCTAATCTTTTAGCAGTAAAGATACTGAATTCAAAATTGAGCAATAATAATCCAAGAAGAATTTTTTACCGTGGTTTGTTTTTAGTAAACCGTGCAGAACCATATTGGAAACCTACAGTATTCCATCACCTGAAGGAGTGACAGAATGAACTCAAGCATCTTTCTCATACTTAGAATCCTGTAATATTTCAAAAGACACCTCTTTCCCATGTTTATTGTTTCTCAGTGATCACAGATGAAGAATATCACAGTCAGAAAGACAGATTTTATTTAGTCCTGCAAATAAAATCTGGAATTTGAAAAGCAAGCTGTGTTCCTCATGATCATTTATCAGCAAGATTTTGACATTCACAACTTCATTAAATAACTTTGCCAGTGACACAAGACAGACCAATGTTCTTGTTATCCTGCAAGGCATCATCACTATCAGCATCACTGAAAGGGTGAAAGGTTTCCAAAAGAATGGCTCTTTTTATTAAAGGGAAGGAGTTGCAATTTAATTCTGAATACACACACAGAGCAGACTGATGAAGAAACGATCATTTAAAAAAGCACAAAAAAGCCACCATCACCAGTGTGAGCCCCATTTAAACAATACAGACATTATTTAATCCTGTTCCTATTTTAAATAGTACCCCCAAATTGCCATTAGAGCTTTTTTGAGACATTAAACATAGTTCTTACCCCAAGGAGTTTACGATCTAATATAGAACAAAGAATCCTATGCAAAAAGGTATTGTTTCAACTAAAAATAACAAACTATATGATTCTTATATCTGTTTTAGATGTATAATGAAATAACAGTCCGACAGCCCAATTAAAACAAAATTTTCTTCAGAATGTATGAAGATGGACAAAGTGAATAGTTTGGTTTTTTTAATGCAAGGGAACCACAGTACATTATAGCAAAACATTTACATTTATTCTTTGATACTGACTGACTGACTGCTGTTGGAACAGGTGACCAAAAACCAGAAAAAGCATATAATCTATAGGCAAGAAGCTAACAAAAACTTGTGCATGTTTTCAGGTTATCTATACTCAGGCATACATAAGAGTGTTAAAAATATAATAACAGTATGATCATTAGAAAACATATTTACAATTTTTAAAAGGTTGGTAACACTGTTGCCTTCACAAAAGAGAATTGCACATGGATTTGTAAAACTATAGCATTCTCTCTGTCAAATAGATGGTAAATCCTTTTTGAAAGTACTTATCTAATCTGAAGGCTATTATATTCTTTTTTTTCAGGTTCAGGTATCATGTTGGATCATTGAATTTATTTGCAAAATGCAACACAGAAAATACAATGCAGTGATATGGCTAATATCTGAATTTAGTACAAATACGTTCTGAGATCAGATTGCCACTATTTTCAACTTCAAAAAAACAAGGGGACACTCTGTTCTTGGATGTACAATTGCTACTCTTAATGAATTCCAAAGGCATTAAAAAATGAATCAGTGGAAGCTATGTGAGTAAAGAAATACAGTATACCTATGTGGAACCTCTCCACCTCCCAAATTGCTGATGAAACATAAGAACGTTTGGAGCTAACTTTTCAGCGAGGACTAGGTGAAGCTACAATGAGAGGAGACTTTAGCAGAAAAGAAATCCACAATAGACACCAAACACCAATATAAATTCTCCTGGAAAAAATGGCCACTACTGTGCCTAATGAAGCTGAACTTCTCTGCAAACTTTGCCTTTTCTGTGCCTGCAGAGTTCGCCTAAATGTCTTAACCAGGGTAAGTGGAGGTAAGCCCTTACTCTGCAGCTTGTCACTCTTCATTGAAAGAGACTGTGGAGCTGCTCCAGAGTGAACTCAGTGACTGAATTAAATATTTAGGATCAACCAAGAGTAGCGTATTTCCGTGTGAAACAGCCAGAGCAAACCTGACAAGTCTCATACAATCTGCATTCAGCATAAGACTCACTTCTGCTCCTTCTCCATTCTCCTGTTTCCCTCTGTGGTACCAGCCGTGGAGGGGAGCATCTGCCTCAGCCTGGCATGTTGAGTATCACTGCATGACTTGAGCTTACTACCTGGTACAAGTACCTAATTCTCCCCCAGCTCACTGAAGGACCCTATATGCTGGACACGACTCTCCAGTGAATTTCCATAACCCGTGTTTTCCAGAGCTGCATGCACCTGGCAGGTAGGTCCTGCCATGTTTTAGGGATGAGGTGTGACAATGTGCTACAGTGCAAACTGTCAGGGCTCTGTGCTCGAAGAAACCCCAGGAGAATCCAGATTTTCCTCTGCTACAGCCTAACATGGCCCCTCTCCATCAAGTGACCTTGCACACATGAACCATGCACAAGCAGCCAGGCACACATTTCCACATACAGGTCTTGCATGTTGAATGAGAGATAAATGGAGATATCTGCTGAAATTCAGAAATCCATTTAAGAAGAAAAACCAAAATCATGGAACTGTAGAATAATGTCAGTAGGAAAGGCCTAATGGAGGTCATCTGGTTCTACTGGGTCATCTGGGGCCAACTTTTAAGTTATATCAGGTTGCTCAGGGCCTTGTCCAGTCACATTTTAAATATCTGCAAGAATGGAGACCCCGCAAGCTCTCTGTGTAACTTGCCCTCATGTTTGACCACCCTTAAGGTGAAAAGCTTGTTCCTTTTGCCTGGTTGAGACTCGTGTCCGTTACTTCTCATTCTTTCACTGCACACCTCCGAGTCTGTCCTCTACCATGAGGTAGCTGAAGTCAGAAATTAGATTCCCCCTTCTTCTCTTCTTCTGCTCTTTTTTCTCTTCATACATCATATGCCCCAGCACCCAAATATGCATCATAGATATAATGCAAAATGGTTACAACTGCTGGTTCTGTTTTTAAGACTGATTCTGTTGGCCTCAACTAAATATGCAGTACAATATAAGCACAAGTGTTTCACCAGTGCAAAGTTAATTGGGATAACTGTACGTCTCATAGTATACCTATACCACACTATGAGCACTTGTGCTCATATTGGTGCTACACTCGTTCCTGGAGGATGCTGAGATTTTTGGTAAGCTCTGAATTATTTTCAGCTGACCTGCAGAACAACTTGCCCATCCTTCCTAAACATCCACAGAGCTGCAGGAAGGCAACAGAAAACTACCAGCAATGCAGTGGAATTAGCTGGTGTCCTCTCCACAGGGCAGTTACACCAACAAGCAACGAACTGACCTACCTCAAGTTTCAGCCTATACTTCCTGATGTGTTTATTAACTCAAATTAGGAAAAAGGCACATGGCATTCACCTTTGGGTTTTTATCTATGGACTTAACTTGCACATTAATAGTCCCAGACTTCATTTTGAAGAAAAGCAAACAACACACACACACACACACACAAAGGAAAAGAAAGGCTCCACGATTAAACTGAGAGGCTGCGCAGATTAATTTTACTGTGCAGTTTTGCTCTCCGTAAATGGTCAGGGATAAGATCTGACTCTTGGAATAGATTTTCAGACTTAACTCAGAATTTCCTAGTTTGGTCAAAGCAGTTAATTTAGAACCCCCCAGTGACTAAAATGTAATCTGCAGCTTTCATTTTACAAGCTAATACACAGATTGAATGCCATTATCATTTTTCTTTGTAATATAGGCTGCTGGAAACTATATTTCTTTTTTTAATTGTGCAGAACTTAGGAAGCGGGATGCTAAAAGACATTTTTTAAACATTCTTTGATAAAATCCCACTAAATCAGCCCCACGTCACCTCATGCATGCTCAGTATATCTGCATGATGAGGAGGGGTCCACAGCAGCAGCCATCATCATGTACATCACAACTTAATACTACCAGAGGGGCTACATTTAGTGTCCCAGGTGTTTAACCTGGGTATAGAACAACCACTTCACTAATAAAACAGAGGTAGAGAGCTGTACAGAATGGAGAGGGTGGCACAAGTAGGGAAGGGATAAGAGCCACTTTTTCTGGACCCACTCCCCAGCTCACATTCTCAAAAGAAGTATGTGCTGCTGCTCCAAATAAAGAACTCTTAAATGCCAAAAGAGGGGCATCAGCACCACCACCAGCCAGCTGAACGTGCTTTGTGGGAAGAAATACGCCAAGCTATAACTCCAGCAGATTTTGAATTTGCATTCTCTCTGCATTCTGAATTGCAGCTCTCTCCGCAGGCTAGAGAGAGAGGAGCAGGATGTAAGACACACGCCAACAGATGTAATATCATTTGTTTTATTCTAATAGGTAAGCTGGCATGGGTAATTTTCAGATCAATTTTCTTCCCAACACAAATTTAGGTACAGACCTGCAGTAATTCTGTTTCAGTGACTGGCACTGCGCTTGTGGAGGGCGGCTGTTATTTAGCGAAGATTCAGACTTTCATCTTGTTACACATTCCACGGTCCACTCAGCCGGGTCGCAAGTGCAAGCCAGAGTGTCCGATAGAAAACCTTCAGGGTGCTAAGGCTTTGCCCCAAAGAAACAGTGGAGAAAATATATTCCAGAAGGGTCAAGAGAGAAGAGAAAAAAGATAAGGAAACAATCGTATGTATAAACTGAATGTTTAAATCTTTTTCCTCCTGGAAATGTAAAATGACAGTTCGGGTGAATAGCTCTCACATGATGCTGTCACCCTTCATTCTGCAACTCCAGCTGAATGACGTCTAACAGAAAGCTCCTTTCACCTCACCTTCAGGGATTAGATTTTTGGAGAATACTTAGGTAACTTCTAATAGATGAACGTTAAAGGCATTCCAATCTGTAATGCAAGGGATGTTCTAACTGACAAATGCCTTATGGTTTATTCCTATATACTGCTAATGCACTGCAGTGTATAGTAGTAGCTATCAGCTTGTAAGACCTCATTATATCAATATGCAATAAATCACTGTCCTTTCTTACTAGTAAGAAAATGTAGAACTGAAATGCGTGATATCTGATATACCATCATTCACAGCACTATCTATGTACAGCCCATCCCTAATATGTATAACCACCATTAAGCATCTTCCCTGGTAGTTTTCAGGACTGGGCTTCTATATGGCAAGCTCTTTGTCAAAGGACCGTATCATAGGTACAGTGTTACACAGAATAATACAGCTATTATTGCTTGCTTGAAGTTCTATTCATTTTAAAAGTAATTTTGTTTCCATCTTGCCTTGCACCACGTTTAAAAAAAAACCACCACAAATCAGACAGAGATTGGAAAGGCAGAGCAAAACAACACAGTACCAACACGGAGATACCAAACTAAAGCTGAATGGTCTAAACCTGATCCAAGCCTGTGCACTCTAATTACATTAGCATGATGCTTCTTCTAGTGTCTGGGCTATCCTCTACATGGTAATTCTTGACCTGAAGAGTCCATGGTCTGAAAAAACAAAGCCATACATGGAAAATGGGAAGAGAAGAGCAGCAAAATACTAGTATTCCTCAAGTCCATGAAGCCTGTCATGAGCACATCAGCATGTGCTAGACCATCAGGGTTAACAACAGGAATGAAATGACCGGGGTAATAACAGGCACAGGTTTTGCTAGGCTAATGCAGTTGTGCTTTTGTCGAGATTTGTGATTACCTTCTATATTGCTTGCTAGGCCAAGGTAGTACGAATATTAAAAAGTAACTTAAGCTAGCCACTACTAAGCAATACCATCACTTAGTTTTAAAAAAACTGAGTTAAAAAAACATCACTTGGTTTTAAAAAGTTGTCTCTCTCTGTCCTAGGTATAACTATTCTGCAAACATACTGCAGATATTTATTTCCATACCAGTCAGGCTCTTCAGTAAAAATATTACTTTTTAACACCTCTTTTGTACAAAGAAAAGCACAAGTTGCAGATGGGCACACAAACAATCTTTCAGGAGGTCAGACGAGTCAAGGCCAGCATCTCAGGGAGGAGGATAGTTAGACTCAATGGCAGGAATGCAAATCTGTTAGTTACCTGATGTAGAGTTAAGCAGTAGCAATGCAAGTTTTAATCAATCTCAGTAGTGTCTAAATGCTTCAATTCAAGTTTCTAAAGTAATAACAAGCATTCATGTCCCCTCTGTTATCTAGCCTTGTTAATTGCTGTGTGTAAAGATACTAAGTTGTAGAAAATACCTGCGTGGATGCCAGGTGCCACTCTTTAACATTAAAAAGTAGTTTTGTTTTGTTTGCTTGTTTGCTTCTGCAGAAGTACCTCTATGTGTTTTGTAGCTATTCTGGTACGAAGATTACTCCCTCATAATAAAATTGATGGGTTATCCTGAAATTTAGGACATTTGCGGTGGCTGGTGAAAAAGCTTTGCGGAGCTCTTGCTTAGAATTTTGCTGCCCTAAAGAACTCTGAATTATGAAAATCTTGTAAATGGAGCTTCTCTGAAAGGCTAGGTGTAGAGGAATGCACCTAGTGCATGAGAAAGGTCTTTTTCCAGGCTGTAGAGTGAGACTGAAACCCTAATTTATCACTCACATTAATACGGTAGATTAGCGTGCTATATGGCATACATTTCTCAAACCCAGAGAGTCACTGTAAATTGTCAAGACAGCTATTCAGGTAAGTCAGCTAATGCACATGGACACAACTATATGTGATAAGGGATGGCTCTCTTCTGCGCAGGATGCCAGACTGGGGAGTGGGGACACGGCAGAGTCAGAAGCATAACCTTGCCAAACTGAGGCCTCCCTCGTAACCTCGATTCCCAAAACCTAGGGGAAAATGGAAAGTCACAGCGCAGGGTTACTCTGGCTCTGCCAGCTCTCATTGCTGGTGAGGGCTGTGGCAATTTCCCGTGCTAGGCAAGGGAGCAGGCGGGCTCCTTGCCAGCAAATGAAGAGCAGGGAACGGGGGTTTAGGGTCAGCTCAGTTTCATGCAGTAAGTGGAAATGGGAGGGTGAGATACACTGAGAAGAAAAAGAGTGTGGAAAGCTCTTAGTGATTATAATCTGCCAAACTGACATCCAGTGCCCACAAGAATTCTTTATCTTTGTTTACACAGATATTATTGCTCCACGTTTGCAACACTACAAAGATGAGGGGCACAAAGTATACATCTGAACATCATAAAGCTATTTATATCATGTACAGTCCGTGTACGTAGGAATAGTCGTTTTCTGTCAAAAACGTACTATGATTTAGTTTTTGTCACTTCCCAGTAAAATTTTTACTGTCTTTTTTTCCTGTTATACAAAGAGCTGTTATACTAAGAATAATAGGTCTTTCTTTGGGGTTTGGTGATCTAAAACATTGGGTGAGTACAGAAAACCCAGTATAAACCTCAGATGAGTTTGAGGGGAGGACAGTATTGCTCAAAATTAAAGAATTTACTGTGAATTGCACAAAACACTTTAGCCTGGATTAGCAAAGCGTTTCCCCTAGCCCCTGGTGAAATCTGCTTGTTTGGGCAAACGACCCACTGAAAAAAATTTTGCCTGGCTCCACATCTAGTAGTACTTTGTATTCTGTAAAGCCTCGCTAGACTTATGTCCAACAAGAAGATTTGAGCTTGTCTATTGGATTTACATCACAGTCGCCTATTAAAGCCCTATCTTGTAATCTCATCTGGGCTAATGACATGTAGGCTCTCTCCGAATCCTCCTGCCATGTTAGTGCTACACATGAGTAGGGAGGCTTTTCTCCGCATTAAACTGCATGACTGAAACACTCAACATTTTTTTGCTTATATTTCAGGAGGGGGGTCTCAGACCGGGATAACCTTGACTGACTCCCTGTAACCTTGGGCAAATCACCTCACCCTTGCATGGCTCATTTTAATCTTCTTTTAAACACGAATAAAACACTGGAGAGCACTTTTATGTCTTTGGATGAGAGACTTAATCTAGTACAAAGTATTTTTATTTAATATCAGAATATAGCTTTCAGAGTAACATCTTATATGGAGTGGAAAATTATGATCTTATATAATCTGTTGTATACGGGCACTGACAGCTTATCCTTGAGGGTCTGGCAAGAAATAACTATGAGAAGGTAATGGCTGTGCAGAATATTTTTCTCTAGCCATGACACATCCCCTAGGACACAAAGGTCTCAGCAATTAGTTTTGTTCCTCTTTTGAGAAAAATACATTAACCAATATTGGGGAAATCCTGTAGTCACTTGGGGCAAATGCACCCAAAGCCCAACTGCTTTTCTGTATTGGCAGAATTTTTTTGTTATTCCAGTCCCTAAATGGCCATATTAGCCCCTTACAACATAAGCATAATGAATGAGTGAATGAGGCACTATTTTGTGTAAACTTCCCTACAGGCACCGGATTAGTTCTGGTTATATTTTGACCACAATCCAATCAAGAGCTCAAGCTCAAACTCAGCCAGTAGATCAGTGCAAGTCTACTCCCATTCACATGACCAGGGCAAACTCCTGGATGTTGGTGGGGTGGAAGCTTCGCTCCCTCCATTTAGATAGGAGGTGCATGCTGAGCCTGGACCATACACCTCTGGATATCATGTGGTTGTGCAAGAACCATGCTGGAAGGGCTCTGAGATGATACACCACAAAAGCAGAAGAAATTTATAGCATGTGAGCTTTATACGCTTATTTAAAAGTACGTACATTTGCAGAGCACCAACCCAACAACAACCTCCTTCATTCAACACATTTCTGGGGCTAAGAAATACTCCATACCCTAGACCAGCAGCTAGACTTAACGAACAGGACTCTAAGTAAAACTCCATCAGCATGGAGTGTGTTGAAGGGAGTTCAGCTGGAAACCGCAACTGAGCACATATTTATGGAAATGCTTCACCATACTACTGGGAGACAAACAGAGCAACTCATAGGTGGGTACCAAGTAAATACTTGCAGGCTGGGGGCTTTAATGAGTTCTTTGCAGTCTTCCAAGTCTTTTCTTCAGAAAATGTCTCTGAAGAGAAGACAGTTTATAACACAA
Organism: Chroicocephalus ridibundus; assembly: GCF_963924245.1. Classification (NCBI taxonomy): domain Eukaryota; kingdom Metazoa; phylum Chordata; class Aves; order Charadriiformes; family Laridae; genus Chroicocephalus; species Chroicocephalus ridibundus. Next base: position 126,818,697 of record NC_086285.1, on the reverse strand, counting down.
GACAGCAGAATATTCTCTGGGAATGTGAGGTATAACAAGCAGACCTGAAGAGAACAAAAGCACAAAGAACATACAAGAAAGTGCAAACCCTTCTAAACTAATCACACTGCAAACACTTTCAAGTTAAGGCTGTGCTCCTCTGGTGTATTTCTGCATATATTGAAGTGCCTTGGTGGGAAAAAAAAATTGCATATAAAATAATAATAACCTTTCTGAAAGCATTTTTCTCTAATTTTATAATCAGAAATCGGACTAGAAGAAGGGATAGCCAATTCAGAGATGTGTTCATTCAGAAAAGGGCAAGAGAATCTTAGAAAGACCATTCTGGTTTTATCTGTTTTTTTAGTGGCACTTTTTGGTAGTGTTCTGGTTATTCACTTTCACCATCAGCCGGCCAAGTCAATAAACTGTGGGTCACGCGTGGGAGAGCTGATAAATGAACAACTAGAAGGATTTAAATTTAATGTCAGCTTCTCCATTAGCGAAATATTCAAAGTATGGGAATACAGAAATAGTGAGCGTTGAATCAGAAATAACAGTGACACAGCTGGTGTTCCACAAATAAATAACCTAAGGAAATTTGTTTCTACTCAAATGGAGAAGAGATAGTAAATAAATATTACCTGTAAATAAATCTCTTGCAAATGCTTTTTGTAAAACAAACAAACCTTTCCAACCCAGTAAATGCAGACATTTATTTGCATGCCGCTGAAGCCAAAAATCTTGAATAATTTTGGCCATTAGAGTGTACTTACTCTGCATCTATTTGTCCTTTCCTTTAAATAGAAAGCTAATACTCCATTCTCCCTTGAAGGCTTATTAGACGATAAAATGCCAAAGGATAAAACAAACACAAATTAAATGGTGGTAGGAATCCCAAGAGAAGAGTAATTCAGTTACATTTTGGGGGGTTTTAATTGCTGGTAAATTACACTTCTGAAATCATGTTCAGAGGATGAAATGGTTTTTGCTCTGCTTTGTAAACCATTTTTCACATTTTTCAGGCATGAAGCCAACTGAATACAATGACACATAGAACTCGTAGGATCTGCACTGACCATACACTCATTGGCATAAAAGAAGAGTTCAAAGCATGCGGTATATTCATTGAAAGAAAAAAACTTGCTTCGTATATTTTTCCAGCTTATCTGAATGCCCCTTCTTCGCTCTCTACTCAGTTACACTCCAGTTTCCAAGCACAAAAACAATCATGGTAAATTGACCATAAGCAAAAAGAAGCAAAGAAATTAAATCAAAACCTGACGATACCTGACCACGTTACTTCCAATTTAAAAGAAAAAAATATTCATTTTTCAAATATTATATTGCTTGTGTAGCTCTATGCCCCTCCACCCCCAAGTGAAAATACTGCAAAGTATTTGGTTAGCGAATGACAATTTTCCAGGGCATGGCCCTGTTTTCTCACTTAACTTCACTCATAACTGATGCCTTACATTGTTAAGGTCAACTTTCAAGTATCAAATACCAACTGTAGAGCATAGGTACTTTTATTAAAAAACAAACAAACCACAACATGTAATGGCTACAAGAGTTGGAAGGGAGAAAGGTGAAGCTATTTCAACGTTTGGTAGCTCGTGTGACAAGTGATCAGTAATAATACTTGTGGTGAAAGGGAAACAAATGCTTTGTTATGCAAAGGAGGCGATTATTCTTGACACACCTGTGTGTGTATCTATCTGTGCATTGCAGCACTTTAGTTATAGACTGGGATGCACTGAATATTAATAGAGGTCAAGGAAAACAAATTTTTCCCCATACTTAATGTTCTTAGCTCTTAAGTGCCTAACTCTAATCCTTTGAGAGATAAATGTTATAAATGAGGACTGTTCCCAGATGATCCATCCCCTGACTCTTAAAAGTAAGATCCACGCTAAGGTGGATCTTATAACAAGGGTTTGTCTTTGGTATTTTTCTTGATTATTGCTATACAGAATAAAACTATTGTTAGATAGTAGGGCTCAATCATGTGAGTACTTACAAATATCATGAGTCATCCCACTAATAGCAGTGAAGTTAAATAAATGGAAGTCACAGGTGCTACACTAAAAGCAGAGATGGTGACAAAAATGTGTTGCTCATGGGATCTGTCAAAGCTCCGCCCCCACAGCTTCCCAGAGACCAGGGGACAGAAGGGAGGAGCAAGCTTTTCAGGAACTGAAGGTTACCACACTGGACTGTGGTGTGTTAAGAGTTTGTTTTTTTCCTGATACAACTACAGATTTGTTAAGCTAACCTATTTTCTCTCTTGGCATAGTCATTCAGATCCTAAGACCTTGCTAATTTTGGTTGATTTATACATGATTGTCCTACCAGTTTACACACCTCCTTCTGACAGTCTCAGCCATTAAAAACAAGTAATGCACCACCCCACCCCCCAAAGAACAAGTTGTTGTTGCTGTTTTTAAATGGTTTTATCTAAATGAAAGGAATCAGAAAAAAAAAAGATTAATATTTCAGTGGATTAAATTCCATTGCCCTTTAACCATATGAGAATTCTTTTTAAGCCAAGGCAATATTTGCTGGTTTACTGGCATTATGAAGGGATGGCAATGTTTATGCTAATTTACAATGCACAGAAGAAAAGGTCTTTTGATCAGAGCTTTTTATTTTCATCACTTTGATTGACTGTCAACTATACTAATTATCATAGAACCATTGATCATCTTTTGCTGCTAACTAGGAAATGTTGACATGTTTTCTGTGGCACTATTTAGCATGCAAATTTAAGAAGAAATGGTGCTAGACCTCCTAGGCAAAATTTTTACATCCGCATCATTTCAGGGACAGTCAACAGCTATTTAAGAATAAAATAAAGTTTAACTGGGCAAAGTTCACGGAAACAACATGTAGAGTAAAGAAATGGAGCAGTAGACAGTACGGAAATGCTTCCTATTTATTTGTACTCATATTCACTCTACACCTTTCTTCCTGAAATCCATTCCCTACCCAAATCCAGATCCTGAAGTAAAAAAGAAGAATTTGATTTTCCAAAAAAATTATTAAAGACATTTCATAACTAAGAATAAACTGCAGGTTCAGAATAACTTTTTCAAACAGCATTTGTTGATATTTTTCCAAAGTCCACTTTGCTTTAAAAAATATTAGATTTTATCAGAAAAGGTTTTTATCCTTATGCGCCAATCATATATATCAGAAAAAAGAAAATAAAAAAAATATAATACACCTCAGAGAAGGAACTAGACACAATACTTATCCACAGTTTAAATGGGTACACTGTAGACTGTGGAGATGCATCTACTACACTGGTGATAAATTTAGCCTTATATCTTGTAATCAGTCCATAAAAAGTTTGTGTAATGGCATGGAATCAACAGCCCTATTTACTTCCTTAGCAACTTTGTTAAGGCAAATACCAAAAAAATCACTTAAACTGACCAGTCAATTCTTTTAAATCCACTAAAGACTCCCAAAGTTATTACCATTTCAGCAGAAAACCCCTAAACCTGTGAAATACAAGAGGCATTGTCAATCACATCAATAAAAACACACTGCAATGGAGTATTTAGGATTTAAACTAATCACAGCACTTCTAGCAAGTGCCATCCGTGCTGAATCTCAGAGAATGGTAACCTCAAGAAAGGTTTGAGAGATGTTGGGGATGTGCAATAATTATACAGGAAAGATCTTTGTTTTTCTAAAGAATAAAATTTAATTTCTTCTACATGTCACGGGAGAGCCTGAGACATCCTACAGTCATCATATCTTGTCAGAATTTTTGGTAATTTTGAAAATTTTTTTACATGTCAGATAGGTCCCTGGTGACCTCTGCATACTTTCTGAAGAGGAGGGTCATGTGCATGCTGAATGAAGAAAGGGGAAAAGGCACAGCAAGGAAAAGTAAAACAATCTGAACACACCCAGGTGTTCTTTCCAGTATCTCCTGTCGAAGCCAAAATTATCCGTTTGACCCCATGGTCACATGTACGAGAGACAAGCGATATGAGTTCACTCTGTGGACAATCCCTAAACTATACACAGTTTTTATTTAAAAAAAAAACAAACTTCATAGGTCTAAGAAAGACATTTTCTCTTTATGGAAATACACCTGCATTATTTGTCTAATGGGGGACAAATGCCTCTTTGGGGAGGACCACTTCTCTGATGCACCCTACTCACAGTTGCAGAAGTTTGGGAGCCATAATGTCATTCTTGTTTGGTTAGCAGCCTCAGCTGTCCTTAACCCTCTCTGCCAATTCAGAGAGAAGATAGATGCTAATTTTCAGTTGCAAATTGTAATCTGCTTGTAACAATATTCATGGAAAGAATTTATATTACCAGCATATTTTATCAAATTATATTCTTCCCTCACAGAAAAGCATTTTTTCTGGTATCTTTGAAAACAGCATTAAAGACAATTCTTTCTGATTACTGTCAACACTGAAATGTCTCATGTGGTTTTATAACTACCCTAGCTTTGAAATTTGGATTTTTTTTAATTCCTCCTACTCCCTTCAAATCATTTTCTTTAAAAACATTAGAGATATCTTTAAAGGCAAGGGGAGAAATAACGTAGAAGTGTTTTTAGTCTCCTCCTTGTACTTTAGAATCCCCTCATTTTCTTAGGCCAAAAGCCGCACAAAATTGTGAAATTAATCTGAGACTGCTGTCACTTTTATTCCATATTTAGTAAAAAAAAAGGCTGTTTGTTTCTTTTTAATGGATGAAAGTCTTTAAAAAAACCCTACTGACACTAGGCGGGTATAAGAAAGTTTATTGTGCCCTAACTTCGAGGTATCTAGGCCTTTGATGTGAAAGATTAGAAAAAGGACTTTAAAAAACAGTTGTAAAGATCAGCAAATGTAGCAGACTTTGAATAACAATATCTATGCTACTTTCTAGAAACCAAATTCTATCCTTCTGTAGTTACATGAGTTGGCTTGATGCTGCATGCAAGTTTGAATGTAAAAATTCCTGAAAAAGTAGCTTAAATTTTCTTGTAGCTGGGAAGCCATGTTTGCCAGTGGAGTGTATTTATTAAGTTAAATCCCCAGAAACCAATATGGTTCAGCCAAGGAAGCTGAGAGACAGAAGATGGGATGAGGCACAAGACCAAGAAAAAGTCGATACATAGATTAAACCTGTAAAAATGCCCCATTCTTAATCAATGTTTTATTCAACCACTTTATTCAGAGTTGTAAACGATGTTTTAAATATAATTAATTGCATGAGTAAAGACTCATGTCACTACAGTAGAGCAGAGATGCCCTAAATGAGGGGCAGCACCCTGTAGTGCCTCACCATGTGTACAGACATACCAAAAGCCAGCTCTTGCGTCACCCAGTTTATCACCTACTCTGGTAACTGAAGCACAGGAAAAGCAATATTGCCCCTGCTTTAGTAATAAAAGCAGAGGGCATGTCTGGAGGTTTTATAGGAGCAGATATGGGAGTTTATCCCAATCTATATTTTTGTTATACTACTCAGTTCTTTAAGCACACAAATCGCTTATTTACACTGCAGAGTCAGCCTGGCCAGAGCAGGCAAACTGGAGCCCAGCTTAGTGTAACTGTTGTGGGTCTGGCTGGGATGGAGTTACCCTTCCCCACAGCAGCCCTCATAGCGCTGTGCTTTGTAGCTGAAGTTAGAAAGGTGTTGGTAACACACCAGTATTTTGGGTACTGCTGAGCAGCGCTCGAACAGCATCAAGGCTCTCTCTCCAACCACCTCCCACTAAAACACCAGTAGGCTGGGGGTGGGCAAGAGGAGGAGGGGCATTCGTTATTACGCTTATCTTTTGAAGCAACCACTACACATACTGAGACCGTACTTCCCAGGAAGTGGCTGGACACCACCACCACTGCTGATGGACAGTTGAGAATAAATCTTTTTGCTTTGCTTTGCTTTCATGCAAAAGCCTTTCCTTTTCTTAATTAAATTGCTTTTATCTCAACCCACAAGTTTTTAAATCTTATTTTCTCTCCCTGTCCCTCTGAGAAAGGGGAGTGAGAGAGCGGCTTGGTGGGCACTTGGCAGTCAGTCATCATCAACCTACCACAATAATACATAAATACCAATAATGTGTAACGTATACATTGACAGAATTATGAAACTTTCCTTGCTTTATCATCAGAGCTTTATCACCAGGTTTGCTGAAGGATCTTTATTTTAGAGAGTCCTACAGCGAGAAATTTCTTTGAAGATGGTTAAACAACACAACTGCATTTAGTAGTTTGCACATACTCTGTAAGGTAAAACTTTTAATTATAAAATGACCAAAGTTGATTCGGAAGTCGCTGAGTGACAGCAGCTATAGTGGCATTCTATTTAATTTCAACAGCCAGCTTTTAGTATTGAGAGATGTTTTAGGGGCAAAGGTATTATTTTGAACAGTTAAAACCTACTCCTGTTGAACTGTCAACGGAAGCATATGGTGTTTATGAACTAAAGATGGCATTACATTTTTTCATCAAGCTACAATAGTATTTAGCCAAATATCTTTGTTCTAATTCACATGCTGTATTAACTAATGTGATACTATTGATGAAATTTTTCATTTGGGAGCATTGCACAAAGTCAGATTTCAGATCCATAAATAACAGTTTTACAGCAGTTTGTGACAAATAATACAGTCCTTACAGCTGACCTTGCTGGTTTTAGAAGGACTTGACATATAATTCCTCAGGTCCCTTTCACTGCTACAGACATAACTTTTCCCCATCTTTAAGTATGTCTAACAGCTAAAACGTGCAATTTACTTTTATAGTCTTTATGCCTTTATATTTTTTCTAACATCAAGATGTCTGAATAGGCTACTTAATCCCTTCAGGATCCTTCAGAGAAACCTTGGCGTTGCCTCTGAAGAGGCTGTATTTTATGCAATACAGTTTACTCATGCAGAAGGAAAGGCACAGTGAACTTGCAGTGTTCACGGCTGCAGCGATTAGCCCCATTCCTTCTGTGGGTTATCCATTCTTTCCCTTCCTAACTCTGAGTATCTGAAACTCTCCACATGACATCAACTTTAGTCTTACTCCCTATTGTTAATCTTTGTTTTTACAAAATTGTTACAATGAGAAATGAAAAATAATCAGGAAAATTATATACAATGTCTTTCAACCTACTTAAACTCCCTTAGGGACAGAAAGAGATGAAGTCCTACCCTTCATGCTGGGAACTTAGATGTAAAATTTGATAACCAAGAAAGGAGAAATCCAGAAGAACAACATATTTCACCTGCCTGTTCTGCCTGGACAGTGTAAAAAAAATGACTGCGCAGAAACCTTCCAGCTTCAATGCCTGTGTCTACCCTGCACTTGACTGGGCAAGAAAAGGCAGAGTTATGGTGCGCTGTATAAGCCATCTGCCTTTTAACAGCACAACTGTATCATGGATGGCTTGCAGGCAGCTTAAGACTCCCAATCCTCTGCTGGCACAGATACGCTAAATCCGCTCTCTCAGTCACAAGTTTCAAGTAGATATATAAGTCCACTGACTTGTTGCTGCTTTGCATTTGTATTGGTCTAAGTGGGAGGATCAGGCTGACGTGAGAATGGGTGGCATGGAAAGGACTCGCTGTGAAATGTTGTAACTGTCATTTGATTTTTCCAACAAAATTGATATTCATCAAAAGTTAAGAAGATACATTTTCTGACTGAGCTGTGACCTACCCACAAATTAATTTTTCCATCAGATGCTGCATCACCTTAAACAATGTTGAGAGATATTAGTTGTTTAGCTTAAATAAGTTTTAATTAGAATAAATTACTTAGGTTTATAATATGGTGTGATTTATGCTGTTTGCTTAGCTTTACTTAGCATAAGTAGCTAGATTTGCTCAAGCCTGTAGGCTGCAATAGAGTTAGTTTTCTATGTAATTTTCCGAGCAGCTGGTACAGTCTATGTTTAGCCTTTTAGTATAAGAAAAACATTGATAATACACTGATGTTTTGGTAGTGTTCTCCCTAAGTCTGGGACTTTACAGTTCCCCGTGTTCTGCCAGCGAGTGCAGGTGCGCAACAAGCCTAAACCAGAAGATAAGGAGGCTCCAATCATCAGCAGAGATGGCAAATCAACAAGATAAGAGCAGTCAACAGCCTGCCTGGACACAGAAAAAGAAACCAAGAAGGTGTTGGAACACCCCAGACCAAAAATCACCATTGGGCTAAAAGACGTGTGAAGAGCGTGTGAGGGGTGGGTGTACGGATCACAAGTGTATAATTGCCCAGGGATTTCTCTGTTCAACATCCCTCTCCGGAGGTACCCAGCCCCAGCTGACTCTGCTACTGTACCTTTCAACTAAATTATTTAATTTTATAAAATCTGATGCCTGAGACTCTGCCGTGGGAAACCTAGGGTTGAGCCTGCAGAAGGAGGGAATGTGCCTGACATGAAGAGTGTGTGTTTGTGTGTATGTGGAGTCAGAAGTGGCACCCGTCGGCTCACTGGGGTCACCCACTGCAAAGGGACCCTGGTCCAGGCACTGAAAGACTCAGGTGTTGTGTGTGCGACTGCTTGGACAGTGTGTGAATGCTCAGGCAGCGGCTTCTCCTTTAACAACAATAATAAGCAATAATAATATTTGTAAACGGGACATTTGTGAATTCTGAAGACAGTTTATTATTTGTGAGTACTTTTCAAGGTCAACTTTTCCCACCCTTCCTCACATCCAGTACAAATTATTCACTTGTGTCACATCGTCACCAAGAAATACCAGTCAAAACCAAGGCAAGACAGTCCCTGTATGAATATGCGGTGGAAGAGTCTCTGCTCAAGGAAGTTCAGGCTAAACCAACAAAACAAACTGCGCACTGAGGCAGAGGGGGAGAACCAGTGCTGAGTTTTGAGTAAAGTCTCAGCAGTCTGAAGTCTGCACTCTCCCACAGAGAAAGCACCGCTGGGAAAATAACTAACTCCGGAATACCACACAGCCTGAGCTGGAATCGCAAAACGTAACTCCACTAGCCTTGAAAGGACTGTTCCAAAATGTCTAAGTGACAATGCAAAAGTTTTCCTAACAAAACCCTATGTAAATCAAATTGTCTTGAGCAGTTAAAGCCCCGTAATTTTCAGTAATTAGTAAGTAAAAGAACTCATTTTTAATAGTGTTTACTTTTGTGATACTCTCTAATTAGCTTATAAAGCATTAAAAATACTGTATAAAATGTGTGGAAAAGGAATTGAACATTAATTAGTTTTTAACGTTCACTACTTTTTGTTTATTTTAAACAGTGTATTATGTGCCTTCAAAATATTCATAATATACTGTAATGTTCGTAGGTTTTTAGTGTCATTGCATAACAGAAGTTTTTTGAAGTCTTAATAAAGTAAGACAGTTATGGAGAATCCTTGAAAAATTTTGGAGCATCGCCTTTTATATATATACACATAGCCAGAGTCTTAGTCCCTTGACTTGCTTCTACGTACTGTTCTTATATGGAAATCAATATTTCTTTCCAACATACGCTTTTCCACATTTCTTTTCTCAGCATGAAAGCATTGTAAGGGGTTCTCTCTACCCACAGCTCATTTCTTGCCCTTATGCAAGTTTGTCATCTGCTGAGTTGTGCCAGTATGGCTGTTTATGGGCTATTCCATAAACCAGGTCACAAAGCTCAGCCTGAGTAAAAACAACCTTGTTCCAACATCTGCAACAAGGACATGGTTCAGGAGAAATGTTTAAAGTTGCGAATAAACTTTCTGAATAAACTTAAGTGCTGAGAGAGCTTCTAGCATGTGCTATTATATGTGCTGTTGTTATCCTATATATTGATAACATTCTGTCTGAATCTCTGAAGTTGACTCAAAGTAACAGTTCCAGCATTTAACCTTAGTTATTTCCAGGATTATCTAGATGACAGGTGTGGTACAGCTGCCTGTGTCTTGCTTACAGATCCTGTCTGTGTTAATGAAATTGCTGTTTCACTGAATACTTCTGGGTAGACAGAATTGACCAACGTTATGTCATGTCTCTCGCTAGCCAAGAATAAGGGAAAGTCCCTTGCTAGGAAGACCTATTTAAGTGGAAACACCTCAGAATAATGAGATACCTCAGAAAATCCCCCGTGGGGGGATTCTCTGAAGGAAACAGGCTAGGAGGAGTGGAATTTCCTCAAAAGCAAAACAAAGACCAGACATATTGCTGGGTTTCAGAGGCCTCAAAGCACAAACGACTTGAAAGGAACTGAGATTCTCAATGTCACAAGAAAAAGAACAGAAGACAGCTCTGCTGCCTTTACACAAGCGTCTACTGTAATTATCAGACCAGGGATGAGGTAAATTGGCTACACAGAGGAATAAGACAGTGTCCTATAACTCAAATGGGTATAGGAAGGGGACCAGTCACGGATCCCAGGCATGACAGTCACTACTACTAATCACACTCAAAAAGAGGTGAAGAAAAGCTAAGGAAAACACATAAGGATCTGCTGCTTTGTTCAAATGTGCACACTCCTTTTATCAGTTAGAGAGGATTCCCTTTCTCCCTGTCCAAAGGTTTTCTTTCTGGTCAGTTCAGCTTTCAGATGTCCTTTACCAGCTGATCTATGAACATAAAAACGACCATGTCGCTGGGGCTCTGGAGGATGTTTAGGGTGTCCTTCCTTAGGGGTTTTGGCTTTGATCAGGAGCATGTTTCCAAAGCGAACCTCCCAGCTGTTCCCATTTACTCTTTAAGGAGGGACATTTATCAGTTGATCATGAAGAGGTCTCAGGGCATGCAACCAGATATCTTTTGGACGTAAAAAAAACCCAAAGCTGTGCTGCAGAGTGCACCTAATCCACTTCAATTGTTAGTGGAGAGATAGTCCAAAGAGAAACGAGGGAAATGCTTTCAGGGCAGACAGACATGAGAATTTCAGGAATGTTTCGCTCTAGAGACTGGCTCCTCTTGCGCTGCTGCGCTAGCTAATGCAGGCACAGCCATACAGATCTCCACAGCCAGAGATCCTAGGACAGATGCGATCATTTCAGCACAGGGGTGATGCTGGGGCCTGTGCCCGAGGAGCTTCCCAAGACTCTAGAAAATTTAAAAGGCTCCAGGTGCAGCAGTGCAGCAACCTGGCACGAGGCGGTTGACAACACGTGCATGCAAAAATCTTCTGATTTTTGCAGCTAGGGTCCTTCAGTTTCAAATTTACCCATTTCAAAAATGCCACTGCTCTGTTTACATCTCATTTGATTGAAATAACTTGTTGCTATTTTAGATTTAATCATAGTCTCCAGAATAATGTAATTCCTATTAAAATACACGTATTCTGAAGATTATCAGACTGACATGGAGAACTTGGTAAAAGTACCCAAGGGAGCTCTCCCATGGACTAAGAAGAAAGGATGACTGAGACAATCCATCAACATAAATTTAAGCTGTATAAATATTTTTATCTTGCAAGATAACTCACCAAGAATTAAGTGTTCTCTGCACCAATCATGACAGTACGTTTTATGCAGAGTTTTGTTGGGTTACTTTCCTTCATTTAAAAATTTTCTTTCAGAAGCCAACAGCTAATTTGTTAAAGGAAATTCGACTGGTCTTAAGTAAGCTACTTTTTATTTCACTACAATGCTGTATTAATGGGAATAACATAAACGATAATGGAATTAAGAACTCGGTAAAAGCTCGAACAACATCCCCTTACATCAGACTAATTCCAGTGTGTTTCTGTAGTAATCTGTTCTGCACCACTCCAGTGTGCTTATGCAATCAGAGCAAAGAGCTGTTACCAAGGAAACCAATCAACCCAAGACCCCTCGTGTGTGAAAAATGCAGATATTTAACACCAAAAATCCCATACAGAATCACTTCAAATAGCAACCCAGACTGGACCTACCTCTGACATTTATAAGTTCATGCAAATCTGGCAGTTGCTGTTCTGACCTTTCAGTTAAATCATTTTGCAGCTGCGGACTGAATAAGAAAATTTCTGTTAAAAAAAATATATTAAAAAACGTATTGGTCCAACACACAAAAAAGTTTATCCAATGTTATTAATTACAACAAAAAGGCAAACAACAGAATCATATCCCACAATTAATTCTCTGTTGTTTTCATTAAGCCTGTAATCAAAAAACCTTGGTCCGCTCTCAGTGCTGGCCAGTGGAACGACAATCCTATTGCACAGAATGAACCAATACAAACCCTTGGTATCAATGGACAGGCTAATAATTAAAAAAAGGGCTTAACTTGTACTCTTCCTACCTTATGGTAAGAAGCTTCTTTCCAAAGCCGCTAATCACAGTTAGCTAGTTAGCAGACGGTAATGCCCGAATTCCTGAACTACGTACGTATTTATTGTAAATGGCTACAGGACTGGATACTAGATTAGCTGCATTCCCCAGCAATGCACAGACTCAGATTCTACGCAGGGAGACGCAGAGATGCAAAGACCCTTGTTCATCAGGACTTGAGTTCTTAAAATTACCACTAATTTTGCTAACAGACATGGCTAACTGCAGACGCTCAGCAATAGTGAACCTAAGTCTGTATGCACACAGATGAAATTTAAATAAATTGTTTTAATTTTCTGGTTTCTTCTATACTCCTTTGAAGTTTGTTTCTGGAGATACTGTCTGCAACTGCAAGGACTAAAACTCAAAGTAAATGTCTCCTAAGCTCCACATCTCACATAACTGGAGATTTAAGAACAGCTTTTTGCTAAGAGAGAGAAATTGCTGTCCATAGACACTGAGAGTTCTTAAGTGACAATTAAGTCCTCCAGAAGTAATTTATGAAAACACAGGAGTATTACTTAAAATATATGTATAAATGGCGCAGAGCTACCTTTTGTGGAAGTAAAGACCATTAGCTTTGTAGAACATAATCTTGAAAATGAGTCTGTACTGTAATATGCATAGTACAATTTACGGTCTCTGACAATCACTGATAATATCTTGTTGTAGGACTGTACCTGTAAAGGACACACTGTAGATAGAAAGATTAAATTGGAAATTAATTCCTTACCGAACAACAGACGGCCTAAAATGGAAAGATTCTGAACATATGGAACTAACAAATACTAATCAAGCTTAACAGAAATTTGCATGCTTCAGGGGAGTTAACAATAGCTCTAAATCATTTGTGTTACTAAATATGCACACACTGCTTTACAGAAATCAAACCTTTCAGTTAACTTCATTTGTGCTAATAAAAGTCACAAAAAACTATGGCTGGCCTACTCCACTGGCAGAAAGCAGCATCAGAGTTCGGAGGCAGCTGCGCAAAGCCCCAGATCACCTTGATTTTTTTCAGTGCAGGAGTGAAATAGTTTTCACTCATGTATCTGTCATGTTTAAGAGAGACGCATCACATGGTAGGAAACCAACCCATGTTTCTGGAACTGCATAAACAGTTTAATGTAAGCCAATGTTTTGTTATAGTTAAATTAGTGTATGTAAATACAAAGAGAGAGCCTGTCTTAAGGTTTCCCTGAAGCTATGTTGGCCCCAACTGCCTCTTATCTACTATCTTCCTGAAGTCAACGAGCTTAAGTGGTTATCTAGCAGTAAAAAACAAAAAAATTTAAAGGGCATAGTTGCTTTTATCACCTCCTCTTCCACGGTAAATTTTACTTCATTCTGTTCTAGCATATAACATGGATGAAACACAGAAATAGATTAACCTGAAGTGTTCTACTGTTTGCTCTTACAGATTTCTGTAAGCTCTCAAAGCAGCGGCCTGTCCCTCCGCCCGGCCACGCTCCAACAAAACGTGAGTTTTCAGTTTTCCCTCACACATGACACGGATCTCTTCTTCTGAAAGGAGTTCAGCACAGATCATAAGAAAGCCACCTTGACTGGTTTTGCACCAACTGAATGGATTTCTAATATTGGGAATCCAACTACGATCTGCCGTGTGAAAGAAAAGAGGCAACTCAGGGTCTGGGGCTGAAGGAAGGGGCCACTGTGGGAGTATTGTTGCTTTTTGGGGACTGGGGGAGTGTTTTGTTTCAAGAAGTAAGGCACAATGCCCAGTGGAGAAAGTAAGATCTGGTGCAGTCCTAAATCTCTGTCGGACAAAGCAAATGATGAATATCGCTTTCTTTTAAAAACAGAAATTTTCATAGAATCATAAAATCATAATTTTGAGCATTTCAAGAGCATTGCTACATACCTAGCACAGAATCGATGTGAAGAGCATTTGCCAGGTTTGTTTGGATGTTCCTCCTCTTCCCGTGGCCAAATTGAAAGTGAGCTAACTGGTAGTTTGGGGGCTCTGCAGAGGACTCTATCTTGTGTTATCAGAGCATTAAATAAAGCACTTTCTCTTTTGGTGTGCACAATATTAATTTATCCCTTCCTTTTTGAACTAAATAACCAACATATTGCCATAATAATACATTGAACATTTCATTCTTTGTAATAGTCACTTCTTTTGCTGAAGATGTACACGATCATAACTTTTTAATTTTTTAATCGGGAAAGACAACTGCACTGAGTTATAGTTAAGTGTCTCCAAATTACTTCTGTGGAAGCTGACATGGGAAAAGTGCTGGCCCTCATAAACTAGCCTGGGTTTGGAAAGTTGAACTGGGTGTTTTCTGCTTCCCACATAGTCCCTGTTGTATCTGAAGATCACACTGCAGTCAGCAGGATAGTCTTAAGACGCCCAGGCTAGCTGTGAATGAAGTGGTGTGGGTACCAACCTAATTAGGGGTATTGGCACAGAGCTCAGCATGGCCAAATTCACCCTGCTGTGAAGCAGGTTACCCAAGAACAAGGGTAAATTGTCTTTCATCATGCAGGTGTGGGCATTTTTGGTGTGTTTTTTTGTTGGATTTTTTTTTTTTTGGTATCCAAGACGGTTAATTTAGCTCAAGCACCTCAATACTGCAATGCAGAGTAGCTACGTGTATCTGTAGTTAACAAAGCTGTTCACGCTACCTCAGCTAGAACAGAATTCAATACACTCCCTTGTAGTTTAATCACTCCTTCCATGCTAGCACAAACTGTAGTAACATAAATTTATTTCAGTAACATAAGCAGATGAGTCCTGGCGGCGTCGCAAGGAGCAAGTCCATTAATTCATCTTTATCACATTTTATGCTTGTGCTCATTCTTACATCTCTTTTTTTCAGGGAAAAACAAAGGCAGCATTACCGTAGAAGACGTCCTCACACAGAAGTGAATCAGCAAAAACTATCATCTACCTTGTCTACGTGCTCTAACAAGTCCATGTGTTTACGGACCATACCCTCAGAGCCATCAGGCTTTTTTCATCTCGTCCACCTCCTCGCACCACAAATAGGAACAGATTCCCGTCAGCAGCCAGACTCTGGGAACCCAAGTCACACTACACAATGCCTTATTATATGGAAAAAAGCTAACTACATAAGTGTGAAGATATTATCAAAAAAGCGTCTTCCTCTGTTAGCAGGAATATAATCACGGCTGACCTGTGTGCAGTGAAGGTGTTAATGGAAGACATAACCACAAGTATATTTTTGAGCTCACTATGTTAATAGCGCACACATTTTGGTCCATTACGAGAAAAGAAGAGTATTAGTTTCCAGCATGCTGCAAAGGAAATCCTGAAGGGTGAAAATTCAACGCTTTTCACAGAAAAAGCCTTCTCCAGCCGGACACTTAATCGAAATATTTTACAGCAATACTTGCAAAATAAAAGCAAATATTGATTTTATATTAATGACCATTAACTCACTAGACCCTAGTTCAATAAACTATGGTTTACTAAAAGTAGAAGAGGAAGACTGACTAACGAGGAAGTTTCAAATAATATGAAAAATTTTATTAAATGAATAAAATAATGAAAATAAAATGAAAAAATATAAAATAAAATGATTAGTGTATTCATTCTTTTGTGACCAACTGGATTAAGTGCACTGAAATCTTTAACTGACTTGAAAATTTTGGTCTGAGGCTTTTGAAAACAGGCTTTGACAGATGTTCCTACTTTCAGTTACAGCTCAAGTTGAAATATTAGATAAGACAATACACATTATGAAAGTTTACACAATATATACACTTAATATCATGGGAGATGGATTCAAAAGAAAAAGATAGGAAGTTTTATTTCATTACTATCACTTAAGACCAAAATTTAAGATTTGTATGCGTGAATCAACTGACTAAACCAGCACTGATTAAAAGTCACTGACCACTGTTTAGCTGGTAAAAGCTCATTTATTGTCGAATTCAGTTGGGTAAATGTTTGCTGAGCTCGCTGAATTACAGACCAAAAAGTGACCAAATCATTATAAAACTGTCATCAGAGGACCACTGGGCAAGACTTGCTTTTTGTATGAAATAACAGTAATTGCTGTAATATGTATTAGCCCTCTATTGAAGAACCGGAATATTTTAATAACTGTATTTGAAGCATGATTCACGGAATCACGGAATCACGGAATCTTCAGAGTTGGAAGGGACCTCTAGAGATCATCTAGTCCAACTCCCCTGCTAGAGCAGGATTGCCTAAAGCACATCCCTCAGGGCTGCATCCAGGCGGGTCTCGAAAATCTCCAGAGAAGGGGACTCCACAACCTCCCTGGGCAGCCTGTTCCAGTGCTCTGTCACCCTCACTGTAAAGAAGTTTTTCCGTGTATTTGAACGGAACTTCCTATGTTCCAGCTTGTGCCCATTGCCCCTTGTCCTGTCACTGGGAACCATTGAAAAGACCCTGGCTCCGTCCTCCTTAAACCCACCCTTTAGATACTTGTAAACATTAATCAGGTCCCCCCTCAACCTTCTCTTCTCCAGGCTAAAGAGTCCCAGCTCTTTCAGCCTTTCCTCATAAGGGAGGTGCTCCAGTCCCATAATCATCTTGGTTGCCCTACGCTGGACTCGCTCCAGTAGTTCCCTGTCCCTCTTGAACTGGGGAGCCCAAAACTGGACACATGATTCCTACTAGTTAGTGAAAATCTTGAGCAAATAATGTTCATTGGCATTGTTTAAAATATAAAAAACCTTAGTCTTGAAAATTAATTACAATTTAATACAGAAAATCAACTGAAATTAAAGACATCTAATGAAGTTCCTGTGTACTTGAAAGAGGACTTTTAATGCACACTTGTACATTACAGGAACTAATGACAGCTAGAGTAACACACAGGGAAAACAGGCCATATTATCAGGACAATGAATATGTCTGTTGGAATTTGAAAGTCATTGCATGAAATAATGTAAACCATAACAATTATTTATGTCAACTTTTACATTAATCTATGTGGAATTAGCAAGCAAAGCTGCTTGCTTTCTTTTAAGTATTCACTCAGGAATTTACATTTTGTTTTTATCACACTCTAGGAAAGCTTTCTTCATCATTAGCCTAGTTTTTACACTGCACTGCTTCAAAATGTTAAGTCAGATTCATAAAAAAAGTAATAAGTTTAGAACATTTTGTCTATATAGATTTTTCCACTGCCTTATCAAGGTATGCAATCTGTATGCAATTTACATAAACCAAACTTCCAGGCTTAATTGGCAAAGCAAAGGCAAATCTCTACAACCTTTAAAAATTATGAACTGCATTTTCAAGAGACCAGGATCCAGCTTGCCTTACAGTGGTTCTGCCTAAGCAAATCAATTGTAGGTGCACTTCTGGAATTCAGTCCTAGAGATTTTGGTTTTGGTTTTTTTTTTTTTATAATACGCGCAGATTTTTTACTGTGGACCATAATTCACACAACAAACACTTTAGTCAACACTGAGATAAAAAATAAAAAACCTAAATATATATACATTCATATGTATGAATGTATATGTATGAATGTGTATGTATAAGCACAAACATATACACACACACATATATATATGAAAAGATATGAAAAGACCTGAGCAATCAGGTAGAAATAAAAGATGCATCCAAATTTCCTGAAGCTTGTTTTGACCTAGGAACATGTAAAAATTTGTTCTTAGCGAGGGCTTTTCTAAATTAAAAATGCATTCACAGTATTTAACTAGCTGCTGCCACTTCTGATTCAGGTCTTTGTTTTGACCAGGAAGCAAAGAGCTGAAGCATCGCTGGAGTCAGCAAAAGACTGCAGAAACAGCAATCAAATGACTCAGCATTTAATAGCAGATGACTGCTAAGACGTTGCTTATCTGAATCAGAAGACGAATTATAGTTTATGTAGATGAGAAATAGGAATATTCTTCTTGCAGCGGACAAAACTGTTCCTTTTGCCACGGTATGGTGTGCAATTAGCTAATAAGAAGTGGAGAAATCACATTGAGACCAGTTTGACTGTTATAATGAGAAGGAAATAAATTCTATTTACCCACTTTCTTTGCAATATATAAATAAAAAGTTGGCTGCCCCTGAAAGCCCATAATTGCACCAGCAAAAGAATCTAATTTAGCCATAATATCAGGGTAGCATATGCAATGACACTAAAACTTCCTATACAATACCAGAATTTTTCTTTAACCATTGACTACGCGAGCAATCACGACCTTGGGTCAGAGGTTTATCTAGCCCAAATGCTTTTTTTCATCTCTGGCTTCTTTGCAACAGCACTAGTAATTCCTTCACTGCTAATTGCCATGTGGACACCTGTCCACTTGGAACTCTGTTAAGAATATTGGGTTCGTTTGATATGCAATTGCAAATCCATCACATAGCAATGATTCTGGCTACTGTCAACCTAGGTGGCTTCAAACCAACAACCAAAATAAAGTGAAAACCTTGACCTCCTTCCATTATGTAGAGCCACTAAATTAAGTTTAATCTGTTGTCTGTGGCACTACGTGGCAGCTGCTGGGAGAATATCCAAGTTTTTGCAAGTCTTGGAAGTATGACAGCATCAGATAACTGCAAGAAACAGCCCTTTACACTCGTAACTCACATCCCGACTCCAGCATATTTAGTGCTGCTAAGGGAGAATTTCCCAAGAACTTCCCCCCCTTAAAAGGGCCAATTTCGAGGGCAGGGGAAAAAGAAAGGGAGAAAGAAGAAGAGAGTGGTATTTCTGCATTTCTTTTAATACATTCTAACTACTCCAACTACATGGCATACAACTGCCCAACAAAGGGAAAGAAATAGAAGGGTAAATTTTCATTGTGGTGCACAGGGGTTTAATTATACGACTCCCATAAATGTTAATGGCAATCACATGATCCCATCCTTGTACAGTGCAATTAAAATTCACCCAAGAGTATCAATCATTTCTCAGAAAAGGTAGTTTAACACAGCTAAATGCTGAGATTAAAAAAGGTGTGCAGAGCAGAGAGAAGCACTGCATGTGAAGGCTGGTTTGGGAACACATCCAGGAGAATACGAAAAACTCAAATTCTGTCATGATCTCTAAAGGGATGAGATGAGGACAAAAAAGAAAAAGAAGAGACAGCAGATCTTTTACAGATAAGAAATCCTGGTGCAAACAGTCTCCACAGATACAAACTCAATTTAGTTTAAGAATATTATAGCTAGGAGAATAGTTAGGGTGAAAATAGCAAGGGGGATCCTGAAGTCTGTAGTACTAGATTTTCCCAGATTTACCCAATGTAAATGGGTGTCATAAGTGAAAAAACAGCTTTAACTGTGAATGTCAACAGGCAGCTCATAACTGGGTGTATGTGTGTGTGGGAGCATGGGGGCGGGGAAGAATGTCCAAAACTAAAATTCTGAGTCCTCAAGCAGAAGCCTGCTGCTCGCTAGTTGCAACTGGTACGAGCTAGGAGAAAATTTCAGTAACACCTGGGCTAAACAAAAGTGGCATGTCCTGAATCCTTCTATTAATAAGGAGACATGAAGCAGAGTCACCAATTAGGAGGCTGATCACGTGTTGTGCTTCTGCACAGAGACTATTTAGACTGGGAAATCAGGGGCTTGGGTTCTGGAGAAAACCGCTGCTGCCAGAAAGAAGGATTGCTGAACAGAGGAGGTGGTCTCAGAAAGAAGGAGAAGGCCTGGAAAGGAGAAGGAAGATCTTGGCTGGAGGAGATCCTGGAAGTCGGGGAAGAACCTAGAGATCAGATTGCTTCAAGGAGACAGATGCTGGGGGACGTTGGCTGGGGATGCTCAAGATGGGTGACCACAAGCAGCAACATAATGTGAACCAAGATGACCTTCTGCCCAGCCTTCCCAGGGCAGCAGCAACTCCTCTGTGGGAAAGCCAAGACCTCAGGAGTGTAACGCTGCGGGGAAAGCAAGCAGTGGGTGTGCGAGTTAACCAGGTAGGGTTAAAGCTCTGCTCTCAATGGCTCTTCAAAAAGGCCCGGTATGCAGATCCACTACGGGTTGCTGTTTAATTCTGCCCTGTCCATGGGAATAGGCTACTGCACATTTTGATTCCCATGTTAATAAAATTTCAGTTTGCTTCAGCTGCACTGCCCTCTAGTATTCAGTCTAAAAGTAAACTATTATTACACACTAATAGAAATTCTGTTTGATTTCAAGTGATAAATGCCTGTGGATTCTGGTAAAAATGATCTTGAATTCTACTCCATCTTATGACCCTGAAGTCCCAGACCCTGGTGTGTAGTGCCTGGAAGAGACGAATCATTGGAACCAAACCACCGTGAAATCAAAGAGAGTGAAGACTTTGAGAAGGAAAGACACTTTTTCCCCCAGCCTTCCAGTGGGGAAAAAAAAAAAAAAAAAGGAAGCTATACAAGAAAATATTTGTCATTACTTACCTCAAAGGGATAAGGCTAAAATTGTTACTTTCTGTGTATTAAAGACCTTAGAGACAGCAGGTGTTATAAAAGTATAAAGTACTATACTAGAATTAATTATAAAATGTGTCTTAGAAGTGAGCCTTAGACATTAAAGGGATGAACTCTGAAATAAGCTTAGTACTATTTTTATTGTGATTCCATAAAAGTATGCCAGAACGCATGCATATTTTCATTGTCATCTCAAAATCTAAAACTAGGTGGTAAACAAAAGTCCATAAATGCAATGCAAGGTTTCTGAAATTATATTTATTGCACACCTATACACAATCAAAGCTTGCTAAATAATAGCTAAGCAAGGGGAGGCAGGAAAAAGGAGAAGGCATACAGGATAATTAAGTGTCTAGGGTTCTCCCTGGAGCTTGACTTGGTAGCAAGTAAACCTCTCCTACTCACTCTTGTTGGAACCATTTGAATTCATACTACTGCATGAACATTTCAGTGGGCCAAAAATAAGCACGTAGCATCTTCCCACCACTTCTAAAATCAGCCTTCCATTCCCCAGCATTATGAGCATTTATCTATGTGAAGCAAGAGAGCTCCAATGGCAGGGGAAAAAAAAAATGAGAGACACTTGTTCTGCGGTATGACTATAAAGGAGACCCAGATTCATGCCTCTACTCTGCTCAGTTCTCTCCTTAATTGAGGAAATGTATATAAACCCTTTCTCTCTCTATCTCAAGCCAGACTGTTGAACAGAGATTTACAAAGTGAATCTGGATCACTCTGCTATTACTGCTACTAGACTTTCTTGCTCTTGAACAAGAATTTCATAGTGGACTTCATAAAAAATCCCTAAGAATATTTTTTTTTAACAAACAGGTTTAGAAAATGTTCCAGCTTTTACCAAAACAGCATTTCAGATCAAAATCCTTTTGAAAAGTGTTTCCTAACAAGGTTTATTAAAAAATAACCACAGAACAGAATGGAGGATAATATACACAAGGCAACATCATGCAACAGATTTTTTTCCCTTTTGTAGCTCTTCGCTGACTTTCCATGACAAAAAAAAGCAAATCGGGATTTTTTGATCTCCCTGTTGTTGTATTTCCTCCTTCCCCTCTCATAGCAGTCAAGGACATCCTGACTGTTACTTGTGCTGCACGACTGACTCTGGGCCTGTCCATGGAATGCCAACAGTATCAGAAATTTGATGGAGTCAAACCCGAATAGTCAAAGCAAGATCAAGATCACTTTCAAAAATCAAAGCAGAACCAAAAGAAAAGGGATTCCCCAATTAAAAACAAACAAAAACCCAACACAAAACCACACCAACAAAAAAGCTCCACAAAACCCAATATTCCATTAGGAACTGCGAATTTCTGTAACGTGCTGAGTACTTTGACTTTGTACTGCGTTGACCAGGAGCTGACGGAATTCAGTGGTACACTGAACAAATGCCCATGACCAAGGAAGTTCTGCACAGAGAGCTCTATCATTTCATCTGAGACAAAATGTTACACTAAGCAGAATACAAAACTCTGCATGGGGTACAGCTTGTGTGAAATTACAAGGAGGTGGCAATGCAAGCCTTAATGTTGCCAACATCTATCTGTGATGGTGAACTCTTACTATTTTAACTTCCTGTCTTGTGTCACATAAAGACATCAAAACCTTTAACTATGAACATTATCCAACCTCACAGTCCCCAACTATGGTTTTCAGTACAGGCAAAGGACCTCCATGGCTCCAGAAGATCACTACTTCTCTTTGGATTCACAGAGTGCCATAGTAAGGATCATCAATCAGAACATTTGCGTGATCAACAGAAACAAATGAGAACACAAGAAAAGAATGCAAAAGCTAGCAAACCATTATTAGTTTTATTATACTACCATTACATCCTATATTGGGGGGAAAAAGTGACAGTTTACCTCTTAAACACACTGCTATTCCATCCCCAGACAACACTGAGAACAAGAAGGGGCCTTATACAGTACCCACACCAATTAGGAGATGATGATGATTCTGGGCGTCATAAACTTATAAAATAAGACCACATTTCTAATTTATTTAAGTGTTTACTTGGGATGTTGAGAAATTATGCTAACAGACATTATGTAGGGCTTTTTACCCCTCTCATTTTTATCACCTCTGAATAGTACGAGAGCAGGTTGAATGGGGCTTTGAGCAACTTGATCTAGTGAAAGATGTCTCTGACCATGGCAGGAGGGTTGGAACTAAAGGATCTTTAAAAGTTCCTTCCAAGCCAAACCATTCTATGATTTTTAAAGTTACCCCAAATCTACCCTTCTTGAAAACAGCTGACTGTTTTCAACCACTGTCAGAGCTCTGCAAATACAGGTAATGATAAGAAATATATTTTCACCCCTTTTAGTCCAAAGTGTTATGTATTCTCTATTTCCCCGAGTATAAAGAAGAAAATATTTTTAGAAGCGCTAAGCAAGCAAAAAAAAGCAGAGTATTTACTGATACAGATATTGCATATTTTTCGTGAAGGTCATGAGATAAAATTGGCATCACTTTAAAATAGCTTGTGCTTTGATTAGCCATTTTCCAGCCCTGTCTTCCTTCACACAGATTCATTAATACACCCCTAGAACTGTCATTATCCCAATATTCAGAAGGCTTCTTTTTTTAATAATTAGTATTCTAATTCCAAATTAAATGCATTCAGCATCACTGTTCCTTCAGCTGAAAATGAACTGCAGGAGTACATACATTATTTTTTCATAAATATTTTGTTGTAGTCGCTGCCTGAAATTAGGTGTTTATCTAGTTCTTCTTACCAGAATACTGTGACTATGTCACAGCAGAACTTTGGGGCTCTTCAGAGAAGATCAAACACCTCAACAAACATTCATCTAACTTGTTCTAGCTCCTGTTCCCCTGCCCTACCACAAAATAACACCGCCATCAATGAGATGCACTGCTTCTTGGACAAAGCAATCTTTTCCACTCAGCCACTCCCTCCTCCTTCTGCACAGGAAGTCTCTCCTAATATTCATCCCAATTTAAAGATTTCTTGGCCCTCTCGGCCACTGAGGACACGTGATTACTTTTTGTCTTAAGATAGCTACTTGGAAGACAGTTATTAGTCTTCTCTCCCCTTTATCTTGACAGGGCCCCTGAATACTTCTGTGAACTAAACGTTGAAATAAAATCGTAAATGCGGCAATAGTAACATGTCTAATAAATGACAGTATAGGCAAATTTAATGTTTCGGGATCAATACCCTCATGATTACAAGGTACAATTTGGCATTATACCCACCTTTAGAACATCCTGTGTGCCCTTAGACTGCGTTGAAGACACTCGGGCATTGGAAGCTTTTCTTTCAAAAGATTTAATACTAATGGAAACCCAATGGGAGTTTCCAAAGGCCCTGAACTCTCTTCTCACAGTAGCTGAGATTAATCTTTCCACTGAGTAGGACTGGGAACCAAGCTGAAAGATGAGTCTTTTTGGAGATCTCATTCTGAATGATAATCTTTTGAACTACAGACTATTAATTAAACAAATCATAATTTGCCCTCTCAGTTTAGCTTTAATCAGGAAAGCTTTCTGAATGTGGACGTGATCTCTGTGTAAGCCTGCAGTATTATTAATTAAGATCAGAGAAGTTACCTTAAATTTACGTGATGGTAAATGCCATCAGAATTTGGTCTCCTGCATGCCACTGTTTTACTCAGTCTAAATCTTGGATAATAAATTCATAAAGACAATAAATCACAGCATATTCTAAAACCATAAAAACCTTCAACTTGCCAATTGAAACATTAAATGAACACGCAAAATGAGTTTTAACTCATTTTTCATTAATTTTAACAGAACTGGTAAAGAAAGATACATTGTGGTGCCTATTTTGAGAGGTATGAATGTCATCTTTAAAAGATTGCTCGAAAGACTTCTGCGAAGAGTGGTAATGTGTAAAATATGAAGTCATCCAAAAGAAGCATTAACCTGTGGGTTTTCTTTTGTCTGCTGTATATCTGTTCTTTTCATCACTTCTCATTAGATCCACAATAGAGAACAGAAAATAGTGTCACATTATTCTCTGCAAGCTTGTAAGAAAATTTAAGATACTTAAAGGGTCAGCAGTGAGATTATCATTGTCAAGGAAGAGGTTTCTCAATCTATCCCCCACAGAACAGAGAATTAACACAGCAGATTAGTCACCTCAGTGCTGCGATATTAGCATGTGATACGCCGCGCCATACCACGCTACTGTTTCAGTGTTGCCAGCTCATGCAAATCACACAATAATTGGTATTTTCCCTAAGGCTGGTATAATGAGATTACATAAAAATAATACATCTTTAAAAACTAATACAATTCTGAGCCATATGCTTAGGAAAAATCTTGAAGTAATTGTTCTCTTTGATCTTAAAAAGCCAACAAATGGAAGGAAACAAATTCTGAAATTCATGACAGTTAAAATTTCACAATTTTTAAGCCAGTGGAGATCACCTAAAGATCTAGTTGGCAATACTGCAGGAATGTCAGCACAGTTAATGATCCCATTTCCAAGCCACAACTGCTGTACACGTTTTCTACTTACCTCTCCATCGCATGTTACGTGGTTTATTTCTGGATCAGAGTTTTGTTAATCGTAGGTACAGAAGACAAGTTCAATACGAGTCTTTGAGGGAAAATAAATCTTGTGATTTAATTGGAGTTATTTAATTTTCTTATTAACTGGACACTGTCTGCTGTTGCCTAACCAGTGAAGGACTACAGGGTTGCATGTATTCTCCCTCTGGGATGCAACAGCAGGGAAAGCCAGTGAAAGAGCCGTGTCAGCAAAGGACTGACAGTGCGAGAAGGGGCAGGAAGGGATTCACCGCGTGAAGGGTCTGGGAGAAGCATCATTGACTCAAATCTCCAAAGGAGAATTACGTGGCAGGGCAGACAGCAGAGAGTGACTACTGAAAGCGTTTTGCAGTTTGAGCCCATCAAATATCGCTAGTGGCAGTTTTGCTACTGTGCTGTGCATTTACCACACAGGCTTCTTTACTTCTCCCAAAATTAAGTTACACAGTGGAGTGCACAACTATATGTGTACATCACTGCGCTCATCCTCTACACAATTACATTGTTCTTACAGCAAGCAGAGTAAGAGATGCCGTTAATTTCCTCGAACCCTTTTAACTTGACTGCTCACTTAATTTAAAAACAAAGCAGCAGCAAGTAACTTATTCTAACTATTCATTGCATGACTCCGCAGATTAAACAGCTAATGCATTATGCCTCAAAGTCTTTGGGGAAAAAAAGCTAGTAAAGCATGGACTTACCTATATCATGTATGTTACACAGATAGCCTCATATATGTACCTAGAAACTAAAAAGAGGCCAGTACAACGTAGAACATTAATTTTGTCCTCTAGCATATACAAATAGTAAGATACAGAAATTGACATAAAACAGTTTTGGCCCTAAATAACCAGAGAATTGACTTCTCCAAATGATTCAGTGGAAGCAGCTGAAAGGCATAAGCTGAAAGCACCCATTTCTCCAAGCCGTGCCCTCAGGACTTGATTCCTGTGACATACTCTGTCAGGTCAACAGCCCCAGTTCTGCCAAACCCCGGGCACGTTGCAGGCTGTGGCATCTCTTCTCTGAGCTGACTGGGGCAAGAGCTTAGCAATGATGGTTTATAGTCTTTGATGCTGGTTGTCTTCATATACACACATTGTGGCAGACTTTGGTGTACTACTGTCAGTCTGTGTTTAACATATCAGCTGTACATATTTCAATTTGCCAACAGTGTAGATTAAAAGCCAAGAGGAAGACGAGAAGCGAATATTCCTATGGTTTTCTCTCTTTTTTTTTTTTTTTTCTCGAATAGGTACATCGTAAGACCTGGGGGGCATAGGGAGTTTTTAATGGACATTTTCTAGTGCTAGCCAAGGAGCAGCACAGAAGCAGGCATTCAGAACCTGAAGTACTTAAACCAATAATAAATTATTTGTAGTTTTAAGAATTTTCATGGCATTCATCCTGTTTTCTAAAGTACATTCAGAGAGATGCCTTGAAAAATTACTGATTACTGATCCTACTGATTAATGCTAGACATTTACTTCATTTCCCTTTTGTCATTCATACTGGGTTTTGGGGTTTTTTTTTCTACTGATACAACTGCATGAAGCTGGTCATACTTCTGCCCTACTCAATACATAAGAGAATGGTACACTTATAATTCTTTTGAATAATATTTAGCATCAGCAACAAAATATCTCAAAATCATTGTTTGTTGGGTTTCTTTATTATAAATTTGGAATTGAGTTTCCATCAGGAAACTTATCTGCTTAAGAAGATGGATTATTGTATTTAGGTGCCTTTAGTCAGTAATTCATTATTTCTGATTAAATGCAGTAATTTTTAAATTACTCTAATGAGAATTTAACTACCTTTTACTAAGAAGTAGTTAAACATTATGCAAAGAAAGATTATTCCATGCTGTTGGAAATTGTCCCTCTTCTAAATCTTTCCCCAGTCACATGCTACCCTTCGACACGACCTACATGCTCTTGGCAGATCTATAGCGGAGTAGGCTGTACATCTGACTTTTCAGAGAGTATCTCCGAGTTCTACTTTCTCCTGCCCAATATTTCTTCACCTGAGAAATCTGCCAGAGCAGTGTTCTCCAAACCTTTTTGATCATACATGCCTATCAGTAAAAACATTTTCAGCAAAATAAATTTTATTTATTTATGAATTATATTCATGTGCTACTTAGAAATTGAAAAGGATGAGATAAAGATGAGATAAACACTATTTTAAAAAATTTCATTTATTAATGGTACGAAAAGTATTTTCTTCCCACACTCCAGTGGGTTGACTTGCACCTGCACCCCCTGGTGTGTGTACACCCTGCTTTGGAGCCCTCTGAGCTAGAGCACCAAACTGCTTCTAATGCACAGGATAAATGCACACCACAATACTCTAAAGCCTTGGCTTCTCTTATCAAGATCAAATGATCTGCTGGTGCGTACACTAGTTCTCTTTTTATTCATATACACAGGTTTCTTTTCAGAGACACCAGGGGTATATACCCAGGTTTCATCACGAGATGGTATCAGGAAGAGTTCCAGGCCTGCACACCTAAACACAAATAAAAGCTCCTGGGTTCATCAGTTAGATGTCTTCACTGTATACCAGCCTCATTTTTCAGTAGGTCCTAATGAGTTTGACACCTGCGAGGGACACCTCTCTGGAGACGTGGCTGGATGATAAATACAGTAACTCAGAACAGCTTCTTTAGAAACCATAGGAAAAAGCAACCGGAGAAAACACTGACACAAAAGCCAGGTTACATCTTATCTTCCCTAACTTCAGCGTTCTCCCTGAGGCTCCTGTCTGGCCCTTCTGAGTCTGGCCAGTTTTGTTCATCTCCCTCCCCCAGGCAGAAGGAATGACGAGTCATGATAGTCTTCAAAATTAGCTAGCTCCCTACTTTTTTCTTAAATGCCAGCAGAAGGGTTGTCTAAGGCCATTGCCATGTTCCTCTGTGTGCCCACTGTCTCAGGTGAAAATTAACTCTTTAAAACCAGGTACAATTCAATAATCAAATCAGCTAAGACACATGGAAGTCATAGGATCTTGACAGTTCGTTAACAATTTTTGCTGTCCCTTGGCTGCGACTGGGAGTGTGAACACAGAATCCTCAAAGGCTGCAATTCAGTCTTCTATACAACGTATAAAAATTCTGGCTTTCTGCTAAGTCCTTTAAGCTAATTCACATTTTACTTTAGGTATCCTTACAAAATATCAGCTAATCTTTCAAGTGAGTACATTACAGTCTTACAACTGGAAAAAGATTAGTCGGAAGTTGCTATTTCTAAGCATTAAAAAAAGATTATAAACTCATAACAACTCAGATATGGTGTATTTGCTCAAAATCCATCTCATTAGAAATGCTATGTAAAACTCCTCATTCCTGGAATGCTCCATAAAGAACACATTATAAAACGCTCTATAATCAAAGATTATAATCAAGCAGTTTTAATCAAAGTGAAAATTCTTGAGAACTTTCTCAAATGACACAGCATCCTGATGCCAGGATTTTACAGGTTACGTCATATATCTCAAACATTTCCTCAGCACTTCTGGGAGTCTCTCTCCCTCATTGCCAGGTCCCAGGTACTCATGTTGCTCCAGGGGGAGTTGTGCAACTATAAAAATTGGTCCCTGCAAAAAGAAAAATCTCTTTATTTCACCAAGCTCAGACTGCAAGAGGCAATGTGCAATCTTGGCAGCAATGTAACTACCAAATGTTTTTCTGTGACCCAGAACAGGTGGGGTTCTTTTAGAACAAGACAGTATCTATTAATCCATTATCTATAGGAATCACTAATGTAAAGAATCAGTGTCCAGATTTCTCCTGCATCTTCTTGCTTGCTAAAAAGCATCCCTTCTAAACAGACAGAAGGTAGGCAGATCAGCAGACCAACCCTACCAGCAATTCCCTTCACAGGCTGCAAGTGAGAAGCTCTGGACTGGGCTGCCCCCTCTGGTCTGTACACAATGTCACATACAAATCCCCGAGCATACTGTTTTAGGGGCACTCATGCCATTTTTCACATGTGAGTCTGCTGTCTGCTGAAATCAGGTAAGGAAGGGGATGAAATGAGACATCTCATTTTGGACTTCGATGTCTTTAAGATGCTCATACCAATTCTGTTACCCATACTGACAAATTTTCAAGCCCTATTCACACCTACCTACCCATGTCTCCATGTCCCCTAAAGAAATTGAGTAAATTGCTTGAGATCAAGTTAGATGTGCTCTGAAAATAAAAACAAATTGTTCTCCACACTTTCATTTCTCTTGGGTTGAAAAACCAAAGGCTGTAGAGTCTAGAAGCTCTTGCCCCCTTGCACCCATCAGTGCTCTCTGATCTCCAGCCTGTCCCCACATTCTACTCAGTGTTAACTGACTGTTTTCTGAGGCCGCCTTCTGATTATTCTAAATATAGCTAACAGATATATGTATTGAAAAAGAAAATACCCCAAGCCAGGTTTTTAAGATCCTCCAGACATACCTGAATCAACTAGTCTTTAAAGGGGGCTATGAACTTAGGAACTGCTCTCTTTAATGAGTTAAGTTTCTCTTTCAGGGATTAGCACTTAAATTTCCAGTTGGAAAATACTTGGCTAACAAGACAATGTCTGTTATCTGGAAGACAAAGAGCAGTCTCTGAGGAGGATACCATTCACGTATCCAAGCCTCTAAAAACAACTTTGTAGATGACCACTTGTATGGTTTTTATTTATGTCTGGTTCATAAAGCAATGAGCTTTTAATGCAGCAGCATTTAGTTTAGCCTTGAACGGGTGCTCAAGAAGGGAAGAGTGCAGTTATTTACCAGCATGCAAGTTCTTCCAAATCACAGATATCTAAAAGATAAAAGCTCAGATTCACCCCACAATGCATGAAGAGGCATCTGTAAAGCTGCCAACATAATTGCTCACAGAGCTCCCCAAAGAGCCAGATGCCACCACTTGAACACATTCCCAACTTAGTCATCTGAGTACTGAAGACTGGAGGGAATAGCAGGAAGTTGAAGGGTCAATGGTATGCCATTTATATTCTGAAAAGATGGAACGGATTTTTGGAGAAAATTAAACTGAAAGGACGTCATGCCAAACAGAATGTGCTTTAGCAGCACAATTTAATACTAGAAATAAATGTGTGTGTCATTCTGGAGTTTTTAGAATATGAAAGGCATGAAAATTGTGCTCTGATAATAATACAGAATGAAAATGTGGCAAAATTTCCTCATAATTAAAAGATGTAGTGAAGACACTCATGCAACTTGGTTTTGATTCTCTGCACTTCTCCAATCAGGCCTTTGTTTCCAGAGCTTATTCTTGCAGTAAAATTAAAGCAGGCATTTAAAAATCTCATTTTCTTATGCACCTGTTTCTCTGTTTTACTAGCAGTAGCTGCTGTAATTTCTGTAAGTGCTTGAAGGCTGATATTTGGTCTTAAAGGCTCTTGCAGTGGACACAGTATAACAAAAGTGGATAAATTCAAGGGGAAATATTCAAAGTACAATTAAAGCATGCATTTGATATTGTCTCAGCTTTCTAGCTTCTTTGTATCTCATTACCATTACAAAGCACAGAGTCCTGAAGTCTTAAAGACTCCACAAATTACTTACTACAAAAGTTATAATAAAATATCAATCAAGGAAAAAGTTGACCAAGATAAATATGTTAGTCTCTGGATCAATGGAGGAAGCACTACTTCTACAAGAGAGCAGCTGGGTCCTTATCCCTCTTTCTTTATATTTTTCTTAACCCAATGGGGCACATGCACTCTGCTCTTTGCTTGGTAGTACTTTGGTCTCGTATGGCACCAAACTGGCTCCTCCTTATATGTTGTCCTTTAATCAACTGAAGGAAGCTGATTTTTAATCGATCTTTATAATCAACTGAAGGAGTCTCCCTCTCCCTGCCTTCAGCAGAGACAGAGTCCAAAACATCATGGCACTGCCAGGAAGCATGGCACAGATGAACATGGTGGCTCAGGAAACCCCTTATACGCACCCGTTAGGTTGTGACTTTTCATCTCTTTCACCCCACATTCAGCCCTGCCAGGTCCAGCTAACGCTTCATAGCTCATTCAGGAGACCTGTGTCCCAGGCTAAGGTTGGCCAGTGCCCACATATTTTGCACAGGAATCCTCATCATGGAAAGAAATACCTGTGCTTCTCTACTTCCCTTTTCCTCTCCATTCCCCTCTCCATTGCTGCACAGATACCAAGCCTCTTCTCTGTTCAGATTGCCAGTACTTTCACCATTCTTAACTCATGGTTTTTGATCATGTAAAGCTACTGATTAGCTTGCTTTTTCCTTATACCAGGGCAGTACTCTCCCCTTCACATCCTCATTCCAATTATTCCCTCCCACCTTATCATCAATAGTGGAACAGGTCAACGGTGGTCCATAATATTTTTTTCCAAATAAAAAAAAAAAAAAAAAGAGTTAACTAGACTTCTTTCCCTTCATCATCATTTGAGAAATGATGTTATTCTGTACTTGTAATACCAGAAATGCTTGGGATTTTCCTGCTCTGATGTTCATAGAGATCATACATAGCAACCTCCTGTGGCAATACCAAATGCACCACCATGTGCATTCCATTTTTGAGGCTGCATGACTATTTCCCTTTTTTTGACAGAACAGATTTTTTTCATGAAGAACAACTTCTTGCCCAAGAAATAAGTCTGCTTCTTGATTGTACAAAATTCCAAGAAAAAAAACATCAAGTCTGAGCAACTAGCCACAATTACAGTTTTCTTTTTTGAGCACTAGCCTTGCAGCATTTCTCATTTCAACTTTTTACCAAGTTACCGAGGGTTTGCCAGTACAAGGGTCACTCAAAAAAAGTTAATCTGAATTAATTTTTAAAGTGGATTAGTCAAAACATATTAAACCTCTGTGTAGACACTTTCATTCAAAATTACAGCACACTTAATTAACTAATTTGCTCTGGAAATTAAGTTAAATTGAATCAAGACACTTTTAATTCTGATTCAGAGTATCCACGTGAGAGTTTAATGTCATTTAATTAATCCACTGTGGATTCACACTTTATTTAATTTGGATTACCTTTTTGGAGGGTTCCAGTACACAGTAGCTCTGATGCCGGATTTGGGCCAGAATTTTCAGAAGATGAGAATTTTTCATTTAAAAATACATCATGGGCCACTGATACAATTAAAGCTTCATGACAGAAAGCTCATTTGATTTCTTTCTGTCATTTCTCAAGCGGTAAGCTTGATGAGTTAAAACAAAGGTAGTCATTTGATAAACATTTTCATTGAAATACTATGTTTAAAAACTGGAATTGAATTCAAGTGAAATTAATTTATTTATTATTGGCATCAATAGTAACCCATACTATTAACAGAGCTAGATAAAATTTAACTGATTTTTCCTAACCCCCATTCTTGACGCTACTTCATTTAACGTGCTTTTTGCCTAGTCATTTTTTCACTATACTGTTGGAGGTTCAGGCTCCCCGCCTGCTTCCACAAAGGTCCTGCAAAGCAGAGCTCAACAGTAACAACACTGCGATGCCATTACAGTCTGAAACGAGCGATCCCATTGACTGAAAGTAAGTGGCCTGAAAAGTTTTCATGATGGAGGTATTCAGGAACATGCAGGTTCCAGAGAGCTCTAGAGCAAGCCACCAGCAGAGGCGATCTTCAAAAGAGTTTATTTCTCATTTAAGGCAGGCCCCAGTGAGTGTTTGTACCAAACGTCAGGAGGAAAGACTGAGGTTATTGATGGGAGATGTTGCTCAGCTTGATGGTCCCAAGAGCCACGCTGACACCATTCTGGGACTACAAAGATGCATACCATCCCTCCTCATATACATCGGACAGGATTAACAAGGTTCATACTGAGGCCTCGATTTCCATTTCATCAAATGAAATGATATACAGTTATTAAGCAATTCTTGCCTTCTTAGCCATTACTACTGGGAAACTGTTGCTAAGCCTCAAGTTATCACTAGTTCAAAATTCATACCAGTAATGAATTGGTCCAAATATCAAGGGACGGCATTTGTAACAGTGCCCGAAATTGAGTTGTTGCAAAGCACCAGAAAGGTGCCTGCAGAGATAGTGGGAAAGGACGGATCTGGACATGGCTAATACTATAATCTGTAGATCTATGCACAAATCCTCACGCTTATGCCATCTCTTATGCCAATCAAATAGTATGCAGAAGGGAAGGTCTGTGTGTGTTTGCAGGAATATACATGAATGTACGTACATTATGAATAAGATGCTAGAAAACTGCCTTTCTGCAAAACTTTGCTATGGGCATTTTTTTCTGGATGGAATTATCCCTTCGAAAAAAAGAAATATTATTAACATCTCTGTCTAGAACAGAAGCAGTATTGCCTATTGGCAGAATTCAAGCGTCCCTTAAAAAGAAATTTTGCACTGACAGCAATAAAGTCAAAGCAATGCAATAAAGCACTGGCAGAAGATATTTAAAGGATGCAGAAATAAAAAAAAAGACTATTTTAATCAAAAGCTATTAGGAAATTCTACTCCACTTAGCAGAATGGCTTTGAAAAAAATTAATTTTCCTGTTTTCCTGCAAATAGTACTAGTAAAGATTATTTCATATTTTCTAAGTACTACAATAAAAATTGCTTCAAAATGGAATTGTAATCATTAGTGTCACTTCTTAGCAGCAAAGAAACCAACAATGCCATGACCACTCTCAGCAAATTCAGCAGTTCGCAATTTTAGAAGTACACGTCGTGGTCAAATATTTTTTGCTGTGCTTACAGCTTACAGACAGCTGTCAATAAGAAAACTGGTTCTTATTTTAGTTATCTCATAAATATGCTCTTTGTGACTTCAGCATATGAAGGAAAAGTTCTTTTAGGAAAATCTATTACATCTGCTCTTCTAACATTGGCAACACAGATGAACAATTTATTTATTTTTTTACCCAACACTGTCACTTGCCAGCAGTTTTGCTAACTCACCAGAAAATAAAAAAAAAAGAAAAGGTGTTTATTTTTCCCTTATGAATTAAGTAGCGTGCATACAAAAAGACATACCTGTCATCTGGATTTACTAAACCTCCCCTTCAGGAATTGCGCGGGGAGGACTGCAACATGGATCATATCTTAACACATTTACCAGCCACCTCCACCTACCTTCAGGACCTTCAACCCTGGGTTATGTTATAGGTCACTGTCAGTTCGTTGCTGTTCACTTACTCCCAAGCATCCATCACAAATCTCTCTTAGACTGTACTTTGGTAGTGCTGTTGGTAGGCCATGATGGCTTCAGGATAAAAAAGGAAGAAGGCTTGTAGGAAAGGGAAGTGTCTTAGTCCCGCTGATACAGCTGGGAAAAAGCAGCCGATGATTAGGATATGCTGTCCCTTCACCAAACCTCACATAATTCCCATGCAAAAGGCCACTCTGACTAAAAAAGCAGACATCTCTCCCACCAGGGCTGAGATTGTGTTAATTTCCCAAAAATCCCCTCATTAGCTACTGCTATTATTTTGCAATTCCAGGCATATTAGCCATCATTGCCAAGATACAAGTTTTATAAGCACTTTAGTTATGGTCTCTGGCTGAGGAAGTTTACAGGTTAAAGGTGCAGCCCTGCTCAGCAGGCTTTCAAATGGGGGTACTTAGTGTAATTACCCACAGAAGCCTATTCTAAGACAAGACTCGGAAGGTAAATGAAACAAATACATAAGGGAACAAAATTTGCTGAGAAGGGCTGACTTTCAAATAAAGTGGGAGCTGACAACACATTCTTCTGCCTTACGTACACCTATGTATATTTGAGTTAAAAAAAAAAAAGCAGTATTTTGTTTGTGTATCAAGCTTCATTTTGCACTAGTAAATAACCACCCAGCTGAACAATATAGAAAGAAACCTCTAACATTTTAGCACAGATTAGCTTCGTAAATCATTTGCAGCCAGTAAGAAACCATGATCACAACTCACAGCTTGCCTATGAGAATTCAATCATCTCATATCTTGTTTAGAAAGTCATTAAAAACCGTATTCTATCAAAACCTCCTACTGTTTAAGGAAGAACCACAAACAGGAGTTAAAGAAATTTTTGCTTAACAAAGTACAGACAATATCCACGTCTTACTGTAGACTGACAGTTTTCATCTATGACCACCTAATATTAGTATTCATCTATTTAAAACACCATGACAATCAATGAAATTAAAAAGAAAACTCATGAGAAATTCTAGAAGGAAAAGCCTGTCACAGACACTGCAGTTTATATTTATGAAGCCTACCAATTAATTGGTATCATCATCTGTATTCATTCTTATATATAAAGCATTTATCTTTGTACTGTTTAACAGACTAATGAGATATGTCAGTTCTTTTGACTTTACAGAAAGAGAACAACGGCTTTTGCGAAAAGGCTCACATTGCTCATTTACAGCTGGAAGTTGTGAAGTCTAGTGAAAAATATCCTCTCCACCCCCTACAAAACCAAAAAGGACAGTTACCTATGGCACAGAACAGTTATCCTTCTATCCTGGACACAAATTATGTGATAAATTTTATAGGCAAACAGATATGACCACCAGAGGTGGGTCAATGTTACAGGGGAGACATTTGTGAACAGGAAAAGCAGTGCTGCCACCTGAAACCTGGTAACAGCGAACAAGAACCATAGGGGTAGGCAGGGGGAATATCAGAGGATGCAAGAAAGGGGCAGCAGCAACAACAGCCCGGGGCTAGAAAGATAGACGCAAGGAGGACAGGAGGGACAGCCACTTGGGGAGGTATTTACAGTGGCTGACTTCTTCCCAGGCTCCAGTTCCTCCTACAGGCAGCAGAGGAGACAGGCTCTTCCAGGGCAATAATTCAAAGCACCAAGCGGCTATAACCAATCTTCTGCTGTCAAGTCCTCTCCTGGGGGAGACTCCCTCCTTTAAGCTGAATGCAAGATTAGGTTTCCTAGGATAAATTCAGTCTTTGTGAATTCCCATACCGTAGATTTTTAAAAATTTCTATCTCCTACCCCTCTTTCTAAAGGCCCTGGTAAAAAATGTTCATTGACTTGAGTGGCAATATACTTCGGCCAATGCTGAGTACTAGAGTACCCTATCCTAAGCCCTGCTGGGAACAGAGAGAAGAGACAGTCACGGGGTGATCGGTATCAGGTACTACACCTGCACAAAGCCAAGTGGCACCATGTGGGTATGCTAGCACAGGACCTGAAAACAGCACAACACACGAACTAAAAATTTTGGAGATTTTGATCCCAGAAATATTCATTGGCAGCCTTGGAGACTGTCTCAGTGCATCCTCACAACAGATGTGTGGAACACAATTTTTAGATCCCAGGCAGAGCTAGGGTTGACACAGACCACATTTTCATAGAATCATAGAATTGTTAGGGTTGGAAGGGACCTTAAAGATCACCTAGTTCCAAACCTCCTGCCATGGGCAGGGACACTTCCCACTAGATCAGGTTGCTCAGAGCCCCATCCAGCCTGGCCTTAAAAACTTCCAGGGATGGGGCTTCCACCACCTCTCTGGGCAACCTGTGCCAGTGTCTCACCACCCTCATGGTGAAGAACTTCTTCCTAATGGCCAGTCTGAATCGACCCATCTCTAGTTTTAGTCCATTCCATCTAGTCCTACCATTACCCGACATCCTAAAAAGTCCCTCACCAGCTTTCTTGTAGGCCCCCTTAAGATACTGGTAGGCCACTATATGGTCTCCTCAGAGCCTTCTTTTCTCCAGGCTGAACAACCCCAACTCTCTCAGTCTTTCCTCATAGGAGAGGTGCTCCAGCCCTCTGATCATCCTCGTGGCCCTTCTCTGGACACGTTCCAGCACATCCATATCTCTCTTGTAGTAGGGGCTCCAGAATTGGACACAGTACTCCAGGTGGGGTCTCACGAGAGTGGAGTAGAAGGGGAGAATCACCTCCCTCGACCTGCTGGCCACTCTTCTCCTGATGCAACCCAGGATACGATTGGCTTTCTGGGCTGCTAGTGCACACTGACGGCTCATGTTGAGCCTCTCGTCTACCAGCACCCCCAAGTCCTTTTCTTCAGGGCTGCTCTCAAGCCAGTCACTGCCCAGCCTATATCGGTGCTTGAGATTGCCCTGACCCAGATGGAGGACCTTGCACCTGGTCTTGTTGAACTTCATGAGGTTGGCATGGGCCCACTTCTCCAGCCTGTCAAGGTCCCTCTGGCTGGCATCCCTTCCCTCCAGCGTGTTAGCCGCCCCACACAGCTTGGTGTCATTGGCAAACTTGCTGAGGGTGCACTCTCTGCCACTGTCCATGTCGCTGACGAAGATGTTAAAGACGACCAGTCCCAGTACTGATCCTTGAGCTATTTTGACCAGCTTTATTAATGCTGCGATGTTTCTACAGATCAGAAGTAGTCCTTTTTCCACCTACATAAATGCGTAGTCTAAACTATGATGCCCATAGAATTTGAACGTTTCCAGGCTGAGACAGTGGTTGACTTGCTGTAGATGCTCAGTTTCCATCATACATGGTGCTTTTTTTTTTTCTCACCTTTTTCAGTTCTTCCTCCAGCAAATCAAGAATTATCTAATGATAGTTTGGGTCCTTCAGGCTGGCGTTCAGTGGCATCAATCATTCTTTCTTGTTTGGTAGATGATGAGTTAATTGTAGAATGGTTAGAGTTGGAAGGGACCTTAAAGATCACCCACTTACAACCCCCCTGCCATGGGCAGGGACACCTCCCACTAGACCAGGCTGCTCAAAGCTCCATCCAGCCTGGCCTCGAGCACTTCCAGGGATGGGGCATCCACAGCTTCTCTGGGCAACCTGTTCCAGTGTCTCACCATAATACATTGTACTAATAATGCACTAATAATTGTAGTACTATGGTACTTCCTAATAACTTTGCACATATTTCTATAGCTGATGTATGTAACCATATCCAAGTCATGTGGCCCTGGTGGTATCAATGGTCTTGTACTCTATAGAGTGGGTGTAACACGCAACTCTATAGTGTCTAAACCAAAAAGATACAACTAGACAATATAGGACAATATCTCACCTTGGTCATACCATATCACATTAGCTGTTTATTCCATCAAATACCATCTCAGATTTTTCAGATAAAGTAGATCTGCTTTTATTTTTCTATCAGTATGCTCTCCCCAATGTATGTTTTATTGGAAAATCATTTTCCTTTCAATTTTGTTTTTCCTTTTTTAAGTTTTCTCTCATGGATCTTTTAATGTTACATGTTATTTTTAGAAAAACTTGTGCCAATAGTAAAGAAGTGAAAGAACATTCTTGGAGATCTTATTGCCCTCTAATGTCTGTAGACACTCTTGTCTTTCCTGCTTTCCCAGACAATCCGTAACTGGGGAGAATATAGCTCTATTAACCTTGCTATATCAGCCAGAATGTCAAAATCTGTGTTATAAATCTTCATCTTAATCATTTATGATTAAATATTCAGATGAGATTATGTGCAACCTAATTCTACACATCCATCTCCACATCCCTAATTAACAACAGACAGCAGAGGGGGAAAAACACCACCTTTCTGAAGTAACTAGGCAAAAACAAGCTTTTGTAGGCAACTTTCATTTCTACGCACATATTTATTTTTTGATCACCATTTAAGAAAGGAACATGATTAAAGAAGTTATGTATATTGAATTATAAATCTATTGCTTTACTATAGATTGCTAAATATTGCCAGTGTTAACCCCCAGTAGCCCCAAAACTCTTATTTTTATGAAGTCTCACTGACTTAAATTCTTCCCTATCTGTCAGAGAATTTGACATGCATACAGTGAAAGTTACATAGGAGGCAACTTTCCAGGGCACTGTGGGTAAAATTCACCCTTGTTCAGAAAAGCAATCTAAGACTTATGAATCACTAAAGATCCTCTTAGTCTTTATTCTACTTCTATTTAGAACTGCTTGAGCTTTAAGCACCAAATTTGAGCTACTTAGACCCTAATTTTGAGAGGGGCTGAGAAAGTGTACCTCGTACTGAGATTGAGGTCATTGATACACATCACCAGATTTTTGGAAGAATCAAACTTGAAAGCTACTAAAGGCACCACTTAAACTGAGGCAGCCAACTCAACCTGTAAATCACAGACTCCAAATGAAAGAGACCTCACAGGAAAAGACATGATGTCTTTCCTTCTATCAGCCTGAAACTGACTTCTCACTATATTTTCTAGAACTGTGCAAATAATAGATTCTTTGGTTCAATGAGAAGAAAAAAAAATACGAAGTTAAGCTCTATTAAAATCTGATCGTGGGGAAAGACAGAAGCAGGAAAAGAAAAATATATATTTTTTGCATCAACCTGGAACAAGTAGGAGCCAATTCATAAATGAAAGCTCCAAATTTCAAAATGTCAAGGCACGTGTTTAGCATGAAACTTCCTTCCCAAACATGCAGGCATTTTCACAAAATTACTGGAATAAAATCTTCAAATTTGCCCCTTTTCAGATAAAACTCCTTGCCAAATGCAACCTGAATCTGTTCTTATTTCCCCAAATGACATTTTTCAAACTTACTTGGGGAAGAAGCAAAGGGGGGAGGGGAAAATTGCCTGGCTCCATCCTCTGCTGCTTTTTCTAATTGCATTTAAATGATCCGTGCAACTGGTCTCCTACAACTTCCCTGAGGGGTAATATTTCACAGTCTAGCTAATCTCACTATTGAAATGTGTCCCGTTTTTCAGCAAAAAATTCACTAGCATAAAGCACAATCAGAATTGTTTTCGCTGACTTCTAAAAAATTTCAAGTTAGTTTTAAGATCAAGAAGTATGCAAATACAGAATATCAGCAGAATATACAACTCTGGATGCTTTATCAGTGCAAACTAATCTTCCATCCACGGTGCCTCATGTCTACTCATGAGTCCAGATCTGCAGCTGAAATTGAACAGTCTTTCAGCCCAATGATGTTTTGTTGTATCTCAATGAATCGTAGTTACCTTTTTTAAAAGAAAAAAAAAAGAGAAGCAATGTAAGCTCAAAATTATTTTTCTGTATTATACACACTTAATACATGATTTATTTAATCATTGATTTCTCCAGCTCACTCATGTGACTGCATTTGTTTGAGTTTAGTAAGCTCTGGCCCTGATTCTTCAGGTGCTTGTACATGTACTTAACAGAGGTGGTGGGTGTTTGCAGGACCAGAGCTCTCTATACATTTCCTCACTGTGAGGGCTGCGGAAGCACCACTCGCCAAAAAATCTTAACTCTTTGGGGGTGAAAAAAAAAATAAGTAAATAAATTCTGCTGTGATTGAGTAATCCCTTTTACAACTATTATTAGCAAATTTGCAATACAACCTAATGGCCTGATTCTGTCTTTTATTCTCCCCCCCACCCCCCACCCCAGATGAGTAAGATACTACTTACTTACTTTGTGAATTGCTGCACTAGAGTCAGCAGGCTGATTAAAGGAGTCAGACACATTATTAAGCCTGTGGGGACTTCACGTGGCTCCTAAGGCAGGAGCGCCTCTGCCTGCGCACTAGCACACCAAGTAACATTACCTCTTGTACTGGTTTAACACTAAGTTAAGTACCACTCAACCAGCTGGGGCTGTGGTACTCTGCACGAGAGGGAATGCATTCCAGACTCAGTCCAAAACATCAATATTATTTTTTTCCTTCAGGCTAACTCAATTTCTGAAGCACCTAGGTTTATGTAACATGAGGGAAAAGGGAGACCTCCACGCCTGAGGTTAGAAAAACTCTAGTACGATCCAAGCAACAAAGACTGCTGAAAACAGCCTAAAGAAAGGCTTTAACACTACTTGACATAGACCTGTGTCATTCCAATTTTGGACAAGAAATATATAGTCTGGCTCAGTGAAGCGGTACTATTCTGTTTCTCAATTGGTCTCGTTTTCTGGCTGTTGTGCTCATTCTGCAGCGCCAGATGAAAATGTTTCAAAGTATAAAAATAAAAATAAAGCCATTTCCACAGTAGCATGATGTTATTTTTACATTTTGACTTAAGGACACTACAAATCGCTACACATACAAAGCCCACCACCACCTCAATTTGCAGGAACTGACAAAAGCCCTTTTACTGTTACCCTAAATACTCCAAGCAGGCAGTCCTACAAAGCGCAAAGCACGTGGTCAAATAAAATACCCAGGCTAGCTTATGTTTGGAGTAGTTTATCTCTACACTTTGGACCTAAAGGCTGTGAAGTTAGTCACAACCTTCAGCTATACCAGTTAGTTTCCTTTGTCACTTTGCAGACACCCGAATGCTGCTCAGCAGCCAGTAAACTCTCACCAACATCACGTATCTAAACTAAGGGTTGTACCTTTTGAAAAATCTTGGTCCCGCATGTATATTATCATAGCAAAGTTTAAGCAAAATTTTCTGCAACATACGGAGAGCTCTAATTTAACTGTGGTCTCAGGGTATGCCACAGATACACAAGCTTGAGTCCTATTTGAGAAGATACTTAGCGGAAGCTTAAATCATTGACTCTGAAGTTTTTAAACCCTCTGATTTCATAGCATGTGACAATACATCTCTGTGGAGCAAAATCAAAACGTAGAAAGCCTCAATTTGTTTTGACTGTATTTCTACCAGCAATTTTTTTTTTTTTTTAATCTTTTCAGATCATGCCTGGAGAATAAACAAAATCCCAATATGCTCAGACCAGGCTGTGAAATGCAAACTTCTTTCTGATATAAAATTCAGAATTTTGAAAACAAAGGGAACTAGAGATTGGAAATTCAGGCAAAGTGTCAATGCAACAACTCAAATGTAAGTCTCCTGGATGGGAGGAGGAGGCGGCGGCGGCTGAGAGGAATGTAAGCTCTCACTCGGTGCACCATGAGCTTTAGGTCACCCAGCAAAGCTGTGGCTGTGGCCACACAGTGCTCCTCTCGTAACCCAGCTGTGTGGCTTCTACTTAAACACACTAGCTAGCGAGTTAGTTCTTTTCCTACTCTATAGCCCCTTGCTCATCCCAGTCTTGTCCAGCTCTGATGAAAACTTCTAGAGTGCATCCAAAGTTTTCCCCTGGAAGACAGAGTACACACACCACACTGCCTTCATCTGTAAAATTCAATACAGCACTGAGAAACTTCCCAGGCCAGTCTGGCAGTACCGATCTTTAGTAAATCCTGTTACACTTTATTCCATTGCCCCCTTTAACTGTGTATGTTTATAAAAGTTTTTAAAGGAAAGGGCACTTAAGTAAGCTTCACTTACTCATAGATCTATAGTTGCTGAATAATTTTATTTCTCAGCTTCCTAAATATGCAGCTGATCTCCAGTCCTATGGTACTATCTCTATCTTAACAGATTCAAAATACAGATGCAATTCACCAGTTCTTTCAGTATTCTGGAATGGAAGTTATTAATTCCTTTGATTTTACAAAGATAAACTCATTTACTGTTGCTTTCACTGTAGCTGTGGTTATTTCTATTTTAATACCATCCTGTACAATATCTGTCTTCCCTTTGCCACCATACTAACGAAATCATCTTTACTGAAAAATGAGGGAAAGCACCAAGCCATATCTAGATTATCTTTAATATCCACCCTCCCAAGACAGCAGCTCTCTTCCTTCCTTTTTCTGTCCCTACTACATAGCTGAAGAGTGTTTTGCTATTTGTTCTTTCTTCCGCAAAGCTGAGCTTGGCTTTGGAAATTCTCACTTTATCTCCAAACCTTTTGACCTCTGATACTTAGTGCTGATCAGACAGCTGGGAAGGAAAGGGAGCAAGAGGGGAAGGTGTCTCTAGCATATTCCTAATGGTGTTTCGTACATACATGTTATTTTAGAGCCACACCCTACATTTTTTTTTCCTCTTTTTCATGTTCAGATTCCTAGCAGTGTTAGCATCATTAATCTCAAAGAAATTTAGAATTTCTTTATATATTTATACCTGCAAGTTTATCCTACTAGACATTTCCCTCAGTTATGAAATTTTGTTCTTTTGTGGAAAAAAGCCAAATAAAAACAAAAAAAACCCACCCCACTTAGCAAATTCTTTATTTCCTTGAGAAACGTAAAAGGAAAATATTTGTGACCACTCTGTTAAAGGTTATTTGGTGTTATCAGCCTTCCATTGTGTCCTCATTGCTTACTGAGAAACTCTAAAAATTCCAAAACATCCCATAAAAAGCCAGAATACTGTAACATCTTATTGATACATTAGCTACTTGATGAAGACTGTCACCTACCACATGAAAACATCTATGATGATTACTAATAGGCTGTGTTCTCCGATATCAATTTAAGTAGTTAAAATCGCCAATGATAACTTTTCCACAGATTTCTGGAATGTCTAGCCTTCCCTTCTCACAACAGGACTCCAGCAATACATTCCAGAAGGCCAGCAATAGCCCAGGGAAACCACCTTTGCAGACCTTTTAATTTTTAATTTATTTTTTTTTTTAAACACATATAACTCACTCTTTCATGTTATTATATCATTAATACTCAGTAGCGTATCAGCAGGTCTCTAGTTTAAGTTATCTTTAACATACAACATTCAAGCCCCAAGTCATGAATTCACCTGATTCAAGTAGGAGCACAGATGCTCCAACTTCTTCCCTTTTCTTGCCCCAGTTTTTGGCAGGTCTGTATCCGTGTTTGAGCTGTTCCTCAGGGACAACACTCAGCCACTGAACAGATCAAGCACAATCCCAGCAGCAACATGTCATTGACACTTTACTTTCTCAGCAGCTTGAAGTTTTCTAACCAAATTACTATTAACATTTCTATATCCACTGTTCCATCTTCATTTTCCCTGTCTTACTCCTCTTGCACTAATTTTATATGCATTTAGAAGGTATAAGGGACATAAAAGTTCCCCATAATCTTTTCTTCTCATTTCTTAGTTTAAAGTCCTCCTTCCAGATGTGTCAGCACCAACTTGAGGCCAGTTTCTCAGAAAGGAGAGTGCATCTTTAGACATGTCTTTCCTCCGACCGCACAGTAATGGCTGGTGCTTCAAAACACATCCCTTGTAGGGTTATGAGTTATGTGCGGATCACCATTGCTCCATCATGCATCCACTCTCTTATCCCACTGGAACATAAAGGAAATTTTAAACCAAAGCAGAAACACATCTAACCACTGTCCTAACATTCCTTTCTTCTACATGCATGCCATACAATCAGCAGACTGTTTCCAAAATTAAAATCTCTGGCATAGTCCAGCTGAAAGACCAGGTTAACCGCAAAGTTAAATAACAAGACCAGCACTACACTCACGGTAATGGGCCAAATCTTGTGGCATTACATTTCCTCAGGTAAGAATGGGTTTATATGAAGAAGGGATGGCTCCCCTTGAGCCCTTCCTGGATCTATTCAGATTATACGAGAACTTTGGAGGAAGAATTAATACACTAGTCTTCTCCGTAGGCAAACAGATTGTGAGAGAAGTCCTGGCTATCTTTTCCCCTTATCAGCCAGATGAATTGGAGAATGCTATAGAAGTAGGGAGGGCAATCATTTCCTTCCTAAGAACACAGAAAAACATGTTACTCCTCAGTCTCGATCAACTCTTTTCCTGGAGAAATACAGCCCTGGGCTGCATCGCCAAGACAATTACATGTCCCTATGTAGGATTTCATAATATATATATAT
Organism: Chroicocephalus ridibundus; assembly: GCF_963924245.1. NCBI lineage: Eukaryota > Metazoa > Chordata > Aves > Charadriiformes > Laridae > Chroicocephalus > Chroicocephalus ridibundus. Next base: position 126,773,991 of record NC_086285.1, on the reverse strand, counting down.
ATATATATATATATATATATATATCTTTGGTATAAATACTGTTATGGTTAAAAGGCTTCATAGTGATAGGCTTGCTAGAAGACCCTAGAGGATGCGAAGGACAAATGCACGAAGTTATGCATTGCACTTAACATCTCTTGATTTCAGGCGTCCCTTGCTTTCAACGTAAACCCACTTCAATGGATGCAAAACAGAGATAAATTTCTCTGGTTTAATTGATTATAACCTTAGTCCTTCATGGGAGTGCTTGTTCTTATTCAGTATTTAGATTTACGTAGAGCCAAACCAGAAGAAAGTTTATGTCATACTTGTGATGCACCAAGCACAGACCAGCCTGAATACAACTGAGCTGCTCCACAAAAAGTGATATTGTGAAAGAAAAGTCCTAACCTGAGTTCAAGTACGACAGATCTGCAGCCTTGTTCTAGAAGCACACAATACCTATGCCAGAGAGGTACTCCCAGCCCTGTGCTTTCATACCACTAGGACAAGAGCATTAGAGTGAAAAGGAATTTGTCTACTTTTCACCATAACTATTTAAGACAGAAAGAAACACGAACCTTCCCAGCACAACCAGTAGTTAACGCTCTATGGTGCAAGGTGTTGTCCCACTAGTGGCAAAGAAGGGAAAAAAAAAAAAAATAAGAGAGACTGTTATAAAAAGCAAAATAAGTAAAACTTCCAGAAAGCAGGCTGTCCTCGGCAGATGGATCCCATGGATCAGACAGCTCAGGAACGGTAAGTACAGCCTTTCACCCACAGGATAAAGCAAAGGTAACTAATACACTGAAAACGTACTTCAAAGTAATAGTTCAACAAGTTAAAAAGAGAAACACGATTGTGAGATGCTAGTTAACAAAGGACAGAGAAAATATTCTCGTGCTCCTCTATAGCTGGTCCAGGGCAACAATTTGGATTCAGAACACAAGCAGGCACACTCTGATTTAGCATGTAATTAAGAAATCCTCTCTGAATTATGCAACTTTCATTTACTTCTTCAGAAGATATGAGAACACTGCAATCACTTGCCAAGTTTGATCCCAACATGCCATGGGGCAAATGGAGACCCTAAACTGTCAGATTCTATTTAAATCATATGTAGGCTGAAGTGAGTGCAATTGCTCAGTATATTAAATTACTACTAGTGTGTTGATATTTCCTCATGAACAATCTATGGCTCTGAATTATTTATTAAGGAGGAAGTGGCTTTTGAAGTGAACATTATTTCTCTCAGAGCTAATGCTTGAATATGATAAAAATAGTTGCCAAGAGAAAAAGGAAATGAAAAAAAAAAAGACTCTTCCATGACTGACGGCTCCCAAATTTTACCTCACTCCTGCATGCATTTCTTCTTTTTGTGAAGTCTATATGCTAAAATGATGTTCACCTAAAAAATAGTAAGACGTGGGACAGCGTGTGTCAGGAATTTGCTTGCAACAAATCACAGCTACATGGACGTTCAGTGATGGCAATCAATAGGAATCCTAGACAATTCCCACAGCTTTGTGCTTCCTTGCCCCTAGAATCCAATACTGCTCATAGAGTTACAGCTTCAAGGGAGCCGCAGAGCAACCATCCTCTGGCATCAAGAGTGGTACATCACAGAATCAAAGAGCTTTGGGTTGTAGTGGAGATGAAGAACACTTAACTGAGTATGGAGTGACAGTAGGATCATGGAGAAGGACCCAATTCTCCCACTGGTCCTTCAAGTTCTCAGGCGCATTTTTTGAACCCTTATCCCCTCAACAGGAGTCTTCACAGGTTTTTGAGGACAGGGAAGGGAAAACACAGATGAAGTGGAAGCAGAGACTCCCACATAAGAAGATAAATCTAGTGTGACACATTCGGCATTATGACCAAATTAGAATTTATTTGGTCAAAGAGGTATTCTCACAATGAAGTGCACTCTTGAGTGACAGCTGCAATATTTGAACCCAAAACAATTACTTGAAATGAACATAAATAATCTTTCTGTCTTCTTTTTTCCTTCCCCACAACTATTAAGATTGCTATTCATGAAGAATTCTCCAAAGAATTATTTATTAGAAGACGTATTTCTATTGTTTATTTATTTGCAAATAGTTTATATACACTAGAAATGCATCAAATCTTTCTGTAAATTTTCTGTGAACAGATTTGAGTGTTGAGTTTATTCTTATTTCAAGGTTATTCTTCAGTTTTCAAGGTACTGAACTTAATTTCTTTAATAACCAATCCTTTGTGTCTCCTAATTAGAAATATCCAAAACAATTTGCTATTTAAATCATATGTCATTGCTTCTGATCCTTGATTGGATGAGTAATGAAATTAAGTAAGACCCATATGAATTGTGAATATTGCTACTGAATATGTAATTAAGGTTTTGATTAATATTCTGGCACTCAGGCTTAAAATACACCTTCCATAAGTATTTGCGCTAATAAAGCTCAAGCTCAAAAAAAATCAGCACAAGTCATTAACACAGTCAAACTGAATTCATAAGTGAACTTCAAAAGAATACTTATAAGATTTTTTTTTATGGTGATGTTTATGAACAGTGTCCTTTTAAGTTGGACTCCTATATTAGTGCTAGCTGTCAAATAAAGCTACTGGCCATCTTTCCTCCTGAGGTGCTAGTATAAAATTAAAAGTTAGCGATATAGGTTTTGCTGAGGTATTCAAAACATTTGTGTTAATACAAGTTGATAATTTAAACTCCAGTTGTTTCAAAGCTCAATGAATCATTTTATGGAAATTTCAAATCCTTTAAGACAGCATTGTTTTTAAAAAAATGAAATATTACACTTTTCCTTGTAATATACTTCTATGTCTTACTTTGAGCATCCATTAGGAACATTTTTTATGTCATTACTAAAATATACTTAATTGAGCTGACAGCCAACATTCTTCAAAATGTTCGTCCCATCCAATGCTTCCTACACTTAAAGAAAGACAATCAGAGTACCTGATATTTAATAAACAGAAAGGTATGGATGTATCATTTCATTTTTTGTTATGGAAATCTCTCATTTGTAAAACACCGCAAATAGCATTGATAACAACGTATTAATGAATTCTGCAGCAGTAGGATATATCACAAGTGTGGTACCTGTCCCATTAACAGATGTTAGCCCTGTAGAAAAGTTCTGGCTCCTATTACAGAAGGGGTTGACTCCCCTGTGAGAATCCACACACTGTGTAATAAAAAGATGGGCAGTGTAGGAATTGCTAGATTCAAGGAGAAGGAGTGGGTCTAGCTCTGGAATTGACTTTGAGATGAGTTAGGAAAGGAACCTGCTCAAAACCACCACTCTATTTTGAACATGCTCTTAAACCACAAGTAGTAGCAACTCCTCATTACTTGTATTACAGAAGTATCCCAAAACCTCCAGATAATATCGGCCTCCTGCTGTGCTACGAAGTTTTCAAAAGAATAGAGAGAAATCCATCTCCCAAACAGCTTACCGCCTTACCAACACAGGTAAGGCTGGAAATTGTTAATACATTTCACTGGGAGAGGAAAGGAGACACAAAGACTAAAGACCTGCTGCAGGCTATCTGAGGCAAGTCCCACATGAAGAATCTCCCATGGCCCAAATCACAGGCTGGTCATGAGACAGCATTCTCCCTCTAGAGGGGCTATAATTTTACACTGATGTGTGTAAACCTGCCACAAACTCAGAAAAGAAGCCCAAATTCTCAAGTTCTCAATCTACCTGACAGCACCCAAGTAACAGGTCTTACCTGACAAGGGAACAGGTCCATTTCAACTAAAGCCTTCTCAGCTCTTGGTCTTTTATGCTCTGATTATCCAAAACCACCACTAGGCTCTACAAAGGGCTGAGACAGCCTCTCCAGAGACAAACCTAGGGACTGATGGCTTGTTTTGAACCCTTTGCTAGTTTTCTCAGCAGCCCTCTTGATTTAATCCAGCCATACAGGCAACACACCCAACAATTAATTAATTCTCTAAGTCAATTGGATAATTAATGGAGTAGCTCTGCCACAACAGTGACACTAACAGAATGAAGACAGGCTCTAGAAAAACATACATCACCAAAATTTTATTTTTTTAGGTAGAGGCAAAATAATGAATGGCATACTTAAGTACCAAACACAGCCCTTAGTTCAGCAAGGTAATTTTCATGCTCTGTTATCATGAGTTCTTAATTAACCTGTGTGGTAAAAATTCCTTAACAAATGGTTGTTGACTGTAAATGCAATCCCTCCTTCTGACACATGCATTAATGCACTATTGTAAAAGTTCAAAGCCATTATTATTGAGTTGTCTCAGCCACATTCATTATCCTCTGCACTGTATTTGCCTTCACTTGGGTAAATCTTCTTTAATTGCCCAGTCTTTACTTACAGAACATCTTTGTTTAATATACTACGAACTCCGTTTACATTTATGCTTTTTCCAATAATTCTGCGTTGAATGTAGTTTCCACCATTACTACTGGAAATGTTCTATGCTCAGCTTATTTGTCTGCGGTCACCCATACATGTCATTGTTTTGGAAGCTGAAATGTCCAGTTCTTGGAAGCTTTGGGCTGTAGTTGATTCTAGCACCTCCGCGATGTTTAAAATAATTCCTAACCCTTGTTATCCAGGCCATTTTTTTTCCATAATATGTTGAATCCAGTTTATAAAGCAAGCTAACAAATAAGAAAAACAGTGCAAGAGAGGAGGTGATGAGCTGACTTAAAGCAGCAAAAGTGGGTAGGTGAAGGAAACAGGATGAAGGACAGAACTTATTAAGCTGAATAGCATATTACAGGAATAATAAGCATAAACCCTTGACGAAAGAAATCCTTAAAATACTGAAATCTTGCTTTAACATCCCAATGATGTCCAGTATGGAGAGATGCTCATGTTTTCAACATGTTAAACTAAAAACATGTTTTGACAGGCACACTGAAATGATAATTTGTTTTGAATTGTTTCCCTGTAGATCACTTTCCGAGTATCTCAAAGTATATTACAAAAATTAAGCTTCATAATGTCCATATAACAACTAGACTGCAAATATGCACTAAATAACTAAAGGATAACATTTTTCAGAAGTATGCACTGCTTTTGACCACCCAAATGAAGCTATTTTAAACCCCCTTCCCCTTTTAAGAAAAAAAAAGGCAATAAGCCCCACTGCAATGAAAGTAAAAGGAAGATGTAGTTCCTCATTCCTGAAACTTAGGTAAAAAAGGCAAACAAAATTATGCATACTGAAAACTTGGGCTCTGCTGGCTGTGGAACCTGTGGTGAGTCAGGAGATAAGAAGTTGGGACATAAAGATGGGGTTTTATTTCAGTCACAGAGCTGTGCTGCTTACGTTGATAAAAATCAACTACAAAAATATTATCAGGAAATCAACTCAGACCAAGAACTGGGAACTCCAGAACATTTTAAATTTCTGTTTAATTCACTTTTGCAAGAAAAAGCAGAGGAAAAGGGTGAAACAACTACTGAGTGACACATCAAAAACACCTTTCCTCTTTCTCTTTGTCTGAGGTTGACTACATATGACAGGGAAAGGCTGATGAAAAAATGAATAAAACAATCCTCAGCTAATTCAGGTCATCTAGAGCTACTCCTACAAGTTAAGCAGGCATTTTCATGTAGATCTTTATTATGGTGCTGTTTGTGGTTTACTATACATGAAGGATGAAAGTTTGTAAACAGAAATACTGGTGGTGTACTTTTAGCATAAGAGAGAGTGAAGGTTAAAAGGTGGGAAAGAAAAATCAATTAAGCAGTAGAAAAGAAAGACAAGGCAATCTGTATTTGGTCCCATTTGAAGGCCCTCAGCATTAGGTCTTCCTCTCTGGCCTCACAAACATGACATTTCTGTCAGCCAGATGACACAGCTCCAGCAGGAAGGACAGTAAATGTCCCCATCCAGTCTCTCCTAAGCCTCGGTGCAGAAAGCACTCAGGGAGACGGGATCTGAGCCCTCACAGCTGGAAAGGGCAGTGGACTCAGATCTCCTAAAACCTGAGGAAATACTCTAATCACAAGGGACGTTTCTCCAGTACTATAAAACAAGGCAGATTCACTAATACACGTCGGGGATCTAAGATCTTCGTTGCTTATAAAGCAGGTTTAAAGGATGCTTGCCAACTGGATCCACTCAGGGATTTTGGTGCCGCTCCAGCTTAGCTTCTGGTTTGCGATAGGCTCAAATGAGAAATAGGAACTCAGGCTCTGCGTGCTGGGGAGGTTCTGGACACAGCCAAAATGCAGAAATACAAGCCTCTAAGACACTTTTAAGTTGAACATTATGGTCCGTTATGTTTAAGTTCCTCAAGAAACTTTCTAACGAGGCTGTTGAGCCCAATTTTTTAGATCATATTTTCAGGTCTATATGCCTGAAGAACATCTAAATTCTGCTTTGGGGTGCTAAGTCCTATTTTAGATCTAGCTCACAGAAAGATTTCCATATAAAGTGAGCATATAAAGATTAGGGTTGAATAACAGTAAACTCCATCCGTACCCCGCTTTAGGATAAAAAAGACCACAGATTTATAGTGACAAAGCTTATCGTTCCACACTACCCACTATTAAATCGTGAAAGTATCAGCACAGTGGCTTTTTGTTGTTTTCTATGCATGTATAGATCCCTCTATAGAGAGCTGAAGTCTAGTGCTTGATATTACAAGGTACTTTCCTTCAACCTGCTGGAACTGGTCTACTGATCCTATGCACCACACATGGAAAAACACCACTCAAAGAAGCTGGCAGGATCCTAGATCAGGTGTTTACATGAAAACATCCCATTAAAGTGAGTAATGCTGAAAACTGTGGCACAGCTAACCTTCGTTCTTAAGGGCAGAAATCAATCTGATATATAGCAGCTGACAGAGATAAGGAAAACTGTCCTTCCATCTGTAGGTTAATTCACTTTTTACTCACTATAAACCACCTGCATCTTTCTCTAAAGCAGCTGGTACCGGTCCTTGGTACATTAGTCTTTCCGAAGTCACACCTTCCGATTTTAGAAGAACAAGAAGAAGTTACTTTTGTTGTCACATCATTGGCTGCCAAACTTCCTTTGAAAACACCCCACAAAACAGTCTCGCTCCACTTGCTCCAACTCGTGATATCAAATCTTTTGTAACTGATAGCCTTAACCACCCCCACTGATTACCCCTGCCAATCAAAAAGATTTATATGGCTCACCATACAAATCTTATACCATGAGCATACTGAAAAGCGCAAGCATGTTGTCAAAGGAAAAGTAATGGAAATAATAACAGAGCGCAGTAATTATTTTATCTTGGGGGGAAAAATGCATTATTACCCATTTCAGCCATTCAAGGAGGGAAACAGAATGCGAGGGAGAGTGATAAGAAACCACTTCAGCAATCAGAGATGATGGCTAGATGATAATTCAGGTTATAGTTGTCAGAAAATTCAGGTAAAATCTCTTGGAAAAATATACATCCAACACCTATTATTTTTTAATTCTAAAATTTATGAAAAGATGCTTATGAGTACACTTTTCCCTGTGAATTGATGTCAAACTGATACCTCACTTTTCTGTTTATCATTGTTCAGATGACTACTCACTGCAATCGGAGTTTAGCTAACATTTTTTTTGTGTATCTTTGCTGTAAGTTTGCCCAGACATACAACTCTTCTTTTTCCCTGCCTCCTGCTCCAACCTCCCAAGCAGTCACTTAGAAAATTATTCAAATAATCTCTTTGGTCAGCGGCTGAAGGGAAATAAACTGGAGTTTTAGGTACAAGTGTACAAGGATTAACTGGCATTTCTGTGCCTTTTCATAACCTGCTGCCTTTTGTATGTTCCCTCAAATCTTCCTCACGTTCTCTTTTATATCAGCCTCCTTTTGTTTTAAAAATCAAACAAATCAAAACAGTTCCTTTCATAGCCTGCTTGCCCCTTCCGCTCCTATATGTCTACTCGACACAACGTATACAACTGACAGCTGTGCTAAAAGGAGCAAAAATGGCACCACTTTGTAAACATACTTCAGCAACCACAAATTTCCACTGTACCTTGAAATGCAAGCAAAAGAGCTATTGATTTTGTCTGTGCCTGATAAATTCCTCCCAAATAACCTGTTTACTGAAACTGTAAGTCGCTGTTGTGATTAATCTGCTGGGTATTAAAAGCTACTTAATTGGAACACAGCGATGGCAGAACGAGCTAATACTGTTATAAGTGACATAAGAATTGATTTCATTTTAATTTTACTAGAACTTTTCTATCTCTGTAGCCAAGTCAGTCCTTACGGACAAATATTAAGGATTAAGCCAGCTGACAGGGAGCGTACTCTTCCGGACAAGATAAACTCTGATGGAAATAATCTGAAGATACGGAGCAGGATACCTGAAGCTGTAGATCACGCTGTGACGTTGCACTCTCTTGCTTTCCCACGGGAGACCTGGACAGGCAAACTGACCTTTCAGCACTAAATACTTTCCCTGACGTAAGTTATACAGAAATTTTAGCCAGAAAAAGTCATCTGGTTGCAAGAACCTTCTGCAAGATGAAAATATCTAGAAACAAACACTATAACGTGAAACATTTCTTTGAATTCGTGGTATATACATATAGTCATTCCGGCATGGCATCAGAGAACTCTGGAATGATAGCTACACACGGTGACACGAAATCCTCTGAAACACAAACCTTTAAACTCTTACAGATTTTCCACTGTTTTGGAAAAAGACAAATATAAATTCTTCCCGTATTTAAGTTTCTAGAAAGCATTCCGTGTATAAAATATTAGCTCTCCTACTAAGCCAATTGAGCAATCAGAAATGTTAGTGCTTAAGCAGTACTTGGAAAATCTGAAAACTTACGTAACTGATAAATATTCTCTATAGAGAGAAGCCTTGTTAATTATTAAAGTACAGTATCTTTCTTCTAAAGTACATCAGCATCTTTTACATGTAGCTTAGGTTATTAGAATAAACTGAATACCAAATCTGATTTGTATGCAGACTTGTAAGAGATTTTTAAGAACATAGTAAAGATTCACTTTTGTGTTTCAAAAAAAAATTATGAAAGGCACAGCCTTCATCTGCATATCACTGTCTTCAGAAAAAAAAAAAAAAGGAAGGAAAAAAAATTTGAATATTTATTCTGCTGAATGTATTAGCAAAAGTTTAAACGTAGTTAAGGCACCTACAGGATGGGCTGCCCCTTCTGATCCTGCTTTCTGAGGGGGAGAAAATGAAAACTTTCATTCCTATTTCTGACAGTCTATCACCCACCTTTCCTGAGTCCTAAAGACACAGCAAGCCAAATAGTTAGCCAGTAGGACTTTAACTCAAGCACTGCAGTAACTCAATAAAAGAAATATGGTATTGCTGAGTGGTAGCATTTCGCTACACTAAGAGACAGATGGGGAGGATACGCAATAATCTTGTCTAGGAAATGGCTATGACTCATAAATTTGGACTCAATGTGACAAATTATCTGACAGATTTCAAAACAGTGAGAAAAACTGGTGTCAGATTGAGATATTATCACGTCTCAGTGTGAAGTCCAACGGCAGCTGGAATTATTGACCACCTAACTACACCAAACTCCTACACTACTACTGAACGAAAGTGTCAAAACTACTATGTAGAGCAAAAGCGCGAAAACAAATGAACATATTTAAGGATGGAGTTGAACGGATTAAAAGACTGGTGATGTTTTTCATAATTTCAACTACCTTGCTCACAGCTCCAGCTCAGGGGCCCAGTCACCCTTAATAGTGAGCACCCGAGGAAGTCATAAGGACTTCTCCCACACAGTGCAGATGTCATTTCCCTTTTTTTTTTGGGGGGGGGGGAGGGTGTGTGGAACTGCAAGAGCATCAACTGATTGCAGAGGTGAAGCTATAAATACAGGCAAAGAAATTTCTTTGTGATGATCCAGTCCTGTGAAAAATGCTTCCACAGGGCACCCTAGAGTCTGCAACTCACACTGCTTCCAGAATCCAACATCCCCTCTACAAACCTCCTCCAACTTTTTTTTTTTCCCCAAATAACCAGGAAGGAGAAGGAAGATAATGATTTCTTAATATTACACAGAAACACATATAGCTAAATCATAGCGTCGCTTCTCAGGGAAGCAGACCCACTTTGGAACAGATACCTGCTCTGGACAATTGTCACCTGGATGGGCCAGTGATTAACCTGGTGTCTCCTGCACCTTCTCTAGCTGGGTTCCCACACGCCTAGCAGATAGCCAAAACCCCTCACTCTGTTGAGAGGGATAGACTTAATGATCTCACTATCATCTCAGCTACCCAGAAATAATTTTAAAGGGTAATTTCTAGTCCTCTTCTTTCCAATGATTCATCCTTCCTCTGGCCTTGTTGGCTACAGAAACTTGACAGTTCCCCGTCAGGCACACTGACTGCAGCCTTTCAGACAAAATGACAGCCGCTATGGGAACCTCCAAGCACTCCGAGCACCAAGGCAGCTTCCTCACACCATTGCCCTACGAGGCACAACAGTTGTCCTGGGGAGTTACTGCTTGCTTTCCAGACACCGCAAAATGGGCACCACCAAGTCCTCCAGTCTCCTCCTCCCACCCACCCATTTTCCCACAACCCATGCTCCAGCCAGGGCTGGCTCTCAGGACCCCTTTACCCCTCTTCAGGAGCATGGCTCACCGGTCCTGCAAGCCTAAAGGAATCTCGTCCAGAGAAAAAAGTTTTCCAGGAAATGAACCAGCTCCACAGATGCCAAGTGAACACTGTTATCTCTTACATCCAGTCACCCAGTCCCGTTATCCACTGTGAAATCTGAAAGCCAGGGCTAAGCCTGGGAAGCTTAGTGAATCAAAAGGATGCTCAAGGGCAGTGGTTGCATACTTTCATGCCAGGCTCAAAGGGCAATAGTTTATCTGAATTCTCCTGGCCTGTATACCTCTACATAGTCCTTACAGACTATAAATTAAAGCATCCGCTTCCATTTTTTCCTTTCAATGGAATACAAAGACCCTGTGCATTACATCCTCCTTGTACTGCCCAGAGTCCGCTAATAAAAAGCCGTGTCTCTCACAGCATCTACTTGGGAGAACAGGGCTCCATAGTGTGGCTTCCATACCCATATATTGGTAAAAAGCGGAACCCACTGCAAGTATGGATCAGGAAACTTATCTGTATATCTGTCTCTGAAGGCAGAATCTCATCAGTGATCATATTTTAATATCAAATTAGCTGCCAACAAAGGCCTAGCATCTGCACTCAGCTGTGGCAAGCAACTCCTAAGAGACTTCACTGGAATTTTAACTGAGGGACAGTGTTATCAGGGAGTCTGTGAACATCCAACCCTGGAAAAACAGTATTTATACGCTTAGTCTTCAAAATGGAAGAATTCAGTTTTCTAAAATTTGGGGGGGGGGGGGGGGAGTTATACCAATTTCAAAACAAAAAAAAGATACATTTTTATTCAGAATTGATTGGCAGCTTAGCTGATCCTGCAGCTCCTCTTCTTTACACTCTAGGAAAAAATCGTGTTAGTAATTTTAGATCGCCTATTTCCAGCATTGTTCCATGCCACATTAAAAACCTCATTCATTTCCCATTAGCACATTTTAGTTAAAATTAACACATAATCATTTTCAATGATCTGGCTTTCAATATATTTGTAAACAAAAATTAATCCCGAAAGTAAGACACAGAAAAGCTTTGGAATTGTTAAAAATCATCCTAACAGAACTAATCACTAAACCCGCATTTTTTAACGTGGTTTTTTGTTTTTTTTTTTAATCCAAGAACACTGGGATTGCCAGTTGCATCCCCAGTTGCTCAGGATGGCCTCCTTAAACAAGCAATTGACACAATTTCCCCCAAAACCTTTGGCAACGTGACAAATAAAGGGAAACTGAAGACCTCAGGAATCAGTTCAACAGTTTAAGAGGAGACAGAGGCCAGCGAACACCAAATGAAAGCAGAATGAGCACCAATCTCGGGATACAAGGCACAAGCAAACCTCTCTTCTCGTACGCTGGTATCCTTGCCCATACGCAAAACTACCAACCACCAAACCCTCAGTTCTCACACCTAGGGCTCCTTGTTGACAGAGGAATGACAGAAATACTACTGTAATTTTTGCTCGTGCAGGATTCAATACAGTAAGTAACAGAAAATGGAAATATAGGTATAGGAGAGCTTTAACCAGCACCAAAAGAAAAAGCGAAGGAAAAACTGAAAGTTGAGAGAAAACACAGAAATAAAGACACGGAATAAAGGGTAATTTGGGTTTTGCCAACTGTGGGGAGGATGCCCCCAGCCACTGTGTACTTGTGGTGGTAACACAGCCAGCAGCGTCTGTTTAGCTGCGTCAAAGAAGGAGTTTGTCTCCAAAAACATGCAACTGGAAAACACTTTAGGTCATCCTACAGCCTGAATGCTCAGGAGCTGTTTGCTTAGGCCAGTGCAGATGTTACACTGCGGAGCAGAAGTTTTGGACTACAAAGTTTTAGATGTCTCCAAAGGCTCTCCCTCATGAGGAATATAGCTAGGGAATTAAAACGAAATCACTTTAATCAATTATGAAGTGCTGATATGCCAGACTGCATACAAGTGACCATATAATTTGCAGAAAACTGCAAATAAATACTACTGTTACTGACAGACTACCAATTCTATGGCTCTTTTTCACTGAAAAAAAAAAAGCGTTAACAGGCTAAAGGCTAAACCATAAATAATGTCCTCATCAATTTAATATTCTGGTAGTCTTATGCTACTGCACATAAAACATGAAGAAAAGCTACATATGATCAAAAGAGGCTCAGCTAGCTTTAAATGTAGAGGACTAGGTGCTCTTGCAAGGAGCAAATCTTATGTTAAAAGAGATTGTGCTTCATCAAAAAGCAAGCAGCTGGAGAGCTCTAAATCCCAGCCAGCTCGTCTGACAGAAGTGCTGTACAATACCGATCGCACCCTGCTCCACCCAAAGCCCTGCTCGTCGTGTTTTCCAATACAGAGTCATGACATCAGACTTTATAAAACTCTCTTCTGTGTCACTCAGCACAATACACACTGTTTATCTTCTATATGGATGAGTATCAACATGAATTTCTATGTACAGTCTGAGCCATTGTACCTACTCTTCTGTCTCTGCAGGATCGGGACTAAATATTATGTAAAACCATCTCATTCAGAAAATCCTAAATTTAAACTCGCGTTCAGCCGTGGAGGTAGAGCATACAGGAACATACAAGCATACAAGATCCAGAACAAAGCATCGCTTTTTGTTCAAAATTCTGCTTGCCTCTTAAGCTGTGTCATAGTTAATGTCGAGCACACCTGTAACTTGGAGTTAGTTTCACAAGTTTAGAAAATTCTGTTTGTTACAATGAACCAAAGAATCTGGGAAGTGAAAGATACTCGGATTCCTTGATGCTTAAAGGCCACAAGCAGAACTGAGCCGTGCTGGATACTGCACTAACACAGAGCAAAAGACAGTCCCTGTCCAAAAAGGGTGGGACAGAGATTAGAAACATCAGAGTTAGAAGTCTACAGTAACAAAGAATTAAACTCTCTAATGAAATAATTGTGAAAAACTAGTGTTTTCAAAAGAGAAACATGAGAGAATTCCTTTCTACCCATCAGACAAGAAACCCCCAAAGTATTTTCAGCTGTTGCTTTAGCGCACTGTCCCACTGGATGACATTCTTCAACACCGCATCTATCTGCCACGATTTTATGTGGAAATTGTAACTCCTTATATGCTATGTATTCTGAACTCTGCACTTTTCAAGCAGCACTAAATGTATTTGTGGGGCATTTGGCCTCCATATAAATCTTTCCTGGAAATATGCTTAAACTATAGGAAAGCACTACTTTTGCAAACTATGATGTCATCTCCCTTTTCAGTAAGCGCCTTCCACAACCCACTTTCAGCACATCCTTTCCGTAACGCACATAACGTCCCTTGCGGACGATTTTGAGAGCAGCTACTCAAAAGTTTGATTCGGAAGACATTTCTTTACTAACCACATATATAGAAAACGCATACACATAGCAAGGAGCGGACTGCACGCAGTGTATTTACATATAAATATCAAAACACAGCAGCGGGACATTCATTAAGAGTTTCTGGAAAGAAACTCTTTGCTGTCAGCGAAGTTCCCTGCTGGCGGCAACGCTGTCCTGGCCACATGTGAGGAGACCGGGAGACGCACGTTATCGGGATATTCCCCCTTTCCCCGCCTGTTCCCTTTTTTTCCCTAGCCCCTGCACAGGTTTCCCTGGGAGTCCAGGCACCTCGGCTCAGCCGGGCGCCTCCCGGGGTGGCACAGTGAGCTCAGGGACCCGCCGGGGCTCCCCTCGACGGGGCGGGACACCCCGAGCCCGCCGCCACTCGCGGTCCCGCGGGGTCCCGGCCGCTCCCGAGCCCCCCCCCACGCCGCGCCGTCCCGAGGAGGGACCCCGAGAGGGAGGGAGGGGACAGGCGCGGTCCCCCTATCCCGCAACCGGCGGGAGCACCCCCCCTGCCCGGCGCCGCTCCCGCCCGGCTCCTCACCTCCAGACCTGCCCGAGCTGCAGGATGTGTACGAGCGACTGCAGGAGCCAGATACAGAAGGCGCAGGACGCCGACCGGCCGCCACCGGCGCGGGGACCGGCGGCGGCGGCGCCGGTGGCGTTGCTGCTGCTGTTGCTGCTGCTGTTGGTGGCGTTGCTCTTGCTGGCGGTGGACGCCTGCCGCTGCGGCGTGCCGGGGCGAGCGGCGTCGATGTCGGCGGCGGCGGAGCCGCTGCTCACCAGCAGCTTGCTCTCGGCGGCGGGGCAGTGCCCGCCCGCGGCGGCGGCGGCGGCGGCGCTGTCCTCGGTGCCGAAGTCGTGGGCGAACCAGCGGAAGCTGAAGACCTGCACGGAGAGGGAGCCCAGCAGCACGAAGAAGAGGGTGAGCCCGAACCACCAGCGCTGGCCCCGCAGGTAGTAGTCGACCGCCAGCCAGATGTCGGTGCCCACGTCCGCGAAGTAGACGGCCAGGGCGGCCAGGATCCAGAGGCAGTCCCACAGCGAGTAGCGCCGCTGCTCCCTGCCCAGCCGCAGGCACAAGGAGGACGAGCCCCCGCCCGAGCCCCGGGAGCCCCCGCCGCCGCCCCCGCCGCCGTCTCCTCCTCTGCCGCCGCCGCAGCAGCAGCAGCAGCAGCGGGAGCCGCCGCCCGAGCCGTCCCCGCCGCCGCCGCCGCCGCTGCAGCACCCGCCCCCGGGCGCCTCGTCGTCGTCGCTGCCGCCGCCCGGCCCGGCGCCGGCGGGCAGCCCCGGGGCCAGCGCCTGCACGGAGCCCGAGTGCTCGGAGTTCTGCAGCGGCGTGAACGCCACCTCGCCGCCCTTCTTCATCTTCCGCCGCCCGTCCGACTTCGCGGCCATGATGCCTCCCTCAGCCCCGCCGGAGAGCGAGCGGGAGCGGCGAGCGCTCCTTTATCCCGCGCCTCCCCCTGCTCCTCCTCCTCCGCCTCCTGCCTCCCGCCCTCCGCCGCCGCAGCCGCCGCGGACCCGCCGCTCCCCGCGTCCCCTGTCCCCGCTCCGCGCCGCGCCGGGCTGCGCGCCCGCGGGCGGCTCCTCCGCGGCGGCCGCGCCCGCAAGCGCCGCCTGCCTGCGGGGAGCCGCGCTCAGCCCGCCCGCCCCGCCGCCGCCTCCGCGGGGGACGGCGGTGCCGGGGCCGCCGCCGCCGCGCTCTGCCCGAGCCGGGAGCAGGCAGGGCAGCGCTGCCCGGAGCAGCGCATCCCGCCCCCGCCTCCCCGCCCGCCTCCGCCCGCACCCGCCGCCGCCACCACCCAGCTGACTGACGCCGGGAAAGAGGATGACCTCATCCCTCTTCCCTCGCTGCCGCCGCCCCCCGCCCGGCACCGGCACCGGCACTGGCGCAGGGGCGGGGAAGGGGGCGCTCGGTCGCCGGGAGGGAAGGGCCCGCCGCGGCCCCGGGGGTGCGCGGAGCACGGCCCTGCGGAGGGGATGGGGAGGCGGCGGCGGCTCCTCCGCTGCCCGGCCTGGGGAGGTGGGCGCAGCGGCGGCGGGGAGGCGGCTGCTCCGCGGGGCGAGGGAGCGGGGCGGCGGGGTGTGGCCGGCGCCCCCCCGGGACCGGGACCGCGGGAGGGGCGCGTTGCTGCTGCCGGCTCCGCCACCGCGCCCCCCGCCCCCCGCCTCCGCCCCGTGTCCGGTTTGGGGTGAGTCTGCCCCGCCGGCGGGGGACGGCGGTTGGAGCGGCCGGACGCGGGTAGATGCGGACGGGGCGGCGGGGAGGGCGGCGGACCCCCCCGAGCGGGGATCCTCGGAGCGGAGGGAGCCGCCGCCGCCCCAGCGCGGTGAGGGGAGGGGGGGACCGGCGGTGATGCCCAGCCGTGACGCCCGGGGCGCAGCGCGGGAGGCACCGGCCGGCACCCGCGAAGCCGCGCTGATCCCCCCCGACCCGGCTAGTCCCGGGCGGGGCGGGCGGACGCTGCCTCCCCCACCCCCGCCCCGTCCCGCGGGGAGCGCTGCCGTAGTTCCCCGAACTTTGTGAAAGGGGACCGCGAGGTGCCATTGTCGAACGACGCCGTGACTCACGCTCCCTGAGAGGCGTCTGGGGGAAGGTGAGGAGACACCGTTTCACTCCGCCACCCGCAGAAATCGCATTTTATGCATAAAATTCACTAGGCGAACTCACGATGCCTCTCACCGCCCCCGCCCCTTTCCCCGCAGCTCCGGCTCCTCTCGGAGCGCGGACGCTCCTGGAAGCTCACCCGGGTGTTTCGGTGGCGGAGGTGACCCCGCCTGCAGTTTTCAATTTCGGCGGCGACCGGCCGAGGCCGGGGGGAGCGTCCCGGGGGCAGCGTCCCGGGGGGAGTTCAGACCCCCCGGGCGGCCCCGCGGCAGCCGCCGCCCTCGGAGCCCGGCGGGGGAGGCAGGTTTCGTAGTGTGGCTACGCGGTCCCCGAAGGCCACCAGCCTCCTCTCCCCGGTAGTCACCCGCGCCGCGATGCCCAGCTGGCGAGCGCAGGGCTGGGGGTGCGGGCGGGGAGGGCCGTTTGCCACCCAGCCTTGGCCCGTCTGCCCTCTCTGTCCCTCCTCCATCTCCAAAACGTACGGGATGAGCAACTGATTGACCTCTTCGACTCTTTTTTTTTTTTGCGCCTCTGGAATATTTTATAAGCATGCCCTTAAAATAGAGCAGTGAGATAGTTCAACCACATTGCTGGAATATCTTACTAGGAATGCCAGGGAGGCTGTGATAGGGCACCGTTACGTTAAAATATGTGACTAAACATAGCCCCTTCAACTTCATTAATTACAGAGAAGTCGTCACATGGACAGCTGAAAAATCTGCCTTCTATCTCTTAAATGTGCATGGTAAGTATAGAGCTGCCTTTCAGAAATTAGCTTTTGCTGATATATACCCCAGATTTCAAGAAACGGCTACAGCATCCATTACTGTATTGCATTACTGTATTTTTCAAAGAGTGCAAAAATCAAACTTTGAAAAGTGAAGAGCACACATAAAACCGATTTGGCTTGTTATTTTGCATGTTATCACACATTACAAGAGTCTTTAATTACATCATCACATTATGGTTCTTAAGTAATACACATTTGCTCTGCAATCTCTGTGACAGTGGTATAGCTGTACTTTAATTTCTGTTCCTTTTGTAACCCCATATTAATTTCATTCTCATTACAGTCCATATGATCTTTATTGCCTTAGACTTTTAATGCAAATTGCTTTTTTCTCAAGGTATCTTTTAATAATTCAGTCAGCACCTATATATAATACAATATATCCACTTAAGATTACCTTGTCAGCAGAGAAGGTGCTTAATAATGAAGCTAATTTAGCTGCAAGTTGGTGGTTTATATATACACCAACAAGTTTCCAGTGTTGCGCTATTTATAGTTACATCTTTAATAAAATGGTTTAGTGTGCACTTTAAGTTACTTTAATTGAGTCTGTTTGACATATACAGGTCTAAAAGATGCTACAAATTTATAACGGAGGTTATAGTGTGGTACATGAGTGCTGGTGGGGGAACAACTGTGCTCCTACAGCCGAAATCCAAACCTAGACTGCTTGGGGTGGGGTAAGAGGGTAACTTGGAGATGTTAGATTCAGGGTGGAGGGAATGGAGGAGATCAAGGTCCAACATACTAGTAGGGCAGAAGGTGCCTCTGAGCAATGCGGTAGATATTTAAGAACATAAATGGTGTCACTTTAGCTGTACATTGTCTTCAGAGGTCACGGTACTCAGCTTGGAGGAGGTAAAGCTGGGGCCAAGTGTCCCTGTGTCCTCTCCTCCCCACCCCAGATACGGGACAAATTTTCTGGTATATTTACCCTCAGCCACTTCACTCAGGGACAGAATTTGACCAAAGGGATTGACCCATCGCTTAGCAAGACTCCGCCACAGTGGGCTTTAGATCAGACCTGTAAATCTGAAAATTGTTCAGTTTGCCCGGCATTTTGTTGTGATGGGGAGAGTTTTACAATTTCTTCCCTGTATTTTTCTGTTTTGTCTTATTCCTCACCTTTCCTTTCCTTTCCTTTCCTTTCCTTTCCTTTCCTTTCCTTTCCTTTCCTTTCCTTTCCTTTCCTTTCCTTTCCTTTCCTTTCCTTTCCTTTCCTTTCCTTTCCTTTCCTTTCCTTTCCTTTCCTTTCCTTTCCTTTCCTTTCCTTTCCTTTCCTTTCCTTTCCTTTCCTTTCCTTTCCTTTCCTTTCCTTTCCTTTCCTTTCCTTTCCTTTCCTTTCCTTTCCTTTCCTTTCCTTTCCTTTCCTTTCCTTTCCTTTCCTTTCCTTTCCTTTCCTTTCCTTTCCTTTCCTTTCCTTTCCTTTCCTTTCCTTTCCTTTCCTTTCCTTTCCTTTCCTTTCCTTTCCTTTCCTTTCCTCTCCTCTCCTCTCCTCTCCTCTCCTCTCCTCTCCTCTCCTCTCCTCTCCTCTCCTCTCCTCTCCTCTCCTCTCCTCTCCTCTCCTCTCCTCTCCTCTCCGCTCCGCTCCTCTCCTCTCCTCTCCTCTCCTCTCCGCTCCTCTCCGCTCCTCTCCTCTCCGCTCCTTTTTTGTTTCTCTTGTTTGGTTGATTTGGTTTTCTCCTCTTGAATTCAGCCACCATTGCATTTGTGAGGGGAATAATATTCTTTCCCACTGATTTTCCTGTTAACAACAGCTGTCTGTTAAATAAAGGCAGTGCAACAGATGAACATTGAAACTTAAATTTAATTTAAGGCTGTTTGATACTTCCAGAGGAATGTCTTCTGTTTTGTTTTCTCACTTAAAAGATAACAAATGGAAAGGATCCCAAATAATATGTAAGTGCTGAAGAAATTGCTTCCAAGAAACAGAACCAAATTTCCTCTTTGTTAGACTGGCAGAGCTTCTATGGAGCTGAATCGGGGCCAGAAGAGTTTGTATACACACGGTGTACAAACCAGCATGCATTCAGCAAGCCAATGTTGCAACTAAGCCTCAGAAATTATTAATTACAAAATATAATTGAAGGGCAAAAATGTGATCACAGACATCAATACATATTTCATAAACCGAGTACAGACACATTCATTTCTCATGTAAAGCTACTTTTTCTCTGAAGGAGATTTTATTCTTGGCTTCCTTTTTCTCCGCCTTCTTTTAGAGAAACATTTTTATGGGTATCACAAGCACTGCTTTTGCTTTGTTCTGAATTGCAACTGCTGTTTCCTTTTTCCCCCCCTTACAATTTCAAATCACCTTTGTCTACTTCAGGAATACTTTTTTTGTGTGTGTCTTTCTGTTTTTTTCATTGTAGGCTGTTATCAACTTAAACCTGAATGTCCAGGAAATATGCTTCTGGGTTTCAATCCTCTTATCTTTAAAGTATTTTTTTATTTCTTTGGGTTCCTAACCATGATGTTTTCCCCAGTCTTTAGCAATATAGAAGAGATGGCTCTATCAAAATACACTCAAGCTCTTTCTTGTAGTTCTCTCATTTCACCATTAGAATATCATTATACTCTACAGGTATCAATTTTTGCCTGTGTTCATTCCAAACTATTCTTTCTTTTCCTTGGCAATACTTTTGACAGTTGCAGTTTGGGGCTTAATGTGTCTGCATTTTCTTCTAGCTCAGGGTAACTGAAGCATTAGAATGAGTTCATTGTACCTGGATTTGACACCCTATGGCAGTATTTGAAATAAAAGCTTGCCTTTCTTACCATACTTGCTCCATGGGGGAGCAGTTCTCCATCATGAAGGAGCTGTGCAGAACCCTGCTGGCCTGGCAGGGCTTGCAACGGGCCAGTCCCTCCTGCCGCGCAGAGCTCCTGAGCAGCCTCCCTTAGAAATAAATCAAGTCCTAAGCCACAACTTCTCTGGTGACTTCTTCCAGAAGGTCTGTGAATCTGCTAGCAGATTTCCTTCCTTCTCCTTCCTTCTCCTTCCTTCCTTCCTTCCTTCCTTCCTTCCTTCCTTCCTTCCTTCCTTCCTTCCTTCCTTCCTTCCTTCCTTCCTTCCTTCCTTCCTTCCTTCCTTCCTTCCTTCCTTCCTTCCTTCCTTCCTTCCTCCCTTCCTCCCTTCCTCCCTTCCTCCCTTCCTTTCCTCCTTCTTTTCTAACTACCTTCTGATACTTTCTAACTACCTTCTCTCTCACTTTTACCTGGTTTTCCATGTTAAAACAGTGCCCTCAGGCACCCGTGCACCTGCAATCAGTTTGTTTAGAAACAGCAAGTGAGAATTATTCTACAAAATGTTCACAAGTTTTAGATGTTTTCAATAGATTCATGTTTAAACTATATACACAGGTGTCCGTAGAAGTTGTAATGTAGGTTGCGTGTTTAATATTTACAGATTGAAGTACTCAATTGCCTTTTTGCACAAATAGCTTCATTCACAACAGGCACATGCCATTGTATGCTCTGATAACTGAGATGCTTCATTGCAACGGGAGAAGGCATTTCCTTTCAATGAAGCCAATATTTCAGCAAATTAACATAAGCACAAATCAGAAATACATTGGTAAATTGGTGCGCTGTTTAGAAAATCAACATTAAAACACTATATATTTCTAAAATGTACCGAGTAGAAACAGCTACTGCCCGTTTGCTTTAGCTTGAGATTATTTTATTTATAGGCCTACATGTAGATTCACATAGAAACATTTTCGAACTATAAACTTGCCTTTAAAATTGAGAAAAGCAGCATGAATCAAGTATCTCCATATGTTGGCCCACTTCTACAATTACAAAGAATACTGCGGAACGTTCCCTGGATTCAGAAATTACTTTGCTTATAACACGTGTTATGTGTATTTTGTACACCCAGATCTCTCTTCTGTAGCATGTGAAGGTTCATGTGAAAATGTCAACACACACAAACCCACCAGATGAGATCTGGAAGGGAAGAGATGCAATGTAGCAGGGTTCTTAGGGGCACACTGAGCTTTAAGTAGCCTCTAAATCAAACTTAGTGGAACTGCTTATATACTTACGGTTTAGACATATACGTACATTGTAGCCACATATTTAAATTTCATGGTGAATTAAGGCTGTGGTTTCTTTTATTTCCAGAATGACTAAAGATTGAAAACATGTAAATACATTCAACTGTACACTCTAAATAAAGAGATAAATAAATAAATGCCAGATTTAAGCAGCCAGAATGACTGAGAACAGCCCTGCTTTGATGACAGCGTGCGGATTTTAATATTATGTATGAAAGAAGAAAGTATTGCTTAGAATTTTTGAAAGATTTAACTCGGTGTTTCTTAATTTTACATTTATTATTTAGAAACGGATGTCAGTTACCTTTCATGTTACTTCATAGTATGTATTTAAAAATATAGTCAAAGATAGATATAAATATATAACACATGATAGCAGATAGAAGACGCAGACATATGGGAAGACATCAGAGGAAGCGAGTTTGCAACCAGGCTTTGTACAATGCTGACGACTCCCACTGCCATCGTGCACGCAGAGACCAACCAACGACCAAGCACGTCACATTTTATGATAAATGCCTAAGGGGATATTAACATGCCCTATGACACCGAACTTCAGATGTAATTAAGAATTTTCGAGAGTTTGAAGCAGAAAATGAAAAGTCCCATTTTCTTCCCCCTTTTGGCTTCACCTGTTTAAAATTAATTCATGCCACGCAAAAGAATTGTAAAACAAAGATGCAGGCACAGCACAGAAAGTTATGACGCTGCTTTGCACTGCTCAGTACGGAGGAGTTTATGGACTTTTCCAGACTACTGCTTTTCTTCATGGAGAAGAAGTCCAAGGGACCATTTTAAATTGATGTGTGAGCCGAGGATGTTTATATTTGCAAACACATTTATAAATACTAACAACCCACCAGGACTAGATGGTATTCATCCAAGACTTCTAAAGGAACGCAAAGGAGCACTTGGCACCTCCTTTGTTCTTATTCTCATTCCTTTTCCACAACTGACAAACTACAGGATGGATAGATGCAATATAACTGCTCATATGTACTTAAGACGAGGGAATCCTTTCTTTTGTATGATGAGTTTCAGCAAGGCAGTACTTGGAGCTGCTGGGAGAATATTAAATGGTCCAATGAACCAGTCAGAACATGGTTATAGTTTTTTCAAATCCGTAACATCATCAGCAAAAGAAAACTGAGATGCTTAAGGGCTTAAATGGGCAGAAATATGTCACCTACATCAATCTAATAATATATATAAAAGCACACCAGGAGAAGTGGAAAAGGAAAAAAGATAGAGTTAACTAATACTGCACTGTTAATGGACACTTTCAGACTCTGTTACGTCTAAGAGTCTATGTTATGGTTTTTAGGGTCTATATTTTAGCACCAGCTCCAGCTCGAGGTTTTCTCTGCAGTGCAAAATTAAATGTTTTGCTTAATTATCATCATAGCAAAATCCTCTAGCCACTGCCCTCAGACAGATCTTCAAGGACAGGATGCAGCAGGGAGAGGCAGCAGAAGTCAAACCCTTCTCTCCGCTGCAGCCTTGCCTCTTCCAGCTGGTTATCTCACTGCTCCTTCCAAGGCTCCCATGGGTGCCAAATGCCTGGGTTTCTTGTTGACCCAGGCAGTCTCTTTTCCATGCTACATCTCTCTTCCCCGTGGAGGTTTCAGTGGTGTCAGTATCTGCCCAGGCTGTCCCTGGGCAGGGCAGGGTGTTGGGAGGAAAAAAGCAAGGCAGCAGCCTTGCTGTGCAGCAACAGCAGAGCTCACATGAGGTGGCACCTCTGTCATGTCTCTGTCTTTGGCCAGCAATTTTGTCCAAAAATTTTCCCACTTGCAAGGGGCAGAGATTAAGTGACTTCTGTGCCAAACACAGCAGACATCACTGTATACCATGGGGAAGAGGCAAGTTTGGGGTTTGGCACCGGTCACAAGCTAAATGTGCTATCTGTCATGTCTTCCAAGCAAGACCTGAGAAGAGGGTTCTTACGGTCTTTATGTTTTCACATCAGAGTGTAATAATATGTGCCGCAAGCACCCATAATGCTCTTGAAATGAAGCCCTCTGCTATGGTGGTCCTGTTAGTGAAAGGGTCGGGGTGTCTACATGGCTCCGGATCCAGGCAAGCGAATCCAAACCCTGATTTGTACGCTGCATAGGTAGAGGAAATAATTTGCAAATACAGAAGGCAGCTGCTGAAGGAGGGTATTCGTGTAATGAAAAACAGATTAGGAAGGCATCATTTACACTTGATAAATCAGAAATGGCATCAAAGAGAGCTAATATTACAAACTATTAATGAAAGACATAATAATGAAACAAATCACATAATAGATCACAACGAAGTGATTCGGTGTAATGAATACTGATACTAAGTGTGTGAACTGTGCGCTCTGGGGATACAATTTCAAATCCATTCCAGTGTGCGTGGTAGCAGGACGAGCAAAAAGAGCACTTTTAGAAGAAATTGACTCTGCTCCATTGCTCACTCCAGTCACATCCACACCTTGCATTAGCTCTCCCTTTGATGACGTATAAGGTAGATAAAAAGGAAATTGCCTGCCAATACCCATTATATATGTTTATTATTTTTTTTGTGTCAAAGTAACAACTGAAATCTCATCACCCATGCAGATATCAGCCAACATTCCTCATTTCACAGAATAACGTGAGTAAATAAACATTAAACATATTAAAAAGACAGACAGACAATGTTTCATCAGCACAGATTAGAAATTCATTTAATTTGATAATTATAGAAAGCACATTGCTGCTGCAGAACATGGTAGTGCCTTGAGGGCAAAACAGGTCTAAAATTCAGATCTTCATACAGATTTTAGATTTTGGAGGAACTATAGGTGGAGCCTTTGATTAAACAGAGGGATGCCCTACGTAGCTTGTATACAGTATTTGTATTCTGATCACACTCCTGAAACTTCAGATGGTGTGCAAGTCATGATTTCATTTCAGACTCATCTGTATCCTAAACCCTTCCTGAGCCAATTCTGGCAATGTCAAAGCCTACCAAATCAAACATTAATTTGTGCATTTCTAGATGAGTATGTTTCTATTTATTGTGCGTTTTCAAAAAGAATTGGGGGTGGGTTTTTGTGTTTTGTTTTTTTTTTTTGAAGTAAAGGCATTCACACGTATGTAGCACTGGAAAGCCAGTTAGATGGCTAAGAATGGGCACTGCAAAAGCCATCAAGCTGAGCAGGGAGCTGCCTAAGCCTGCCAGTAAGCTATTGCAATGGTACTGATAACAGCCTCTCCTAAGACACCCTTTGGATCTAAAGGTTCTCAGCTGAGGTTCTGGCTCAGCTACAAGATTCTACAATCAAATGTCAGTGGGAGGCTTACTGACACAGGGTGAACTCCTGAATAACAAATTCTTTATTAGCTTCCGTTATGGTCTTATAGAAAAAGGAAGCAATACATGGGAAGGCTGAAGCGTTGTGCAGTTTACTTGGAAAATGATTTTGAGGAAATCTAAATTTTAATAAATGTTGAAATTGAAACGGATTTATCACATTAATAATTATTGACAGATTTGACCAAAGAGCTAAATTTAACTTACCCACAAATTATTACTGAAATAAAAATGTTTGAGTATGTTACTACACATGTCTACCATTATGAATGCTATGTTACAGATTTAGATTTCTGTTTTCTAAATTTCAGTCATGCAAAGTTTTTCAGCATCTCTAATAGGATTGGAATGCTGTGTTCACATTAGACATGTTTAATTTACTGTGATGTTTTTAATGCATTGTTTTGACATTCCTTCAAAGTAATTACAATACCTTCAGAATTATAAAATACAAGTAAATCAAATCCACATGAATTTGGAGAAGCAGCACACTCAGAAAGAATCAGAAATCAAGCAGCTGTGGATAAAGTAGCACTACAGTGCGACCATCACTTTCATCCTCAGCAAGCCACCTTAAGGGAAAAAACATAAAAATCTGTCAGAGTTACAGCACATATAAAACTTAACAAACAGACAAATCATGAGAGCCTGCTTCTGCACCTTTGGATTTCTAGAAGAGTTTTTATGTTGTTTTACACAGAAGAAGTAACCAACTTGAAGAAAATAGTGATTTTTTATTTTAAGATCCATATACGATAATTTAAAAGTGTAATTAACTTTATAAATATGTTTATGAAATATTCATTAATTATATTTGTTGGTTACATAGACGACAAGTAGATTGTTTCATTGAGGGGCATAAAATCAGGATAATTTAGAGTAAGGACATCTGTTCTGTGATAGCAGGTTATTGTCCATGTAGCTAGACAACAGGCAAATTTAAATGAGTTAGTAAAGGATGCCCACCTCCTTTCAGTTTTATCAGTGATGAATATGTTTTAGACAGCTTTTGTTTTAGAGGAGTTCTTCCTTTGTGAAAGAATGAACGTATTCCCCGTTTACACAATAGACCATTAGATGAGAAGCTCCATGTCTAAGCTGGAACAGGGATGCGAACTTGCAGTTTCCTATATCCTAGGAGTGCCCCACAGCCTCTGGGTCACTGTGTACTCTGAGGTGGTCCTCCTAATTTCTCCTACTGAAATTCTTCCATTTTGAGTAAGCAGATATTAGGGTAAGGACGTGACTCTAACCCACCAAGGTCCCAGTTAAATGTCCTAGTCAGCAGACTGTAGAATCAATCTGCGTCAGTCATTCCTCCACATCAATGATGTGATTCAAGTTCTTGCTCCAAATGGGTCTCTTACATACCTTTGTGTTTGTAGCATAAGACTTTAAAAAAAACGGAAAAAAAAAATCTTTGGAAAAAAAATGTTTGTTGCAAGCTATCTTTTTCAAGAATCTTCCTCTGACTGGTGCGGTCTGAGAACTCTTACAAGCAAAAGAGGCGGAGTGACATCAACTGAAAATCCCATCATGGATTGTGTTGTATAAATCACCTGAGTGATACTGTGGTCTAAGGACTTTTGCTAATGCTCACTATCCTAAATTTAGGTATCTAGAAGACGAGATAGTACCTGAGCGTGTGTTTGGAAGAAGTTTAATGAAGAGAAGTTTAACATTGTTGGAAGAAGTTTATTGAGGTTGGTAACAGCTACAGATTTTCAAGACTTAGACTGTAGTATCCAAGTGACTATCCAAGAACTAAAAAAAATGTTGGGTTTTGGGGTACACGGTTGGGATTTGGCTTCCATGAACTGTCAAGTTTACAGAAACGTTTTGTGGAAGGATAAAATTAAATATTCTTGGCTACCAGTTCTGTTTTCAAACCACCAGGTAACATCCCTCTTTCTAGATATAGGGAACTTGGAAGGTTTCACACTTGTCTGTACTCCAGATACATTAAAAATCTACTTTACGCTTAGAAATACATGAATGTGTTTGCTTCTGTTGTTTATTCTGAATTTTTTTAAGCTGTAAACTGTATACTGTAGTGAACAATCCCTCCAAGTATACCTTTCAATTTCATTTCCAACTTCTGAAAGCGTATTGTTTCAGTTTGATGCAGACTGAAGTGGATCTTCTTTTTGTACATTAGAAGCGCTTTAGCCCAGCACCCCTTCATCCAAATAAATGTCTAAATTTAGATCATTATCCTTTTACATTACATTTTAAAAAGGTTTCTTTTATCCTTACCCTATTTACTGAATATATCTTAGACCCATACTAAGCAGACACTGAAACAGAAGGATTTTAATGTTGCTTTTGCTCAATAAAATAAATCCACTACTTTTTCTCCAGTTTTATATCTATACCATTATATCCTACCATCCTCCCACCATCCCATATTTCTGATTCCCTCCTTTTCCTGTTTTAATACCCATGATATGCTTGTCAGAGCTACGTATGCACCAATACTTGTGTAACAGTTCACCAGACAGTTTTGACCCCTTGAAAATGGCATACTAATATCTTCTCTTGGCAAAAGCACTAAATTTTGTCTCTCCCTTCTATAGTCATTCAGTTTTAATAACTTGTAAAAATTTAGTGTCTTCCTATTTCCTATTAGATTGAAATTGGCCAAAGGCTTGAAAAGTTACTGGAGATGGACAGATAGGAACACAGCAGAGTTAAAAAATTCTTACTGGTTTAGGAAAACAAAAGAGGAACAACTGAGAGACTGAAAAGACTACTACTAATCCTTGTTATAAAGAAAACAGCACCTACAGAGTGGTGATGAACCGATCTACTGACCTGTTACAGCTGAAGCAATACACTGAATTCCTAGATGCATCTGTGATTTCTACTTTTTCCAGAAACCAGCCACTTGCTGTAGAAGGAAAAAAGAGAAAATTTAATATAACCAAAACACAAATAAAGCATAAGAAAGGTTTCTGATTTCATTACCAAACCCTGCGTCGTTCAGTACTTCCTAATGTATTCAATATCAATAATAAAACTGAAATGTAGGTGATTCAAATTACTACCAACTTCTCTCAGTTTTACAGAGAAGGTCTTTGATATTTTTGACAGAAAATATAAAGGAACGTTTTTATTACAACTTAACTCATTTGTCCGTATTAAACAGAACAGGCAGTGAGACAAATGAAACAGAGTGCATGGCAATATTGAATAAATTCTTGAAAACCCATTTTGCCCTTTTTGGTACTCTGAAGTGCACTCAAAGTACACCCCTGGTGGACTTTGATCTTCAGCGTCCAACAAAAACATAAAAACAGATAAACTTTATCAGTAAACGTAATTTCTTTAATGATAATCCAAGCCCTTAAACAGTAGGAAAACAGAAACTCTACACTGCTTTTTAATTAATATATTTATACTTATATAATCCAAGTGGTGAATCTGAATGCTGCTCATACGCGTATTTCTCCATCAGTCATGATTCAGAATAGCATCTCCACTTAGGCCAACACTCTCGTCTGTTTTAGCTTTAACAATGTATTTAATATTCTGCTATAATCTCCCATTTTGCTGTGTGAAAAATACCTTCATACCTGTGCTATAGAATTTTATTTCATAGAATATTAAAATACGAAGATTTTTTTTTAAAAAACAACTTTATTATAGATATACAATGTTTGTGCTGACGTCTTTAGTCGTGTTTGCCAATGCGAGTACTTAATGACAACATCTAAAAACTAATTAAGATCATCCTGTTAGTAGCAGAAAACCTTTTGGTGTTCTTTGCATGTCCTAGAGATAAAATACTATATTCTAACAAATTATTTTGGTTTTCAAATATTTGGACAAAATACTAATTAGGCTAAAACCAATACAAATATTTTTATTTGTAAGTAGGCTAAAAATGTAATATAAAAATATTTGCAAATTGTACCAATTTAGATAAAACGTAAGGCATAGCGATGTTTCTCACTTTTCATGCACATTTTCAAACAATTAGCTGGTATAACTAGGCCATAAAGGTGTCTACATTTTTCATCTTCAATTCGCAAGAGTCATTTATTGATATTGTGAGGTACTTTTGGAATTCCTTTAATGAAATCTTGTGAATGGTTTAATATATCATAGACTCTACTTGGAATATATGACCTTTCATGAAACCTCTGTAATTCAGAGTCAAGAATATCAGCAATAAAAATTTACAGTCTCTCAAATTTATACAGCACTTTACAAACGAATATAAAGGCATGTTTGCTCTCCTGAAACGTTTAAAATCTAGTGCTTTATGCTTTGTTGATAAAAGTCCAGCAGACCTCACTGACATCTCCAGGTATGGAGAAATCTAGAGGCAGCTAGGAAAGATTAGCAATCAGATGAAACATTTCAAAGAGGTGTTACATTTGAGGATGCTTGTGAGGATAACAGCTGATGTGACAAAAGACTCTTGGAGATATTTTCAGAGAAAAATTTGGAGGAAGGTAGTCATGGATGTAAGATGAATCAACACACACCAGCTGTGCTAGGAAGGTACTGTTAGCAGCTGTGTGATGTTGATCAGGACACAGAGAGGAAAGATAATCATGTTGTTGATAGTTTGAGACCCAGGAAATAAAATTTCAATCTATATTTCCCCTGCAGACTTCTGTGCAACTCTCCGAGTGCTAAAAGTCGGCTGGTGTGGAGTTGCCTTCCCAGATCAGTTCCAAGTTGAATCGTGTGCATGTGCAGCAGCTAACACGAACAAGATGAAAGTCAGCAGGAGGATTTTATTTATTATAGGTATTCAATAAGTTTGGTGTTTGTTCTTTTCGAGTTTTCAATACCATAACATGTACGACATGACTGGGTAGTTAGAAAGAAATCTGTTCTACTTTTGCCTGAATAGGAAGTGCTATATGTAAAATTTTGCTTGGTTCATCCTAGATATGATAAACGCTTGCCACCTTGTAGTGGCTCATGCACTTGGATAAATCAGGTTTTATTAAACCTAAACCTATTTCTTTCAGATAGGTTAAGCAAAATTCACCTGACTAGAATATCTCAATACAGTCAGACCTTTTTGACTCAAGCTGTACATTGCCTGCAAATTCTGTTTATGTATTTGTGTATCTCTAGCGTTCTTCAGCACCACTAAAGGTAAGCTCAAAATATTGTATGTCCTAGTCTCCCGTCTTATTTTTTGTACAATTCAGGTCTTACACAGAAACAGTTTCCATCATAATGCGTGGGTATGTACTGTAGCCACATCCTAACTTATCATCAGGGCAAGACCTGGTGCCCACTAGTGTTCTCACAGTTTAGCTCTCACAAGAAGAAAAGCCATATGTGTGTCAGAGGGAGCTACAACACGCTTTGACCAGAGTCACAAACTTGCCCAAACATTTCTTAGATAATGTTCAAAGCCTGGAAAGTTTAGCCTGCAGTTTGAAAATTCAATCCTATGTTATTTAAGACATCTAATAGGAGTTTTGGCTGAGCAATGTTTGAAGGATAAAACCTTCTGAGGTTTATGCTAACTAGATCTCTTCTCTGTTAGAAAGAAATAATTCAAGGTAGAGTCAAGGGAAATGTGATAGAGACAAGAGGGGGTGTAAGCAAGAGCAGTCAAACTGACCTCATTTGTATACAGGTCTGTATTAGCTAGCTCTAGCAGTAGCATGACTTCAAAAACCTTTCCAAATGACAGGCAGATCTTTCAGCAGAAGATTTTTACAAGGCTATTGAACGCATGCAGTATACTCACCAAATCCTTTCCCATCGTGACCAATTTCAATTGAATGTAGGCTGCCTAATTTTTTTGTCTTAATCTTGAATGTATCAACCTTTAATATTAAAATACAGTTATTAAATATAATATACCAATGTCTGGAATCTTATACATTTGTTTAGGTCAATCCTGAGACTAATTCAAATGCAATAATACCAATTCAGAATAGGGGGCTGACACCTGATGTGGTTTGTTTTCCTTACTGAAGATCTGTGGTACAGATTCTCTCCTACTACGTCTCGGTTTAAACTTGAAAGATACACTTTTCAACTTATAATAGGACAATCTCTACCTCTTTCCTGACTTTCATCTACCAGAAAAATATTTTTCCTCTCTTACGAATTCTCAACTGAACTTCTAAAATGTTTTCGGTATAGTGATACATAAATATACTTTCAAGAACATAAAAAATAAAGACTTTTATGTATACCATTATCTCTCTCAAATATTATCTCTTTAAATTTAAAATGCTACCTTGTTTCATATTACAGGGTTTTTTTAAATGAGATCCCTTTTTCATAAGGTCTTTGACATCACTGGCTTCCCTTTGACTTAGCTGGAATGCTAACATGATTTCTATGTATCTACTCTTCTGTCTGAAGAAACTCGGACCAACTGCAAGTAAAAAGATGTTTAGTACCACTGGAGATAATGAGGCAGATCTCATAAGGAAGATATTTTAACTGGAGTTCTAATTATTCAGTCATTACTTTTCAAGAAATACACAGGAGAAAGAAATGGAAAATATATTTATTTCATGCCACATAAGGGTAGCCGTCATTATACTCCATTGCACAGGTGGTGAGCAAATGGAGCAGTTCCTTTGCCACAGTAATATGTTTATTAAAATAGGAGGACTTTCTGCGACGGTACTAGGACATCATGCTGAGAATTAGCATTCTTATGCAAATATCTATATCTGAAATAAGGGCCTCTGAATAGCCGAAAGCACGATGGATATCAGAATCAGGTTGATGTCCAGGGTTCCATTTTATCTGGTGATAGGCTTATACATTCAGTGAGGCTCACAGCATTGGTTTCCATGGCAAAGTGAAATGATGGGATATAAGAGACTGATGTATTCTCAAGCACAATACCCAAAGTTCGCGCAACAGCAAGGGATATTGCATGTATATGCACATGCACAGGCAATGCATGTGCCTTTCAGATCAAAGAAATGCAAAACTGGGCAGATGGGTGGATGCAATATGAAGATGTATTTGGGACTAAGAGAGAGAAGAACAACAGTCAGCCAGATATGATAGAAGTAAAATGTCCCTTGGTTACTCTGGTGAAAACACAGAGAGAGCTGAGACTATACCTCATCTAGTGATGTGGAAAACAGGATAAATGCCTTAAGTTCCGTAAAGATCTTGCATAGATTTAAAGTTTGCTTTCCCACTCCAGAAATGGACACATCCTATAAAATCTATGTACTCACCTTTCCTCTTTCAAAGGGGTCTTGATGCTCCAGTGACTGAGAGAGTTGAAATACCTCCGATTTGTCCTCATTCCCAAATAAGATAATATGCACATTGGCATCAGTCCCTGCTCCCCTTTGGTCACCTGTGTATACTTTAATAGTATACTCTGTCAGACTTCTTGTTTGACTTCCTTCTTTATGTAAGTTGTTATCTATGTCATTCTTTTGTTTGTCTCCTCTCATAATAAAAGATACTGGGATTTCTCTCTCTATTTCTGGCTTATTTGCATTCACAGAAAATGCTCTGAAAAACAAAACCACAGGTTTTTGTGATAAGTAAATCATATGTTAAATCAAACAAAATCCTCCTGTTAAAGGTGGACTTATTTTAAAAATATCCATTGATTGAAACGCTCTGTGACAGTCATTTTAATTCAATGCCCACTCAGTGTTTTCAACTATTATGCTATAAAATGACTAAAAAATTACTAGCTTTACATAATATACTTACTCATTCACTTCAAATACATAGATAGGATGCTCCTTTACAGCTTCTTTCAAATGCAATTTTTTAATGTCCACTTTGCAGTCTACGAAGAAGGAAATAAAGTGTAGTGAAAATATTGTACTGCACGTCAAAGAATTAGGTAGAGTCTGTTGTTGCTATAACAGTGTCATTCCTACTATATTAAAACATAATTTATTAATTCATTTATGAATACCATCAATTGACTTGAAAATCCTGGAATCATCATAACATTCCTTATTTTGTTCCTATTTGAAACCTCAATTTAGAAATTTAGGAGCAAGCATTTCCTTTGTCTTAGTGAAGCAAAGGAGCGTTGCCCTCACCGTCCTTGGACAGGCATGCAGGAAAGGTTGAGCATGACTCAGGCAGGTGCGTTTGAGGAGGAAAAGCAGAAATACATATCTGGTGCTTCCTCCTCAGTGATGAGTTGACAAGATGTTTCGAGCTCCATTCCACATGCAGCACAAAGAGGATCTCGTGAGATGGCAGGTATGAAGGAAATTCGGCAACTTACTGAATATCTCTGCTGTTTGAGAAAGATTGCTCTCTGATTTACACTTCTGCTGGGGGCTTCAGCTACATGCTTTCTGTAACAGTGGTGTGAATCTCTTGCCACTAGTTAGTCATTCATTTTCCCTGCTCTTCTATTATTTGCCTCTTCAGCCCTGTTCAGCAAACTGCATCCCAATGTCTTCTACTACTGTCCAAGTCCCTTTAATTATACCAATAGGAGTCTAAGTTAATAGGCTCAGGCTCCTGGGGATGAATCCAAGACATCGTGTTGCTCTCATGACCTGCCTGGACAGTGCGTGGAGAGAGTCAGAAGCTTCAGGAAGGGATCTTGAACCACCTGATCTTAAAAACCTGCTGAGGTACTGAGAGAAGCATAAATGCATTAGAGCAACACTCTGACAGGGCTGATCAGTCCCACAGGGTACATATCCTAGAATCACAGAATCACAGAATCATAGAATGTTTAGAGTTGAAAGGGATCTTAAAGACCATCTAGTTCCAACCCCCCTGCCATGGCCAGGGACACCTCCCACTAGACCAGGTTGCTCAAAGCCCCATCCAGCCTGGCCTTGAACACTTCCAGGGATGGGGCATCCACAACTTCTCTGGGCAACCTGTTCCAGTGCCTCACCGCCCTCACACTAAAGAATTTCTTCCTAATATCTAATCTCAATCTACCTCTTTTAGTGCAAAATTGTTACCTCTCATCCTATCACTATACTTCCTGATAAAGAATCACAGAATCACAGAATGGTAGGGTTGGAAGGGACCTCTGGAGATCATCTGGTCCAACCCCCCTGCCAGAGCAGGGTCACCCAGAGCAGGTTGCACAGGAACGCATCCAGGCGGGTTTTGAATGTCTCCAGAGTTGGAGACTCCACCACCTCTCTGGGCAGCCTGTGCCAGTGCTCTGCCACCCTCAAAGGAAAGAAGTTCCTCCTCATGTTTAGGTGGAACCTCCTATGCTCAAGTTTGTGCCCATTACCTCTTGTCCTGTCACTGGGCACCACTGAAAAGAGCCTGGCCCCACCCTCCTGACACCCACCCTTTAAGTATTTATAAGTGTTGATAAGGTCCCCCCTCAGCCATCTTTTTTCCAGACTGAAGAGACCCAAATCCCTCAGCCTTTCTTCATAAGAGAGGTGTTCCAGTCCCCTAATCATCTTGGTATCTCTCTGCTGCACCCTCTCCAGCCGTTCCCTGTTCCTCTTGAAGTGGGGAGCCCAGAACTGAACACAGTACTCCAGGTGCGGCCTCACCAAGGCAGAGTAGAGGGGGAGGATGACCTCCCTCGACCTGCTGGCCACACTCTTCTTGATGAAGCCCAGGATTTCATTGGCCTTCTTGGCCACAAGGGCACATTGCTGGCTCATGGTCATCCTGTTGTCCACCAGGACTCCCAGGTCTCTTTCCACAGAGCTGCTCTCCAGCAGGTCAGCCCCCAACCTGTACTGGTGCATGGGGTTATTCCTCCCCAGGTGCAGCACCCTACACTTGCCCTTGTTGAATTTCATAAGGTTCCTCTCTGTCCAACTCTCCAGCCTGTCCAGGTCTCTCTGTATGGTGGCACAGCCTTCCGGTGTGTTACCATCCCCCAGCTTTGTGTCATCAGCAAACTTGCTGAGGGTTCACTCTATCCCTTTATCCAGGTCATTGATGAATATATTGAAGAGGACTGAGCCCAGTACTGACCCCTGGGGAACACCACTCGTCACTGGTCTCCAACTAGACTCTGTGCCCCTAATCACTACCCTCTGAGCTCTGTCTTTCAACCAGTTATCTATCTGTCTGCTTTACTGTCCATTCATCTAACCCACACTTCCTAAGCTTCCCTATGAGGATGCTGTGGGAGATGGTGTCAAATGCCTTGCTTAAGTCAAAGTAGACAACATCCACCGCCCTCCCCTCATCTATCCATTCAGTCATGCCACCATAGAAGGCTATCAGATTAGTCAGACATGATTTCCCCTTGGTGAATCCATGTTGAGTACTTCTGATAGCTTTCTTTTCCTTGAGATGATGTCCAGAACAAGCTGTTCCATCATCTTTCCAGGGATGGAGGTGAGGCTGACCGGCCTGTAGTTCCCCGGCTCCTCCTTCTTGCCCTTTTTGAAGACTGGAGTGACATTGGCTTCCCTCCAGTCCTCAGGCACCTTGCCTGTTCTCCAGGACCTTTCAAAGATGATGGAGAACGGCCCAGCAATGACTTCTCTAGTCTTCCTTTTGCCTCCAATATACTTGAAAAAGCCATTCCTGTTGAGCTTGGCATCCCTTGCCAGGTTTAATTCCAAGGAGGCTTTGGCTTTCCTCATTTCATCCCTGCATGCTCTGGTGGCATTCTTGTAATCCTCCCAAGGGGTCAGTCCATTCTTCCACTTACTGTAAACTTCCTTCTTCCTCTTGAGCTTTTTCATAAGCTCACTGCTCAACCATGCAGGTCTCCTGCATCCCTTGCACCATTTCCTGCTCTTCGGGATGCACCGATCCTGAGCTTGGAGAAAGTAGTCTTTGAATACCAGCCAGCTCTCTTGAGCCCCTTTGCCTTCCAGAGCCCTTGCCCACGGGATGTCTCCCAGTAGTGTCTTGAAGAGATCAAAGTTATCCCTCCTGAAGTCCCAGGATGTAATTTTACTCCTTGTTGTTTTGTGCGTAGTACCCATGATCCTGAACTCTATCTTTGCACGATCATTACAGCCTAGGGTGCCCCCAACCTTAATGTCCTCCACCAGTCCCTCTGTGTTTGTCAGTACTAGGTCCAGTAGCACTCCTCTCCTTGTTGGCTGCTGCACCATCTCCACCTTTTGTGTAGATCCCCTTTAGGTACTGGAAGGCTGCTATAAGGTCTCCCCGGAGCCTTCTCTTCTCCAGGCTGAACAGCCCCAACTCTCTCGGCCTGCCTTCATAGGAGAGGTGCTCCAGCCCTCTTCATGGCCCTCCTCTGGACCTGGTCCTTCTTATGCTGGGGACCCCAGATCTGGATGCAGTACTCCAGGTGGGGTCTCATGAGGGTGGAGTAGATGGGAAGAATCACCTCCCTCGACCTGCTGGCCATGTTTCTTCTGATGCAGCCCAGGATACGGCTGGCCTTCTGGGCTGCAAGAGTGCATTGCAGGCTCATGTTCAGCTTCTGATGAACCAAAACTCCCATCTGGCTTTATGCACTAAAGAGCTTTTGTGTTTGTGGATTTTTGCTT
This sequence comes from Chroicocephalus ridibundus, assembly GCF_963924245.1. Classification (NCBI taxonomy): domain Eukaryota; kingdom Metazoa; phylum Chordata; class Aves; order Charadriiformes; family Laridae; genus Chroicocephalus; species Chroicocephalus ridibundus. Next base: position 126,737,857 of record NC_086285.1, on the reverse strand, counting down.
CAAAGTCTTGGTCCAAACTAGTCTCAGCCTGAGTAAGTCTAGATACAATATGGACACCCTTACTCATCTAAAGTGCTTTATCATCTAAGTAACTTTGGAAGAAATGTATGGTACATCATCCTCTCTTCATTACACACACAGAGCCAATGGGGCCCAAAGTCCCTTCTTTGTGAATCATGTTTTCAAACCTGACCAGAAAAATCACGCCTATCATGCTGTCTGTGGTGCCCTTTGGCAACATGCAATTGCCATATTCAATGACTGTCAGTCAGACAGGTGGCCGTAGTTAACTTTCACAGCTGAAGATGTGGGAAACAAGAGTAGTGAGCTATACACCTTGCCCCTCAACAGCCGGGCTCTCCCTCCCCTTCCCCTCTATTGTAGGTGCAGCTCCACACCGTCCCCCTCGGAAGCCTGCAGCAGCCAAGGCAGACTGTGCTGTCGTGCAGGATGTGTTGACCAGGCAACCAGTATGTACACGCTTACTGCCCAAATGTCTTTGACATCTGTACACGTTTTACAGATTTGGTTGAAACTGGCCAGTGAGTCTAAAAAATTATTATGAGGAGCCAACAGATGGGCAAACAAAAAAGACAGATAAAGTGCATAGAACCCTGGTTTTCCTAGAAAACTGTCTGAAAATGGTCAACTGTAATATGTAGTAAGTAGCTATTTGCAATTATATAGCAAATTTCATTAAAGGACTTCAGAAAGTTTTACAATTAATTCTTTGAATATTCCTTAGTAGCATGATAGCCACCCTACAGATGAGGCAAAGAGATGTTAACGTTATGATGATTTTAATGAAATTCAGTGATAAAACTGCTGATTGCCTGATAGGGGTAAAATCCTCCTCCGAATGTCACAGGAAGAAAACAGGTGGGGAAAACAGTGAAAATAACTGAATCAGAAAAGGAAAATTAAACAATACCAGTTTCTTACATGAGTTATAATTATTCTCCTAGATCACTTACTAATAGATTACATATTAATCACAGAATATAATTATTCCTCTTCATTTTCTGATTTTCTTTCTTGTGTGGAAAGGAATAGTTTACTTGCTTGATAGAATAATGATACAGCCTTCAGATCCAAGGATTTTAATGTGTCAAAATGTAGGATTTTGCTTTATAAAAATATTACCTTTTAGCAAAAATAGCGAAAGGAAATTATTCAGGATTTAACTCTGGCAGTGACTTCATTGCCTTTAACAGGAGGCTAGCTGTGTGATTCACATCACTGACTTTAGAAAGCAGCAAAAGTACTTTACCTGTTTTACTGCTGATCAAAAGAACAACTTTGTCCAGTTCTCCCAATTCAACGGCATCCACAGTAACTACAAATGACTAAAATAAAATTATTCAGTGTTAAAATCTTAAACTGTGTTACTTAAGTGTCTATGAAGCTTTGTAAATAGTATATAGGAAGTACAAGAATGGAAGAAAGGATAAATTTTAAAGTACTTTAAGAAAGAGTACCTCATTGTCCTCTCCCTGCTGGACATTCTGCAACGACCAGAGAAGGGATCTGTCCCCTGTGTCACCATGAGTACCATATATACACGCAGCCATATGCAATAAATTTCTCTCGCTCAAAATATTTCTAGAAAATACTGTTAGATGATATGTAACCACTGCAATAGCAAGCAGAAAGAGATCTTGTTAAGACTGTGCCAAAACCTTGCACAGCTATTTGACAGCATAGCAATGTGCAGTCAGATGTCATTAAAAATTCAAACACTTGAAAATGATAGTAAAATTCAAATTTAAAAAAAAAAAAATCCTTAATTTTGTCTTGTAACTATAAATACTGGTGACACTGGCAACTTTACAGTAAGTTAGAGAGAAGCATGCCTATACTTTAGGCTGTTTGTAACAGTACCACATTGTGGAAAAATTACCGCAGGCAGTTTAAGTTTATTTAATGGCAAATGCCTAATAGGTAAAATCCTAATAAGTCTCAGACTCATCAATCGGTTTTGGGATCTTTACAAAGACTAACTTTAGCTGGGGAGACAAGTCCTTCAGACTTCATCTAAGAGATGGAGAGAGAAGCTCCTCGTGTGTCATTCAGGGCACCTAAGTTGCTGCTTTGAACTTCACTACGATGGAGGACATCCACTGACTACAGAGCGAGCTCAGGAAGACAAGTCTGTCTCAGCTGAAGTTGTCACCCATGAATTTGTGCTGTTTGTGATTTATGTAATGGTTATAGTTATTTAATTGAAGACAAGATGACAACATCTGAACACTTTTAAAAGTAAATGCATTCATTTACATTTTACTTATAGAACCAAATGATGTGACAGTCCTGAATAATTACGTCTTTTAAGCATCTGCCTATCATCTCCTTTTTATTTGTGTAGATGCTGTGGCAGAAGAGGATGAAGCCTGACTTTGCAGAAAGCTTCTGTAGAACGTGGCTCAGAGCTTAGATCAGCGAGACACCTATCCCATACAGGACTGTGTGTATAAACAGATTACCAGCCTCCCTTGGAAGTCAAGAAGACAATGTCCAGGTAAAGCAGATAACAAGCTGTTGCTTATCAACTTTCAGATCTAATGATCATCTAAAATAGTGAGTTCAGTACAAGAACCAGCTCTGTTCTATCGGCCTTGCCTGTTTCCCCAGCATCAGCAACAGGAGGGAGAGGACAGCCCCTCATTCCACGCCTACTGCAGTTGAGCAGGTGCATGGGAAGAAATCTATAATGCCAAAAAGGTATTTAGTTTTACCTATAAAAGTAAAACTTAGTAAAAGTCTAAGTGGTAGACAGTACAGCTAAGTTTAAAATGGAAATCAAAAACTGATGCTGCCTAAGGAACATCAAATCATGGCATGGTAAGATACCAGAGAAAAGATTAAATAAAAGGACTGAATGGAATATGGTGGGTGGCGTTACAGCCAAGCTGAAGAATCAGGAGAGGAAACAATATATTTGGTCAGGGATGCAGTGCAGTGAGTGCAATGCTATTTTTGACTATAACTATGATTTTCTAAATGTCCTCTTTTTATTTTACTCGACCTCTGGTTTGTCACAGTCTCCCAGATCTGAAACTTGAGGAGTGAGGCTGGACCAGCCCAAAACAAGAGTGAAAGGATTGCATTTGGAAGGCTTGTGTCTTGGATCACTGTGTGAGAGCACAGCAAGAGTAAACCTGCCCCAGGAGGGTGGACAAGTCAGGAGCAGAGCACAACCCCAGCGCAGGCAGTGCCCTCACTGACCAGGTGACAGTCCTGCAGCATCTGGATGTGTCAGGCAGAGCTGCCAACAGTCCCAGATGCAGCAAACAATGAGAAAGATCTGGGATCCGTCCTGGTGGTCTTGATGGGAGCAGCAGGAGAAAAGGCCAGAGACAGGACTGAAAATTTGGATACAACATAGGTCCAAGGTCCATCCAGAAGACAGGGTCAGAGAGAGGACTAGAGACAGATGCACATCTGACATAGATCAGGCATGACCTGAAATGGACATCCTATGCCCATCATGGCTGGAGGTTCCAGGTGAGTCTGGCCAAGGCAAGTAAGATCTATTGTCTTATCATGGCCCTGTAGTCAACTAGAGACTGAACTTTGGATCAGATTACACAGTGGATAGAACTGGCAGAGTACAGTGTACAAACAAGGGCAATTGAAGGAGAGTAATGTAGGCAGGGGAAGAGGGCTAAAATGCTTAAATGGTGGTCTTTGTTCAGGTAGTGGGATCAGACCATCACAGGGCAAATGGGGGCAAGTAAGCTTTTGTCTCGGTAGTGTACTGAATAGATTGGAAAGGGGAAAGATGAAAGAAATCTCTGAAAAGAAGTTACATACAATAAGGATAACATATATGAATGTTACAACTCCATTAATTTTATAAAAATCTAATGATTTCATAATCTCAGTGTGAATTGTGGCTCTGTGTTAACTTTGTGGAAATAATCAGCTATTTGAAAGTAGAATAACACTTTTTTTTTTTTTTTCACCTTTTCACTATTTAATTGTTTTGCCTTAAAAGCTACAGCAATGCAAAATTTCCCTTCTGTACAACCCTGCATGTGAGAGAGAGAGCGCAGCGTTTCATCCCTGGGGATTCCTGAGGGGTAAGCATCTCAAAGGAAGGCACAGGGAAGAGAAACTATTTATGTATATACTCAGCTGGAGGCCTCTCCCCATTAATACACCCAAAGGCACCATGTGTGCGCAGCCAGATCTCGAGGGTCTGCACTGTATTTTATCAACTGTGTTTTGATGGTGTCAATTAGCCATTAGCATATGCTTCATCACAATCCCAAGTACAAAATAAAAAAAAAAAGGAAAAGATAACTAGGAGATGAGATACTAAGGCACTCTCTGAACGAGAGAGCTGTATCTGAAATTTAACAGCACACAGTTTCTGGTTAAGGTGATTATGATCAGCTGCTTTCCATTCCAATTAACACAATACTGGTTTTGCTTTTAGCTGAGAAAAAGAAAACTAAGGAGAAAATAAACTAGATTTAGAAAGCTGACAGAAAAGCAGCTCTGTTTTGCCCAATAAATTGCAAGTAAGTTTATGTGTAAAGAATCACTTTGAACTCCACGTGTGCCACCTGCTGTGGAGCTGCTTAAAGCTCTCTTGGACATAAAATGGCAAAGATTTGGGGGAGTATGATTTTTCACCATCCTACTTTTTATCTTCGCTGTGGTTACAAATCCCTCCTAGAAGACTTCTAAAGCCTGCGTGGAAAGAAATAAATGCAACAGAGATGAACTATTTTGTTTATTTGTTCTTTTACCTAAACACTTAGGTAATATAATACCTATTCCTTTTTTGTGTGTGTGTGTGTGTGTGTGATTTTTTATCTCTTGATCTCAAAGCAGTTGACAAAGAAAAAGAAAAAAAAAAGCAAAGAATGGGGAAAAGTTTTTTTTCAACCAAGAGGTCAGTGACAGAGCCAGGGCCAGAACCATGGTCACAAGAGTTCCAGTGTGACTTCCCATTTATCACCCACGCTGCATCTTTCTCTCACCGTTTCTGTGTGCTTGTATATGCATCCTAAATACTTCTGCATGTGACAGCGATCAGTCTTTTGCAAGAGGCACATTCATGTGCTTTATGTTAATCTGCAGGTCCTCTTTGTTTCAATCTTGTGTATAGGAGATGAAAGCCACTAAGCCCTATTCTGTACCCATGCTGTGCAAGTCTTCGCGTGAAAATAACAGCTCTAAGCAATATAAAAGCTAAAGGCTAAACGCAAAATTTACATTTTCAGTTGCAGCCAAAACATGCAAAAAAACCCTCAACCTTTGTTAATTCTACTGAGATTACTTGCATGCTTACATTTAGACACATGCAAACTGGGCCATAAATTCCAATCCAAAGCATATTGGGGTAGTTCATTTAACACCTACTTCAGCTCACTTTGGGTGAACTGACTTATTCTTCAGCCAGGTCACTCATTTGCTTTCTTCATAAAACTCAGGCACAAATTATTTGAATGTTAAGTATCGTTATTTGGTCTGTTGAATAAATTGAGAATTGTTCTGTCATACGGTGGCATTCAGTAAGCATCACTTTAAAAGAATACGGAAGATGTGATGGATTTTAGGTGAAAGGGTTTTTTTCATTTTGCTTAACAAAGGTGACATATGTAAGACAATTATTGAGCTAATTTTAACAGATATAAATATTTGGAGTGTATAAAGGTAATAAAGCCGATGTTTTGAGCTGTTATTTACTGAGAATCTTTGTTTGGAATGTAAAAACAACAAAAAAAAATCACCTAATAGTAAATGAGCTATAAAAAATCATGTTGTTAGTGTCAGTAATATGAGCAGCTGAGGACTAAACAAAGGAGAGCAGAAATATTACAATACTGCACAAAAGGGATATTTCTTATAAACCGTTCTTTGTAGCATATAATAATGGTCCTTTGCAATCAAATGAATATTGCATTTCCCACTTTATGGTACAGAAATTAAGCTGAGTGGATAGTATTTTCTTTTGTACATTTTAAATTCTTATCCAGATTTTATGAATCATTAAATAAAGACAGTAAAATTTTCTGTTTTGATGAAGGTTTCAATTGTAATATTAGGACATGTTAACCTCCTGGACCACTCTACTGCTTGAAAGTAGATTTATACCTACCAGAAAGTGCTTCTTTTAATGGCCACTCTACAGGGAATTCAATCCATCTGTCTCCATTAAGAGAAAGAGGAAGTGATTTATTTATGGTAAGACTAAAGGTATCCAGGGTTGATGTGTTCTGCATTTTGAAGTGACGAAGAGACAACTGGGATATGCTATTTTCCAAACTCTGGAGACCAAGTCTCACTTTATAAAGCGTTCCCAAATCAAATGGTAAATGTATCTAGGAAGCGACAAAACAATGAGTTAGCATCCAAGCAGAGGTACATAGATAAATAAATAGCCCATTTATAGGAAGAGAGGAAGTTTTCTGTAAAGGGGTCAGCACAGGCCTAGCCCAAATTTACATCAGTCTTGGTGCTAAAAGTCCCATTGAGCTCAAAGGCAGCAGAACCAGGTTGACTGTAAGCACTTACAGAAATATTAGCTTTAGACTGTAGGGGCATTCATTGCAATTATTCTATCAAATTCAAATTACATACTGCACTGATTTCTAAATGTGAATACTTAATGTTAATGCCATTTAAATTGATATGCATTATTAACTATGAATATTTGTTAACAAAAAAAGAAAAGAATATGCTTCATCATCATGAACTTGAGAAAGCCAGAAATTAAAAATGAAATCTGGTATGCAACTGAAAATTTCAGTTCTGCTTTTCTTGAATATTTAAACAATAACATCTGCAACATTTACAGCACTATGTCATTATTTCTCTTTAAAAGGAAACTCAAAGAAAATTTAAATATAGACAAATCTATATCTTATTTTACATCATATGTTATTTGGTTCTTAGCCTGATGTTCCACTTTGTTTTCCATGGAAACTGGATTTGACTTGCCGTTGCTTCCATAAAAAACCATAACCAACTTGGATATATTTTCTGACAACTTTTCAAAGTCTGTTTTTGTTTCTTCTTTATGTTTTGTGAAGTAAATCCTCCATCTGCCTTCTGAACAAATAAAATAAGGAAAATAAAAATGAAAAAAAAAAAAAAAGATTAAAGATGTTTCTGTTCTCATATGTTAACCAAGGTACCTGAGGTAAGATTCCTAAGACTTGTCTTAGTGTAAACAGGGACCATCACTATATAAGCACTTCATCTGGGTGCTGATCAGCTCCCTAAGTATATTGTTATTTCTTACTATTACAAAGGGCAAAATATTGTCAGTACTGGTAAGCGTAATGACGTATTGTGATGAAAATATTCGCGCATTATTAGTTCAGACCTGATGAATAAAACAGTCGATGTAATGGCAGAAGCTATACCTGAATTCATTTGCTCTTTTCCTAAAGGCCAGGCAGAAGGGCTCCTCCTCTCCTGTATTTCTAATTAAGAGAAGATTGAAGAGCAAATTAATAATTTTGTAGAACAGTGGCTAAATGATAATAAATGCCTGTATTCATCTCTAGTGAGGCAATTGACTGAGTATTATATCATTTAGATTAAAGATTTAACTAGGAAGTGTACAATGTAATTTTCTACTTAAGCATCATCTACATATCATCCTATTTAATGAACTAACTCTAGAGCTGGCTCTTTACCATGAAATGGCTGTACCATGAAGATTTTTTCATTTTAAAGCATTTCTGTTTCATTTATACAATTTATGGTCTGGATGAATCAGAACTAATTGGATGTTTTTAATGCCCATTTTAGGGGCTGATGTTCCTCTCACTGATATCGGCTCCCATTGATTTCAGTGGGATTTGGTACAGACCAAAACTACTTGTAAACATCAGAGAGAGGCCTGAAACAAAGATGGAGAGCCTTCTTTTGAGATCACAATCAAGTTTGGATTTGCCAATTAATGTATAAAAAAACTCACAGGAACGCTTTCTCCTTCTACCAAATCAATGCATTCTGGTAGAAACAGCAACATTTTATTTGTTATTATTTGAATAAAACCATGTGGTATAACCTTAAATACACTAAATATTCCTATGTTTTATTCAGAAAGCCCCAACATACAATCTAAAAGAAAACTGAAATTATTAGCTTTTGCACAATAACAGCTTCCTCCTTTTCTTTTCAAGTTTCAAATTATCAAAAGTTAGAGATGGCAAAGCAGACAAAATGGATTGCACTGGAATTTTACTCGGTCTCAACAGGTTATTGCTGGGCAAGTACCATCATGCCAATGCTGCTACAGCGAGCAGAGATGCCCTGGGAGGCAGGAGGAAAAGAACTAGAATATTTTGTGTAATCTAAAGACTCATCTGTACTGTATACTTACTCCTCTTAGGGGCAGCATGTCAGCCTTAAAGGTACACACTGGGCTTTGGTTGCCTACTGATTAGATTGGGGTGTGCTGTGGTTCCCTCCTGGCTTCCACACCAGGTTGTGTTTGTATCAAAACCACGGCACAGGGAGGGAGGGAGCACATGCCCTTCTTGTTTTGACAAAGAGTGCAGTCACAGGCAGTGGGGTCAAAACTGCTCCTCTGTGGACTGATTACCCACATGACATCAGTCAAAGCATGTCCAGTTTCTGGCAAAAGCTATCCAAATGGTGCCGCATAAATAATGTAAAACAGTCGAATACAATGCCAGCAGAGGTATTCAAAGCTTAAAAAAGTGTTTGCAAGTGGCAAAGTAGAAGACTTGGAAAGGCAGCAATTTGTAAAGAGACTAGGCCAAATTTGTTGCCATTTATGCCACTGTAAATATGGAGTAACAAAGCAGAAATTATCCTCTGGCAAATAGTGGTTATTAAATGGTACTAAAAAACAACAGTGTTCAGACACACTAATTCGCTATACAATGACAATGTTCTGCTGGAATATTTTAGACCATAACTTGTTTAAAGAAGCAAATCACATAGCTGCATTCTGCAGTTTGGAACAAATTTCTTAGCAAATGATAGTTTGAAGACAATATTGACCTGTGGCATTCAGAGTTACCGAGGCAGATCTTTTTCTGTCGCGGCTGTCTTTTAGCCATGTTTGAGCCATAAACAATGTTTCTGTCCCTGAAGCTGCTGGCTCTTTCACAATAATCTTCTCTAGAAGCCAGTCAGAGCCTTTCCCTTTTTCAACCACCATCCTCTGCAGAGTCCCAACATCTACTGCTTCCACTTGAAAAACATCCACCTGAAAAATTCAGAATCAGAAAAACATATGGAAATAGAACCGTTGAACTAAATTAACGGTGTATTTTGAAATACACACTGAGAGGAAAATTGGGATCTTTCTTCATTAATTCAATGAATAGCAACAGAACCAGAGATAAGTTAATACATGGTAAACTCCTGCACTAAGCAGTATTCCCTTTGTGGTTCTGCAATTTACTGCTAAACCACCTGTTTCCCCACACAGATCGATCAGTTGCTTATGCTCACTTCTTGAGATTTTTTCCTTCCCAAATTTCACATTTAGTGATTGACAGGGATACTATTTTAAACATCTCTTGCTCTCACCAAAATAGACCCACAGGGATCCCGTTTGAGGGATGAAATGTGGGGAATGCGAAGGGCAGAAGTGAACATCACAGAATGGTATTTTGTTCTCTTAGGAAAGAATTACAAACTTAGTCCCAGATTAGAATTAACTTGTAGGATTAGTTTGAATAAAAGTTATTGAATTTAAGGAAAAATATTAGTTAAACTTATGTTTAAACAAGTTCTACTATTCTCTATCAGTTAAAAAGTCCACAATACTTTTAAATGTTTAGAACACCGAAGTAAGATCCCTAAAGAAAATGGCGAGCTGTCAGACATTAAACAATTTCACAATATGTGATTTTGGCTTTTGGTGGGTCTCACACCTACTTCCTCAGCTGGAAGACACAGATTAATTTCTTGGCATAGAGACCTTCCACCTGTTTTGCTTTATAGATTTATGAATTATCATCTCATTTCTATTAGGGTCGATAACTGGTAAAATCTAGTGCTATTTGTGATGGAATTTCCAGCATGATTTAAAGATACAAAGATGTTTTTGAGGGGAAGGGACTGCAATAACGATCAAAAACATTTGAGTCCTGAGAAGTCTTCTCAACCTAATTCACACTGAAGTTGCTTGGCCAGAGCAAGAGGGCAGCAATCTTTACTCAAAGGATTATGCAGAGATGAAACAGAGAAAACCAGCAGTTGTCTTGCTCCACCAGCCACAGTTATGTGTCTTCCCTGGACAGGTTTTCCAGGTGAAGAACTGGTGAAAGATTTGTGTCACCAAGCCCAGTCTAACCAGTTTGCATTGTAATAAAACCCACCAGAAGTTAACATGTAGAGCTCGAAATTGCAGATAATATATGACCACCCATTTAAAAAAAGAATCCCCAGTAACAGAAACATTTCAAATTTTTTCTCCTTTAACTTTTTTTTTCTCATTTTTCATTAATATATGCATATGTGAATGTGAACGTGTGTGTTTGTGAACTACACCTTTAACAGTTTCCTAAAAATAATCACCAACTTGTCATTGAATTACTTGGTGGCTTCTAGACTGAAATGTAGTGTTATCCAAAAACTGCTGTAGTGCATCACCTAATCATCACATCTGCACTGTCACCCCGCAGTTACCGTGTGAAACGGGAAAATGAGAACAGCCAGCCGACAATGATTTAAAGGAAAAAGTGTTAAAGAGGCACTTGAATAGCTATACTTCCTTACGATGAGTCAAGGTTATCAGCTGCTTAATGAATTCAGACTTGCAAAAGCATAAGATGAAAGTGAAGGTTCTCAGGATAATGTCCTGCGGCAGCAGAGCAAATACACTGGAAGGGCTGAAATTCTAGATGGAGGGCAGGGCTGCAGGGAATGAAGCTCCTCTTCACATTTTCCATAGTTAAGTCAAAAAAGTAATGCTTAGCGTCAACAGCACAATCATATTTTATTACCTACTGGACTAATATGACGATTGAATACCATCAATCAGAACTCTTAATTCACCTTAATTATGATATGAGTTTGATCACTGCTTTATTCTATCTTTATTTGGGTTGGTAAAGTTATAGCATCTTGCTTGAATAAAATAGAACAGCTTGTTACAATTATCAAATAAAAAGTATCAAAAATACAGAGTGCTAGAAAATGGGTGAAAACCACAGATAAACTCAAGTAAGAAACATAGAGACCCCTGCCTCTGTTAGTAAATAAATATTTTAAGTTCCCAAAATGTGAAAATTTATGTTAAAAATTACTGCTTGTCCTTGCAAACGGTTATGGTCATATTAATGCACGATTTATTTTATTGGAAACATATGAGGAAGCTTTTGTCAAATTAGAATACTTGTTAAAATAGATTTCTTTTTCAGAGAAAAGAGTTTTCCAGAGGATGACTAATTTAGTGACACTATCATCAGCGTCTCCAAAAAAATCTGTCGTCAGTGATCCGCTTTTGGAAAGGAGAGAGAATTAGGAATAAAGGAAAAATACAGACAATATTCTGCAGACATCTAGACTCGTGCTGCCTCCAGAAGAAGGACAGTTGGGTTTGACTTGCACTGAGCTTGACAGTTAATAAACTCTATTAAGCTAGAAAAATTTCACTCAACATCAGCATAAGTATTTGTACACCATTCTCCCTAGTGATAGTGATTTTGAAATCACTTAATAACTCAGGTGCAGCGTGCATTATGGGTTATTCATAACCTGGATAATCCAGCCACAGGTAACAGCAAGTTTGTATATATGGGTAATGCATGAAAGGTTTTCCAAATCCTTTTACCTCTGAAAACAGGTATAGTTTGGCTGAATAAAACATTTGTGAAAACGTTGATGTTTGGTTTGCATGAGACACGTTACTTCATCATTTGTCGATGTGCAATTTTAACGAGCCCATTTCAGAGCATGTAAAAATCTCAGAAACCCATGGTCAAATTTACAGACGATTCAGCCATCTAAGAAATGGCAAGTTGAAAATCTATTAACTAGACTAGGAATTGTGACAACTGGGATAACCTTACTTCACAGACGAGATTACATTTTCTCTTTATGTGTACATTTGAAACTCTATGTGGTGTAATGAGCTTTATTGTAGTCAAGAGACCAAGAAGAAATAAAGAGCAGCAACTATAATTGTTAGAGCTAGATGAATAATTTGCTAGAGATAATGTATTTGCCAAATGCAATCCACTTTTCTCTTCGCAATCTGTCGGCAAACAGACAGATTATGACATATATTTCATTATAATTTTAAGAAATTGAATCACTATTAATAATTTAGCTAATATTTTTGTGGATTCATTCCAGACCACGGATTAGTCATAAAACAGGAAATATTCGAGTTGTTGACAGATCTTGTATGTCACATGATACTGGTGTGATTTGCAAATGGGGACCTTTTAAGGAACGGGAGGCTTAATTCTTCTGCAAAAAGAGAAAGAGAGAGGGATAAACCACCCAGAAGACCGGTAAACCTGCAGAACAGTCAACTTTTTCATTTTCCCTTAGGGAAAAATGTTAATTGTTTTTTAGTTACTAGTAGAAAATTAGGTTTGAATGGAGAAAAGTCAGCTTAAGTATTGATAATAATACATATTGTCTAACTTAGCAGAGTTTATATCGAATTTTCTCAGAATAGTATTAAAACAATTTGTGCGTATGTACAGAACACTAAATTTTCTGAACTAACACCGTCTGGAGAAAGAAGGATATTCTCCAAGACTGAGCAGCTGAGACTGACATACATAGATCCTCTGTGACCCAGAAAAGCTGCCCTAGCAAAACCAGAATTGACAGTTTTCATATTTTTTGGAAAAAAAAATAAGCACTGAAAAATTCCTTAAAAACAATCATTCCAGCAACCCTTTCAGACTATTTAAAGTTTAATTTTTGTTAACTCCTTTTCAGATTTTCTTCACATGTTTCTTTTTATCCTGGGACCCATGTTTTGAGCATTTCCTTTGAATCTATGACCCAGTTTGACTTTATTCAGTACTCTTCAGTGTCAGTGCTGGCAACGTGTCACTGTCGGTAGCAGTTGCAATAGCTCTTGTAACAGAAGAAGCATTTGAACAGTCACTGTGCAATATTTACCTTTATAAATGCCAATCATTTTACAGGCTCAGTATTGAGACTTGATGGTTGGTTAATGACAATATTCCCAGCAGAACTGAAAATGGCAACTCAAGGCACACCATATGCTTAATTTCATCAACCTCTATGCACAAGTGATTTCCCATACTGCTAATGTTACCATCATTTTAATAGGCTTTTATTGGAAAAAGAGTTAGAGTGTCTAGATAAAGGACCTTTTCTATTAAGCTTAGCAAACATATTGATTTGCTGCCTGATTATTTTGATCTCAGTTGTTAATCTGGAGAAACTCCACTGAAAATAAAAGAGTTTTAGCGCTGGGAAGCAAAATAAAGGCTCCTTTTAAGCTGAGCCGAAATCAGAAACTGTCTGAAGATTCCAGTAGAAGAAAAATAACTTTTGCTGAGATATCACCCTTCGGTCTGTGGTCCCATGGGCTCTTCCAGTTGTGCTGAATTGAACTCCTCCACCCTGTCCCAAATGCTTGTCACATCACTGCCCTCTCTTAGACAGACATTATCACCTTTCTAGCTGTGCCAGCATAACCACACAATCAGGTACTCTTCCACCAAATTTTATCATTATAGACCAAGTGAAAAATCCCAAATTATCAACAATATTAATTGCTTAAACTAAATAAACCTTTGGACAGAATAAATGTATGTCGTTGCGCCAGCAGACTTCAGGGGTGGAAACACTGGGTGGTGGGCAGCAGTGATGACAAGCGCTGGTAGCACTACCGTCTTGGCCCAGCTCAGCGGAAGGCTGAACAGTGCATCTGGCTGTGACCTCAGCATCTTGTAATCTGTGTTCTGTACAAACACTTCTTTAAAACCAGGGTTTTCCATGCATCTGAAAAAGCCATCCCCAAATTTCCTCTTAAAATCACATATTTTTGCAAGTATGTTTTTGTTTTATGTTAAATTCTCATCCAGAAATTCATTGGAAAACTTTATCTGTACATGAAAAAAATTAAATTAATTTAAATTACAGTGAATGCATAATTAGAGGTTTCTGATAACCTACAATTATCATGGTTCATCCATCTTCAACAAGATTAGTGAAAAATAAATAAAAGAATAGGAGCAGTAAAAAAACCCAAATAATATTTGCCCTGAACTGACCTTATGTTAATTTGCTTAGTACAACTGGAGAAGAATCTTTTTGAAACAAGATTTGTATGCATAGGACAGCAACAGGAGGAAGAAAGAATAGCGGTACATTATAATAATCGGCAGCTATGACCTTTCAACCAACTTGTAAAAGACATTTCAATCAGACTTCAAGTAAAATGCATTTAATAAAATGCAGAAGGACTGTTACAGAGACTAATATCATAGCCACATCCAAATCTGTAAACACGTTATATTACACAATAGAAATTAAAAAAGAAATAAAGCCAAAAGCAAACCAAAAGAAAACAAAAACAAACCGAAAACCCCAAAGACAGACATCACTTTGAACAAATTCAAACCCATCTGATGCAGCCTGGTTGTTGGACTGATGCAATAACAGTCCGAGTTTGAGATCTGGTTTAAAAGGCAAAGAAAATAGGATGGATGTAAATTTCTTCAACTTTAGTAATGCATATGATGGTATAATATTTTGATTAAGACACCGTAATCCAATATTTAAATGATTCCTGGGTGGGCTCAAGCTGGCTGATAATGGGACAATGAAATGTCTAACTGGTAAGTCTCCAAGTGCAGCTGTAAGTGGAGAATATTTTCAAGCACATTTCATTGTAGTGAGGCCACTTAATAAGCTTTAATATTTTTATGAGTTAACTGTAAGAAAACAAGTTTAGAGACGATGCAAAAACAATTGCTAGTTATGATGCTTGAAGAAGTAGGGTGCTAAATTGAAGAGTGCTCTGAAAAGATTTGTGAGAATTGCTTTCCAGTGAATCAAGCAGCCTAATCTATTTAACTTGTCAAAGGCATACCCATTTGCTTATCATTGTAAATACTGTTGAAAGCAGCAGAAATTAATTGTGAGAGGGCTATCCGGTCTAACAGCTAAAAACATAACAAAATCCAGTTCCTAGAAGTCAAAGCTTGACAAATTTAGACAGAAAATAGTGCTAATCTTAAAAAAAAAAAAAAAGAAAAAAAAGAAAAGGTATTTAAGCTTTGAAACAACTTTCCAACTAGATGAGCACTTCACCACTGGAAGCCATTCATTCTGATGTAGTTATATTTTCTATTTTCTAAACTGTTTAACTTGAACCGAAGTTAAATCCGTTCTTGCTGCATTAAGGAAAATGGTTGAATATTTTATTTTCTGAAAAATGCAGACTTGGATTGACCATAGCTATTTTTGATAAATCAAGCTACTAAAGTCAGCTGTATTTTAAAATTATCCTGTTTATTAAAATACTGGAATAAATGTGGTGACTGTAAATTCACTCACCCAACTTTGCCTATCTAAAATAAGTCTGTAGTCAGACAATTTCCCTGTAAAATCTTGAGAAAGAAGCAGGTACTTTCTGAGGATAATTAATTTCATTTTAAAATAAAGGTGCAAATAAAGAGAGAAGGTAACCACCTTCTGGAAGGATCTACTTCACTCCCTTTCTGCAGAAGAAGCTCAAACCACCACGTTAGAAGAAATGTGTACATTACAGGCAACTAAAGCTGAGTGAGATGTATTTCAGCTTTAGAAATGTAATTTATGTAATATATATTTGAGGTCTATATACACAGAAAACCGCCCCCCTCAAGTAATTAACATTAGTGTTAAGTAATTTTGTCCAATGTTTAATTTTTGGCAACAATTTTTTATTTTTTTTTCTGCCCTGCAAGAATATGTGAGGAAACCAAAATTGATTATTCACACAGCTCTAATCCATTGGCCAGGATTAGATTGGCCATTATACAGGCAAGCTAAGTGATTGGAATGGTGTGTTCTACCTCTGCCTCCTGTAAATCTGTTACTGACTGTAACTACTGCCTGGGAAATACCATCCTGGAGGTATCACAGAGAACCGCACATGGCTGAGATATTTGCCACTGTCTCCTAAGGTTATATAAAGCTTCAGTTACCTTCTCTCTTTTTGTATTTCTCCTCACGGTTTCTGGCAACTTCCATCAGTCTTTCCTTTAGTATGATGGCATTCCATTTCTTCCTAGTTTCCATGTAATTAATCCTTCTGCTCGATGACCTGACTGTTTCACTGTTCACTTCTGTACCGCAACAACTTGGCCAACAGCCTACTGCTATGATTAATACATTTGGATCAATGGCATTTTGCAATTATTTAATCATTATGTCAGATATGCTTTCCATAAGAGAAGGTTTATCTACAGTTACAAAATAGTAGCACTCTAGATGTGATGGGATGTGATGGGATGACAAATACGGACTTCCTACTAGTGGCCACAGTACACTGTCCCACATTCTGGCCCTTCTGAGTATATTCTGGCACACGTGGATTTTTTTCCTGAAGTAATTTGTTAAAATTGCCAATGCTTAATCTGTAAGTGAGTACTGAAACTGAACACCAACAGTCACCTCTCACTGACAATTTTTGTATGTGCTGCAGTTACCATGGTACCAACCTGAGCAGTTGATGTCTAAATATAGGGCAGGATAAAGGATATATCCTTTCAGCAACTAATAGTATGAAGTAAAAATTCACAGAGATTTTACTGCCTCAGTAACTTAGAGTACTTAAAATACTGGCCACTTTCATCGCACTGAGATTAAAATACTTAACTATCAGTCATAACATATTCAGTGTACTTTACTGGCTTTGATGGAATTGATCTGAAAAAAGCCACATTCTCAAAAAGGAAATCTGGGTAACTCACAGCCATATGACAGAGCATACAGCAAGTCTATCAAAGACCATATAAAGAAGCACCAAGAATTTCATTTGCTGAAAAACGCTGGGTGCCAGAAGCTATGTGGATATACTGTAAGGATTTCACAAAATTGGGCCCTGGTTTTTACAGAATGTCTGCACTGAGTGTGCTTGGTTCAAGAAAGTGTTTGTAGCAGGTAACATTTATCAGACTTAAACTGATTCATGAGGTATGAATAGAGAGCATTAGGACTTCATGAAAGCTGAACTGCATGAAGAAAGAAGCGCACTGGGATTGCTTTGTCTGTCCTTACGTTTTTTAGGAGAACATCAAACAAAGCATCGATGCCATAGCAATTTGAAAGAATAGGGTTCTTGCAGGACTAGTCCTCACGCTCATTTGTCGGAGTAGATCAGCAGAAGCTCAGCTCTCTTGGTGACAGTGCTGCTCCCTCAGACATGGGGTGAGCTACAGGGAGCTTACTGGTGAATTAATAATATTATGCACATTACTTTCCTATCAGTTCTCTGATGGTTTCACAGGTGTAGGGACTTTGGAAAGACACAAAGCAACTTTTCAGAAATAAGATAATTCAGTCTTTTACTGTCATGTAACTCAGCTCATGGAAATAAAAGACCTGTTAAATGAGAAGCATGTCTCCAATCCACTGCAAAGTCCCCTGAATACTTAAACATTTCTATGTATTTCTGCATTGCTAAACTGTTGTTCATAGCAGGCCTGACATTCTGTGAGACTAACACCATACTTTGATGTGATTTCTAACAGAAACACTGTTCCAGTTCACTAGCTGTTACTGTATAGTCAGGGAAAAAATTATTGCAAGGAAAAGCACATTTTAAAATGTCAGAACAACTGTTAAGATTCAGAATGCAAATTCTGTCTGTTATACTCCAAAATACCCTAAACCACCAAGTCCAGACTCTCTGACTGCAGGGGTGCTCGGCACAATATGTGATTCGGCTGGTATAGAAAGAGACATTCTACACTTGAGAGCCTTTTTGGAGATTACTTATAAAGGGAAGAAAACATTGGGAAATTTCCAAAACACGTCATGAACAAAATGTTGCTGCAAAGGCAGGAGTCTTGCTTGCAGAACTAATTTACACTTTGTCGATTAACCAAATATATTTACTTTGTTTTCACTGAACAAGGAGTGAATCAAGACTTTTCTGTGTTTCTCTATTACTTACCTACAAGCAGTTTCTTTTAGGGCCCTAAAATATTCCTATGCTATGTCTACTTTTAGAAATATAAGGATACTGTGTTACATTCACACACCGCTCCTATAAAATGTCAAATAAGTAATGAAGAGATGGGTACATGGCAGCTCTGCCTCTTACTCTGTAAAAGAGAAAAATTTTATGCCACACTGAAGTAGACACAAATACTATAAAAACCCCCTTCAAGTTACGAATCTTTGTAGTTCATTTCTGTTCTCTTAGGCAACATTTCTGGATGTGCATCCCTGCTCCCTCTTCATTAAAAACTACCAGTCTAGAAATCAGATTGCTCACTTGTGGAATTATGACTTAAGGAGAAATCCACTGAAACTTACATTAAAATAACTTCACTCCATGAGGACTAAAGGACCGCAGGTCTAAAATCCAATTAAATCAGTTTATCAATAAACCATAATCTGAACTTCAACATTAGGGAAGACAAATGTGCCTTTATCAAAACTGAGTACCCTCATCCACAAGTATTTAGTCCCTTAAAAAAAAAAAGATTTAAACTCTCACTTTTCTAATGAATAAGCACCTCAAGTTGGTAAAATCCAATAAGATAATGACCCCCTTCAACTCCCAATGAATTAACAAGGCTGGGGGTAATTAGGAGCTGAGCTCCTCCTAATCCCACGTATCATGCCTCTGCTTTGGTTATCAATCTGAGCTGATTTGCAAGTTTACTTCTTTAGAGAAACTCTTGTTCATTTGCCAGCCAACACCAGCAGAAGGAAACAGTTTACTGCACGGTATTTCCAAAAGGGGGAGAGGTTAAAATGCCATAATCACAGTATTCACTGAGATTTCAGAAAGGTAGAAGGGTGCGCACACTGTAAGAAAGACAGGTAGCACTGTCTAATGTAAAATATGCTCAGAGTTTCTGGTTGTGGGACACTGATTTTTCTTTTCCTAAAATGTAACTATTCCAACTCAAATTTTCTGTTACAGAAATTTGTTTCAGAATATTTATCAAATTGTTTTAATACTGAAATTTGTTTTCAAATAAAGATCCACAGAAAATACAACCACTTTGTTTATTCTATGCTTAAAAAAAATCTAGTGACCTTTTTAGCTGAAAATTTCACTCCCTCTATCCAGAGCTTCCAACAAGGACTAGGTTTTATGTCAAAAGACATGCATTTTGGTGTAAATCTGCCCACGCTTCTGCAGCACATTCAATAACTAAATTCCCTCTAATTTCTGTTTATACTGACAATGCTACAGGTAAATGCGTCTCTGGCAGCTACGCTGGTCTTTGGCTGGTCTGTGTCTATGAGCTGCAAGACTCACTCCTGCACAGCGAGTGAAGGACCCTACTGGTACACCCCTAAGAAAACTATGGAGGGTAGTGGCTGACTGGCTGGAGAGAGACCAGGAGCCAGACCGAGGGGTAGACTGGCAGTGGAAAGGCAAAAGGTAGGGAAAGGAACCCTAGCCTGAAGAATGGCATGGGAAGAAAAGAGGTATTAAAGGAAATTGAGTTTCTTTATAGCTCTAATGTGAAGCAAATGTGCAGGAAAACCACTGAAGACCTTCAATATTTGCAAAATTGAACCTAAAATGATATAATAATTTTATTACTTGCCATTACCTGTCAGCTATACAAGCATCAGTATTTCCCACATAAGATAGAGATATTGATATACACGTGCACTTACGATCACAGATCACACAAACCGGACTTTGTAGACTCTATCCTACTCCCATTAATTCCATGTGAATTGGACTGGGTTCCAAAAGCGCAAAATATCATGCAGAAATTATAAGTATACCTTTCCTTTAGTGAAATTATCATCCCCTTTTCTGATTAACTTTCTTCTGCCAGTATCTCCCAAAAGGCCTTGCAGCATGACATACACATCTGCATCTGTTCCTGACCCAGGGGGTGCTCCCGTAGTGATATAGAGAACATAGCTTTTCACTGTTGGGAAAAAGAGATTAACGGTTTACTAAAGTTTAATCATTTAAAAAAAAAGTTATTTAATAAATTACTGCTATTATATTTTCATTTTTGGTCCTGCCCTAAGTGATCAAAAGGCCAAACTATTTTATAATACTTAGAAAAGCATATAGAAGGATTGCAATTAAAATTTAAGAACCACTATGATACAGAATAATAAGCTAAATAGTTTGTGAGTGGGCCTGAAACACAAGCAGAAGAGAAAATGAAAGAAAAATAAACGCATCACAAATTGTTATAAGAACATGTAAATAATATCTACCACACGCATACATTTAAATATGTAACACTCCTGTGAAACGGTTCCTAGGCGATGGTTGATACTAAATTAGAATAATAGAATCATGGAATTGCCTAGGTTGGAAGGGACCTTTCAGATCATCTAGTCCAATCATCAACCTAACTCTGACAAAAACCATCACTAAACCATATCTCTAAGCACTATGTCTACCTGTCTTTAGAATACCTCCAGGGATGGGGACTCAACCACTTCCCTGGGCAGCCTGTTCCAATGCTTAGTAACCCTTTCAGTGTAAAAATTTTTCCTCATATCCAGTCTATGGTGCAATTTGAGGCTGTTTCCTCTTGTCCTATTGCCTGTCCCCTTCTCTGGAGATTTTCAAGACTCGCCTGGATGCAGTCCTGAGTAATGTGCTCTAGGCAATCTTGCTTTAGCAGGGGAGTTGGACTAGATGATCTCTAGAGGTCCCTTCCAACTCTGAAGTTTCTGTGATTCTGTGATTCTGTTACTTGAGAGAAGAGACCCACCCCCACCTCTCCACAACCTCCTTTCAGGTAGCTGTAGAGAGCCATAAGGTCTCCCTCAGTCTCCTTTTCCCCAGGCTAAACAATCCCAGCTCCCTCAGCTGCTCCTTAAAAGACTTATTCTCCAGACCCCTCAAATTACTCAAAAAGTACATCCCTGCTTTGAGCCTCACAGAGGTCAAATGAAGATGAACTCTGTCAGAAAGACAGCAACTTTTGTATTTCCTCTGGACCGTGGTCCAGTCAGTGGCTGGCTGCTCCAAATTCAAGTGAAAAAGAGAAAAAAAATACGGGGAGAAGGTAAAGAAAACAATATCTGTCCTCATGTTAAATGCTCCTTGGAAAGAGGAGCAGCATTTGTAAAGATTTAAATATCTGTGCTCTTCCAGAAAAAAGAAAAAAAGGGGAAAAAAAAGTCGTATTTAAAAGACAAAGAGCCTTCCCAGGGAATACCCTCGCAGTACTCATCTCAAATTCATATTCAGGGAGCTTCTGCCCAAGTGTATTTTTTGAGACTAGCTTTGCAAGCACAGCAGAAAAGGCGAGGAATACACAGATTACTCAGGATTACACAGATTATCTAAATCCTTAACTCCTGGGAAAATCTTGGAGAAGACTGAGATTTTCTCATGGTACAATATTCATTTAGGACAGGAGCTCCTTCATTCTTCACTAACTTTGGTTATAAATCCTCCTAAGAAACACAGAGCAAACTAAAAAAATCCAGCCTTGAGATGATCAAGGCACAACTCGCATGGAGGAGTTCGATGACATATAACTGTTAGGTCACAGAAGAAGAACGCCTGAAATTCTAGCAAGACAAACAGATGAGCTTCTGTTGCGAGGGGCCATGGATCTCCTTCTTATCTGAAATTACAGTTAGAGAGTTATTTCCTCTGGATTTCCTTTGCTTCCTCTGGGAGAGGACCAAATCATATTACTGAGAAAAAGCTGAACTCTGAGTACCGTTCAAAACTTTTTTAATATTTTCGGTGCTGTATGCTTGCTCTTTTATGTGTCACAAACTGATACGGATCAGACTTGAGAGCACAATGCTCAGTTACAGGTCTGAGATATTATTCTTTTAAACACTGGAGTGGATTGGACCTAGCCATGTATCACTAGCTAAAATGAATAAAAAGTATCTTCTAAATCTGTTGGACTGCTTTGAAAATCAGCCTTCATCACTGACCAAATCTTTTCCAGTGTTTCTGATTTGTGACAAACCTGCTGGAAAAGGAGAGCCAGCTGTGAGAACCGGAAGCTCAGCCACTCTTCCTCCTTCTTCATCTGCAAAGTCGCGATAAAATGGAAATTCTAGAACATTTTTGCTTTCTCGGTGCTGAAGCGTTACCTTAACAAAGCGCAAAAAGAAATACCTTCAGCATCTGTTGTGCTCTAATGGAAACTATAGCAAAAGACACACTATTAAACAGCTATGACACATCATCTCAATATTAAAAAAGAAGAAAAACATTTTTCTAAAATGCTTTTGAAAGCAGCCTTTTAAAAGAGAAGGAATAGATATCTTTCCCAATTAAAAATAATTAAAATGTTGTCAACATTGCTGCTGTAGAGACTGCACTAAGGGAAAAAATATTTGGAATCATTCAAAAAGGTTCCTTTATGTAACCTATTCATCCAGCATATGGAAGAAAAAGAAGCATTGAGAAACGTCAATATGCCACAACAGTTTTCAGTGCAGAATGTTTTCTCATTCTAAGTAACACAAGAAAGAAAATGAAGTGCTTCTGGAAAAAACAAAAAGCAGAAATTAAGAATGTTTTATGGCATGTATATGTATCTGTACATATATTCGTATGAATATATAAAGGATGTTACTAAATTTTTTTAATCTCTGAAATTCTCTGTGTAAAGTAATAAAAGTGTGATCCTGAGCTTACGTCTTACTATAGCTTAAGTCTTATTATAAGAAAACATATTTTAATAATGAGGTATCTTACACTATGGTACTACCAGCTACACTAAGAGAGAAAGTACCATTTTCTAAACAATTTGAAGCTAGACCAGACAACATATTTGAAAATATGTTGCAGGAAGTAATCCTGCTTTGAAAAGGGCACAGAGAATTCATTCATACATTTCGTCGGGTGCTAACTCACTAAAATGGCCAAAGCCTTAACCCAGTAAGCTCAACCATCTTTGGTTAGCAATTGTCACTGGAAGATGGCAGCATTATTTTGTCTTCAAAAGACTCCTATTATTTTTCATTATGACAGACACATTGAAAAGATTTTTTAAAATACAACGTAAAGTATCAAGTTAATAAAATTTCCCTTTCATACTACCATCTGCATTCCTGTACGGTTTCTTGAAAATCAGATTTAATTTACTGCTCTTTATTTCTTCAAGAAGTGAAAGAACCAAGAATAAAGATGTTAGCTATTACGTGTTTCAGAAATAAAGCATATCTTAATTAATTTTGTTCTGGGCATTATTTTATAATGATTTCAATTTTCTCAAAAACATCAAGAGAATTACTTTGCAGTTATGGTTATAAAAATGACTTCTGAATCTAAATATGGAATTCAACCAGCTGCACCTGCATTTACTTGTCATAGAAGAGGAATATCTCAGACTCTCTGTGAGGTGCAATCTTGTAAAATCAAAATAGAATAGCATAGAAATGACCATCCTGGTTCTAACTGGCCTTTTAAATAGACTGCTAACCTGCCATTAATAACAGGTATTACCCACAACCTCTTAACCAACCTAATTATTTCGTACAAGGATTCAGTCACTCCTGCTGTGGAATCCATGGACTAACAGAGGAAATATGTCTTCCTAAAACCCCAATAATTTACATATACCCCAAAGCAGGGAATTTTATATTTTCTTTCTCTTTCTAATCTTACCTAATGTAAATGTGCATCTTTCCTTACTTATGTAAATGATGTTGATCTTTTTTTCTAACTCATCTTTGAGTCATTGTTCTCACCTAATGAAGTACAACAGGCTAATAGAGGTCACGGTTTTCAACTGCCAAGTTTCTGTTCTGAAATTTTTACTGTGATCCACTGTCTCCTACAGTATGCAAGAAGCAGTCTTAATTTTATCAGTAGATTTGTTAGATAACTATTTCATCCGGCTATGAAGATGAAATGAGCAACCTGCCTACCATTTAAATGTCAGGGGGTTCAGCACACTAATATCATATATTTGACAGGAAATTTTTTTTCTCCAGCTTTTAATGAGAAAATATAAACATTAACGGACAAAAGTATGTCTGCAATTTGAAAGAAGACGATTCTTTCCCTTAGACTTCTTTTTATTTTGCCAGCATAAGAAGATAAAGATATTTTTTGTATAGCAAAGTGCCACAGAAATCTCAGCGTGATGTCAGATTTTAGCTTCAGCATCTTGGACATCAGAAGAAAGATTGTCACTTTTGCTATTCACTTCTTTTTTTCACATGCCAACTTAAAAGGCAGATATTTTCATCAAAAGGCATTTCTAGTGTCTGGCTTAATTATTTGCCTTGGATCACCGCATCTACAACACGTAACAGCCAATTTGGAGTTACATAAATACTGCAATGTTTGCCAGCAGGTACAATTCTAAAAGGGCACCACTGGATATGCTACAGATGATGGCACATCTGTATATATGCCTTCCAGAAATCTATCTAAATTTGCAAGACTTTTGTTATCCATAGCTATTCTAGTAAGTGTTAAGAGCAGTCTCTGAAGTTATCAGTCTACAAGTGCTGTTACCAGATGCATTCACTTTTGTAAATTAAAAATTATGTAATTTCAGACAGAACTGGAAACTGGAAGCAATAACCATAGAATAAGAGAAAGAGACGATAAATAGAGACAAAATAAAGACACAATAAATAATTACTTTAGTTTTTATTTTTTACCTCACGACAATGCCAAGTCTCTCCTTCTCCAGCTTCTTCAATTTCTAGGCGAACTTTGAATATAGTATTGAATTTCTTATTTAGTTCAACTGAAGTCTCATAAGTCTCCTTTTTTTTAAGGGATCCTTTGGGGAATATGACTGAAGTACAGGTACCTTTTTCACCACATACAGTTAGAGACATTTTAGGATTTATGGAACTAGAAGAAATATCACCAGTTGTCACAAGGACATCCCAAGTCCCTGTTGAAACAAACCAGTAGAAAAAAAATTAATGGGTTTGCTGAATATTCAGAATAATACAAAATTTGTAACAGAGTTAGTTAGTGAGTGACTAGCAACCCATTCCCACCTTTGCACTGAGCTAAAATATTGGCATGGAACAGCTTCACTCATTATAATTGACTTAGTGAGAAGCAGATTTGGACACCAGCCCTTCCGCAGTGACAGATGACCCTTTAGAGACGGGCCAGACCAACAGCACTTATGCAGATAGGACTGCCAGTTTCATATTAGAGACTTCTGAAGAGCCACGCCAATCTGTTGATTTTTTTTCCCCTTATAAATGTTTCCTCTGATAGTTTTAATTATTTTTTTCTTACGAACCGCCACTCAAACCCAGCATATTTTCTACTGGATAGTATTGGTTATCACATTTGCCTTTAGTCAGGAGAAAGTGTTTTTTCATTTTAACTTTTTGAGGAGCTACTTAAACTAGAATGTTAAAATTTGCTACATATATTTTCTAACAAGATGCTGATGAGATGATAAACTGCAATTTTGTATTTTTATCACAGATCACCACGACTATCATGCCAGCTAAGTACAAAACTTTATCCATTTCTTCTGTGAAGAAGTGATGTTTGCTGAGAGATTAAAAGCAGTCCTATATAACAGCACATAGATTTGCCTACATTAGGGGCACAGAAAATACTCAAAACCAGCATTTTTACTTTAAAAAAAATGCAAAATTATATTGAAAAAGAATAGTAGCTCTTGTTCAAACTAAAAGTCTGGTTTGAAGCACTTAGTCTCTTAAATATTCTAGATGAATTGTCAGTCACCTGAAGGCTCATAAGGACTGCAGACTGATTCCAGGTAGGCTCCTGAGTAACTTCTGTAAGTCTATACTGAACAGATATTTAGTTAAACCTCCAGTCATCAAGACATTTTTCAGGATCAGAAACTTGTACCCAGCAAAAAAAAAATCCCACCGATTTAGCTAGCTTTAACATTTTAATTCATTCTAATAGAATATAAGGAAAATCCAGGGCTATCAAACCCATGTTTTCCATTTTAAAAAGCTGACTCCTGCAGAGAGGCTTTGGTCTCCTGGGCTGGTGCAGAATTGAGCATGACCATTTTTTTATTAAGATAACTTAGCTCTGTTTATGCAAAGTGAGACAAAGTATGGATTTAATAATTTTAAATAGCTATTTTGTAAAACAGGGTATTTTGCTTTGGGTAATCAATACAGTGACTTTCTGAGTTTATGTCCATAGTCCTGTAAAGTCCAGCTTCCTAACCACAACAGGCAAATCTTTATCTCCTATATAAACTAATGCAAATAAAGCTTTATTTCTTTAGATCAGGTGAGGATCCGTGCCATAAATTCAGGAGTTGGTGAAGGTAAAAAGTTAGTATTCACCATGTTTAAAATCATCTATAATAACTTCAGATGTTATGATTTTATGGATAATCATAAATAGCTACCATTTTCATGTCTATGAACATTAAATATAAATGAAACCAATGATATCCGTGAAAAAATGGAAGTCAAATGAAAATTTATCATATCCCCTGTGATATAATCCAAGATTTTCCAGCCCTTTGGTATTGAAATATTAAGCCTTTAAATTATCAATGCATAGCTGCCTAGGAAGACTGAATGGAAGGACTATCTCTGTTGGATCATACAGTACCATACATTGCTATTACTTATTAAATATATTGTATAATCTCTGATAAATTTGTCAAGATCCAATTTAAAAGCAGCTACAATAAGCTTCTTTCCTTCTCTTTAGTTAAGTCTAAGAGCTATGCTACAAATTCATTCTTTCTCAGAAATCTTTTAATTTTCTCAGAATGGCATTAATGGACTGCTGAAACCCATTTATTTTTACGACAACTTTGTCCGTTCGCTTAAATAGCTCTTTTCCCTCCTTGATGTGTAAGTCACCATTAATTTGATAGATCACAACTGTGTCCATTTTGAGCATTTAATTTGCTAGTCTGAATATGTCAAGTTTTTTCAATACCCTTTCACAACAAAGATTTGCCATATTCCCAGTCATCATGTCATCTTTACAGCTACTCCAGCTTGAACCAATCCTTCTGGACACAGCATTCCCAGTGAAATATCACCGTTTCTCTGTAGTGGCATTATTTCTTTTTGATCTTCACTGATAATGCCTACATGCATTGTGGGGTCACAGTTACTTTAGTCACAGACACATCACATTGCTGTCTCAAAAATTATCCTGTGATATGTAACAAACACGGGTTTTTCTCCTAGTCATGTCCTGCTGATGAACTCTTGTAGCAGAAAGCATTACAAGACATGGGATCACAGATTCAATACAGTTTTTAGACTTTTTGCTACTATTCAGTTCCTAATTTCCACAAAAAATCAATGGAAATTAAGAACCTGTACCAGAACTAAGAGCTTAAATATTTAGTTGGGTTTACGCCTAATTGTATTCAAGCTTTGTGCTACTGAATTCAGTTCCACTGCTTTCTTCCAGTTCTCCAAATTTATCACACAACCTCTTAATCTCCTGATACTAATCAAGGCATTGTAGTACCAACAGATACCATCAGCATATTCATTCTCTCTTCTATACCTCTTTACAATTCCTCCTTTTACTGCTACTTTCTGCTTTCTTATTATTACCTAATAATTTCCCATAGGGCAAATAAAATTCAGTACTGAAATTTAGACAGATTAGATGTCATTACATTTGTCTTACTAGAAAATATTTCTGAAGAGTATCAACTTTGTTTTACAATCTATCTTTAGTAAAGTCATGATACATTCCTTCTTATTTCCTATTCTCCTCTATTATCTTTACTATTCTTGTCTTCAAAGTGCGTTATAAAGGTTTGCATGTGATCGATTACTAGGTCTATAGTCACCTACGTTATGCTTTTCTGTTTTTCAGATGGAGGTATTATCTTTGCTGTCTTCAAGTCATACCTTTTGTCTTCATAAAATTGTTTGAAAACCTTGATACTAGATCTGCCACTTCATTTCCCAATTCCCTCAACATTCTGGGCTAACGACTCATTTGGTTCTCACTGTTAGACTACATGACACTCAAAGTTCTATTTGCATTTCAGATTTGGTGATTTCCAATAACCCCATTCCCGTTAGTAATTTTGGTTTTGCTTCCCTTGCCAACATTACGGTTCCTTAATGAAAACAGAGATAAAGTATTCTATTTGTTTAGCGATTTTACCTACATCACCTGCAGTCTGCACTCTATTGTTCCTGCACAGTTACACATCTTTCCAGGTTCTTTTGATAAGTAAATGGTTGAAGAACCTTTACTATTTGTTTTAATTCTTTTATAAAATATGACTCAGCTTGACATTTATTAAGTCCCATTGTATCCATAAACTTTCTGACCTCTAAGGTATAGCACTCTCTTCTGATCAGTCTTTTATTTCTCCATTCCTTACAGGCTCTCTGCTTACTTGTCATATTCTTTCTAAATTCATTATACACCTAGACCAGAGCTGATTTTCAATAGACACAGAGCTGAGCATTAATGATCATTATTAGCAAGTCTGCACCCAGACTTTTGAAGACTATGTTTGTATGGGAAACAGAGGAAGGGGCACGTTTTATATAGCTACAGTCAGGCACTAATTAAGGTGAATAAGCAAGGATGCAAGATTTCTATCATTTTTCATACTATCAGTGAAGAAAGATACGACAGCCCAACCAACGTTGGGCTTCTGCTCTGAATTACCCTCAGGAGAGGCTTGCCTCGCTCTGTGGATTATGTAGGGCACCCACGGAATCTACTTTTTTAGAGACCTGGAATACTTGCGGTGGTGCAATACAGCTATTTCTTACTCTGAAATTGTCACTACTCTAGCTGCTCATCCTATGCTTATATTTCCAAGGTATTCTGTCTTTCTGTTGCCTCAACGACATTATTTTTCTGTTTCCTTAGATAATATAAGATATTCGCCAGTGGACTAAGTACAGGTAGCTAAATATAAGGATACACACTACTAACTGTGTCTGCAACTATGTATATTATAAAACTCTCTGAGCATAAAATGAAATATGCATGAGCATAGAAATTAATAAAGATCAGTTTACAAAACTGCTGATACCGAATGCAAATTCACACCTTCAGATTATTTAAACTTTACATAGTTTGGTCTACCAGTTTTGATTCAGATTTCATAAATGGACCCAAACCAACATTTTACACCTCTTCAAAACAGACGTGAGAGAGCTAAGAAATCCAGTACCCTGGCAAAGCATAAAAGACTTATGTTTTCAGTGTCTAAGTTGTTTCTGAATTTTGGTCGTTTTTTCATCAAACAATTCGAATAGGATATTGGGTTCAGGTCAACTAGCTGTTTGCAAGAACTTGTGCCATTGATGTAAGTAAAAAAGAAAACTGCAAATAAAAGCAAATGCTTTCTGCAAATATATGAACATACGGGAAAATCTCATTCTGCTAAAAGAGTTTTTGTATCTCTTCTTGTGATTTCATCACTGTTGCAGGAGCCTTCTGCTCTGCATTGACTGCCATATGGAACAACCTACCTCTTTCTGCTTCAGCTTTTTTCTAGCCTCCACTAAAAACATAGTTCCTTCATTGCCTCCATCACTTAATATCTCCCTTCTGCTCTAGCCTTTCTTCTCTGAACATTCTAATTGTATTTACCAGCTCTGAAAGTGTTTGGAGAGACAATTTGTGTGAGAGATGCAACTCACATTTAAGCTACATTATTTCTGTATTTTGTGTTTAGTCTTAAAAATAACCTGAAAAATAATATGAATTACAATTAAAACAAAAGCTTGAAGATGATTTTGGACCTTACCATAAATCTTTCCTGTCAATATCTCTTTCCTGACTTTTCCAAGAAGTTTCAACATTCGTTCTGTCTGTGCATCACCAACTCCACTATCTAACCATTGCTGGCAAAGAAATGCGTATTGGCCATCGGTCTTGCCTGATTCACGGATGACAATTTGGTCCAGGTACCATCCAGCTCCGTAACCCACATTATGGTGCTCAACAAGCACTTTGCTTAACTGTCCAAGGTCCACTGCTCTCATTTCAGAGATACAAACCTGAGCAGGTAAATACAAAATGAGTAACAAAGTGATTAAACCATACATTTTATTGTCCGTCTTTAAGAAGACTATGTTTGGAAAGACAGATTTCCTTTCAGTGCTGAAGTATCTTTTCCTTTCTGATAGTAAACAAAGATATTATAGGCTGATATTCACATTAGAAGACGTTGTTCAGAAAATATATGGGTCCTTGAATATGTACATTTTTCCTTGTTCATGATCACTGCATCCCAGGCTTTATTACAAAAAGCATTCCACTCTTTTGGGTAGAAAGAAACCTGTGATCACAAATTTACTTACAGAAGCCTCATGAAAATTGAAGTTCAACCGATCCTCATAACTGAAACAAAGGGAGTGCCTGAAGTATCAGGATAGGCCTAGTAAATTGAACTTTGGTTTAGATAAGGCATTTTATTTTTAAGCATTTCAAAGTCTTTTACATTCTAAGACGTCCTGTTTTTCAAATGGGAAACGTCGTATTATTCAACTCTGAACAGAAATACTGACACTGTTGATGACTATGCAAACAAAGGAAGATACTGACATTAGAAACTATAACTAAGGCTGTGCACGCGTACAAGCAAGAATTGATGTGCTCTTCGGATGTAAATAGACATCTGTTTAAATATTGCTACGGCTACCAGTAAACAAAAGCTAAATGGCAACTGCACTAGTGCATGTTGGGATGAATAAATTATGTGAGTGAGAGAATGAATGTGTTCCGTGCAAGAGATAATATGAGTGGGTGGGTAGATACATGGGCATGTCTGTGGGTGACATTAAAAAAACCCAGATGGATAGTAGAAACAGACGCTATAATTTTTATTTGTTGCCAACCAATTTGCCACCAGGCAGGAAAAAGCATGAGGATCAGAAAGCAACAAAGGAAGAGATGATTTTTAGAAAGAATTATGTCATCTGGTCGATTCTCCTGTCTGTGTCAGACTATTCTCTACAATGTGCTCAGAAAAAGAAAACATCAGAGTTATTATTCCTATCACAGCCTTAGGACTTCCAGCATTCTTACCTTGTTATATCCGTGATCTCCCCACAGTTACTATGGCAAGTTATAGCCCTTCATGTAATGCATATGTAGCCCAAAATAAGATCTAGCTGTGAGGAATATCTTGTAAATAACTTTTTGGGAGCACTCATTGCTTTTTAATTTTATTCTTTGTAGTTCTGAGCCAAATATAATTTTCTTGTCAGTCTACATGACCCCTGACTTAGAGGAAATAGCCTGTATTGCTAATATTCATGTTCCTTCACAGCTAACTCTGTCTGAAAAAGGGACCTATCATTAGTCTCATTCTTTGTGATAATAATTAACAGTCATTAGACAACAGTGGTCATAATCACCCATTGTTATCAACGAATTCTCATAATAATACATTAAATTGCCTACTCTCTCAGCATTAACAAGAATGTACTTTTGGTTGATGTCATTACATTTCTTTTTTTTCCCCTCAGTATAAAGATATTTGGAACTGCATTAAACACACGTCTGGAAGTGTAATTAATGAAAGCCAAAATGATTTTATTTAAATTGTCTTGCTTTAGATAAAGTGTTAGCTAGTCAAAATTGCAATCCCCATTTATTTGACCCATTAAACTGGTGAAAAAGTTAAATGTGCAATTACTTAAATAAATATAAACCAGCCTTATTTTCTGCAGTAATTAAATCAACTTTACTCTCTTTTCTTACATTTTGTTGCAATTTTCTGTCTTACTAACTTTTCCTTATATTGTAGTCCTTTACCAGTCAAGAGAGATCCCTTTTTTCCATATCTCAAGTTTCCTTAACTTTGTTTTCTTTACCTGTCCATTCCATATTTTCCAGGGATATTGCTGACGTAATCTTGTCTCTCAAGACAGCTTGCCCTTTACATCCCTTCCTTTCACCTTCTAGTCTTTGATACTCTCACTGAAACCTTATTCCAACTTTTTTATTAATCTACTTCTATGTAAAAAGACTGTAAGGCTGGTAGTAGTATGACAGACCGCAGATCCATCAAGTCCAGAATTCTGTTGCCAACAACTACCAATAACAGATTTCTAGGGAAGAGTTGAAAAACAGGGCAAATATATAGAGATGCTTCTTGAATATAAAGTCTCTCAGGCTTTAGCAATTTCCTGAGCCAGAGATTGTGTCTTTGCACTTTACAGCCCTCCGTGGAAAGTTGTCTTCCATGACAATGTGCAATGGCTTTTTGCACCAACATGCATTTTACCATCTGCAACATCCCGTGCCAGAAAGTAAAATGTATTAATTATGGGCTGTGTAAAAAGCCACCTCCTTTTAAATGAAACATGCAGGTTTCATTTAAAGCTCTCGAGCCCCTGTATTTCATGAGAAAATAGCATTACTCATTTTCTCTATGCCATGTTGTATTTCTTGTCTCCCTCTCCTTTCCTCTCATCATTCCTTTTCCAGGCCAAACAGTACTTGTTTGCTTAGTTGTTGCTTGCATGGAAGATACTTCATATCACTTGATGTTCTTCTTGCACTTTTTAAGACAAATGAATCAGAACAAAACACAGCATCTATTATGCGTCTGCACCAGAGAACTTACCTGGGGGCATGACTGTATTTTCTACTTTGGGGTGTCTGGCTTTTTTCCTTTTTCTAATAATTCCTACACATTTGATCTGTTCTGTTTTCCTTTTGTTTTGCCTCTACTGAGTACTGGGTCGACGTCATTGCAGAGCTATCCTAATGCTAAGGTCACTTTCCCATTTCAGAGCCCATAATTTTGTATGCAAATTTAAGGGGGTTTCCCCCTCACAGCCACTGCTTTTCATTTACCTACAATGAAATTTCATCTGTCATTTTATTACCCAGTCACTCTGCATGAGGTTCTTCTGCAATCTCTGACACCAACTTTCGTATTTATTACCTTAAATAGCTTAGTATCATCAGCACATTTTGCCATCTCGCTGCTCAATCCTTTCCCAAGATCCTATTGCACAATGAAGGACGTGAACACACAAAATATCTAGGCTGAAGAAAACTTTCATTGCCCACAGTACAAAAATAGCTCACCTAAAACAAAGGATCTGCTTGAGAAGACACTCAGCATTCTTCTCTACTGCTCTATATAGTGTCTCTGATTTCTTTAACAATAACAGCTGTGTCACTGACTCTTTATTAGCGTCCAGCTTGAAAGTGCTGTGTAAATTATTTCTTTCTAGACCTTTTTTCCAAGTTATATAACAGACTATGTACTTTTATGTCTTTTATTGACTCTTCTAATTGCCTATAAACATTTGCCCTCAAAAATGCCAAGAATTAACCTGTATCTTTAATAATATCATCCAGGCAATCAACAAACCTCTTATATTTTAATAGCACAGTTTGGATTAAAGCAGCAGGATTCTGCAAACAATGACACCTTTAAAGAAAAAAAAAAAAGGGGATTGCAAAAGACTATAAGAAAAGGAAAGAAAAACATGCCTAATACTTCAAGTGTGAAGACTATGGTCAAATTATTAAATATCTCCCATAGCAATTTCACTAGGTACCAGGATACTAAATACTCTTCTGAATCTAGCACCAGGTTATTGCTACGAAAAGGAGAGATTATGCATATTTTTTAAAGATGTATTTAATTTTCCTCAGTAGCGAATGAAAAGGGAAGTAAACTTCATTGGGATATATGCTTACCTCTTTTCATTCTTGCCGAAGTTATTGGTTATCTTCATTTTACCGTGGGAAATGAGGGACAGAAGGAAGGTAAATTGAAACATTCAGATCATCAGGTAAACCAGTGACTGATCTTAGAAATTAATGTAGGCATCCTGCTTGTGAGTGCTTTATACACTATATCACACAGTCCACTTAGAGCAACAGCTGTCTGAAGATGGTACTTAGAGCTAAGCTAACAGAGCTCTGACAAAGAAGAAAAAAGAGAAGCAGAGGAGGTGATGGCAAATTTTTAAAGAGGTTGCGAATGTATTGCTGGAGGGTCAGAAAAAGATTTAGGAAAGTGTAAGTAGGATGACTAAAAATGATTAAAGAGATGTTCTTCTACACAAGGAACAGTGAACAATCTACTGACGAAACAAGTGCGCAGAGGACAGGCGTCTATAAAAGCAAGAATGGCAAAGAGAAGGTGACAAGGAAAAAAAACATTGACTGTGTCTTCCAGTAAAAGAGAGGAAATCAGATGAAACTAGTGTGTGGAAGTTTTACACACGTTGCAGATCAAGTGCAGCCCATACTACCACAGCAGATTGTGGATGCTCACCATATGTTTAAAAACAGTTTACACAAATTAATGGAAGAAGAATTATCAATGACTATGGAACACATGGATGACATGGCTGGTTTCTATGTTTCTAAGCTCAAGAAAATATTTTGACATTACAAAGCAAATGAAGGAAGGATTGTTTAAGGACAAGGCTAGGAAAGCAGTGGGACAGGCTGCCCAGGAAAGTTATGGCATCTCAGCCATGAGAGATCTTAAGAAATGTACAAAACAAGTATAGAGGATCCTGGAGGTACAGGATCAATTGATCAATTGAAAGGTCTCTTTAAATCCTATCTAGTCTCTTTAAATCCTGTCTGGTCTGAGTCCAGGATACGTGTGAACATGTTGTGTAAATATAATCATTAATATGGTAATGAGTAAAGGTTGACCAGAAAATCTCTCCTAGGATTTATCTTGAGCAGTCACAGTATGTTTACAAGCAGCTTTACCTGTTTGCAATTCTATATATAAATGGATTACTTAACATATAGTAGCTCAGGCATTTAAAATGTCTCTTTCAACTTTATCTGGACAGATCTTTTAATAAAAGCAGTCACAGGAAATAGCCCTGATATTTCTATACCCGCCTCACAAGTAACTGAAAATTAAGCCACAGAGTTTTATATACCATAGGGTTAAATTCCAGTTTCTAAGAACAGTTACTAATGGTTTGTGGGTTTTAAATCTATTGGTACTTGAACTATTCTTAAACTGCAACCCCAGTTCAGGTAAAATGTCTATTTAGTAGGCAACACATCTTTTCCATAGGTTACCACGGTGTAACATCGATGCTTGCATTTGATAACTGAAAAGAAATACGGTATTAGAAGAAAGTAATAAAATCAAACGCATTAAGCAAATATGTAAGGAAAATAACTCGGTACTAACCTGTCCCCTTTCCAAATTTGAGTGTCTTAGTCTCCTTTTGCAGGAATCTCCGTGCTCTCCAAATACTGTGATAAATACATCTGCATCAGTCCCTGACGCAGGCAATGTTCCCGTATGAACACTGATCGAGTAAAGAACTTCTGTCATGAAAAGTCAGTAACACAAGATATTACCGAATCAGACTATTTAGCAATGTAATTACCAAACACTACAAACCAATTTATTTTAGGTAGCAGATTAATTTCAAGACCAAGGAAAGAAGTTATAGTAATTGACATTAATGTTCTATCTGAGTTTCATATAGGTTGCTAGCTACCTCACAGCAGCACTGTACAGCATTAGAGATGAAACGTCCATTATGAATCAATGCTACAATCCATGCTTACATTACAGAAAAATAAAATGTCATAGTTCTGGAGTCTTATCCAGTGGTCACTGAAATCAACTGAAAGAATCACACCGATTTTATCAGGCTTTGTAAAAAGCCTTGAATTCCTGTAGGACCTAAAGGTCTTAAATCGCGTTAGGATCAACTCCAACAACATTTTACCAAAGCAAAAAACACAAACAAAACAAATGAAATCCACTTTTTGTTCTTGATCAGATACATTCGGTTTGTCTGTCATTTTGATAATTATGGCCAATATCAATGAATATGTTCAGGAGAATTGGCTCAGCTATTCATACAGATATACATTGTTATTATTCTTCACCACAAAGGATGGCTTGCCATGAATTTTGGCTGATGAGTTCTACAGTACAGATTCCTTGAGGCAGCATGACAGAAGACTTTTTTTTATGGGTTCTGTAAGCTCTGTGAAGAATTAAATGTTATAACAGACTGTTAAGATATATTTCCATTTGAAGTCTAGCCTTCAGTTAGATATTAAATGCAAAAAGTTTTAAATATTTTATCCAAGACTTCTGTTCATAGAGTATAATGAATGAGAATTCTTTTCTAAATATTTTATAAAAAGTAATCAGAACAAAGGAAGATGTTATCATATTTTAAATACAATGACGAAATGAAACAGAGCTTATGGGGCACAAATGGGGCTTGAAGAAAATCTCGAAAAAAGATTGTTTTTTCTTTTTGTGATTTGTGCCATTATGACTTTGCACACGCCTTTTTCAAATCTGTGATTTAGTCCCTCACTGAGTGGAAATCAGTCATTTTTTGAAAATTTCAACAGAAACATATTAATTGGGCTTTGCGTATTTTTCAGACTTTCAAATTCATACTTAGCCTAGTGAAAACAATACGTACCAGTTGCTTTAAAACAGAAAAAAATGCTTTAACAATACACGTTATTAAAGACCCTATGTGATTTACACAGGTATGTTGAATGAATTTTAAAAAATATTTTGAGTGTTTTTTAATATTCCTACAATGCTTTGCAATCTTGACCATTGCGTTCATCCCATGAGGCAGTTCACAATTTTGTGTGTGTGTGTGTGTGTGTGTGTCTGCATTTGCTCAAGTGCTTATTTTTTAGTTCAGCAGCGTACCCCTGAGTGGTGGCTTGTCTGGCCTGACCGCTGCTAGCTCTGTCACAGTCTCAGATCCATCTTCTCCAAACAGACATTGGGCTTCAGTGTGAAAGCCCAACTCTTGCTTAGTGTCCAGGTCTTTTAGCTGAAGCTGCAGGCAGAATCAGAAGAACAAATTCATTTATCTATCTGAATTGTTTCATTTCTTATTTCCAACCCAAATGAAACTGACATTTCTTCCTATTGTTAATGCCTGCACACGCTTTACAAAAGCTACCCGATTCTGCATAAGAGCTGCAGTAGTTGCTGCAAGCCGCTGATTCTGCAGCCTGATGTTTACAGGTGTATTCTTCACTGCATATCGACACAGGCTTAGGACCCATTTGTAGAGAACCAATGAAGGATACAGGCTAAATTGACCTGTATATAGCTGCAATTTCAGAATGTCAAATGAATGAGTACAGCTACATCAATCTTAACAGGTATGCCCATTTTGCAAAAAACACTTGTTTTGCTGCTTTTTATTTGTTTACATGTGACTTGCTGTGTCTCAGCCAGGATTTTCAAAGTTGGCAGAAATTAGTTGTCCAGTGGCCTTTGGGCATCTCCGTAGAAATAAGTTATTTGAAGAATGAGTTCCAATAGAAGGTGTGAGCTTAGGTCCGGCTTCATTCCACCTGACTTTAAATACCCAGGGAGACTGAACAAATTAGGTTCCAAATTTGTGAACACTTTGTGTGCTCCCTCCAAAAAAACTGAGGAAGCACAGGCTTGGAAGCTGACCTACCCTAACTACTGACACAGTCAATGTGGAGATCAGAGTCACAGGAGGGCAACTCAGATCGCAAACTTCATCCTAGGTCAGGTTATAAAATACAGAATGACAAGCTATCAAGCACATGCAGAACATTTCTGGGAACTCTTATATGCAGGAGTGAACGTCATACATAGCTAATGACTAGAAGTTTGCAGAAATGGCTTTTTCAGCCTTGAGAATCTCTTTGTATAGAAATATTATATCCAAGACATTAAAAACAAAACAAAATGAAAACAAAAACTTAATTTCATCAAGACATTAAGTAAGTGAAATTATTAGGCAGGGATTCCCCAAATTACTGTGGTGACTTATTACCACTACTGACACCAGCGGCAGCAACAAAAGTTTGTGGCTCATTGTACAGGATACACATACTACCCTTTGGAAATCCTAAGTACAGATTTCCTTACATAGACTTCAAGTGCAAGCTTAGAAATGCATAAATATTTATATAGTTGAACTATATAATTGAAATTATTAGGAATTTGAGAGTTCCACTCTGAAAAATCTTATCAGACTATCTTGCCCTTGTGTTCCTAGAAATGTAATTACTGAACATTTTCCATTACTGCTTATGCTTTGTGCCCAGTGCTTCACAAGATCAGGCACAAAGCTTCCAGATAAAAGTAAACAATTCCCCATGACCATTTCCAGAATTAAACCATTAATTACTTGAATAAACAGTGTTTTTCTTTAGATAGTATTAAATTCCACTAAAATTGCAGACAGTTTACCCATTTTTTGCAATTGCAAGAACTGAATTTTCTCACACTACATGTCTAACTTCTCATACAAAAATATCCTTCCTAATTTCCATTACTATAAACATCCCTAACTAAATATCAATAAGTATCACAAACTCCTATCTGTATTAAAATTAGAGTAAGGGTTACCTGCATCTGCAGGCAGACGACCTGCAGAAACTGGACTCATAAAAATGAGATGTGTAAATTTATGCAGACTTTGGACTTAAAATAAAATGTACCTACAAATTCTTATTAGTTGTAAGTTCACATCTAAGTGTGAACTTTATCTCCAAATCATACCGTGTTTCTATATTTTATACAAAAGTAGAAATACTTCATATTTTATTTTGGAAAGTGCTAGAAACTCTATTTTTAAGCAAGTAAAAATTACTCATTCTATAGTACATAAACCTTCAAAAGTTACAGAAAAGACATACATTTTAGCTAAGGTTATATAATTTTCTACAGAACTGTGCAGAAAGCCGTAGGAGATCAACAGGAAAAACTCTGGTACTCTAAATCATAGAATCATAGAATCATAGGGTTGGAAGGGACCTCTGGAGATCATCTAGTCCAACCCCCCTGCCAGAGCAGGGTCACCTAGAGCAGGTTACACAGGAACACGTCCAGGTGGGTTTTGAATGTCTCCAGAGTTGGAGACTCCACCACCTCTCTGGGCAGCCTGTTCCAGTGCTCTGCCACCCTCAGGGTAAAGAAGTTCCTCCTCATGTTTAGGTGGAACTTCCTATGTTCCAGTTTGTGCCCATTGCCTCTTGTCCTGTCCCCGGGCACCACTGAAAAGAGCCTCGCCCCATCGTCCTGACACCCATCCTTTAAGTATTTATAAGCATTGATAAGATCCCCTCTCAGACGTCTTTTTTCCAGACTGAAGAGACCCAAATCCCTCAGCCTTTCCTCATAAGAGAGGTGTTCCAGTCCCCTAATCATCTTTGTAGCCCTCCGCTGCACCCTTTCCAGCAGTTCCCCGTCCCTCTTGAACCGGGGAGCCCAGAACTGGACACAGTACTCCAGGTGCGGCCTCACCAAGGCAGAGTAGAGGGGGAGGATGACCTCCCTTGACCTGCTGGCCACGCTCTTCTTGATGCACCCCAGGATGCCATTGGCCTTCTTGGCCACAAGGGCACATTGCTGACTCATGGTCATCCTGTTGTCCACCAGGACTCCCAGGTCTCTTTCCACAGAGCTGCTCTCCAGCAGGTCAGCCCCCAACCTGTACTGGTGCATGGGGTTATTCCTCCCCAGGTGCAGCACCCTAAAGCTGCTGTAAACACCGGAACAGAGAAAACAGAGAGGAGCAAAAGGAACGTAGGGGTTTTATCTCCTTTTTAGCCTTTGTAGTTTCATCTGTAATCCGTTTTTGTGAAATTTATGAACTTTGGCTATTATTTCTTTCACTTAAGGAGAAAGCAAGGAAGGGAATTCTTTTCAATTGGGGCTGGGTTTGACCATTGGTTCATAGTGAGTTTACACATACTGACTGCCGCCTGAAGTCTTTCTATTTCTATACAGCATCTCTGTTTTTTACTGCACTGAAAGAGTCTTATTAAAGTGAAACCAACTTGACACATTTTAGGTTATGCTTCCGTGTATAAATAATGTATAAACAGACATAATAAATGAGTAATAGATGCTATAAGCATACTACTGGCACAAGCAATAGATGTTATCACGGCTTATGTTGTGGGCTGTAAGTGCACCAGTAGAAGAGACTACATAGGTCTATAGCAACCTATTGACTTCTTGTAGGTTATAACAATTTATAGTAAATAAGCTTATTAGTAAATAAACCAATTATTAAATAACTTCTGAAGTATTTAGAAGTATGAACAAAAACCACTCAGCCATTTGCAAAGGCTTATCTTTGAAAAGAAAGCAAACTATTACATTTATGGATTTTCTGCCATATTTTGAGCCATCAGTTCTGGAGACTGAAATCTTATGTTACATAATCACAAAATGGATATAGAGAGGGTAGTGCTAACTTATTTTTTGGAATGCCTTGTGAAATGGCCTGGAGATGCATATTTAAAATGAGAAATTAGTTTTGCTTATCTATTCTTTCCATTCTGTAACCTAAACTGAGACAACAAAATTAGCTGACAACACATTTGGGGAGCAAATCTGAAGATAAACTCCTCCTCTATCCTCAGAAGAGCTCATAAATTCAGACTTAATGTTCCTTTAAGTACCATAAACCCATTCAAATTTTAGCCCAGAATGCAGCTGTCTCTAGCGTTTCCCAAGAGAACAGTTTCTGGACTGTATTCATTTAGGGACTCATCCTTTGATATTTTAAATCCATAGTAGGGTTAGTTTAAGTATTTCCCCAAGGCCCAAGTATTTTCAGGCCCAACACCCTTCTATTCAATCTTCCTGCCCACCCTGTGGAAAATCTGGTTGAATTATAAGATTGACAGCATTAAGTCATTTCTCCATTGCATTTTATGGGAGATCTTAAGTACATATTAAACGAGAATCAGATATTTAAGGCCCACCGATGACTGTGTTGTAACGAATGAATACTGAAGTATCAGCTTAATTGGTTTCCACAAGTAGGTTGTTCTGTGTCAAGAGACGGTCGGTATTTCCATGCAGGGATTAAGATATACTAACATTAGCAGAAAACACTGCCTTCCAGGTCGTGATGAGCTATGCAGAATGTATCTGCACATCAGTGAATAGGTACAGCTATAGGCACTTCAGCAAGCGCAAACAAGGTAGATCTGCCCACAAAGAGATCTGGAAGCTGTAGGCAATCATCTGAAGGTACCAGGTAAATGAGCGAAAAGATACATGACCTTGCTAGTGTGGTGCAAAGCAAAGCTAACAATCTGTCTCCCAACAAAAAGATATTTACTGACATTATGAAGAATACAAGTTGATATGTAGTGTAGAATAGAATACCTTGTGAAGTTTAATTCCTCTTCCCAAGCACGGACCAGATAACACAAAGGAAACTTTCGTTATATCTCCAATATCACCAACAGTCAGCTGTTAGAAAAAAAAAGAAAAAAAAAATTAACTATATGTTGTATGCAGCAATTTGGATGACATACTTTAAGGGCAGGTGAAAAGATAGATAAAATAGGTAAAGATACTAGTCAAGGAAATTAATGTTAGGGCAAGGAAGTACCATTGAGATTCAGTGTTAATTTGTACTCACATTTGTACTATAATTTATATTTAGTTTTAACTGGGAGAATTGGCTGCAGAGCCTAGGCCAACATATGAAAAGCCAGAAAATGATTCTGTATTTCTGGTCATATTTCATATCATATTTCTGATACAGAAATATGATTCTGTATTTCCAAGCCAAATTCATATTACTATTTTTTTCTCTTTACTTTCCTATTTACCTCCTCTCCATCACATCTTTATTCTCAAACTTGAACTGAAATGTTGAACTCAAGATGATTTTTAGCCCTGGCTATTGGTTGTGTTCTCAGTTATTTTAGCACTCAAAAGAAAGGATGTCTGGTTTCCATACTCATATCATACATTGCTGCTTGTGGCTTTTCATCTCACAGCAGTTAAGCAAGCGATGTTTATATTGCCTTTTTGCAAAAGATGGGTTATGACTTTTTTTCCGTGTTTGAGAATAAAA
This sequence comes from Chroicocephalus ridibundus, assembly GCF_963924245.1. NCBI lineage: Eukaryota > Metazoa > Chordata > Aves > Charadriiformes > Laridae > Chroicocephalus > Chroicocephalus ridibundus. The sequence goes on along the minus strand of NC_086285.1, from coordinate 126,695,968 downwards.
AACTTATGAAAGGGGTGACCCAGGTTCACACACTTGTCCAGAAGCTGCCATTAACTTCATATGCAAACTACAGAATTGATATTTGCCCAGGACCAAGCTCATAGTAGTGAGACACGGATTAGTTGAGGTTTGAGAAGTAAAGCATAGAGGAAGTATGGAATAGCTTCGTTATTTACTGCCTTACTGTTAAGACCTACTAGTCTTAATTCAAAGTTAATGAGGCTTTTCATGTCCAAGTTGTCATTTGCTCAAGAGAGCTTTCATAAGTGATATACATTAGCCCACATGTGAGAAGTTCTCCAAGTGCTGTTTATTTAAGACATGGAGGTATAAACATCAACTCTGAGAAAAAATAGTTCCACACAACTTCACATACATCAGCTACAACCCTTACTTTACTGAAATTATTTGGTAAGATTTGTGTGAAATAAAAAAGAAACCTACTAAAAATGGATTATTGTTCAGATTCTGAACTTTCTGTGCAGGGGATTTCCCTTTTCTTCCAAATACGACAACTTGAATATCAGGAACATCTTCTGGTACTTGCATACAGTGCACCCACATTTGCCATCGTCCTCTGCTTTTAGTATCAAAATTTTTTGTGAGAAGAGATGTCACGGATGTTTCTGCATTGGAAACAAACATATATTCAGAGTCCATGTCTAAGGCAGCATAAGCCAAAAGATACAAAATTACGTCGGCTGGCAGTGCTGGACCTAGCACAGGCAAGTAAGGCAACAAAGCAGCAAAACCCCCATTACTCATTTAACCCTGTGGAGGTGTAGAAAACCAGGCCAGCAGCTTCATGAAGCCATGTCACACTTGTGCAGGGACCATGCTTATCTCCTCTGTACTGTTCCATTGACAGGATACATGCTGCCAGCACCGGGAGACTCTTTCAATATTGCCATTTCCATCTTCTGCATCCCAGGCATAATTTCTTGTTCCTTGTTTACAGAAGATATGATTCACCTTGGTTCAGGCTCCAGCCACTCCCCATTGGGGTGCCAATGCTCGTTTCAGCTAACATTGTGAAGTAGCCTCGTGCTAGCTCTGTTCTGCTCTGCCATGCAATAGGATTCATGCAAATCAAGGGCATTTCTGCTGGTTTTACCTTTGAGTGGAATTGCCACTTCTACAAAATCTTTCTTGGAGTGTTTATTGATCCAGTCGTTGTGAACAAAAACATGTGCAGAAAAAGGGTAGAGGACTTCTTTTATAACAATTTTTTCCAAGAACCACTCATCTGATTGAAAATAAACAGAACATTCTTAATTTATACCTTTTAAGCAACAAAATGTTCTGCCCGTGCAGTCATAAGTTTCTATCTTTAGAAAATCAATAAAATGTTTTCTTTTGCAGGACTTCTTAGGCAAATGAGACTTCTGAAAATATACTGGCTGTGTGTGTATGTGTTTCTGTCTGTTCCTCTAGAGTCCAAAATATTTGATATAGTGAAGAAATCTTAAATTTTCACAGACCTTGTGAAAATAAACTTAGGGATAGATTTAATGTAATGATCTATTAGTGCTCCAAAGGATGGAAAAAATTCTGTATGAGATCTCTAGACACAAGAAGTGCCTGATAGGAAATGATATTATAAACGTCCTATTTATAGGATCGAGACTTCTACCACATTAGCCACCAGAAAATCCACTCAACACAAAACTTAATTTCTGGTGAGGTTCTGTGCTATCTAATAAGGCACAAAGTTCAGCTGAAGGCTTTCTCTTGATTGAGGTCATTGTGATGATTCTCTGGAAACAAAGTGATTGAAGACTCAGACATTGGAGTCTTGGTAAGCTTGGTTATACTCCAAGTCTTGGTGAAGTTAATGAAAGTTTGATCATTCATTTCAACGTTACCATTTAGGAAATAAATGGGAAATCCTCAAATCAGTTTTTCTTTTCAAGTTTGAGTTTAACCTACAGGGTCATCTTATAGTCTTGTTTTTTGATAAGGATAAAAGAAAAAGAGACTCAGTTTATCATGCTCTGGAACAATCATATCTCCATTATCAACATTATCTGCAGAAGTAAGATGTCTGTAGACTCTGCTCTGTTGCCTCTAAAAACTGCCAGGCCAAAATTGTAGCCAAAATAGAAGAAAATATCAATTCATGATGTTTCTTGCTGTTGCAATTTTCTTTAACTCCAACAGCTGCTGTTTGGAAAGAGGACAAGAAAAAAAATGCTGCAGGAAGTGCAGCCTTTTCGCCTGCTACTCAACTGCACATATCCAGAATCCCTTAAAAAAGAATATATTTCTAATGGGTCAGAAGAAAAAAAGCCAGAACAGCCTTTCTTCCATGTTCCACTTCCTAATCTGATGAACTGATTTTCTGTGCTTATCTTTACCTAGAAGAATTTAGTCCTAAAAAAAAAAATTGTCCATTGTCCAAAAATGGAAAGGAAGAAAAAATGTCAAAAATTGCAAAAGCATGATGTCATATTGCTTCCTGAAAACCAAAACTTTTTGGACTGTAGTCACAAATACATAGTAGCTTTTATGGAGAAAGGTTTCACACATAATTTTACCATTTTACAGTGTCACTACATTTGCTGCGAATCCTTTGCATGTTTTAGTAAAACTAAGCTGAGTAGTTGACATGTATAGTCCAACCGAAATAATGAACAGCAGAAAATTGAGGCCAATTTTAAATTTTCTAGAACTTTTAAAAAACGCTTTTGATTTTTAATCTTAAAGTTAAGCTATTTCTGAAGTTCTGGGATTTACTAAATGTGATAATCTGTATTATTATTACTGTACTTGAACTGAAAAAATTGCTGACCTTTTTTTAGACTCTTAAATCCAACAAGAACTTGGTTCAACTTGCCAAGGTATACTGCTTTGATTTTGAACACATCCACCTGTAATACGAAAATATTTAAATAACATTTTAGTTAAACTTAATATGTATCCTCTTTTGAACATTTATCAGTTTAGCCTTGTGTGTCATTGCTTTGTATCTTAATGGAAGCAAATTGATCTTGTTCATGCTGTTCTGTTGTCTTTGAATTCATAATTAAACATTACATGCTATAACTGATATTTTCTGATCCAATGAATATTATGAATTATGATTTTCAAAATCTTGCTGTATTTGATATGAAGTAATTTTAGAAACATCAGATACACACACTAGCAACAAAGTGCTTCCTTCCTTCACGGAATGAAATAGCCAAATCAGATCAACTACTACCTGTGTCAAAACTACTATCTATTTCATCCAGAACCAATGAAAGTGATAAACAATAGGTGTCTAATAATTCTCAAAATATGAAGCAATTTCATTTTCACTAAAATTCACAGTTAATTTAGTGGCAATTAGGCAGGAAAATGGGAGTCAAGTGAATAGTATCTGGGAAGATTTCAACCACTTTGTTATTGGGAAAAGGATTTTTCATTGAAGCCATCTCTGTGATAGGTCAAATTCTCCACATACAACAGACTTGCATGATGAATAGACCTCATGTAATCTTCCCTTTTTTTGCTACTGTAAATCTTTGTACTATGTTCATCTCCTTGGCATATACATGTTTGTCGTCTTTTTGGTGCAGTCATCTTCGTTATCAATAGGAAAACTCACATAAGTATGCACACTGACACTGCGATTTGGAAACATACTATTCATGAATTGATTCATCTACTCTTTTGGGAATCCAACTGCAGAATAAAATCTCCACAAGTAAACCTGTTTTATTTCTTGTGACTTCAGGAGCTAATTGGTTGTAGACAGAAGCAGTTGTCTTGGAAAGACTGGGTTGAAAATGCAATTTGAAGACAGAAGTTCAGGACCAGTTTGGGGGTTTGAAAACAAACAATAAAAAACTTGTATTGTTCCCACAGTTGCTGCCAAGTACGATGACTTACAGAAATTCATGCTACCTGTGAGAACGACATTTATCACAAGAGTCATATAGAAAAAAAGAACAAAGACTAAGAGCAGAGAATTAGGCATTTGAGAGCAAGTTGGAGCAAAGAGAACTGTGAGAGAATGAATACGCAAACAGTTGTAACCTGCAATCTTTTCTATAAAGAAGAAGATTAGGGGCCTATAGCCCAGGATATAGAAAAGCCCTTTAGAGTTTCAGACGAAGGATTTAGCCTCCCACACTGGCACATTCAAAAATTGACACGTAATCTGGATTATACAGAAAAACTTCTTGTGAATTTGCAGATGAGTTATATTTCCACTGGAATGAGTATTCACAGAAGTCAATTGTATTGTTTGCGTATTTTTCTCTACAAGTTTTATTCTTAAAATTTAACACATATTCTTACAAAATAAAGAATTAAAAAAAAGCTCAGGACAGTTCAGTTTTTTGAAAGAAAAGGTATCAGTCCCTCTCTCAATATGTACTGATACCTTATCCATTGTAGCAAGCAGTCTTGCTGTTCAGATTTCTCTATGGTATTATCTTTAAGACATATTATCTATAACTATTATCTGTATCACCAAAAAGATTAATCTGTAACGTTTCCTAAATTACTTCTTGAAGCCAGATGAGCACTACTATCCTGTCATTACTATTTTCAGTTATAGCTATCATTTTGATCAGTTCTTGACAAACATGACATTGGGCATGCACATCCTCTTCCATGATGGAGAAAGAAAATACAGGAATACAAAGGACATAATGACTAAGAAAAATTTAGTTTGGTTTTCATGCAAAAACCAATGTGTCTTCTAGAATCTTTAGAAGTGAAAAGAAAAGCAGATCAAATAAACAGAGGCAAGTTTAAAGAATAAATGAAGCATAGTGCAAGCAGATTTCCCCAGATTTCTACATCAGAGAACAAACTAACCTGGGCTGGCTGGCAGCAATGAAATACTCCCTCCTGTCCTCCCCAAAAGAAGATGTCTATGTACTTTGCGACGAATTTATGATTCTCTTAAAACAAAAATAAAAAATCTTCCAAACCTAAACTCAGAGCAAACAGCAGGGTCTAGTAAAGTATCAGATAGACATTTCCTTTTGTTCTGAAATAGATATTTCCTTTTGATCTGAAATTTGTTTTAGTTACTTTGTTCTTATGCCAATAACTACTCCAGGAATTACTCTTCTAGGAAAAGCTCTTTAAGCCTCAAAAAGCAAGAATATGTTTACCATGTTTAAAAGCAATAAGTGTGTGGGAGAATTGGAAACATGAAGAAATAAAACTCTGCTTGTAACACTGACATTAGTGTTCAGAAAAGTTAACAAGAAAAGGTCATGGTCTGAAGTAGGTACAAAGGCAAGATATCCTACAGAGATGTTATCAGTTCTATCAACCAGGCGTATTTTAACAAAGAACTAATACCGCCCTGGCCTTAAAAGTCTGTAATATTAAAAAAGAACTTTTAGAGTATATTTAGTCCAACTCAACATTACTCCATCAATTTAACTGTTTCACTGTTGCACAATGTTGAGGATGTTTAAAAGCAGCATGTTACCTATGGAGACAATCACCTCTTAGTTACAAGAGAAAATTATGTCTATATGGAATATAAAACATTAGTATTTTTGATACTCTGTCTATGAAAGGTTTTACATAAACATAAGTTTTATCAAAAAGACACTCACAGATCCAGTTACATTTTTCCTCATTCTTTTACCTGTCCTCTAGCAAAAGTGATCAGGCTGTTTCTTGAGTTAAGCCATCGTTTTCCCGAGTCACTCTTTTCTCCTTGTATACAAAGATAGGCCTCACCAGTGGCATCTGCTTTCTTCAAGTCTCCCGTGTGCATATGGATTGCATATTCTACAACTTCAGAAAAAATACACATACAAAAACCAAAAGTCAGCAGGAGCAAATGATCCCTGTCTTCTTACCCAGCATCTGCATTATGCACCAAACCCTGGTAGAAAGCATTGCAAATTTTGTCTGAATCCCATACTGCGTCACAGAACAGGGATCACAGGTCTCTTCAGCCTTGGTGACATACATAAGCAAAATACATTCCTGCTGCATCACTCCCTGTTTGGCAATCCAGAGAATACAGATTTGTTCCGCCCTAACACCAGTCTCAGAAAATCAGCACTACTGGCTGCTGTTTGGGGCACAACATCTCCTGTGTCCTGCCCCCTTCCCCTAAGGTAGGGAGTCCCTTTCTAAGAAATACTTCATGTTTACATGCTCTTTGGGAAGTCTAAGTTCTGCCCTCTAAGACTATTTACTCATTTTTCTTTGTTCCTTCCTTCCCTCTGTGTGTATCATCTTCTCTTTGAAATGAAATGGGAGCTTACACTCATAAAGTGGCTTAGAAGAAAGCTGCGACCTGATTGTCTTAAGCTTTAAACTCATGCAATTATCTCCCCATGAAGGAACACATCAGGACTATCAAGCTTGCTCACTAGTCAGACCATAATGTTATTACAATGTTCTTGAAGTTAAAACACATTAATGTGAAACAGAACTAATGAATTAAAAATTCTTTCATCGGCTTTAATATATAAATAGAAAAAATCTTCATAATTTATATCGGTCTCCAAAGAACCTGCCATGTACTGTACAATAACCCACAAATACAGATCAGCCAAGTGAAATTTGAGTTTAAGGGAAAGCATTCCAGATTTTCTCAGCTGCGGTAATAGTATAGCGATTAGAAGAGACACCTGTGGCCACCATGTGGAGCTTCTGCTTCCTTGCTTCTTTCTGACACTTTATACAGAGGAGTGATGCAGGTGAGACCAGATTGCATTAACTCTGAGGAAACTTCATAGAAAACTCCTACATTCATTTTTAAATGACCTATTTTAGTCTATTTTAGTTTATAATGGAAACAAGGAAACACTTAAACAGAAGCAGGTCACAATCTCAGTATTCATGGTTATTTGCATCATTTTAGCAAGAAGCCAGGAAAAATAAGGTTTTCTGGGGGCTCGGTTTGTTTTTCCTTTAGTGTTGTAAGTCTGCTCTTACTCAGATTACAATAATAAATTTGTGCTCATTGGTATAATGCCGGTGCTGTCACTTCAGTAATCTAACTTCGGTGGCTATATTAGGAATATGATCTTTATGTAGTCAGCAGGAAAAGGCAAGTGCTGTAGAAAACACCCATGATGGTTTCCCATATATTCTAGGGATAGATACTAAAAGTTAGGAGTCTAAACTTAGACGGTCTGCACGTTCCTCTGCTTCCAACCACAAGCATCATTACTTTGGCTTAAGAAAAGAAGCCATTATCCTGCAAGAGCACAGGTTTGTAAAACACATCTTTCTAATATTTTTCAGGAGGAGGAAACCATTTTATACACTGTAAAATGCAAAGTCACATTCCGGATTGAGTAATAAGCAATATGCACACATACTAAGCATGTATTCAAGAATGCATCTGTCATCTCTTGAACTTTTTTTGTCACAAGCTTCAAGACCGACATTTTTTATTTTTTTTTAAGGGCTGAGCACCCTTAAAATCCAACATTTGGCAAGTACTGAGCTATCTTTGACTACTCCAAACGATTCAACTCCAACTCCCACAGCCTTCATTGCTGCCACAGTAAAGCAGATATAGACAACATCTAGACTATGTGACAGCTACATGCTGGAGAAAATCTTCCAGCTTCACTCTGCCGCGTGTTCCTACCTGGGACCTGGCTGGCTGTACAGCACCTGCTTTCCTGGGAAACACGTGTGTGTGAAGAAGGGAAATGGTGCTTTAGACAGACATGAAACCAAGGAGCAAATGAGAAGGACAATTAACAATACAAGCCAGAGAGCACTGAAATTCACATTATTCAAGTCTGAAATACGTATTTCAGTCTAAACTACATCACAGGATACACAAATATCTGAGTATAGATCTTGGAAACACCTGGTATTTTCAGCACGGTTTGCTTCTTGAATCAAATTTATTCGAAGGTAGAAATGGCCCAATTTAGCCAAACTGTACATCCTTTAAAAAGATATAATTATGAGAAATTTCTGGTACGTTTGAGAATGATTGTTAGAATCCAGAAGCTAAGGCTGTCATTTATTTTCATGCGTAGGTGATAGGAAAACAGGCAGGGGAAAAAAAAGTGTTCTGAGGATATTTATTTTTAAGCTTTTCTTACAGCTCTTTTCACAAGTTGGTGCTATTCATATTGAGTGTTATAGCAAAAGGCCTGAATTCAAATATTGTGATATCTTATATAGCTATTTCTTTGTATGTCTAAAATTAAAAGGTCACATCACTGGAACAAGGGTCCTAAAGGGTGGGTTTGCATACTGATTGAGAAAATTAATATCTAAAAGGATTCATTAAATAATAAAGGCTGTATCAGGCTGCTAATAAAAGTGTGCTCATTGCTATAAACTTCTGAAATGTCTTTGTTTCTCTTAATCTTTTACTACATGGGGGTGATACCTGAAAAAAACTGTTTTCTGAAAAGTAACTTTATTTCACTGCAACACTATTTTGCTTTGCTACAGGGACTTCCCCTGGGATATTTTTTTTTTTTTATCATGTAAACCAAGAGCTGGGAAAGTATTTGTAAATGACAGCATCGCTCATGTTTGACGATAAGAAGTAAATCGAGAGTTTTTCTAGAATGGGGCCCTAATGTATCTCATCTCTTTCTTCAAGGTGGTTAAATATGCGCTGCCTGGAGAAAGACAACATAACTGCATTAAAACCGGTGTAGTGACACAGACTTGCTCTTGCTGGAGATCCAGATAGTTGAAAGTAAATGAGCTGTCCAGGTGACTCTTTGGCATTTAGCCAACGGCATTTTTGCTTTTAAAGGAGTTAGGATATGAAGGTAAGACTCTGTGTTATTCATCTAGAGTGTTGCCTTGCCCATATACCTCGTTCGTATAAGCAGATTTGTTGAAGTCAAAAGGCTACTTGCGTGAATAAAATCAGAAGAGTTTGGTCTGAAGATCTGATCACTTATGTAGGATGGATTAGAAATCACAGTGCTCACAATTATCTTTACTGCTTTTGTCCGGAATCATTTGTCTACTTAACCATGGGCTTGGCTTTACGCATACAAGTAATACTCAAAGGTGACAGACACTGAAAATTAGAAACATACCTAATGTTTGTTGAGTCAGTATTTTCAGGTGAATCTGCTGAATCTATTGATGCATAATCTAAAGCTCAGTGTAGTCACAGCAAAAGGACTTCCACTATTATAGGTGAAACAAAAACATACAAAGTAACCCCAGCGAAGGAAGGCATAACACAGGAGATGATGGGAAATGGGGTAAAAGTTCTTACGGTGAGTTTGGGACCATTATCACTCTCAGATGAACAACATACCCCAACAAAAATCTACTGAAATAAGATGTTCAATTCAACCTTGCTGTCCTTTTCTCTTCCCAATCCTATTTATAAAAGTTCTGTTTCAGATGTAAGCCAACATAGTGTGAAACTGAAAGTGATCACCTAGTGCCCATTAAAAAGGGGGGAAAAACATGAATTAAAGATAGGACAGAAGGTGTTGCTTTGAATTTGCCTTTTTTTGGTGGTTGTTGAATTTACTATGTACTATGTATTCCAATATCATTTATTGTTATAATTCAGTAATATTTGCCCACAGAACTCCCAATAGCCTTTCAAGGCTGAACAGTTTAAATGATACAATCACATCCTTTCTGAATATCAGAGGCTTCGTTTTACACCACTGTGAATTTAGCTTTGTAATGAAATGGGGCAATGCAGGTAATTTTTCCAATAGGGGGGCAAACAGTAAGAGAAGCTGATGGGGAGGAAATGAGCTGTCAAATGAACTCCTCTTCCTCCTGTTGGAGCTCTCAAGACTGTTTCTTTTACTGCTATCCTCTGTAGATTGTCAAGTTCTCCATGGAAAAGTGGGAGGGATGAGAATGCAAGTGGAGCAGTGTAGGGTGCTGTATTTCAGAGCTGTTGGATATAGCTGGCAGGGATTTTTTTTTCTTAGGCTTCTGCAAAAATTCTACTCTACAAAATAGTAAAATAAATAGAAAAAGGAGATATGGGGAATGAGTTTTCCAGAGATTATTGTCACAATTCCTCATTGAATCAGTTTTGGTTTTAAACGAATGTTAGGCAACTAAGAATCAAAGATGAGAAGAGTAAGCAGGGATATTTTTTAAATGTTCATTTGGTTCTGTGGCAAAAAAAATGTGTAAAACTAAATTTGATGCCTAATTTATCACATAAGAAGTCTCAAAACATTAAAATCACCCTTTCTGTGAAATTAAAGGTTTGGGACAAGATCCTCAATTGATTCAGCCACACAGCTAATACGCTCAAGACAGTAGAGCAAATCATTTTATGCCTGTTGAATATCTGATCTTATTAATCTAGTCAGAAGTACAGGGTTCATCTAACCTACGCAACGGAGTGTAGTAGAAAGATGCCTGAGCGAGGAGGAATTTGAATCAGTAAATGCAGGCAGAACAGCATGACTCGCTTCACCATCTCTAGGCCTGAGCCAGTGTGGTTCATGCTAGTTTGGTGCCATGCTTGAGCTAATAAGCCCAACGAGTCAAAAGACTCCATTAGCCCTCTGTGCTTGAACACATCATGGTACACTACTACATAATAACGATCTATTGTGATTAACAAAGCAGTGGAAATGTTATGCTTTATCTATTAATTACAAAAAACATGAAGTTGGGTGATTTTTAATAAATGTTTGTTAATACAGATGTTTCTTAGCACAGATGTTAAGCACTTAAACCCCTCAAATTCTTATGTTATCGGACTTTACTGGGGAAGCGAGGAGGAACAGGATGTCAGTAGACTCCAGACAAAAACCACTTCATTTGCATCGCAGGAGCCTAATGTCAGCCAAAAGAGGCCAGTTCACAAATGGTCTTAAAAATCCTTTAGTAAAGAGAAGGTAACAATTTTCTTCAGTAGTTATTTTGAGAGCTACATGTTGCAAAGTTCTTACTCTAGCTTCAAATAGCTCCTATTGCTGTATGACTCCTGGTGCACGCCTTCAACTGCAGTCACAAATAGTGGCATTGTAAAAATCATCAAGACATTATCTAGAAATCGTCAAAGAATATGCAGTCTAATAGCAAGCATTTCCAAAATGTTAATTGTTATTGTGTGCACTGACTTCACCCCAGTGTGTTAATATGCACATCAATCATAGAACCTTCATGGTTGGAAAAGACCTTTGAGATCATTGAGTCCAACCATACACACACACACAAAAATCAAACCAAACCAAAACAAAACCAAAAACCAACCAAACAACCTACAATCTCTGCCACTAGAGCATGCCCTGAAGCACCACATCTAGACGTTTCTTTAATATCTCTAGGGATGGTGACTCAACCACCTCCCTGGGCAGGCTGTTCCAGTGCATGACCACTCTTTCAGTAAAGTCATTCTTCCTAATATCTAACCTAAACCTCCCCTGCCGCAACTTCAGACCATTTCCTCTGGTCCTGTCATTATTCACCTGGGAGAAGAGGCCAACACCCACCTCTCTCCAACCTCCTTTCAGGTAGTTGTAGAGGGCAATGAGGTCTCCCCTCAGCCTCCTCTTCTCCAAGCTAAACATGCCCAGCTCCCTCAGCCTCTCCTCATATGACCTGGTCTCCAGACCCTTCACCAGCCTGGTAGCTCTCCTCTGGACACGCTCCAGCACTTCAATGTCCCTCTTGTACAGAGGGGCCCAGAACTGAACACAGTACTCGAGGTGAGGCCTCACCAGTGCCGAGTACAGAGGCACCATCACTTCCCTGCTCCTGCTGGCCACGCTATTCCTGATACAAGCCAGAATGCTGTTGGCCTTCTTGGCCACCTGGGCACACTGCTGGATCAATGTCTTGCATAGAATTACCACAGAATTCATAAAAGAAATTAATCCATGTCTTTTAGTCCAAAGTCCAAAACGGTGCATGACAAATAATTTGGCCCATGATACAGGTAGGCTACAATAATGTGCTCACAAACCCTAGGATGGACAGACTAAAAAAAAGAAATGAAAAAAAATTGCTTCTGTGATACTAGCTAGTATCCAGAATACAAATTCAGCTCTGAGATAATCCCACAGAACCTAACAAAATTATGCAATAGAATCATTTGACCTTGTATTTTTAACATCATTGTATCTGGTGTATCTGGGGAGCTACCTACAGTGTGGGCTTGGGCACTCACTTTTAAGAAAAAATATTCCTACAGATAGAAGAAAAAGCAATTTCAGAGATTCACGTGTAAATTTTGTTTGTTTTTTTTCTTTTTCATTTGTTTACTTTTAATTATTAAGAATAATAATGATAGCTAATATGATAGGATTTACTGGGCAACGAAAAATCATACTCAACCCCCACCATATGAGGTGGGATATGCATGAGACACGGACAGAGGACACATTAGAGCTCAAGAAGAAATGAAAAAACATGAAACAAGTGTGTTTGTAGATGCAGGGAAAAACTGGGAGTGGCCACTGCTTTTAACAAAGGAATTGCAATTTTCCTGAAGATTGCAAATTAGCATAGACATGTATTTTTGCTTTGCTAAATCTCATGGAATCACTTAGTTTAGAATAGAAGTAATTATATCAGTATGCCCTTCCTTACAACCAGGCAATTGACAATTACTGATAAAGGTTACTATTTATTTGGATGCTTAGTTTTTAGCATTTACTTTACTTCCTTTAAAGCTATATACCTGTTGTTTTCTTGATTGACACAATTCAAAATTGTTCTTTTGTCATTATTCTATCAAGACATTCATTGAAGACATCTCCATAAATGGATGTCTCTCTCGGAAAATTAATGAGAGCAATCACATAAAAATGAATGTTTTTTTTCTCTAGTAATCAAACTGGAATACAAGTAAGAAGCTGACAGAAATTTTAGACTGAATTAGTATTGGGGCTACAAAGAATGAGACTGATATTAACACTTCCAGTTATAGATCACTGGACTCCACTAAATGGTTTGTAAGGAGTTTCCTAGGTTAGTGGATACTACCCATCTATGGAACAATTTTTGAGGGAGAGTACATGCACATCTTTTCCCAAGAAACTTTCTAAGAAAAAACACCTTAACTTCCTAATATACCGCAAAACTGAATTGCTTTACAAATCAGGATAATGCTGTCTGACAGTATCTCCATTTAGTTCTTAGGGGTGCATTCTAGAATTCTTTTTGTTCAAATTTCTGGAGTTTTTATATGTAGTTAAGCATTTAGAAATTTTGAATTCTGAAAATAATTACCAATACTTGCAATTTTTCCCAGTCATTGATAAAGAAATTGGGGCAATAGAGCTTTTTAACAAGCTCTAGATTTACTATATTCAGCATTGTACATCTTGCATATATTACATCCAATATCCAATGTTATTTTGAATCTGACAGATCAAAACCCTAAAATAACAATTTTTTCATTAAATGAATACAGGGCTACTAATTGCTTAAAATTATGCAACCCCGCACAAAACCAGAGATTTAAAAGGTCTTCAGTGTTCTGTTTGTTCAAGTTTCAGCTTTAAATGGGATGAAAAATTTAGGAAAATCTCCTTAGAGAATAGCATGCAAAAGCTCACATGGAATATTTTATTCCTTTTCCTGGGCCGCTTCCATCTTTTTCTATTAGTTTCTGCTTAAGCAGAACACTCTTTGTACTATAGCCTCTAGCAATAAACCTCTTAACTGTCACTAAAAGCTTCAATATATGATCTTTACTATCCCCATCAATCCTCTTTTATTCTAATGAGCTGGATAGATGGGAAGCCTGTTCTTAAATAGCTAGTGATCAAGTTATCTGTATGGAATTGGTTGTTTCTCTCCGTATTCCTGGGGGGTTGGGAGAAATCACTTCATTATCTCTCTGGCATCATACAATTCACACGTGTTACTAACAGCAGAGAAACATGCAACTTACTATACATTTTTGTAGAATATTACTTGCTGTGCTATTTCTCCTCAGCATCAATAAATTACTAGTGCAATTGAAATTCTTGGATATCTCTTTGCTTGCTAATTGTAACACATTTTTAAAATTCTGTCTCTGTCTTGTAGGGGGTCTTTGCAATTCTTTCATTCTTAAAAAAATTACTATGTTTCTAGGTCACATACATTTCTTTATGAATCAAAGATTTAGGTAATATCACACAGTAGATGATATTTTGTATACATCTTCAGCTGACGTAGCATTAATTTAAAGAGATAATAAGTAATCAAGTGCTAAAACTGGAACATCATCTAACATGAAAGAAGCCAAATCCTGTGTTTGGTGGTAGCAGTTACAGCATCTGTCATAATCCTGATAGCAATGATTTCTGTTTTTTCAGCTTTCTTTTGTGATAAATGCATGTGCAAAACCATCATATTCCTTAATATCAAATTCTTGCGGAATCCTCACACAGTATTTTAGACCCAGAAGAGATATACTGGTATTCCAGTGACAGATCCTGACCCCAATAACAAAAAAGGACTTAGCTTACCAGGCAAAGGCTCCTGATCTGCATAGAGAGCTGGCAGTTCCACACATTTGTCTTCATTAGGGTTGAACCAGCAGTCAAAAGCTAAATACATCTCTTCGTTTGTGCCTGTGTGCTTCATATGCAGTAAATCTAAGTGCCATGGCTGTTCTAGCTCACGATGTGGGCCAGTTACCTGAACTTTGTATATGGACCCAATATTTGCCAGTTCATCCTATGTGAGCAAATAGAGAAGATGAAATGGATCTCATTGTAATTGTGCCAGATCAAGTGTAGTTGACAGTTGTATGCAACAGTTGAACAAACTTCAGTAGTTAAAGAACGGGGGCAGATTTATAACTGCTACTATTTTTCCCCTTTCTAATCCATACAAAATTGATTTACTAACGTGAATGAGGAGATGGAATCCCTGAGTTTTGATATCAGGGAATGAGTGATGGCAGTCACTGCTGGAATTTGTACACGGAACAAGGCACAGTGTTCATACATATCACACTGATTCAGTAGACTATTTGCAGGCACAGAAGCTTTAGTCAATTCTAAAAATTTTGAACACTATTAGAAATATTTTTTGTCACTTGTGGTATAAAAATGGTGCAATTAACTATAAATTTGGAGGAGAATTAATTCAATTTTGAGGAAACATCCAAGAGATCCTCCATCTTCACCCTAAATCATGTTTTCATATAGAAGCTGTCCATTAGAATTTTCCTTTTCTTAGATTCATTCTTGAGAAAAAATCCCCTAGATATACTGGGGATAGTACAACATCTCTATGGCCATCGCCTGAGTAAGTTAAAGTAGAGGAGGCCTTAGATAACTGTAATATTTTTTTTTAAACCAATTGTTTTTCCCTGTAAGGGAAAAAGAAGGGAAAAACAGAAGCTGTCTTTTCCTCTTTCTGTTCTCTACTTCTCATATTCTTTCCCCTTCCGCTTTCATTTCAAATACTGGCCAACTGGAAGTGCATGTGACCTGACTTCAGCCTTTCCTCTGAGAAGACACTTCCAGTTTCATACTATTTCTTTGTATTTACCAGAGGCTATTGGAAATAACTTGGATCATGTTTATGGCCTAGGCTCGTCAGCTTAGTTCCTCTTTCATCAAAGAAAAAAGGAACACCAAAACCCAGCCAATTATTTCTTTAGCTCAAACATTAAGTTCAATTTATGTGACTAGTAGAAAGAAGAACCAGGAAACAGATTCTTCACTCACAATTCCAAGACTGCTTTCTGATGAACCCCAAATGAAAAGTCACATATTTTCACATGCTCTTTGAGCTTTTTGACAGGGCTGTCTTCATGCCCTTTTTTTTTTTTTCCTGATTTTTCTCTTGCTACCTGCTTCTACAGTTCCAGCAGTCAATCCTGAAGAAACATCTTTCACGACGTGGCTTCATGGACATAATTCTCTGATAGAAAGCTGGTTTGTGATGTTCCCACTTCCCTGTCTGCCCACTTGCCTCAGTCCTGCCTTACATTTTGTTTCTGCAGCCGCAGGATGAACCAATCAAGGTTAAAACAAAGGCTGAGGAACCAATCAAAGTTAAAACTTCCAGTTTTCTCACAGGCATTAGCCACTTCCTCAAAACCCACAATGGACAACAGAAGGATGGAACAAGCATTACAACAACGGGACAAGTAGTAGTCACACTTCCCCTAAATATTGTCCTAGCTTCCAGCACTTTGTGGCTCAGGGATCTCCTGAGCCAGAGGATGTGTCTGCAGTGTTTACCTTCAGGTCAGTTCCAAATGCTACTGAACTGGTCTTTCATGGAGAGCAAAACCAGAAAAGTGTAAGAGTAACACAGCATTGGCACTGGGAAGGAATTATATCTACAAGAGGGAAGTAAGAGCATTGGGAAAAGAAGCAGGCTACAATTCAATGGAAGTGGACCTCAGACGCTTGTTAATATTTCAGTTAATGGGTAATAGGATGAAGTGAAGACAAATGGTGGAAGGGCAGAAGAACTGCATAAAGGAGAAAACTTGTGGGTAAAAAGGACCTGATCAAGAGGAAAAAAAATGATAATGACAGGCAAAAAAAAAAAAAAAAAGAGAGAAACTATGCAAAAAAAGGCAGTTAGCCCAAGGAAACGTGGTGGCAGGTATGAGAGACATGAACTTTAAGTTTCATCTCATTTATGATTCTTCCTTCTCCACCATCATCCCCAAAAGCTCTATAGTATCCCATGGCATATTGCACGTTTACAAATTACTTACTTTTGTAAGATCAATCAAACCTGTAAATCAGTACCTGCAGTGTGGTATATACTGTGATATGCACCAAGGGACCAATTCGCTCACTTAAGCATTCTCAGTACGAGACATTGGGAGAACCTGCTCGTTTGAAAAGCATTGTTCGAGTGACAGTGTTACTCCCTAGAAACAAAAATGATGACCTGTGCCAAACTACACAGAGGACTTAAAAATCAATTTGGCCGTTTAAAGAAACAATTTATCTCAGAATTAAGTGGGTTATCAGCTACACGATTCTTAGGCTTTTCTTTCAATAGAGAAAGGTTGAAGTACTTTGATCTGAATTGCTTTTCCTGTAACTTGAAGCGGCAACTTTTTGTGACTCAGGTTGCCGTAGAAGATAAAAGAAAGGCATATTGGATGGTCTTCATTGCTCAAGTCAGATCCAGTGATGTCCATTATCCAGAGACCTGACGACTTCATGTCGATTTCAGGCAGTTTAGGACTAGAAGTCAATCTTCTACCTTCAAAAATTATCAAAGAGAAAGAGGAAAGATGACAGCATGAGAGAATGGCATAATATAGCAGGACCACAGCCTTTACGGTACACAAACTCTATTTGCAGGTTATATTGTATCTATAGCAACAGTTTACTAAGAATAACACATCAATACCTTTATTATATTTTTTGCCAAGAATTTAACAGCTTAATGTTCCTTCTGTGTTTAAAATTTAGTTTCAGAGGTATTTTCTTGATGCCAAGATCTTTTCCTTGTCATGTTTGGAAGTAATTGCTAAGAGAACATTCAGTCACCTTTTAGAGGTCTAATTAATTGTTCTTTAAAAAAAGCAATCAATGTTACTAAAACCAATTTATCATTTAGAAGCACCAGCCATCTGTAGCATGTAGGCACCTAATGCAAAATGAATAACACTAATGAACTCTGCTTGTAACTAAATCATACCTAGCAATATAATATGTGCTGTAACAGTGCGAGACCAACAGGTAATCCTGTAATAAACATACAAAAATATTTGCCAGATCCTCAGAAGATCAATATTACTATCTCCCTCTCTTTTTCTTCATTAATTGCTGTTGTCCTGCATTTTCATTCTGTTTTAACCATTCTACAGGAAATGAAAACGATTTAATAGAAACGCACAGCTCAGTAAAATGTACTTTCTACAACTCAGAAAAACTACACAACTACATCCTTATCTATGATGGGCACCTTATGTTTTTAAGCTGTCTTACTCCCTCTGGACAAACTTTTGTAGCTCATTTACTTTACACGGAATTGTTTTCACAGGATTGAAGCAAGGAATTTTTTCTACTAGTTCTAAATGCCTAAAGGTCCTGCTGCAAATGTTCTTTTCCCAAATACGTCCAGGTTTAGATTTGCACAAATTGTGGTGTAGTAAGCTTGAAATGAGCAAAAACCGAGCATACCAGAACTGTTGCTTTGTGCTGTGGAATAATACCACAGGTAAAGACAAGGCTTATTTCACTAAAGTAACTTTTCTCTGGATTTTAAATGAAATCCTAAGCTACCTGAAAAGTGGTGCATAAAACTTCAGCTACTTATCCTCATGAGGCACACACCCCAAACTCTCATCTGCTTTAAATCTTTCACTGCAATATGCTATATTTAATTTGGAAGGCAAGTGTTCCACACACAACACAGTGACAAGATAGAATTTTACTAACTTTGACCTTACCAGGTGTGGTTTTGCTATAATAGTAAGATCAAACTGAAAATTCAAACTGAAATTTTCAACAAAAGAAAGATACTATAGAGATCTGAAAGAGCTATAGCCAAATTTTAATATATATATATATACACACACATACAAAAACAGGCAGGCCAGTTTTGCAAAAGAGCTTACCAACTGTCACAATCTCACACACAGTCTCACATAATCCCAGATGAGTATCAAGCCAGTTCCACAATGGGAAGACCCATTCTTTGTCTGAGTCTTGTGATTCCTTGACTGTTACCATCTTGAGGTACATCCCAGCCCCATAGCCTTCTCCATCATGTCCTATGACCACTTTTTGCAAATGACTCAGAGAAACAGCTTCAACCAAAAATGAATCCACCTGCAAAAAAGGGAAATACTTAATGAAACAGAGTTAGGACCAGGGTTTGCTTGAACTTCAGGGAAAATGTAGTCCAGGATTCAGTTAAGGATTTAAAATTTGTCTGCTTTTTTGTAATATTTAACATAACATCTCCCCCCTGAATCTAAGAAAGCACACACTGATTATACCTAACATTGAATCCCACATTTATCATTAAGGATGCATTGTAACTTCATTTTGTCTTTGGACAATATGAATCATTTAATCTATCATTTCACATTACATTAAAATGCATAGACCTCAACCTTCTGACAGTCAAACATTATGACAAGATTTTGGTTCTAATCAAATTTGTATCTTTCAGGTTACTTCTAGTTTCTAAAATTTATCATACGAACCTAGATTAATAGTCCTAAAGAAAAGTTAGAAATCTAAAAAGAGTGTGTTGACACTGAGATAGCTTATAAATTCTTCTCCGATAGTCAGAAAAGCCTGTCTTTTGGTTTTTCTTGCAAAATGAAAATAATTGTGGAAGCAGGAAATGGAGAAAAGAGTAAGCAACAGAAGGGTGCAAGTTAAGATGAAGGCAAAAGCAATTTGAACAAAAGACAAGAGGTGGGAAGGGAAGCAGAATAGAGAAGGCAGAGTAAGACAGAAGAGAAGTAAACACAAGCATCAGTGAAGGAGAATAGGGACAACAAAAACAACAAGTTAAGGACAAATGTGAAATGCAAAGAAAGAACTTGTATGTCCCACTAAATTCTTGCTTGTTTTGAAAGGAAGCCAGGTGTTCTGTATATGGCCCAGCCTAGACCTGATGGCAGCTGACAAAGGTCAACAAAGTTGTGAACAACTGGAGTTTAAACAGCAGTGTCTAGGATTAGAATTAACATCATCATCCCAATAAAACATTAATTCAATAGTAGGAACTTACTAAACCAGATGTCAGAGCACTTAAGATCTTAGCAAACCGACCCCTAAAAATATAGCACTTGCCAAAGTCCTATGTGTTATCCCTGCTTCTTTTTAAGTAAAAAACAATGGAGAAGTAGATTTGCTGCTACTAATAGTAGAAGTACTTTCATACGACAAAAATACTGATTTTTTTTTTTTCTAACAATCGTCAGTTTTTATGTGCATTCTCTTCTCTAAGTGGAATTATTGTCTCTTGTCTAAACTTACTGACCAGACATTGAGTTAGTATTTCATGTGGGATTGTGGTTACAGAAACATCACTGATTGTAAAAGTCTCACAGCAATTTCTGTAACTTATTTTGAATCACTGATTATTAATTCTTTGCTACCTGTGCTGTCCTGTATTTGGCACAGAAGAAGTAAGAAGCATGATCACAGAGGTTCTCCACAGTCATCTGCTTTCTGTGTGCTTGTGTGGAGCCTTTATTATCATGTTCTTGTAGAGAAAGGAAATAACATTGGCATTGGTCTACTGCAAATATCTGGAATATAAAGTCTGTTTCCAAATTCTTGCCTATCTGTAGCAAGGTGTATTCTGAGCAGACATTAAGCAATATTTAATGCGGTGCTAACCCCTGCACATGTAAGACAGCATTTTTGTGCCATTACCTTATTCCTGTGAAATTTTCTTCCTTTTACTAAAGATGTATGAAGTTTCCTCACACCTGTGTCCCCTCTTTTGCCATAGAGAGTGATATAAACATTTGCAAAAGTTTCTGCTCCCCAGCGGTCACCAATGTGTACAGAGACAACATACTTATAGACTGTACAAAAAGGAGAAAAAAAGTTTAAATACAGATGATTATGTACAAGATATACTTAAAAGAAAACAGTAACAAAGAGCATTTATTGAGGCTACTGCTTGTTTTAATTTCTGCAGCTACCAAAAAATCTGCTACACAGTGATTGAAATAGGTTACTCTTTATGAATCTGATCTCTTTATGCTAAACTCAGTGAAGACTTTCCATTAATTTCCTTAGAAATCTGAAGGAAATTTGACTTGGACAATTTAGACTTATTCAGCTTAGAGCTACTAAAATCTAGACAAATTCTGCCCAATTCTATTTTACTGTGCAAGATCTGGAAAATAAGAACTCATCTGAGTTTGTTCAGGGACTGTCAGGAACTGAATTATCTTTGCAGTAAATAAAAATGCTCACAGGTCAAAGACTCTATGTAAAGTTTATACAAATTAGAATAGCAGAGACGTGTAGCACAGTATCTGGATGCATGACATAAGTACAAAAATTTACAAAATGCACTTACAACTTTAAGGTGCATGACAGGAACTATAACTTTTTGCCTCTATAGTGCTCCTGTATAAATGCATTTCTACACACTCAGATTGGATTTTCTTCTAACGATCTTGGAAAGATCATTATATTGCATACGTATTCATACTCATACAAAAAGAATGACCAAAATTTTTCAAATGTCATTTTTATGTACAGTCCTGCTGAGTTAGCATTTAACTAATGTAATGCCATAGTTTCTTTTAAGGCCGTGAATAGGTTTGAGGTATTCAGGGAGCAGAACTTCTGGAATTTCAGTTTAGAAAAGCAGTCATATCTCTAATTACTTTTATCTCATGTGTAACTGTAACTTCTGTGAACAAATGTAGTACTTCTATAGGTTTTCACATTCCAAGTGCATCTCTAAATATACTCCGAAACTCTCAGCATGTTAAAAAACAGTCCTTAGGGAAAAACAAAAAACCTTTTTGTACAATGAGGATTACTTCTGATACTTGTGTTAGTAACTGAAGCTATTATGAGCTAAGTATTCAATAGTAAGCCTACTAAACCTATTATAAGCTAAGTAATTCTATAGTAAGCCTACTACAAATAATTTCCATAGCTTTGAAAATGTGCCTTGTCTTTAAGAAGTATAGTTATACTATTTAGTTTTGCCCACTTAGAATCATGCAGAAGATTTAGCAACTATGAAACCAAATATGTGACTTAATAGGAAAATTAAAATTTCTTAAGTGGTCAGCATTTTCACAGTGCATATGTAAAGACAGTTGCAACAGAGCCACTGAAGATACCAAATTCAGACAAAGTGCTGTATTATATCTGTGGCATCGATTTCTTTTCAAGAGGTTAGTTCACTTTGTTTATATCTTCTCACTGTTTTTACCTGGTAAAGTTTTCTGGTCCTTATTGACTGCTGGGAATTCTTTCACCAGCTCCTTGTCTCCTCTGTTAAGAGAGAGCCAGCACTTACAGTCAAAGTTCAGTTCTTGTTTTGTATGTAGTTCTTCTAAGTGAAAAGACTTCAAATGCCAACCCTCAAAGCCTGGCACTTCATCACAGCTGACCCGAATCTTGTATACATCTCCCAGATCTCCAGTCTCAACCTGCAACAAATATCATGAGGAAGAGCGTACTGTCAGGGCTGGTTCACCTACAGAGATTTTCCCAAACAGTGTAGAATTCTTGAACTTAATGTCAACCAATGGAAAAGCTGAATTGAAGGCTGGGATAACTGTGATGAGGGAACCAATCCTTCTCTTTTTCATGGTAGGAGCATGGGTGAAATTGTCTCCCTTATTAGTAATGTGAGCATGATACTCTACTGTTAGGGTGAGTCAAGGTTAAAATTAGAAGCAGCTGTGCATCTAAGCTTTTTAGACAAAAGGTAACATGTAAAGCTTTGACCCTGATGGGTAAGGGGAGCATTAACTTACAATTAAAGGTTCTGATACAAGCAGTTGAGTGAGGTTTTAAAATTAATGATAATTACCATGAGCCTAGAAAGTTTTAACTAAATTCTCATTTGCAAAGCGGTTGGATTTTGAACATGAAATTACTTTATAACCAATTCTTTAGAAAAGGGAAGAGAGATTTCTGCATAAAAGTAAGTCATGAATGTTGCAGAAATAACTCTGTAGAACAACATAGGCCTGTTCCCATACTGCATATGGGAAATTCAATATCTGGTTGCTGATTGTGGGCTTTTGTGAGATCTGGTTACACCATCCAACCTAGGGCTGGGGGATCTGGGGTGACTAAACTACAACAAGTGCTAATGATGTGCAGGACATTAAACACTGCACAATAAGTCATCTGAACACCAGGAAGTGGAGTGCTGCAGCCTTTGACAGGGCAACTGCAAGAAAGACAAGATGGGAAGTGATTTTTCGAGTGAAACAAGACAGAACTATTATTTTAAAAAGGTTAAAAAATATTTTTAAGAAGGATCAAACCAGAAAATATTGACGGTTGCCTTGTTCTTCTCTCACATTGCTTTTTTTTTTTGCAGACCAGTCACAACATAAGCTTTGGTGACCGTTGCCAGAAAATAAATCTTTTGTGCACCCAGTAGCACCACAGTAAGAAACTCAAGTTAGTCTTACGCAATCATGCTCTGGGACCAGCAGCATCACCAGCAGACTGGCTCCTAAAAAAGACTACAGAGCTCCTAATAGATTAATTTATTGTGCTCCTCACAGAGTTCTGCACTTGACCACCCTTCACTGCTGACCTAGCTTGCTTAAAGCTAGCTCAGGTGCCTTTGCACAGTGGACCCATACATGTAGGGAAGTATCAGCTACCTTATTCTTATTTGGGAGGAACCATATAAGAGGTGTGATTTTGTCATTTTGGAAGAGAGTTGGCCATCCTCATTAACAACTGTTATGCAGATGAGAAATAGCAAAACATCAGAGTATGAAGAGGAACAGTTAATTGAAAATAAAGCAACCCGACAAAATCATTTTACGGGAGCTTGAACTGTTTAGGATATAGAACTTAGGAAAAGGGGCCTATGGTAGGAAGGGATTACACTTGATGACTTAAAAGATCCCTTCCAGTCTGAATTTCTTAAGGTAAGTGTTATAAGTGGCTGCTGTGCCAATCCAACAAAATTTCAAGATTCAAGGCATTGTTCTTTGAGGACCAGGGGAGAAATCTTTCCTAATGCCTATATAACAGCCCCGAGGCTGCAGGGAATCTTTCAGCTCCTGAACTGTAACTCCAGGGTACCCACAAAGGCCACACACAGCAGTAGCTTTACACCGAAGAAGAGGGCACCAGACTTGTCCTCTCTCCAAGCCTAGCCTGCTCTGCCTGTCTGTATGCCATCATCAGACAACAGACATAGTCCCAGACTACGATGTACGTGTGAGGGAGGTTATGCCTCTTGGATCTATCACGTCCTCACAGATTCCTAACTTGGTCTCCACCATTGTGCCATGAAAAGGGCAGAATTTCATGTCAAGAGGTTTTCATGTATGCTGTGTATGCTGCAAAGGATATCATTAGCTATGATGGACTGTGATCTAATTCTCCTAAAACATGCATTCGTCTCATTAAACCTAAGGAGAATTATTTGGGTTCAGTGAGAGGAGGGCGCACAAGTCCTTCACGCATCTAAACTACAGTTCCTACACAGGCAACAAAGTCATTGCTGCTTCTCTTTCAGAATCAGCCTACTGACTTGTAAAATTACTGCCTGCAGATTTTCTTTCCTGTAGATGGACCTAATGACTGCCTCACACAGCTACTCTAAATGCTGTTCATAATTTATTCCATAAAGGCCTCTGGTTTGGAGTTGCAACACCACAGAACTTGGTTCTTTTTATATGACAGGGCAAGCTGTACCTCACAATTTACTTTGTCTTCTGATACCCAAATTTGCAATTCTCTGAGCTTCTAAATTGTCATAAAGACGTGTTATAATCCTTGTAGAAAATGCACAGATGAGATATGTAGGAAAATAATTTCAGAATACAGGACAGACTATTTGAAAGCCACTATTTTCTATTTTGTTTCTAGAATCACAATTTCAATGCATTCCATGACTGCCTTTGAACCAACAAACACTAGTAATCATACTGTCTATGATCCATGGAATTGAACAACACCAATTATTTTCAGTTGAGTATATTAGATACTTCTCCCCTTTTTATGGCTTTGGGTTTTTTTCCCCTCTGTTCTGGCCATTATTAGCCTTTCTGTTCAGCTCCATCATTGTAACAGATCATTGTCATTACATCATTCTTGTAATCCTTTTCTGAGCAATTTAATACGATCAGTTTCCCTTTGGAATATGATATCCTATCTTTGATCCCATAATTGTTTTTTCCCTACATCGATGCCTATTAATTGATGTAACATGAACTTCAAAGCAGAGACAGACAAATAATCCATCACAAAGTATATAACTAGTGAACATCCTGATTTTAAGTTTGCAGAATGATTGCAAGAGGACACTTTACCCTGTTTTTTAGTCATGATTATAATTTCCTAATTAATTTTTCCACATTTATTTGTTCTGAACAGTTTCATGTAATATTCAGTACTTGAAATCTGAGCTGAGTTGGATGTGATTTGTCATATACTACACAACACAATATTTTTTCAATTACATGATTGAAAAAGCATAGCTCTTATAATGAAGAGGGTGCTCCGGCAAAATCACTGGGGTTTGGAATTTCTCAGAGACAGGTAACTGATAAAGGTGATTAGAGAATTTAATAATATTTTAAATCTTTTCCTTTTTGACTCATACAGGGCTTCTCCAAAGACATCATGCCAAAGGTAATTAAAGCTTTGTAAAGTTTACTGTTTGGGTTCACATTCGAATTAAACTTTTTATCACTTCCCTGTTAAAAGAAAAAAGAAAAGGTGCAAAAATGATTCTAGTTAAAAGGATGTGGTCAAAGCATCCTAAAATTCTAAAATTCAACTGAACAACTTTCTGTCAGGAACTCCAGAAATCCTGCTACTTGTTATTTGGAGCATCATCTCATACCGTGGAAAATACATGGAGTGTTGCATTATGTGATTTAAAATTTTCTGTCACCCTCATAGTCCTTAGTACAAAATACATTCTGTATTTGTTGTGTTTTTACAGAGTCCTACTCGCAGAGGCCTATTGCTCATTTCATACTACCTGCGCTAGTGCTTTAGAAAATAGTTTCAGGGATTTCAATCCCATGATCTGTCAGTTGATATGTCTTTGCATTTTACGATTCTTTGGATAATAGAATGTGCACGATACACTAGGATGCTCTGACAAGCTTACTCGGTAAGTAACCAAGAAACACTGATGACTGGGAGAAAGTTATATATACTTTACAAATTTACTCATTCCACATGAAATCAACAACTGTTTTCTGTCATCACCAGAATATCAAGGAAAAACATTCTACTACTGCACTGTCAGTTTTCTTTCATTTTCCCAGTTATTTTTCAGTGTGTTTGTTCATTGGAGACGTCATGGTTTCTTGCCATGCTATCTTCAATGCTAGAACTCCCAGCAGACTCACTAACATCAATACACTCACCTATTGCTCAATTTATTTATTAGAACTAAGGTGTTATAATTAAATTTATTCTTATTTAAGCAGCTCATCTACTGCACTACAGATGCCTGAGACCACTGAAACCCAACAACCGTGCCTGATAGCATGCTGCTTTTTTATCTCTTTTAAAAATTTATTCTTTATGCTTGCGACGTGCAATTAAACTACACCTGTTCTTTCATAGGAGACGGTTAGAAATATTTTGGATCAAATAATCATTCTGAACACAATACACATCTGTGCATATATTTGTGTGAGAGCACCAGGAAAATCAGGAATTTCCGTGCCTTCCTGTCCTCGGTGTGCAATATATGTATCTCTGAGATCAAAATTAAGCTTATTGTTTCAAAACAATATGAGCTCCTTATAGCACATAACCTGTTGTTCTTTTTACTGCACTATATTACTAAGGATATTTGTCTAAGACCAGGATCCTGAGGGGTTTAAAAGTTCATTTACTCCTGCATGTTGGAAAGCTGAATTCACAGCTTGTCCTCCTTGTGATATCATGCTCATGCCTCCAGCCTGCTGCTACAGTGGGAGAACATGAGCAAAGCTTCTGCATTCTTTTGAACAGCCTTAGTAAGAACAAAGAAACAGAGAGTGAAAAAAACCTGGGTTTTTTATCTGAAGCACCTAAAGAAGATATGAAGGTAGTTACGAAGGTATCTGTGAATCCCCAAATGCTCCTTTATATCAGACCCACTACTCTGATTTCCTTAGAACGCCCAAAAAATGTAAAATGCTGTAAGCAATGTGGTGAAGAGACAAGATTTCATGCACGGTAAACAGTGCTCAAATAGTATTAACTTCTTTATACAAAGCAACAAAAACAAGGACACAAATAGCTAAGGGGGAAATGTAGGCACTAACCCAACGCCAATCCATAGTATAGACAAGCATTTAGAGAGCCATTGGGGTGGAATCCCAGTATGATGGATACGGTACCTCAGATAGCAGACTATGAGGGACAACCACGACTGACAAATACCAATGCTAATTTCTCCTAGCATGATACTCAGTCATTGAAATTAGGCAATCTTAACAAGGAATACACGCCTTTTGGGAAATCACCAACAAGTTGGATGTAGCAGAGGTCTGCTTTATGGAATGATGCTTGCCAAAATTCAGCCAGCTGGTGGGGTTGCTCCATACATAGATTCTGCCTCTATTGACCTCTTCAGTTTATGCCCATGGCTTAGGAGGCTCCTTTTGTTGCTCAGTGTGTTTCCTGACTGTTTTCTGATAAGCAGCTGCTTTCTTGTCTTTAACCAGTGCCATTTATCTTTTCATTTACTCCCCGTAAAGTTCCTAAATTGCTTTAGCTTGTTATTTAAATTAAAAATTCAGCCTGGATCGTGTCATTATGATGAAGCTTTGACAACATTTTCTAAACATAGTTTTGCCATTGTTTTCAGAATGTTTATTGCAGCCATTGAAAAGTATTTCTGAGCTTTATAAAACTGCCTTGAATTGCAAGCTATTTCTCTCATCTCACTGGCTAGAAGATGCACTTCATACCAATCAACAGAATTGCAGTGACTTAGCCTAGAAAGCCAGGACCGAATTTGAACATTAAAAAGATGCCTCAGATGAATCCATTCAAAGCAGCAGGATGTATTTCAGGTGTACAGGTAGTCAGGACTGTGTTAGGGTTGATTTTAATACTGGCCATGTATATGCTATCGCTTCAGGGTTCATCACACTTCGATATGCGTGAATGCATTCTCCTGTGATGTATGATTATCCAGAAAATCTCTGCCTGCTGGCCTAAGAGGCAGAACTATTTTGGGGGAGAGTGGAGACTACTTTACAGAGACTGAAATAAAGGAAAGAAAAGCCCACTTATGTCCTCTGGGAATGTTGTCCAGTCTTTCACCTTCCGCATTCTCAAATAATTGTATATTGCCTTTTGTATAAACTGCAACTCAGGAATCTTTAGAGAATTAGAAAAAATGCAAGATGAGCTGATGCATGCAATAAATTACACCATGATTAAATTACAAATAAATAAATTACATCATGATTTTTCTCCGTGATGTGTACACTTGAAGGTACTGAAAATTCAAAGAGAACACTGCAGCTGGTTGTAGTAGAACAGGACTACCAGCAGAAGATGACCCAAGATGCAAAGTTACATCATTCCATCTTTGTAAATAAATACATCATTTGTACTAGCCAAACCAACAGTTCATATATATATATACATATATATATCTCATTTGGCTAGACAGGAATGTCATGATAAGCAACATGTAGTACTTTATGACTTACAATGAATTCATCTGTTGCTCTGGGTAGAAAGCACACATATCCTGGGGTTTGTGGAGAAAGCAGAAGCTCATGACTTTTACCCTTTGAGCCATAAATCACAAGGGTCCTTTTACACTCTTGGGGCTCTGGGGAATCTCCATCTGTTTTAACCTGCACTCTCCACTGTTGTGCTAAACAAAATAGAAACATCACAGTTTTTGTATCAATGGCAGAGTAATGTATGTTTTTGTTATTATTACAAGAAAGAATTTTAAAATTACTATAAACTTATATTGCATTTTATAAAAATAGACAAATAGACATTCCTTCCCTTGAAGACAATTATAAATAATAATTATAATTTAAATAAGACTTGATAAACATAAAACAACTGTTGAAGCAGAAATTAACACCAAGGAAGCAGGAAAAGGAATACATGGCTAGATTTTTGCATTCTTTGTAACAAAACAGTTGCTTCAATTGCAGTAATTAATTTATTAAATTTCCATTCTTAAACTGTTCATATGTAACATGAAAAAGAAAACTAACATTTTGAAAGACTTGTATGTGATCCACTTCTAAGAACTGCCGGTTAATACACAACTAGTTAAACAATGCAGCTGAAATCTATTTTCTCAGATTTTTCTAACCTAATTTGTCATGTTCAGTCTGCTCCTTTGTCAGATCAGATCATTCATTAGGGCTGAATCCAAAATTTAGGGAATTCTAAAGAACCGTTTGCACTGACCTCACCTCATGGCTTGGGCCTTTCAGAGATTCTTTTTGGTAGGTGACTTGTTTGAAGTCCAGAATGCAACCAAGAAGCTACAAAAAACCATTCCAGGTGTGGAAAAAATATTGTCTCTTAGATGGACAGTACGGATTAGAAAGTTACTTAACTGCTTGAATGTGAATCTTCCCCTGAATTCAAATGAACTTTTGTAGAAAAGATACTTGATCCTGCATGGTAAAGGGAACTTAACAGTGGAAGGAAATCAAAAGCCTATGTTTAGACTGTGACCAATACCATGATAATATGATAATTTGCTAATGGGATTAATATAAAGGAGAACTATTTCGTGATTCTGTGTAAGCCTACAGTACAATGCAGTGACAAAATAAATTTTAGAATAGTTTAATTCAGAAATAAATTGAAGATGATTCTTTTTCTTACAGTACTGTGTAACTTTTTCATACCTTTTGTTTTCCTCCACCTCCTTGGAGATGGAGATTGGGTGAGAACCTGATCTGGTTTTCTTGATTTATGATTTTCCCCCTGTTTTTCACATTGCTTTCTTTAGCTAATTCTGGTTTCCCCCTTGTTATAGAAGGTTTTTCTGCATTACATCTGACTGTACCCTGACTCTTCTGGACTCGGCTACAAAGCAGCAGGCAAATACGCATCTCACAGTCAGTCTGCTGAGTAACACACTAGCTGAAAGGACCCTTCCATCTGAACTCTTTTTTGAGGTCATTTCCAGGAATGAGTCAGATGCACTACATGGAAGATCCACACTTTGCCTAATGAGGAACTTTTGTTGTTTGATATATGTGCCAGCCTTGAATTTTATCTCCTTATGCCAGGTTGGCATGTGGTACCCTTCAGGGTGTCACACTTGGTGAAGTCAAGCATCGTTTGAGCTTCTGCTTTCCCAGAGCACTCCGAGGGCTTATGAGCAGATTGAAATTTTTACAAAGACTCCCAACATAGCCCTGAACCTCTTATCCTCTCCAACCATGCCGCATTTTGAAGACTGTCCCAGGAACACAGCAGAGGGCAAATGTAGATAATTTTGCATTACTGTGTTTCCCAGGTGAACATTGTTTTTTTTTTTCTCTCCGTAATATCCCGATGCTTCAGAGAGAGCAAGCCCCAAGTTAAAAGAAAGCATGGATACATAACTGCCTGTTCCTTGCTCAAAGAGGATTCATGTTTAGAGAGGTATTTCAGGTAAGGTGATTTGTTTTAATGAATATCCATGATTGTGTTTTTAATGACTATTTCAGAAGAGAGGCTAAGACACGGGTTGGGAGTTTTCCAGGAAATAAATCAGCGGTTAACAGATTTAAGGCCTCTTACCATCTGTGACTGTTTGTTCTCCTACATTTACTTTTAATGCTTCTACAATTTGGTAACCGAGCTAACCCAGACTGACTGCGTTTTCTGTCAGTTCAGCAAATTCATTTAACCTGCTCATGTCAGAATAAGAAAAAAATGTTTTGTCTAATAGTAAATTCACTTAGACAGCCACTTGGTAAGGATGGCTAGACCAGACAGGAGACTGATGCCAAATACCCATTGTGTTCAGTGATTTCTATATCTCTTCTCAAGATATTCTGAAGTCTTCAGTAAGTTCTGAAAATCAGATAGCTGGGCTTGAGTAGGTCGTCTTCTGTGTTTCGTATGCGTGGCCACATTAAAAGAGACTTTTCCCCTGACACTACTGAACTGTGTTAGCTTCCTTTCAGAGTGACTAGTGTATTAGTGTATTACTGTACTTCTACCTTATGTATAAAGCTACAGTCATTTTCTTTGAGACATCAGTATGACAACTGCCAAAATGAATGGTGGGGGGAAAACAGACTTCTGGGAAAAAAATCTCAGAATTCTTTCTTTTCTAAAATAAGATAACCAAGGATCTGATTTCACATTACAGGGGTGTGTCCAGAGATACATTAGAAGCAGGGGTCTTCTTTCTTACAGAAAGGCTTTTAACCACTAGTTTGGAATCTGAAAGGTGCCTGCAGCAAAACTGCAAAAATCAAACCTGCAATGACTTCTGCACATAGCAAACTGGGCAAGGTAAAACATAAAGTCAGTATTTTGTAATACAGTTCAGAAAACTGAAAAAGGAAGACTTTTTTTTCTGTTCATAAAATATGAACAATTTATGTGTTTTTAGAGGATTGCCACCATTGTTTTTACAAAACATATTCCATTTTTTTTACTATGGCGGTTTTTGGTCTTAAAACCTAGAATGCCATTCACATGTTGCCTTGAGGCAGAGTGATCAGTCTGCTTATTTTATCTTCTTAGGAAATTCAGCCTCCAACTGGCAATATACACTGTCATTGCTTTTTAGAAGCAGGACCAATCCATTTACAATTTGGGAATTCTGTGGTTAGTCTTACCCCATTAGCAAGGTAGTGAATAATTACCTTACCCCTACTGGCAAGGTAAGGAATAATTTAAAAACAAAGGAAGTCATGGGAGAATTTACTGCACATTTTCTCTTTTCTTATGAATTTTCTATATGCCTTAATACTAACAACCTTGCACAACACAAGAAGAGCCAGCCTAGAAATATCTATTAACTGAACTCCATTCCTCAATGTTGAACTGTATTTTATCCTCCGCCCACAAAAGCCCACAATACCACAGACACCTGACAGGAATCACATTACAGGAACCCAGCTCCTTTTAATTGACTGCGGTGTGGACAACATTGGAATATACTGTGTCTTGTCTCCTTGCTTTGAGAGAAAATCTTCTACTATGTGCTATTACAGTCTCCACCTATTTTGAAGCAGAAAGGCTAAAGAGAAAATGGAAGGTGGAAGTCGTAAAATTTCCCCGCAATGTAGGAAACATTTAGAAAGCAATGTATAGTCCCATTCTCCCTCAAAACAACTTCATCACTTGAGAGCTGAGAGCAGCTATCCACCTTCCCTACCAAGGCAACCCCTTCTGTCTTTTTCTCTTGCATCAAACATACAAGTTGGAATCCAGAGAATACAAATAAATCTGCTCCTAGGCTTGATTTTCCAGAGCCTCTCTATAATCTACAGATTTACAAAGGTTGCTGGGAAAATGTGATATGGGCATACTGCATTGTGGCATAATCCATAGACAGCAGCAACGTCCACAGAGATCTGGGATTTATGCTTCATTAAAGCTGGCATAATGCCAGCCTGGCTGAAAAAGGACTGAGAACCCTCAAGTAACCTGCTTAGCAATGATGACTTTCAAACTCTCTTCTTTGGCTAGGTGGTTGAACATCTTACTAGCTTTATCCAAAGAGAATGAGATTTTTGACCTTCAGAGTGACTTACTGCTTTGTTTGTTATCTTTGTTATAGACCTTACCCAAGCACATTGATCTTATTCTGAAAATCACCAAACACCATTGAATTATGCCAGTCAACTTTTTATGACTTTCCCTGAAGTCCACTTGCAGAGTGCAGCTAGTACAGAATATGACCACATGAATGCATAAAACATCGGCTCTCTAATACCAACATTGTTGTTTGCCTCTTATTCAGTAAATGTATATCATACGGAAGGTTTTTGCTTTCACTGTGAGTGGGACTGCTTATCGCTACTATCTGCTCTACCATGTGAAATCTTTACTGCTACAGCTGCTGGGAGAATTTAAGGCAATTACTTTTTCTTTCAAAACTTTGCATCTCTGGAACTTTCCCTTACCAGCTCTAACCCTGGTACCGTGTCATGATGGACTGACACAGAACCGAGCACAAGGCACCCTTCCAAACCTTTTACGTTTTTTACCCTCCTAGCTCAATCTTTTCACATGCAAGGTCTGTGAGATAACCAGTACAACACCACAAATTAAACCGTGAACAATCCTGAGAGCAGTCTTGCTCATCACCTTTTTTAATAGAATCATAGAATCACAGAATCTTCATGGTTGGAAAGGACCTTTAAGATCATTGAGTCCAACCAAACAACCTACAATCTCTGCCACTAGAGCATGCCCTGAAGTGCCACATCTAGACGTTTCTTAAACACCTCTAGGGATGGTGACTCAACCACCTCCCTGGGCAGGCTGTTCCAGTGCCTGACCACTCTTTCAGTAAAGTAATTCTTCCCAATATCTAACCTAAACCTCCCCTGCCGCAACTTCAGACCATTTCCTCTGGTCCTGTCATTATTCACCTGGGAGAAGAGGCCAACACCCACCTCTCTCCAACCTCCTTTCAGGTAGTTGTAGAGGGCAATGAGGTCTCCCCTCAGCCTCCTCTTCTCCAAGCTAAACATGCCCAGCTCCCTCAGCCTCTCCTCATATGACCTGGTCTCCAGACCCCTCACCAGCCTGGTAGCTCTCCTCTGGACATGCTCCAGCACTTCTATGTCCCCCTTGTACAGAGGGGCCCAGAACTGAACACAGGACTCGAGGTGAGGCCTCACCAGTGCCGAGTACAGAGGCACGATCGCTTCCCTGCTCCTGCTGGCCATGCTATTCCTGATACAAGCCAGAATGCTGTTGGCCTTCTTGGCCACCTGGGCACACTGCTGGCTCATGTTAAGCTGGCCGTCCACCAGCACCCCCAGGTCCTTTTCTGCCGGGCAGCTTTCCAGCCACTCTTCCCCAAGCTTTTACATAAGGCATTAAAGCATGATCTCTCACCTATCTCAGTTCCACACTGGAATCAGCCCCCGGGTAAAGAAAAGCCGTCTAAAGAGCAATTCAAGCTAAGTTGATGCACAGCTAGTTGGCAGAATAGTTCCTAAAAATGTTCTTCTCCTTTGTATCTTTATTTTTCAGAACGTCTGATCTCAACCTAAGAAATCAGCACACACTCTTTGGGTCCTCCTGGAATTCTTGACAGTGTGACGTTTCACAAACTAATTAAGAATAAGCCACTCCTTTCTCCTCATAATCAATATACAGCGTCTAACTGCTCTTGACATGCACAGGCTCTCAGCAGTCTGTGCATCTGTGCCTGCTTATTATAGCACAATAAAGAGTGAAGCTGCACTGGAAAAAAAACTTAGATTAGTAGTAAAATCTAGCCTATTTTCTGAACATAAGGTGAAATAGATATTATGGCTGTATCTCTGAACTGTGCACTTAGCAGAATGCAGACTCCAATTCCAAGTCACTCTTGTGAAAATCAAATTTCTCTTGTGGGAAAGCCTTCACCTCCCTGAGTTAATCAGTCTCCTCTTGTCAAAGTTATGTTGCCATGGAACAATAAAGCTGTTGGCTAAACTGTTTGATTGAATGAAAATGATTTAATTTTCACTAAAACTGGAATTAGATCGAGAGATCAGGACTCATCCTACAGAAGGCAAGTGACTCTTTCCAGAGCCAAATGGAAACGTTACTTTTTTTACTTTAGTTTCTCCCATGCAGTTACCAGACACAGTTACACAGAATATGCGCTTACAGTTAGATGTTCATAAAGATACTTGTGTCAATCTCTTTCTCTTCTCTACCTAGGGAGAAACATCTCAAAACCATTTGAGATGGTATCTCAAATTTTAAACACCTGGAGGTACTTGCGTATTACAGTGATGGGCATGACTTTGTAGGTATAAAAATAGGCAGCTGGGTGGGTAGTTTTTTTATTAAGATATTTTAACTAATTCAAACATATTTAGTCAACTGAATGCATATACTCCATTTAGCTTCACTAACAGATTTACAGTTTAGGCCTGCATTATTACTGGCTACTTCAGGAATACCCTGACGGATTTTGACCTGAAAATGCTTCCACTGACACTTCACAACACATTTTTCAACTTGATGATGTTTGCTAGGGGACCTGTCCCCATGTATTAAATGACAGTGACATTGGGATAAACAAAACAACACTTGGATCTCTTCTCACAGGAATTCCTGGCTGGTTTCAGGACAGAATAGTAGAAATAAGAAGAAAATCAGAAATGGTTTATGAGCAGCATGTTTTTCTCAATTACTTATAAAGGCCTAGTCCTTTCTGTAGACAACTGCCAGTCAATTTGTCTTCATTTTCTCTCACAGTTGATAGCTTACATATACGTATCACATATTGGTTACCTAACACTGATTTGCAGATTAAATTCAAACAGCAAAAACATTGGTGTAGAAAACAACTCTTACCTTTAAGGAACGCCTTCTTTGAACTGCCATCCTCTGAAATACGAATCAAAAGAGAATATATGAACAAGCTTTATTATCACTTAAGTTACAGTCTTATTCATAATGGTTCTTCAGTAATAGCTAGGCATTGAGTATACACTATATTGTTATAACACAAATTTTCTTTAACAAAATACTTACTATTGGCAGTTAGCTCCCTCTCAGTTTTCCCATCATCTTGATATTCACCTAACCATCTTTCATTGCAAAAACAAAAATATTAAGATTAATAGCAATTATCAGTATATTACAAGTAATCCGATAATTACCTTCTCCCTCCAACAGTTTTTTTATACTTTTTTATAAAATTATGCCTCGATACTACTTCCTAGATTGAATTTTCTTTTATACATTCATCATAGTTGGCCTTATTCGTATTAGGAGAATTCGGCTCACTGCTCTAGGGAAATAGGAGCTTTCATGGTAGCCATATGAAGTACTATAGCACTATATGAAGTACCTTATATGAAACACTAAGTATTTCCAGGATCGGAGACTCAACTGTATGTTTGGGGGGGAGGTTTATATAACCTGCAGTAGTTATATTCATTGTACTTAAAATTATATATAACCCCTGCAAGTCTGGAAGTTTCTGAAGCTTCTGTAGATCTGCGCCAATGAACTGAACTTCTCTTTTTACTTTCCTTTTCTTTTATGCTGATGAATTTAAGGATCTTTCCCACAATGTTATTTCACTACAAACACACATCCATTCTCCTTCAGTTGATCCCATTTGCTGATATAATAACACTTTACAGCCTTTAACAATCTCACTTCTTTAAAAATAAATAAATTTGTGCTCACTATCAACTTTTATTCTATTTGCTCCATGTTGATGTTGCATTTGCTTAAACCCAGGGGTTCATAATATATCTCGCTTCTTGTATATAACAAATATCTATGAATAAATATCATATGCATGAAGTCTAAACTCCCCCGTATTTCAACTATTGTTGCAATAAATAGCTTGATTAACTTTTGTGAGCTAGTCCTCACTCCCTGCGGAGAAACAAAAGAAAGATCAGTAGCAGTTTCTAAAAATAGAATGTAAACTTTGACACATTGGCAGCACACTTACACTGCAGGCAATGACAGGACTCCTCTAGTTCTATATATAACGCCTCTAATCTTTTTTTCTAAGAGTTTAATCTTTTTTTTTTTGACAAGACTGTTTTATAGAGAGACCAAGTATCTTCATTAAGTATCCCTCCCTTTAGAGAAGTCTCACAAAATCTCCTTGTAATTAAAGAAACAATTGTCTCATTTATCTACTCTTCAATAACCATCTTTAATGTACACCAAAACAATTAAAAAGCCTAATAGCCAAAAAAAAAGGAAAACTAAACCAAAAACCTCATCATCAGAATAATAGTTCTGAGAGGAGTAAATTTTTCTTAGTTAGTCATTTCCAGGAACCTTGCAAACTGAAACCCTATTTTTTTGTAAAAAGGTAGGATTCCTAGAGATGGAGAGCTGTCTTTAATGAACACCTAAATATTTTCAAGACTTTAAGGCACAGTTCCCAAAATAACATGGAAAATATTTCAGCCATGTAACCCAAACTCATGAATTCCGGAAACCGCATACTACAGAACATAATTAGCTTGATCTAAATTACAATTCTTCAAATTATTTCTATTGAATTAAATATACTAATATAGAAATAACACACACAAATCCTTACTTTCATCTATTAGCTTATTTTATGGGGTTTTTTTCTGTTACAGCCATATGATTCAACCAAATGACTGCTAAAAGTTCGGGTTGCAGTTGCCTCGGTTAATAAAGTTTTGGAAAAATAGGCTGCTTAGTAATTGTTAGAACTGAGAAAATGGAGCATTTTCCAATTTTGCCCATGTCAGCAAAATTCTAGCAAAATTCTAAATGAAAGGAAATATTGTAGCTGTCTCTTAGAAGAAAAGTTAAATTTCTTTCTAAAGATTTCCGGGATGTATATAAAGTTTTCAGTGACTGAGACAGAGAAACTGACCAAAATCAATACAACTAGATCTTTACACATAATACTTCTTAAAAGATTAAGAACTGAAAGCTTATTTATTTTCACACGGTCTCTGTGTAAGTTAGATAAAAGAAAGGTCAATGCACCTTTTCTCCTATGGAACACTTGGTTTTGGTCATTAGGCTATGACTCCTTCCTATACCAAAACAGCAACTCTGTTCTTTGTCTTAAACAGCAAAACTTTGCATTCCTTGTATGTTGAAAAATTCAGGCATTGCTCATATATCTAGGTTGTGTGCACATGCTTGTTCTGCAATTTTTCCTTAGGTTGCTGGCTGCGTAACAAATTCTTTTTCTCCATGAATGGCATACCTATTACAAGGAAATACAACCTCCTGAGCTTCCTTTCCTTCTTTATGTTTGATGACAATCTTATCCAGGAACCATCCATTGCCTGTGTTGAAATGACAAAAGTTTATCCTGTGAGATAATGCATATTTTTTTTATATATTTAAAGAATTATTTAATGTTAATGTTATGTAATGTCACATTAAGACAGAACTCAGCTAAATAGATAAGATATATTAACAGAACAAAAGCTTTATTATTCTGTGTCTCTCGCAAGAGGTACAATGTTAATGCTTCTCTGCCTTGCTCTGCTTTAATTTTAAGAGGGGTGGGGTGGGTTTTTTCCTTGCAGTTAAGTATATGCATACATCTGTGAACTGCCAACACCATTCACATCCCAGCCTACATCTTTTGATTCCTTGTGATCAGACACACGGATGTTGGGATAAATCTGTTTATGCAGTTAACTGAGATCTGTGTGATAGCTGGAAATTTTGGTCCCCTGTGAGTGAAGTTGTTATTGCAAACTCTTACAGCATATTAATTAACAAATCATTAAGACTACTGCTCTCATTTGCTGCAGCCTTGGAGGGGCTTTGTATGTCTAGGTGCCAGTAACTGGGAAAACTCAGGATCCAAGGATCCAGGACCAGCAACTGGATAGACTGAGGGTCTAAGGCCAATTACTGGAGGCCTTATACATCCATACTGTGTATATATATATTATTTTTTTTTCATTGATGGACTGTTATTCTGATCAGCTGGACAGGGTAACTGGATAAGGCCATTGGTGCTGTTTGTGCTCGTGTGAGTGCTGAGTTCCTGTTTTGATCTGCGTGGCTGGCCATGTGCGTACGTATATGTGTTTTATAAATGTGTCTGTGTGTGCGCCTACTGGGAACACGTACTCAGCCTTGCTACTGGTGGGACCGTCAGGCATGGAGCTATGCACCCTTAATTCTGTCGGGCTACTGAATTCATCCTCTCCCTAACAGCAGTAACCACATCCATGCTGATCTCTTGGATCACTTCTGACAACCATCCTAGTCACTGGTACAGTTCTCTGTGAAGCCCTTTCCAAATACCCTGTTCTCATTGTGTCTGCACCACTCACAACTCCTCATATCGCTTATGAGGTTTTTTGCCTGACTCATACCATTATTTATCCGCACATTGTAGCAAAACAGCACCAGGGATGTTTTGGTCAGAAGCAGACAACTGTCCTATTTATTCCCGTGCTCTGCCTCCCTGGCTGCATCTGAGTCTGGAAGTCCCTAGAAGGCAGTGGTCTCTGTCCCATAGCAAGGGCTTGCCCAGGCAGTGCATGGAGCAGAATGGCATTTCATCTTCAAGACTTCAGGCCGAGGGCACACCAGGACACTCTGCAGCCTTCTTTTGTCACCCTCCCATACCTCAGATGTCTTTCATTGGAAGGAGCCTACTACCCTGGCCAAGGCTCACCAGCAATAAGGCAGGCCACTTTGAAACAGGCCAAAAAAGATGAAAGGCGCTGCTTGTGTAAATGTACAGGTACGTATGGAAGGTTTCTATGGAGGAGAAGGTTCTTCCAGCAGATAAGACACACCATCTAGTGACTCATACCTGGCCAATGCCAAAACCCTGCTGTCTAGGACAAAATTTATTTTCTTTCATCATTCACATTGGCTGTGGGAGAAGATCTGTGCCCTGCGGTCCAGAAGCCCCAAAGAAAGCATATGTTCCATGATCCTTTCAAGATAGTCTCCAAATCAAGACTAAAGACGTTCTGCCCTATCACTCAGGCAAGTTTTCTATGATTAGAAAAAAGGGCAGCTCCACCTCTAAAGGAACCTTCTTTCCTCCCTCTCAACTGCCAAAAGATTGGGTCTCTAGATGGCCTCTCTCTTGACTCATCACCCTTTTCCAGCTCTCAACCCCCCTAATCACCTCAGGCCAGGCTTATCTGGTGTTACTTTTGGATACAGCTCAGAAGACGTCTGTGAGATCTGTCTGTGCTGAGTACAATGATCAATCATCTTAATTACCAAGGCATAAATTTTGTCATACTTAGAATTCAATCCATTGTCCCGTTTAGACAATCCTCCAAAAACACAGACTCTGAACTCCATTGTCAAAGAACAGCTTAAAACAGCTGAGTCTGGTTGCAGATTTGTAATGCTGATCCTGTGATATGGTTGTGCTGCCTATTCAAGGAGAGATGAAGGAAGAGAGCATGGTATGGCGTCCTGCAGGATAGAGTGAGGGTTGGCTCCACCACACAAAAATACAAGAATCAAGTTTACGTCCCATACCAAGGCCGCACTAATAAGCCTACTTCTGTAATAGTCACAAGTCGGCTCAGAGCCTTAGACAGTACAGTCATCAAGATGGGTGTTGCTTGAGCCCATTTCAGAACAGAATAGGGTAAAAGTGCCTTCCTCTTCTAGTATCACTGTGGCCCTGAACTGCTTTAAAAATCCTTCTCTTCACTTGGCTTCTTCATAGCCACTAATCTGCAAACGTATTTGCAATATCTACATCTTCAGTGCTTTTAAATGCTAGCTTTCTCTTCATTTACATCATTCCAGAGATGCACACCTCAAGAGCCTGTATCAAAAATTTGCCTCATCACAAAACCATCTCTTTTCTTCTGAATGCAATGTCACTTGCTAGAGCAGCTCCATGTTGACTTGCACAGATTAATTAAATAACCAAATCTTCTCCTGTTGCCCAAAGCAGCAAGAACATTATGCTACAGCTACTCAGAATTTGTTTGGTAGTAAAGCAGGTGTTGAATACCTTTAATTCTATTCTGGCCAGTCTCCACTATCTGCCTAATGAAGGATTGTGTGAGCAATGTTTTCATGAGTTTTCTATATGCTAATAAATAGCGCTTTCTTATAATAAACCTGAAAACAAAGAGTGGAATGACAGTATTTGACATTAGACTTATGCCCTTTTTGCTGTCCATTACCACTGTTTTTCACCATCCCATCACAGTGACTAGCCTGCAGAAAGACTTTTTATCACTGCAAGACCTTCTGTCACATTTTGTATGAAGGATGCAATATAAATAAAGTGCATTGTGTTTAAAAAGGACTTGAAAACAGATTGGTCTCTAGGAAGTTAAATCCTACCTGGACCAGCTCCATCATGGCTAATCAGAACTTTCTCCAAGTCTCCCAGTGAGACAGCCTTTATGCAGAAAATATCCATCTGTGGAACCATACAAGGAAAATTATAAAGGTCTTGAACACAGCTATTGCTTTGACTGTTACAGTATAGAATAGTTTATTTTTTCTCTTTTTTTTTTGGCAAAATGAATACAGGTGTCTTCCATTGGTCCTGGCCAGGCAGTGAGGATCTTTTGAATCTTTCTAAGGTGAAAAACACTTTGAAATTACTCCACAGAGACAGCACTTGATTCCTTTGGCATGACACAAGGATCAGTTGCAAAGAATTATTTTGTCATCTCTGTACTACATTACTACATTTTCTAGCTCTGTATGCCTCACCAAGACTGAAAAACATACTTGGGAATAAGGATTTAGAACTTGAGTCTAAAATTCACAGCAATCAGTTTAGGAGAACAAAAATGTTATTGTTATCATTTTATCTATACGTGCAATATAAATAACCAAGAGTGCTCAAATTCTACTACGCAATGGTCTCAGTAAATGATTGATCCAGCAGATAAAAATTATTCCTATGATGCAATTCTGTAAACAATTTTGAATAAAGAAAATACATGAGAAAATGGCAAACTGCTTGAATAAAACTTGTAAATAAAAAGATACTTAGACTTGTTGAAGAAACAGTTTGCTAGCCATAATTTACTCTTATTGATCAGAAGTAGCACTGGTTTTACTTCACCTGTCCATGTCGAAATTTTATATTATTATTCTTAGATCTATGGAGCTTCCTTTTGCCAGCATCTCCTCTTGTTCCAATGAGGTTGATATAAACATTAGCATCTGTTTCGGCACCAAGTTTAGCACCCGTGTATACATGGACCTCATACACCAACACTAGAAGAAGAAAAAGCTTAAGATTAACCTTGCAGTTTGCACGTGATTCCAAAGCTTTCCCACCAAAATTTTGCCAGAAGACTGTACTGACTTTCAAGTTTGGAAGCAGCAACAGCTATCCATGCATTTGTCACTTCCAGGTTCAAATCTTGTAATTGTTTGCACAAAAATATGAAAATACCAAGCTTTAAAAAAGGCATTATGCTGAGTATAGCTGTGCGCTGCTCAGCAAAGCAGCTCATCAAGCAAGTGTTCCCTAGTGCTCCATTTTCTTCTCTTACTCCCTGTTGAATATTCATGATTTTAGGGCCTAATTTGCAAAGTCTTTCTTGGCAAGTTATCTGGAGCCCACCTAACTGTGCCTAGTCATAGTCTGAAACAATAGCTATATTTCACTGGTACCAAGGCATTTTAACTTCCAGATTTGTGCAAAACAGAATTTTCTGGGTGGTTAACCTTCATTTCATCTTAAAAAGAGAACAGCAATCGTGAATCCTGGGGGTTTAGATTTTCACCGCACATACAATGGTGGGCAAGCAGATGAATGGGCTCCCTCATCTAAAAAGTGTACACTCAAGTTGTTTTTGAAGGTTTCAACATTTATCACCAGTGGACGCTAACACTTTTAAAAACAGCTCTGTGTTAAAATATATTTACAACTTTTTAATGCCTCTCCTTCTATTCTAGACCAAAGTCTTACACAGAAAACATATACACTTATCTTCAAAGAGTTATGGAATATAATTCAGAGGTACCGTATTAACATATTTTGCACCATATTATCTTTATAGGTACCCAGATATGTAAACTTCTTTTAAAAAAATATTTGCAGTAATCACATGCTATTATATTTCATTGTAGTTTTTCTAATTACAACTTTTAAAAGAGGTTTCCTGTTTACATCCTAATGGCAATTTTTCCATGCAGTGTTTCTATTCTAATCACAGATGGCCATTTCTGCTGCTATGTAGTAGATCACAGAGGAGTTTACTGTTTCACTAATGGGTAATTTTAATAATTCTTGGAAGCAAAGAAAGGTAACAGAAGCCCTAATAAACACAATTAAACACTATATTTAAGAAGGAACTAAGATGAAAACAGAAAATTATAACAAAATTGAAACTGGACAATATTCTACAAAAACTAATTAAAATACTATTACTCTTATACCACCAAATAGCTAGTAGAACATGACATTTTCTTAAATTTTTCATTCACTGGACGCCAAGGCAGCTTATAAAACTCAAACATCATGTCATCCACCATCATTGATCAATAGCTATTTCTGATTCGCA
Source organism: Chroicocephalus ridibundus (assembly GCF_963924245.1). Lineage (NCBI taxonomy): Eukaryota > Metazoa > Chordata > Aves > Charadriiformes > Laridae > Chroicocephalus > Chroicocephalus ridibundus. Next base: position 126,653,313 of record NC_086285.1, on the reverse strand, counting down.
GTGAAGAGCTTAAAAAGTAGTAAAATAATACTGCAAATATTTAAGGGAAAAAAATAGCCCCACATATATTTAAAGATATGAAGGAAATGTTGATGGATAGACTGTATGCTTAACCAACACTTAGCCTGTGACATAAAATCGATCTCAATAATACACACACACCCCTTCGAAAATTTGTCAGAGGCTTATAAAAACTCGTTTCAAGGTGTTTAGCATAGAAACATCATGATAAAACAAATGGGAGATATGGATGGCAAGTAACAAAGATAAATGGATCTGATAATTAGCATAATTAGGCTATATATCCAAATGACATTTTATATCATAACTCTTAGTGTAATCATAACTGTGTGCAGATTAACAACAGGAGGATATAAGACAAACAAGAAACTGTCCAAAGGACAGAGGGTAAGGGGTTGACAGCAAACTATGAAAGGAAACACGCAACAAAGCAGAGAGCCACACTGATCATGAAGGGGCAAATTCTTCCAGTGTGTGGAAGGAGAGAGGTCACATTTCCAAAAGAAAACCTAACAATTACATTAATCTATGAGCCGCCATTTGAATAATAGGGCTGGACTGCCCATGGAGCAAGATGCTGCAGATAGATTAGTAACAGCAGGGATATGTCACCATGAAGTCTCCTCCATGCTTTTACATTCTTTCTTACGTTCTCAGTTTTGAAAAAGCAAAACATCTGTGGCAGCTAAGGAAAGGGTATAGACTGTTTATGTCACGACTGTTTATATACAAAGATTGGTATCTGCATTACTTACACCTACAAGCAATTTCTCTGATCAAAACTGCAAAATTTAAGTAACTGTAATCACAATGTTAAAGCATATTCAAGGCTTTTTTTTAAGAAGCCCTTTAACAATAAATTATTACAAGAAGAAAATACCAACAAGTTCTTTCATTTCTGGAGGGAGACCAAACCAAATGGATTAAGTACGGGACACACTAGAACAGAATACGAGATAATTATAACACAACACAAAGATATTAACAGATAAATAAATTACAGTTCATTTTGTAGCACTGTGCATCTCTGTGGTAACCAGAGAGATGATAATGATCTAATCAAATACAGCTTTCTATTGCTACAAGCCTAAATAAATCAGTCTGAAGTAGAAAACATGCACATGTTGAAATGTAAAGAACTGGAAAATATTTTCCATAGCTCCTTGTGTCTATACATCTATCACCATCTGGAAAACGTTAGGTCTGGCATTTATTTAGGCTACACAATCTTCATTATTTATAAAGGAACCTTCTTAACAAAAAGACCAATTTGTGCTTTATATTTTTGTACAAATTAACAATACGGGCTGCTATATTAGGATAAAAAAATGGAATGCCCATTTCCCTTAACATGAGTATATGTTACAATGCTTCTTATAGAAACCACATAAAAAATTAAGCAACAAAAATACCCTCAAAAACACGCTCTACATGCCTACTTGGAACGTGCCACTATGGAGAAATGCTTGGACATTCATATTGAATAGACTATGGAGGTTAAGCCTTTTCTGTACAAATGGAAACCTAGGCACAGACCAGCTTGAGCGAATGCGACTTTTTCAAACTTTTTCAAGCAGTTCCTCTAGATTGCAGAGCAGCTACAAAAGGTGCTAGTGTTAATGGCTTCTGAGCTACAGATTGCTTAAATATAAGAACAAGAAGGATGATGCCGCTCTGTAACAGGTAAGACAAGGGGCAGCAGTAGTTTGATGAACACAGGGCACACATACAACCAAATCTGGAGAACGAACCTACCAGTTGAATGTACTGCTGAGACAGCAAGACTCACCATATGTGAAATTTGCCTGTTTGTAGCTGTTGGTATATTGTTTAAGTTTTTTGAGTATAGAGTAAAATAAAAAGACCCTAGAATATATGTTCAGGCTGAGACTCTGGTTTAATTTCCTTTGAGAAACTGACCTACTCTAAGGCTCCTGCTGCTGCCACATCTGAAATGGAGACCTGTTTCACTGCAGTAAGAAAAAGCCATCCCAAGACTCTGAGAATGAGAACTCTATGGCCCAACCCTCTATTCTGTAGTAGTAATTTCATTTTACCATATGCTGATGTAGTGAAACTACACCACCTGAAAACTGGGGTGACAAAGCAGAGGTAGGCCAACAGGCAAAAAAAGCCAAGAAAAAGTTGAAAACTATATAATAAACCCAACCACTGAAGAGAAGTCAGCGAATACTGTTTCAGCATTATGGGGGACCTGTTAGACTCACATCTAGCCATCTGTATGATGTGGGGCACATCAAAGTAATAGAAGAAATATCTTGAAAAATACAATAACTTTGATAAAGGATATAAAAGGATTAATTAATACAAAATAGCAGGAAAAAAATCTCGGCTAGCACTCACTAAAAAAGAAAATGACCTTTCAGAAAATAAGTGATTGAAATCTTCAAATTGCTAACAGAGTAACTATAGATAAGCTCTATAATCAAACAGAAAACTCTGGGACATTGATGCATGGATGAAACAGCTGAAAAATGGGAGGTAAAATGCCTTCAGGCAGAGGTAGGGAGCTTCTAAAAGGGTCCATGAAAGACAGACACTAAAGCAGCATAATGACTATGTTAAAAAAAATGGCATATCAAAAGTATCAGAAATATCAGAAATACTATAGGAGTCATTGAGCAGTCAAGTGTACAATTACCAAACGATGGGATGATGGGATCAAGTATACCCTGATGAAGTGCTGATGGGATCAAGTATACCCTGACGATGTTTGCTGATGACACCAACCTGACTGGGGAAGCGTACACTTCGGAAAGGAGAGCCATCCTGAAGGAAGACCTGGATAGGCTGGAAGAGTGGGCTAACAAGAACCTTAGGAAGTTCAATGACAAGTGTAAGGTCTTGCACCTGGGAAAACATAATCCATGAGTGCAGCAGACTAGGATCTACCTGGCTGGGGAGCAGCTCTGTGGAAAGGGACCTGGGGGACATCAAGCTCAATATGAGTGAAGAGTGTGCTGTGGCATCAAAGAAAGCCAACAGGATGCTGGGTTGCATCATCAAGGGTGTCACCAGCACACATAAAGAAGTCATTGTCCCACTCTACTCAGTGCTTCTTCAGGCCACACCTGGAATACTGTGTTCAGTTTTGGTCCCCGCTACACAAAAAAGATGTGGACAGACTGGAAAGGGTCCAGAGAAGGGCCATAAAGATGAGCAAAGGGCTGGAAAGCCTGCCATATGAGGAATGGCTGAGAGACCTGAGTTTGTTCAGCCTTGAGAAAAGAAGGCTTGGGGGAGACCTTATCACCATGTTCCAGTATTAAAAGGGTGGCTACAAAGAAGACGGAGGCTCCCCTTTTTGCAAGGAGTCACATGGAAAAGATGAGGTGTAATGGGTACAAGTTACTCCAGGGGAGATTGCAATTGGACCTACGAGGAAAATTTTTCACAATGAGAACAATCAGCCATTGGAATAATCTCCCCAGGGAAGTGGTGGATTCTCCAACATTGGTCACTTTTAAGATTCAGCTGGACAGGGTGCTGGGCCATCTTGTCTATACTGTGCTTTTGCCAAGAAAGGCTGGACCAGATGACCCTTGAGGTCCCTTCCAACTTGGTATTCTATGATTCTACAATTCAAATTTAAACTTGCTCAGTCCACAAAAAAAATGCTACTACTGCTAGCTCTTGAGATATTATCATGAGACTTTAGATGGTTTTTTGAGTCCCAATTCCCGCTTTTGACATCTATTGGTAACACGAGAACAGGAACTACCTGGAATAAAGGGGAAGAGAGAAATGAAGTTTTTTTTCTCTAGTTATGATGAAAAGGTAACCTGAGAGCATACCAAGGGCAACAGAAAGCAAGTCAGAGAACCCTTTTTTCTAGACTTTGTATTCTGGGCACCTGAATCAGGGTTTCCAGTACAGAAGGTTGGTATATTCCTGATCATTCACCAGTCGTAAGTGTTAGTTCGGCCCCAATCTGCAAGCACAGCATATAATTCTAATTTCCTTGTGAACGAGTAATGTACATAATTCAGTGACTTATGACATTTTCCTTTGGAAAATATAAACAGTAAGCAAGCATCGCAGGTTCCTTTGCATTAAAGACTAATTCAATATTTTGATATTTTTTGGGAGGAGAAGAAGAAAATAATCCTAATAGAATTAAAGAAGAATTTATTGGTGAGAATGAGAAAATGAAAGTTTTCACTGCAGAAATATCGGTCTTTTTCTGCTGACTTAGTATAAACTACTGTCCCGATGTCAGATCTTTTAAAAGTAATTTTACTAAAAGAAAAGTATGGTAATTATTTTAGAATCCTAGTTAAGAGCAGATGAATTCAAGATAAATAGACTTATCACTTATTACTCAAAGTACATTAGATAAGCTCCCTCCCCATTACAGCTGTCTGAGCCTAATGACACCGGTGTGCCTACAACAGCACATTAATTTGAATGAAGAAACTGAATCCCCTGGTTGGCCGTCCTTACTTCTTTCTGGTTTTGCAGCATGAAGTTGTTTCAGAGCAAAAAACTAGATTACTTCTGGATTATACTAAACCGGAGGATATGTTCCAGGAACACAATGACAACAATCCTTCCGCAAATTGGCAGTCAGTCCGTGGGAACAGACTACAACAGGCCCAGAGTAACGTCTCCCTAAACACCCATAATGAGGACATTGGACCCTTAGCTCATCGGATTTTTAGCACCAACCGCTTCACTGAGCAAATCCACTCCCATCAGGCTGCTAGTGTAAACCGACAAACTGGCCAAAGAACACAAAACCTAGAGTGATATACAACACTAAAACTGATAAAACTGTTTCTATTCAGTCCTCCCTTAATGATAGCGATCCAAGATATTAGAACAGTATTACACAGCACTGCTCCAGGTTCTGCCTTTTTTCCACATGACGTGCCTGCTTGAATGAAATGGTTATTTTGGCTTGATTTGTTAAGCAGCAAGATTGAATCTCTGTCACGTGGTTTTATCACTTGGTATTTACTACCCAGGTTGCACAAATAGCGTTTGGCATTTTGCCATGATGGAAGGGTAAAGATACAGATTGGTGGAGCGTTAAGGCTAAAAGGCAACAATTTCTTAATGGATGATAGTGGTTAAGAGGCACTATCTTCCTCACAAGTGGTGCATATATTATTTGAGAAGGCATAAATACTAAAACACTATCAGGTGAAGACAGCTCAATTAGAATTACAGTTCTCAGGCTTTCTAATCGCTAATTCCATTTACTCCTTCTATTTGGAGCAATATTCTAAAAAATATATGGGAATATTCTTCATAACACGTAAGAAAACGATCAGCTTTGAAAAAACATGCTGACTAATCAATTTTATAATAGGAAAGAGAAGCTTGACTATTTAACTAAGTGGTTGGTGCCTCCTGAGTGATTAAATAAAGATGCAAATTTTGTAGAGATAATGCTTGAGTCATTACTATTTGCTTTGGTCATCTTTTGCACTATTTCAGTCAGTGGGCACATTCTAACCGTTCTGTATTTGCCAGCACATTTCTCCAAGTGGAAAAGAAATCGAAATCTTTTCAGCTGGAATTTTCCCTGCCTCAGCCTTAGTATTTGTCTTTTATCTGGAATCAGTAAAGTTATTCCTTCAATTATGTGTGCCAGAACAGGACGGAATTCACCATTTATATTCTCATTTGAAGTTTATGTTCACCTAAACAGAACAGTAAGAAAATTCGACACTTCTTTTATCATGCATCCCTTTAGGGCAAAACTTCAGCCATATCTGAAGACAATCCATGTAAGGTTGTGTGATAAAGGTCTTCTGCACACTCACAAAGGAGCACAGACAGACACTGGCAGGGGGGAGCCCAAATAACACCCTGCTCTGGTTTCTCCCAGGCCCATCACAGGAGCCATCGTACATCTCCACAAGCACCTGGACACAAGGGCAGGTGGGAACTCATTTCAAGGACTCAGAGGAAGGGACACTCTCTCCCAGTCCCTGCAGGTCTGTCCCAGAAGAGTCTCAGTCCCAGTGTCCAGGCATGAAACCCACCATGGTGAGTCAATTCCGGAGTATTTATCGTACTGCTGGGGTTTGCTGGAAAACATAATTTCCAATGTCTGTCACTTGTAAAAGAGTTGAACAATTTTTCCTTGATTTTGTGCATCACAATGTAACTAGGGGATGAAACCAAATCAAACCAGCAACAAATAAACAATCCAGTACTTGTAAAGTCTGATAAACTAAAAATATCTGGAACTGCCAGAAAAAAATGAGACTGGGTAGAACAATCACATAAAAAAAAAATGGGCTGGAGCAGAACTCCAGGGATCATCCAGTTCAACAGCACGCTCAATTCAGGGACAACTTCAAAGACAGGTCAGGTGAAGTTTTTTAAATCTCCAGGGCCAGAAAAGCAAAAGAGAAGATGGAATAGGAAGACAAAAAGGAGGGGGAAATGGGGAAAAACAAAAAAATAAGGGAAGACAAGGGCAGACATACATTGGAGGCATAAGAAACCTGACTTATGTATGGAATTTGACACCAGTGTGATGGAGAGATTGAGAAAGAACTGAAAGTATCACTTGGAGTAGGAGACCAGTAAGTGTCCAGCTTTTTGAAGTGGCTGAGGGACAGTCAGAAAAACTAAAGGGGATTACTAAGGTGAGAAATTTGGATGGAAAAGAAGGGATTTTAGAGTGGAAGGTAAAGAAAAACTGACAGAAAGAGGAAATAACTTAGGATTTGAAGAAGATATAGGAAAGAAAGACAAGGAATCAACAGTCAGCTCCAGTGTTTTGGGTCCCTATTAGGTGCATAGTAGAGTTTGGCTGGAGGAAGGGAGAAAAAGGATAAAGAAAAAAATTACCCTTTCTTCTAAGAGAAAAGTTGAGCAATAAAGTAAATGTTAAAGAACGGCAATTAAAAAAAGAGTGCCTTCTGAGCTTAGTTTATATTTGTTCATTTTGTTTAAAGTTTCCAGCACATCACTGTTACAGTTAGGCAAATTCAACACCACTAGAAGATACCAGATCAAATTGAAAGTACAGGATACAAATTACTAAATCATATCAGACTATCGTTAAGTAATAAGTAGTACATCGTTTGGTCTACTGGAGAAAGTGACTTGATGTGGTTTGTCCAGTACTTGTAAGCAATTATCTTTTAAATGGGAAATGCAAATGGATAGTGTTTCATTTGCTTGTCCTTGAGAAACTAAATAGGAAATCCTTGGGAGGCCTTGTTGAGTTTATACTGATGTTCAATTTAAATGTGCCTAAAATCAATAATTAATTTGTAAAACTTACAATTTCAGGAAATTTGCAAATCCTTTGTAATGTATCTTTTCTTACAACCTTGAGACATATATTTTAATAAAGATAATGTTTCTGCAAAAGCAAGAAAAGATGCAGTAATATAATAATTAAAAAGCAAATAAATGTGCTGTTTTAAACATATTCCCAGCCTTTCACAGAACTGACTTGATTTTTCACATACAAGTACATACCACCTACCAGAATATCAGTACTTTTCTGTGAATGGGTATTTCAGACTGCATAATGCAGATTTGAGTTATTGATGTTGAATTAATCGTTCATACAATTTAATTGTCTTCTGCACTATTTTTCTATTGCACTAGTATATGATACTTATGCCACTGTAAGAAGTGGCATATAGTACTGTCATCAGTTACTGACCACAGGGCTTGGTTTATCCTGATCAGTTGCAGTTTTTGAAGTCTCATACCGAAGTCACTAAATACTCCGCAGAATAATTTAAAGAAAAAAGAGCAGAGAGGAAATGTGAACTGGCACATATGTGTTTCTCAGCATCTTCTGGTCTCTGTAATAGAGATTTGGCCTCTATAACAGAGAACCCTTTGTCCATAAAACCCATGGAAAACATTCACACATCACCAGCCTTGATGTTTTTTTCAGAGAATTATATTCGAGTTGAGGCTTTTCACTTGTTTGATATTTTCTTTAGAAATTATTTGATTGTCATTAAGTGCATGATGACCCTTTTTCATGTTGAATCAATGATTCCTTGCAATATTCACTGCCTTATTTTGAATACGGTTTGCCTGAATGATAGCACCTATCTATATAAGACCTACCGCTGTCAGACCGTATTGTCTATCATCAGCTGCATCATTGTCATTCTGTTAATGTAAAAAGAATTCTATAAAAAAGCCCATTGTGCTAAATGATTTTACTGGTTCCCTATTCCTTTGTAGATGCCCAGGACTTTTTAAAAAATAACTTTATATGATGGGCTATTCCCCGCTTCACTTGAAGAGAACAAAGTGCATCAAACATGTGATAAACTTTGAAGTACCAAAGTGCCACCCTGCAGCTCGCAATTTCTATATGAATGGCTGTGACTTGAGTCTGATTTGTAAAACACATGTGTGATGATTCAGATCATCAATTTCTCATAAAGAATATTTTATGCAGTGTAAGAAAGGATGATATCAAACTTGCTAAAAAGAGCTGGATGTCACATGGTATTATATACCTTGATAATGCCTTGACGTCCTGCATGATGTGTTTCTCTAAAGACCAGTATTTGCCAGTGATTTAGGTGCACTATGAGAGATTAAGAATTTTATAGGGGTAAGATGCCATGGCCACAACTATTATTCTGATTTCGGGGAGAAAAGGAGTGGGGTAAAATGATGACTTCTTACTTCCGTGGAACTAGACAGGATGTGGAAGGGACTGTTTTCATCGTTACATTGACTTTGGGGCAGTCTGCCCTGGAAGAAGCTTGAAAAGCTGTCATATACTCAGGATATGGCTAGTCAACACACGATCTAAAATACTGAGCACGTACATGGCAAAAGATCCTTTGTGGGATTTCTTATTGCCACTTCTGTCCACGTATCACCTTCACCCTTGTCTTCTGCAAGCCAGCACTCTACGGGTAGACAAATCTCTTCATCAGAAAGAGGGACTACTCTTTCAAGTCTGACTTCCTCTAGGTACCAACTGGGATCATTTCCAGTGTTATCGTGGCCAATGCGGATTTTATATAGCTGCCCGAGATCTCTGAGATTAATCTGTAATGACAAAAAGAAAAAAAATCCCAGATTTTAGTAACAAATTATAATATTGTCTTTTAGCAATCCTTCTTACACTGGGCATGCAAGCTAAATGTGCTGTGCACATGACCTAGAGTAACAGGGTTTTTTAGAAAATGAAGCCTTAATATACAATGAATCCCAGAGCAGTGAAGCAAAAGCATATGGAGTAGTCTGCAAGCGTGATTTTATTGACTTCAGTACCATATTATTTAAAGTGACTAAAGGGCTCAAACAATTCAGTCTGGTTTTAGATCTCTTGACAGAATCCAGTTTGTAGTGTTAAAATGTAAATCTTTCTTTCTAGACAGATACTTTAACAAACAGAAGTACCTTCAGTCATTGCTGCATGAAATAATATATTTTGCAGTCCATACAGTTACCATCAGAAGAGCCCTATTAACTATTCCTACCACTTATCAGTCTACTATGGCCCACTTTTCTCTCTGTCTTCTATTTTTATGTGCATTGGTGTCAGGGTTAACTGTTTCTTAAGTGCTGACACCACACTGCAGGAAATTTAAACAATAAAACATGACTATGTCACACTGAATACTGCAGCCCTGAAATAAGAGCCACTTTGTTTTGGGCTGCAGAAGTTTTTTAAGCAGTGCTGATGGCAGGAACCTAAGCACAAAAGCAGGGTTAACCACTCTCATTTTCAGTGATGTGTTTGAAAGCTCATGGTATCGGGAAAAAATTACAGAGGAAAAAAGAACAAAAAAATAGTTGTTTCTTTTACCATTATACCAATTCTGTACTGTTTCGCATCAAAACAAAAAGCAAACCTACAAAAACTGGATTGATAAGCAATTAACACCAACATTGCCCCAATAGTCCGAATCACCAAAAATGATGAGCTAAGATTTGTGTTTGGAGGTCTGTTGGGTCTGTTCCGAAAGGCAATATTAATAAGTCTGCCCCGGAGTGAGAGCTTCCCCTTCAATGTTTTTTGCTAAGGAAGACAACAAGGCAATGCTCCTTTTGTCTGTGGAGCTGGTAAATGTCCAAGACACTAGAGCTATATCCCTTTCACTCTTTTGTTGAAATGTTTTCCTAAGCAATGACATAGGTTAGTGTGATACTGACATTTCTTGGAGGATGAGGACCATCACAGAAGAGAGTCTTGCAGCCCTAATTGATAAGCATTTCCTTGCATCCCTGGGGTAAGCCTGGCACAATTCAGTCTCATGGGACGATATCATGGCACATATGCTAGTGGTATAAAGTCTGAATAAAGTCACACTTACGGCCAAAGCGGTAGGTTTTCCTATATTAAAACAGTATGTTAAAGTAAGAGGTGCTAACTAAAGGTATAGTTATAACATTAACGCAATGAAACCATGTGCATCAAAAATATGGTGCTAACACAGCAGGATTACAGCAGCAGACAAAAAGCTCTCTGAAACCAACCACAAACGTAGGCAGGACATAGGCTAAGCTGCCATAATAACCCTGTCACGCAGCATGAAGCAGAGACCTCTGCAGTGGTCAAATGACTGCTAAGGTTGCCTTGCAAATAAATATAACAATATACTAGAACTCTCACCCTTTATTGTGAACTGAATAAAGTATTCTATTGGCAAACAACAAAGGTGGTGCTCTGCTGAGATCTAGGCACTGGCTGCTATTCGTGATGCAGAAGTGTTAAAGGGCAATTTAGTAAATAAAACATTATGACCTCTTGCCCATGATTAAATTCTGGTACAAACCCTATCGAAAGAGTGTCAGAGCCATCCTTGGATACAGTACTCATTATCATGACTCTATCAGGACCAGAAAACCATCAAAGAGACTCTTTTGTCTCCTGAAACATCTAATCAGTCCTTTGGCTCTGAAGCAAACAGAAACATTGATTAAAGAAATCATGCATCATAAAAAAACCACAATAGTGAGTATCATATGAGTTGGTTGAAATGTGAAGCTATAACTTTATTAATTATTTTAATTTTATTTATCGTATTATGCTAAAATGCCTTTTTTTCAGCAGGAAGTCTGAGATGGAAAATAAAATTTCAGGTGAATCTACACAATATTTCAATGTTGTAGCTGATGTTTGGCTCACAACTGGAGAGAAGAGCTCACAAAAATAAGCAGAGGCTGGTCAGCTGACCAAGAAAGAAAAAAAAAAGAAGCAGTTTGAAAAAGAAGGAGAGTGAAATGATGAAACCCATTCATCACCATGCAGGGACTTCCTGTTACTGGGTAAGCAACACACCAATCCATCAAATCTAATCAAATGGAGTTCAAGAAAAATCAGTACAGAACAGAAATCCCCGTCCAGCCTGTTAGGTTTCTGCAGGAGATGCTCCTAGTTGCAAGCAGTTCAATTAGAGTCACTGAAGTTCTGCTTAGCATCTCTAATCATTCCTGCATTTGTGTCTTTCTATACGTCCTATTCCTCCCTAACATTCACACTCTAAAAGAGAACACAATATAACAAAATTAAGGAAGTTATGCCCATGTGCTAAGTAGGAATTTGTCCAAAGTGTCAAGTCAGATGTATCTGCTTGCTTTCGACTACAGGGGGAGGAGTATAAAGCATCCCTGTTTACTAGACTCACAAATCATGAGTTTTTTGGAGTGGTCTGCTACGCAGGACATATAAGTAATAGCATATTTCTGAGACTGAAAGGTCTCAAAAATAATTAAAAACACAGACCACTGCCAAACCAATAACAAGTTTAATAATACTTCTATTTCTGCCAAAACCACTTATGAGTGTTTGTGTAGAAAAAAAAATCATGTTTATTCTTGGGTGGGAATTAAGGCAAGAATGTCAACGGCAGAGAGCAAATCAGCTGTACATGATGTTCTGGAAATCATATAACACAATTGTAAGCTTAGTTTCAGCTCCTGCTGTAGTTTTGGGGGTTGGAACAATTCCTCTTGCTGTCAGATCAGATATCACACTGGTCTCTCAGTGGTATTGACTCGCTAACATGTTACTTTTTGCCAATCGGAATCCTGTCAAATTTATGTCAAATTTTGCTCTTGCAGTGAAATGCAGATGCAAATACTCTCATAACATGTTAGAGCTAACGATATTCTTTTGCCAACATAAACACTGTATCTTGAGGTTGTTCCTTCGTTTCCAGTATTGACTAAATTGCCTTGAACACAAGCTGGCATTTATAAATCTACTTTCGCAGACAGAACATTCTGTAAAAAGTTGTAAAGTTGACTTCGTCGTCCTCCTAAACAACATGCTTACAAAAACCTTAGTCTAGCTGTTCTCTATTATGGCACCATGGCTGCAAAACTAACATTCCATTTTATATGGAAAAAGTCTGACAGAACTGCAGTAAATGGCCAAGCAAAAAAGAAAGGATGGGTCCCAGGACTAAAGCATCACTCTGGAAATCAGGCAACCAGATTCTATTCCTGGATCTGCTTTAGGCTTACTGCGAAACCTTACATAATTCACAAGCCCTCCTTGCTTTGGTTTCTTAACAATGCAACAAGGACCACACTTGCATGTCTCTCTCAGGGACATTGCAAAGCTCTCTTCATAAATTTTGAGATCCTCAGAGGAAGGCATGAGTCCAAAATTCTGTGTTTTTTCTAAAATTTTCTGTTCGTTTTGGGTTAGTTGCTATTTTTCCATAACTCAATTGACAGATCAAAAACAGTCAATTGTAATTCTTCCAGCTAACTTTGTAAAGCTAGTGGTTTTGCTCAAGGATAATGCGGTGTCACATTATCTAGTCTCTCATATAAGCATGCAATTTCTATTTCCACTAGCAGAAGTTGTGCAGACAGAAGAAGGGAGGAATAGAAACAACCTGCTCGGCAAATATGTTGTAAATCTACTGAAGAATGTGGACAATATAATAAAGACATTCCTCCACTACGCTGTAATTGGATGCTGCAGGTACTCACACTTCCTAAATGACAAGGACACAAAGAGATGGAAGGCTGATGTGTTTTGGGGGAGGTCTACAGTGGCCGAAACAAACTTGCTAGAGTCCTAGCCACCATATACCTGAATTAGCACGTACTGGCCAGTCCTGCTTCTCAAGGCACACTGCTGCTGGTGGGCACTGAACAGCAGCGTTGCAGCAAAAGCAGCAGCTTGAGGCTGATCTTTGCTGGCCTCTGCAACAGAGCATTGACAAAATCCTCAGACATCTAATCCTCAACCAAAGCCTATGGTCAAAGCATTGCAGAGGGTCAAATATCTGTTTATTAAAAATATTAAAAACTGGTTTGCAAAGTTCCTTTCTCCCTGAAAATTCTTCAGCTTGATATGGTAGAGTTTGGACATGGATAGAAATTCAAAGTCATAAAATCTAAGAGATAATAGTTTGGGGGTATGAAGCTGCCTTTCTGATGTGGCTTACATCAGCCATGTATAGAACATAAACAAGACCTAAACTACTGCAGAGGTAACAAACAAGGGCACGGAAAGACAGATATCTCATCGAGGTAGAGGAACGCGGATATGAAAAATGTCAGATATACTGATCTTCTTACAGGCATTCTGTGAGAGAGGTCTTCTGACAAATGCTAATCTCACACTCTTCCCAGCAAAAAAATTTATGAAACATTCGAATCATCATTTACAGTTCACTTGTTGGTTGACTGTGAAACTCCTTGTGCATCAATCGATTTGCATCAAATTCTGTGATAAGATCTAAAGGGGACGGACCTCAGGAGAGATTGCCAGCACTTAATAACCTTAATAATATCCCTGTTAGTACAATGATAGTTGTAATTCTGTTCTCTTTGGAGTATTTTTCTTCACTGTTACAGGCAATAATATCAACACTCATTGTATTTTATATTATCAGTACCAATACATACTATTGTATAAACTGTCCACCACCTTCAAAAGGGCCACATTTTCAAACAGAGGTAGCTTTACCTCAGCCACACCCATATTCTAAATATTTGCAAATAGTTAAAAAGATTAGCCTGCTAATCAATACAACTAAATACTTTGCTCATTGCTACTATTTTTTTTTGTACAAGCATAGGACTAAATTCTCTTCTTACCAAAGGCAATGGGAACATTTTCATTAAACCATGCACTAGAAAACTTGGCATTACTTTTTGAAATTGAAGCTTAACAAAGCTCATATTTTACAACTTGTCTCTAGGCATAAACGGAAATCCAGGTTTATCAGCAAGAAGTTATTCCTAAAGAGGATGCAAGGACTAAATTTTAATTCTGTTTCTAAATGAGCTATGCAAATACTCTTTTCAGTCCCTAGCATACCTATGATATTCGGAGTGAAGTCTGTATGACCCATTTTCATGTACTTGAGATGTTTAACTAAGTGAAAAGTGAAGCAAGAATTCCTTGGCTTAAGAGACTGTTCTGTGGAAAGATACTTCAATAAAAGGATGGACAAAATATACGTAAGGACTCAGTTTCTCTTTTATATACTGGAATAAGCTCAATAATGTCACTGTATTCCTGTTGTACAGAAAAAATCCTGCAATCTCTTTGAAATAAACTCAGGCTAGCATGAAAATTATCTGGATAAGTCAATACTCCAGAAGCAGCTACACCAACATCCCAATGTTTAACGCAACCACAAGAGGCTATGCTTGAAAGACAGTTATTAATTTAATGTAAAGCCGTCTCATTAACAGAATTTCAGAGAAATCAGGTGCAGCAGCTGGATTCCCAAAAGAAAGAGAAATCATTGACTGCATTAGTTTAACTTCTACAGCATCTGCATATAATGGAGAAATCTTTGGAAGTAGAAAATATTTTTAAGTTGTGAACATGCATCTGGTAAATGTTGCCAAAAATATCATAAGTAATTTACCAGTAAAGTACCCAGGGTCCACTCATGGTGTTTGCATTTTCCAGATGTTTGAATTCAGTCAATTTGTTGATTGTGGCCAACAAACCTGGCACAGTTACACACTAACTCAACAACTAGAATATGGCACAGGTACTCAGACAGAAACTTAAGTGTCATGAAAAAGGTGGGCATAGACATATAAGGAGTAGAATTAAAGGCCAGACAAAAATCGGCCTTATGTTTTCCCACTTCATACTTGCTCCGGTCACAAAAATAAGATGGGTAAACAAGTACTGCTCATTGCACAGCGGCAGTTGAACACCTTTCTTTCCAATCCACTCAAGCTCTTTTCATCCTGTAGCTTCTCCAATATCAATACTCTCTCACTTGACCTTTCTATACAGGCTAACAATGTGCTACTATTCACTAAAATGGATGCCAATTATCTGTTACCGGGTTAATGAGAGAAAGGAAATGTCACATTGTTGTTACCTGCTAAACTAATGGTACCAACAGACAGCTTGTTTTTTCCACCCTTAAGTGGAACAAATGAGAAAATGTTTTAAGAATAACATTAAAGCTCTGTAACAATATTTTTTTTTTTACAGTGTGGTTAGTTAAATTATGCCAACTCCAGTATTTACCATATCAGGGTGTCGTGGTTTTGCCTCAGACGGCAACAAAGAACCCCGTGCCACTTGCTCGGGCCTTCCCGATACGGGAAGAATCAGAAGAAAAAAGGCAAAACTCGTGGGTCGAGACAAAGGCGGTTTAACAGAACAGCAAAGGGAACGAGAAAACAACAGCAATAACACGGACACAGGAACATACAAACACAGCCACGGAACCGCCGTTCCCTGACCCCACCCAGGACGCCCCCCGCCCGCTCCAAGGGGCGACTTCCCGCCCCCTCCCCCGGCCGCTCCCAGTGGGCACGGCTTACCTGGCATGGGATACCCGTGTCCTGGGGAGAATTAACCCTGTCCCCGCCAGAACTAGGACACAGGGGGGCAGTTCTTGAAAATAAGCACAAAACTCCCATGTTATGACAAGGTAGCCACTTATATATCTGAAGTTTTTCTGAGTGATCTACTCTTTTCCAAGCCAGAACAGGAATACTGGATTGGATTTGAAGCTTTCCACATTGCTTAGGTGGGGAGTTAAACCACTGGCTACCAGAGGATGTTAACTGGAATACAGCCTAGAATTGGCTGTAAGAAAGCACAACAAAGGTCAGGCCATGTAAGAAAACTTAAGCTTTATTTAACCTTCATCGCATGCATGCGCATCTTGCTAACCAAATGATGCTGTGGTTGGACAAGTGCACCATATGCATGGAGAAGTGATGCATGATAAGAAAGATTATGCTGGTGGGCACATAACAGTGCTTCAAAGAGTCTGAATACGCATGAAGATTCATTTAAGAAAAGGTACAGAGTAGCCACCTGTGGTGAGTTGACCTTGCCTGGATCCCAGGTGCCCATGAAGACGGTCTATCACTCCCCTCCTCAGCAGGACAGCAGGGGCAGAAAATAAGACAGAAAAAACCTCATGGGTCAAGATAAACGCAATTTAGTAAAGCTTTTGCTTTACTGGCAAAAGGCCACATGTGGAAGTAAAGGAAAGCAAAAGATTTATTCCCTGCTTCCCATCAGCAGGCGATGTCTAGACACTTCTTGGAAAGTAGGGCTTCAGTACATGTAGCAGTTGCTCCAGAAGACAAATGTCATAAAGAACGTTGTCATTCCCCCCTCCTCCTTTCTCTTAGCTTTCATTGCTGAGCAGACGTAATATGCTATGGAATACCCCTTTGGTCAGTAGGGGTCATCTGTCCTGGCTATGTCACCTCCCAAGATCTTGCCCACCCCCAGCCTGCTGGTGAGAGGGGGATGTTGGGGAGACAGCCTTGATGCTGTGCAGGCAGTACTCAGCAGCAGCCAAAACACTGGTGTGTTATCAACACGTTTCTAGCTACCAATACAAAGCACAGGACTATGAGGGCTGCTATGGTGAAAATTAACCCCATCTCAGCCAGACCCGATACATCACCTCAGTCTATAATCTCAGAGTAAGACCGGATCTCTGATTTACTCTCCTTTTGACTGTTGATTCTATAATAACCTGACAGACTATGAGCCTGCCTCTGTCATCTCCTGGTGGATTTATAGCAATATTAACCACTCAGGCATGAAGTCATCGCCTCTGAAAAAATAAAAAAATTACATTTAACAGTGCTTTCTCTCAACAATGTAGGCTACTGTGAGCATATCAGACTTCAACTTTCTGCAGTGCCTTCCTAGGGACTGAAGGAATTTTTTTATATCTTCCTGACATAAAGAAGGTCAACAGCCTTCTGGGCTGCAGTAGGAGGAGTGCTGTCAGCAGGTAGAGGAGGGGATTATTTCCCTCTACTCAGCCCTGATGAAACACATCAGAAGTGTGATGAGACACATCGGGAGTGCTGTGTCCAATTCTGGGTCCCCAGTACAAGACACATGAACATACTGAAGAGAATCCAGTGAAAGGCCATGAAGATGATTTAGGGACTGGAGTATCTCTCACATGAGGAAAGGCTGAGAGAGCTGGGACTGTTGAGCCTGGAGAGGAGAACGGTCAGGGGAAGATCTTATCAATATGTACAAATACCTGATAGGAGGAGGTAAAGAAGACAGAGCCAGTCTCATTTCGGTGGTATCCAATGAACAGTCAAGAGCACCAGTTAAAATACCATAAATTCCACTTAAATAGATGAGAAAAAAAATGAGTGAGAGTGGTCAAACACTGGAACAGATTACCCAGAGAGATTGTAGAGTGGGAGATAGTCAAAACATGACTGGACAATGTCCTCAGCAGCCTGCTCTAGCTGGTCCTGTTTTGAGCAAAGGGCTGGACTAGGAAATCTTTGGTGATCCCTTCTAACCTCAACTACTCTGCAATTCTGTAGCACTCAGTGCAATGGCATCACCTTAATAATATAATTATCTCAAGGTTGAGAATCAGATTCAACATCGCTAGTACTAATAAATCCCTATAATGCACAGTGAAAATGATTTTTGAAGGAGAGAGAACTGTTAAAGGGCTTCCAAAGAGCTGGCCATATAGAGTGAGGGCCATCAAAAACTTTATCACTTTATCATTTTCTGTTTCAATGTGAGAGAAATTGATCTCCTCTTGTTTAGCATAAGCCCTGTACTGTACAAAGTTTCTATTCTCTTTACAGAGTTGTACCAAGCCCAAAGAAAACCAAATATTTTTACGAGCAAGAGAGAATAAGCCACACATTAGTCATACCACTCACTTCTGAAAACTGCTTAGATACTGAGATGATGGGAGACATAAGAATGTGAATAGACTAGAAAATGTCTGAGGGGAAGGCAAGGCAGGAACATGAATTAGTAAAGGCAGAAACTGGATTTGGGGACTTGACATGGGAAGGTGGAGAAGATCTTAACAGAGATAACTTTAACTAAAGAAACCAGTGACACAAAATCTCAGAAACAACCACCTGAAACCTACTGGGGGGCTAAACAGTGTAACTTGGGAGAGAGGAGTCACTCAGGTGAGACAGAAAGGGGTTTTTAATATGTATTTATTTTGGACTTGTGTTGCCATCAGGTAGAAAAAGGAAAAAAAAAGGAAATTTAATACATATATGGCTGAACGATTAAACCTGAAATTGAGTACATAAAGTTCTCTCAAGAAACTACCTTAAAAGGGAGAAAAGTGTATATATATATATATACTCCATACAGCAGAATTACTGAACAAGCAGCACTGTGTTCACTCACACTCATTTCTTGAAGGTTTTGGGTTTTTTTCCAAGATTGTTTATGAGCTCTTTGCTATCCTTCTGTGTTGTTTTCTTGGACCAAGTTAAACTTCGCTTCATGTGCAGCCTGTAGCTGATGGAGATCATTTTACATACTTCTCCCTTTTATCTCAATAAGGAATAAGGTTCATGTTGTTATCACATATTTTTTGCAGAGAGATGGACAGTTTCAAGTGGAGTTAAAGCCAGCAGTATGACTGTTTTATGCTGCCTTAAGAGTATCAGACTGAAGCCTGAGTTTCTCTAAGTTTTAGTCAACTGTTTCTGGACCTAAATGGCCGTTATGGCAAACAGGGACAGCTGGAAAATAGCAGGACACAAGCTATGCCCAGTTTTTAGGCATTGGCAGTCCCATGGTTAAGAGAGGGGATTGCTGCATTAGTGCTTGCGGTCACTTTTGCAATCTTCCCACTTGGGAAGAATTCTCACTGAGCTCATTACAGGGTCTTTTATTTTAACAATGGGAGAAAAAAGCATGAAAATGGATTTGTTTCAACCTATTTTTATAACATTTGGTTTTCTCCCCACTGCTGCTCATTTTACTTTAGAAATCTCAGTTTTGACTGATGAAAGAATGAATATGGATCCAGGCTACAGGAATAAAAGACACACAGTGAAACATGACAGATTCTTGCAGTCCATAGGGCCGATTCTAAAGGAAGTAGTGTCAATTATTAATGCATAGATTATTTAAAACCAGTGATAATTTCTTTTTTTTAAACAGGAGGAAACCAAAATGAAAAACAACAGTCAAACTTCTAAGTATAAAGCCTCCGTGTGATGCAATGCAGCATAAGGCACAGCTGATGAACACAATTCTTTACAAACAAGGTACATGGAACACTGTAACAACCTCATCACAGAAACACTATTTAAGTTTTATGATAAAGTATCTCTGCAAGTAGTAGGAGGAGCCCTGTTTTTCACCTGCTTATGCTCTCTGGCATTTTGCCCCAATAGACTATGACAGTGTTTAAAGGGCTGTTTATACAGATGAAGAAACTTTAAATATGGATATGGCACCAGCTTTACGAGTTAGAGAAATGGGCTCATGCAGCAAAATTCACACAGTGATGGATTCCAGTTTCCAATTCTAATGCATACTCCATGTCCCATGGTTGCAAATATTCCTTAGAAAGACAGCCACCAACTACAAAACATAACAAAGTGAAGATTTTGAAGATTTCTTACGAAAAAGTCCAGCACTCTTAATAGCTTAATATAATGTTATTTAAAATAAACTTGACAATGTGTTGAGATCAGTAAGACCAACACTACCCTAATGAGATTGCAGAGCTGATAATGAAGCAAACTTAGAAAGCAAAGCATGGGAGAATTCTTCTTAAGGAGGTGCTAGGTCCTGCCACTCTCATTAAGGCTAGCGTACAATATTTGGAAAGCAGATGTACTGAACGAGTCAGTGCTTTTACTGACTTCATTATTACTAGAATAGCAGAACTTGTACCTGAAGGTATGGAATTATTCTGTATTGAAGTAATAAAAGTTGAGAGATTGTAGCTGGCTTTTACGGAAGATAATAGGCTTCCAGTCTTCTGCTTAGTTCTCTTTGACACAGAAGGGAATATTTGGCATGACCAAACATTAAAAGAATACCTATAAAAAGAATTTCTTTATCAAACAGTGTGTACGCTCATAAGAGATAATTCACCATGTTTCAAAGAATGACGATGCAGAATACAGGGCTCCGGAGAATATAATTTACAATATAATTAAAGCGTCAGTGTCTTGAGCAACTCAACATACTGCCAAAATCAGTATTTTTGAAATACCCAGAAATACTCAGGGACTGTGATGACACCAGAGGAAAATGCAGGAAACAGATCACAGTTCTGCTGAAAGCTGTAACTTATGGTAGATTGATATCCCTCTGTTGGAGGAGGAATGACTCTCAACAGAAAAATTATGCCCTAAAAACTATGCCTGAATAGTAACAGAAGCAGAAAACCATAGCCTAGAAGTAGTTTCTTTGAACACAGAGGAACAATTACAGAGCAGAAAGGGAAATTCATCAAATTTAAATTCCTTTTCTTTCCCATTCCCATATTCTTCATCCCTGACTTCCCCATCTGTTAGGAAAAATTGCTAAGCCACAGTGGCAAATATAGTGCAGTTTACACACAACTATCTTGTGAGAACCTAGAACCCAAGACTCCTGTCAGAAACAAGAACCCTCCCCACCACAGAACAACCATAAATTACCTTCAGTGAACTTCATGTGCTACCATCATATGGAAATCTCCAAGGGCAATAGCCTTATTAAATTCTACCCCTGTTATACTGAAGGTTAACCAATTTTTAATCTAATTTACACAAATCTTAATCAGAGATAGCCAAACTTAATGAAGTTACACCAGCTGTACACAACAATGCAAGCAACATCAAAATCAGGTTCTAGATGAGTAACAAAAACTCAGGAGTATATAAAGGAGCACCATTTGATTTATTCAAGTTCTGTTAAGTTTCTTTTGTCATTATTTGTAACATTAATGAATACTCATTACGTACTTTTAGGCATCCAAGTTACTATACTTTCTGTCAGACTACTATTCGTGATTTTTATTAAGATAATCCTGTACAGTTTTGCCTCATTCTCTTTTAGTGGGCCATTTCTCTGTCATTTCTTATGATTATGGCCGCGACCAAAGGCATGTTGAAATGAGATGGTATTTTGATCGGTTTTGTGGGACACGATTGTTCTTTTTTTTTCCATTGTATTACACTGAACTCTTGCAGCTCCCTGCATCAGTTAACACTTTCTTAAAAAATCTGAGGTTACCTGGAGTTAAAAGAGCCTTAAAATATGCAGTACATTTCTACACAAGGCTGCAAATCTTGGCCCATTTAGTCAAGATTTTCCCCAATATACTTAACAGATTAGACTAGTGTAACAGAAAGCAATAGTGGGTATCCAATTTTTCTGCAACTCCACATTTTTTAGCAATATTGATGCTGTTACATGGTGCTCTTAATGTTGGAAGATTGCAGAGTTACAAAGTGAGGAAATATTTAGAGAACACAACTTTCTTTTGGATTAACAAAAAACTCACCCACCTTATTAAATTGAGATATTTTGGGCAAAAAAATGTGTGTGAAAATGAAGCAAAATTACTTTATCTGTTCTTTTCTTTCTCTCCCCCTTGATCAGCACTGACTGACAGTTACAATAGTGGGTTTGAGAAATAATGGATGGACAGTAATCTGGCCAACCTTGAAACTTTGATGGTGTGGTTAGAATTCAGGGAGAAGCCTCCTCAAGAACCTCTGAAGTTTAAAGGTCTTATTACACACAGATTTATAAATTTGATTACACAATTAGATTTTGTAAAAGGTTTAAGTGGTACTCCTCAGTCAAGATTCATCAGGCTTAATCAGCACAAAAATGCTGTGCCTACCCTCCAAGCCTCTTCCAGCCTTGCAGTGGTATTTCACCAAAGAAAAACATCAGGCATAAAGACCTAGGTACACTGTAGAAGACCTAAGCCTAGGTGCTAGTGTGGATAGGAACAGATCATCAGAGCTTCTGGACCAGGTATCAGGTCTTGCTCTGATGCTTTGTGAAACATGCTGTTCCTTCCAAAGACAAACAAACAAATGTTCTGGGCACTTCCGTCAATGAACTGAATAAATGGGTAAGAACTTGCTGTCAGACAGCTGAATAAATCTCCAGGATGATCATCTAGCCAGAGAATTACCAAAGGAATACTTAAATTTAGTCTTCAGATAAACACTGATTTCACCTCCCTGCTTTTATATGAGATAATCTTAAACCAGCATTACCTGAAAACTTTAGCCAGGTTACTTTCAACTTCAATAAATGTAAGGGAAAGAGGGAAAGACCACCATTGACTTGCCTCTGCAAGAACTTACACGTTTATACTTCAAACTTGAAAACAAAATTTTAAAAAGTCAGAGAAACTTCCTGTCCCATTTGTCACTGATTCCCCGTCATCTGTTTATTATGCATAAATTATTTCAATCTAAATGATCGAAGATTTAATGATTGCAACAGGTACAGTCCTGAAGAACTATAGGAACTGGAGGAAATTGTCAGAACTGTAGGAACCTGGAGAAGCCCTGGGAAATGTCATGCTTCTGAAGCACCTCTCATAGGTGTCTCTGAAGAGAGCAATCTCTCCATTTGCTTGGAGAAGTAGGACATCACTAGTCTAAACCACCTGAGCTAAGCTACCTGTTGTGATTTGACTCTAGTCCCTAGAGTCCCTTCTTACTTTCTCCAGTAAACGGTTCACGTGACAGTGTCCTTCAGTGGAAGCCTGAGGAAGCCCATGGAAGAAATTACAGCGGACACTTCCAATGATGGATATGCAACACAAGCCATAACCAGGACTATCTTATTACATCAATACAAAGAAGAGGCAAAGAAAATTTTTTTCTACTTCTGCAAATGAACAACAACTAGTTAAAAGTAGTGCATCGAGCAGATACAGGTATGAAGCAGATTCTGAGAGATATGTCTGCTTGATGCAGTTCTGAACACATGTGCTGATTCAAATCTTATTATTATAAAAGTCAGCCACTCCCTTAGAAATACTTAAAGATCCTTACATATTGCTTTGAGTCCTTTTTATTACTGCTATTATCCAGTTTTGAGAAAAGCTATTTTGCATATGTTTTGAATTCTCTAGTGTTTATATAACAGCAATACTATACCTTAAATGTATCTTCACTGTTGGGATTAAACAGCTGGTGTTTCCCAGATCCCAGAACAATAGGACCAGAAGCTTTGTTTTCTCCATAAGCGTAAAGGGATACTGTTGCTGTTGTGCCAGCTGTTTCAAAATCCCCAGTGACTACAGTAATCTTCCAGTCTCCTTCTGTAAAGTAAAAAATAAAATCAAAATGCTTTTATAACTGTTACTGATATGTAGCAAGTTACTTGAAAGATATAAATAAAGGCATAATTTATCCCAGGGACTGCAACTACGTGCCCCTAAAAGGTAATGATGCTGGGAGAGGCAACAGAAGATTGGCTAAATGCTACATCATTCAAACTCATCTTAGGCAAGTTGTGTAACTTTAAAGATTTAGGAGGTTTGCAGCATACTAAAGCTGGAAATATGAACACAGAGCCTAGTGAGATTTCTAGCAAGATTTTCAGTGATAACCCTGTGGGTCACCACGGAAAAAGCCCAACCTCCAGAATCTGGGTTAAGACAACACGTATAATGAAGAAATGCAACAGGGAAAAGTATCAAAGCATCCCAATTAAGCACAATTTCCTCTCATTTCACGTTGATGTGACACATCAACAAGAGCTCCGTTTGACTAGATGGAGGCATGACATTGAGATTAGCATGAAAAAAGTGATTTTGGAGAAAATTCTGACACTAGACGAGGACTCTTTAGAAAATAATTTTATATAAAGCTTCCCTGATGCTAAAATGTCATCTCTGCCCCCATACAATGCACACAAGTTATTTAAATATCTGAAAGCAGCTTAATATAAATCTTATTTTAAAAAAAAAGAACAATACATAATTGGAAAATGCATTTCTACATCTGAAAAGCGGGGATTGCACACTCTCCGCCCCTCTTTTGATTGCAGCTTTGCCTGTATAAAACAAGTTCCGCTTAGTGACTTAAATTCATTCTGTGCAAGGCAAACAACAAATGAAATACCGGCCCACGTTGATCTTATAAATAAACGCCACAGTGTACACTGCAATTTTATTAATAGAAATCTGTCTGGTAATGCTGCATGAATTAAATTTGTTGTCTGACAGCAGTATTTACCTTGGGCCAACCCCATTATCCCTCAGTAATTTGCCCCACAAAGACTGAACTGGAGCAGGAAGTTTGGTCTCCTGTTTTGCAGACTTTTGAGATCTGGCTAACACCTTGTTTTGGAAGGTGTCAGATTTTTAAATAGGCACAAATACACAGCTGGGAATTCAGAAAACAGCATCAGCTCATTCGGTCTGCTCAATCAAAGCTGGCCGGCAGGTCGAGGGAGGTGATTCTCCCCCTCTACTCCACTCTGGTGAGACCCCACCTGGAGTACTGCATTCAGCTCTGGGGACCTCAGCACAAGAAAGACATGGACCTGTTAGAGCAGGTCCAGAAGAGGGCCATGGAAATGATCAGAGGGCTGGAACATCTCTCTTGTGAGAAAGGTTGTTGTTCAGCCTGGAGAAGAGAAGATTCCTGGGAGACCTTATTGCAGCCTTTCAATATATAAAGGGGGCTTGTAAGAAAGACAAAGACTTCTTACCAAGGCCTGTAAGGACAAGGGGAAATAATTTTAAACTGAAAGAGGGTATATTTAGATAGGACATTAGGAAGAAATTTTTAATAAGGGTGGTAAGACACTGGAACAAGTTGCCCAGAGAAGCTCTGGATGGTCCAGAGTTCAAGTATTCAAGGTCAGGCTGGATGGGGCTTTGAGCACCCTGGTCTAGTGGAAGATATTCCTGTCCATGGTCGGAGGGTGGACCAAGTGTCCCAAACAAGAGGCCATTTGGTGCATATGCTTTTGGCTGCCTACCTCTGATTGAAACATTTGCAACAAATCCACCTTGCATTTCCATGACACAGGTCTGTTTTGACAGAGGGTAAGTTTTTTCAAATGACGAAGCTGACCAGCTCTTCTGGACAGCACAAAGACATTTCTCTAACAGGGTCAGGATGAGAATGCTGTGAAAAAACATTCGAAACGTGCAAACCCAAGCCCATCTCCACTGAAGATAAGTCAGTTGGATATACACTTAGTTTACTCCTGCTCTTTGTCATGTTTTCTTAGGTTTATGGGGCAATTTTTATCTGCTGCAACTTTTACTGTATAACCAGACAAGTACAGCTTAAATGACACGGCATAGAGATCGAGTTGTAGGTGTAGAAAGGACTAAGCAGACTGATTTGAAGTACGTAAAAGAGGATCTCCTAAGTGGAAGAAGGAGGAAGGAAGGCATGCAGAACAGCTAAGGCAGAGAGAATCATGAGCAGATAGAAAATGAACGCCTTTGAAAAAGGCATAGAAAGGAAGAAGGGCAAAGACACTGTGATTCAAAATAAAGCTTGGAAAAAATATAAAAAGAATATAATTTCTAAAATACTGTATTAACTACTTGCCACAGGGACACTATTTAAGATGAGGTATTGGGGTCTTCATGGATATCTTGATTGATATAATAAATTATGAACAAACATTTTCAAAGTTTCTTCCAACAGCTTCTAAATTAGTGTTCAACATACAGCATGAAGCATTTCTCACAGCTGAGAAAATGTTATGTGTTATTAAGAAAGGTAATTTAATCTGTGCTGGTTGCAAGGACAGAAAAGTCAAGCTGAACAAATGTGAAATCACGGCTAAAACAGGAAATGAAGAACTCATAGTAAGAGCAAAACTACATATAGCCCAGGAGAAAGAATCATCATTTAAAATATTAACTAAAAAAACCTGAAATTAAGATAGATAACCAATAAGTAAAAAAAAAAAAAATTCCAAGCAAACAGAGAGAAAATTAAGATTATGGAAAGAAAAATGACTGAATAAAAAGAAAGCATAAATAAAGTGATTTATGGTTTAAATTAAAATGTGGAGTTCAGAGTTTACTAAAATATTCAAATAGTGTGCTGCAATTAATGTTTTAAAATAAATACAAACAGCAACAAATGTGTAAAGCGATTATTTCTGAAGCAGAAACAGTCTTCATTAAAGACAGAAGACTAGAGCAGAATTTACCATTTGCTTCTTGCAGTTTCGGCTGTTGATTTATTTGAAATTCTGCCAAAAAAAAAGCAGTTAATAAATGATCTATCCTGTAACATTAAAGAAAAGGTTTGAAAGAAGAGAAGAAAAAGACTTTCTCTGATTCTAGACAATACAAGAAAACTTTTCTTCTCATTCATTCCCTCATAACTTTCTCACTATAATCTGTATCTATTATACAATGCAAACACAAAGTATGTTCTCTCAGTAAAATAACAAAGGAAGGCACAAAATGGTTACCTCTGATATTTAAAGTGTAAATTCATCTCAGATTTCTTCGGTGGAAAAAATTACAACTTACTGATCTTACTTTCATAAAGTAACAATAAACCTTACCTTGAGGGTACAGCTCAATTTCTGAATGAATTACACCTTGGGACATAAATGGAAGCCACCTAAGAATAAGAAAGAAAATAAGGAAGCAGGTAGGAATCAATTTTTTTCTCCACCATATTACCATATAACTGAATGATCCACATCTTATTTTCATACTGAATACATATAACAGCAAAGGGTGTCTACCTCTCAAATTTTAGTATTTGATTTGATAGATGTTAAAGTAGAAATTATTTGACTCCAAAGAAAAGAAAAATTTTTGTGCAAACTGAGCTGTGTTAAGTGTAAAATATTCCCGTGTCAAATTGAGAGACTCATGGGGCACGACTGTAGTTATTTGTGTAGCTAAACAGAAGAATATGGCACAGAACATGTTTTCAATACTATGGATTGAGTGCTAAGTATAATTTGTACATATCTATTGCAGTTTTTCTGAAAATCAAAGTTCAGTGATAAAAACAAAGATGGAACCAAATATTGTTCTTCCTTATTCTTCCTGTCCTCCTTGAGGACAGATAGATGGGTCCAAAAAAGTATAAATGAAGGCAAATATTGGTTAGGTTTCTTAGTCATGTTATCCTAGGCTATGGACAATTTTTGAAACCTTTTCATTCAGAACATGGATTACCAGCTCTTTTAGTTTCCTCCTGCTTGTTAAAAAGTCATCTGGTTTTCTACAGTTAAAAAAAAAAAAAATAATAATCAGCAAGCTTCTGAGCTGTTGGTTTTTATTTACGTGGTCCACTCCCATGGACCCTCCAGGAATGATGTAAACCATTCAGTCTCTTATAAATCTTGTTGGGAATCCAGTGTAAACTGGGTACGATGAGTCCAGAGCAGCTTTTGAAAGTTCCCTATTTTTTGTCTTGAAAACATTAACAGGCCAATTAATATAAGAACTAGTCCCTAAGAAATAAATTTTATCTTACTAGACAACTACTTATTTATATCGCTTCTGCTAAAATCTGACCACACAGGTATCTTCTGCAATCCCGCAATATTTAGCATAAATGCTAAAAAGTTTCAGTCTGTAACTAACAAATACCATGCAATTAAAATCCAGTGATAACTGTTGGCTGTTCAGAAACTGGTATCAGATTTTTTAAGTCAGATAAAATGCTGATGTTTCCCTAGCTAAATGAGAACAACTGCAGTATTTTTTTATACCCTGGATCTTAAAATATCAATGTAAAATAAAGGCTGAAGATTAATAAATTAGAGAGATTTCTGAAGAAAAACTTCCCCCCTCCTTGAATAAAGCACGCTGTTTCAGCTTTATATTTTGTCCAACATGGAAGCTACTCCTGACCCCCACCACTGACCTATTTTAACCCTTTTTCAGTGGTGGTCTTTCCTTGTAGAAAAGTTATGAATGAAAAAAACCACTCTCTGTTTTTTCTTGAGAGTGTCTGCCACTGAATAATTTTTGCTGGTCAACATCTGGTGTTAATTATCACAGAATTAATACAGCAAAGTGCCCTGACATGTATTGTCCCTAAACCATGTTACACACTAGAGGATGGCTATGACACAGTTGATTTTTCATGACTGAGGTAGGCAGCTGGCCTGATTTCTCTCTAGAACTTCCTGTTAGAAAATTTTACCTCTATTTTTTCAGAAAGGTAGCAACCACAGCTAGCAACAACAGCTGATCTGCATCCAAAACTACACCAGAGAAATTCTCAGTCTTATCCTACTGTTTAAAAACATTACTGATTGAAGAAAGATCTCAGTTACAGAGAGTTTTATGAAGGTGAGAGAGCATTTTTATTCCTGTTTTCAAGGATGCAACACCACAAGTGGCAAGAAGTTGCTCAAGGTTATGTAAAATAATCATAAAAATTCAGAAAAAAATAGGCATCCGGCATTTATTACAAAATGTTTAGTAAATATTATTAATTTAATAATATTAATTAAATATTATTACTTGTAGTGCCTCATCACACGGTCACATTGTTTCTCTACACTTCCTTCATTTCATCTGAATGATGCACATACCCATGAGACAGACTGCAAAACTAGAAACGCCAAATGTGGGATTACCATAATATTTTTCCAAACGTGCAAAATGTAATACATAACAATTGACTTTAAAGATGCTACCTTAATAACTTAAATGGAACAACCACAAAATAATTCTGACTTTTGGGCATCACATTTGTCTCTCTCGCAATGCTGTTTTTCATAAAGAGAGTTAATTTTAATTCTGAACGGCAAATCTGTTTTTCCCATTTAGAAATACACATTAACTTAGAAAATTTTTGTGTGCTTTACACTTGTTTCTTGAAGAGGTCGGTTAGTTAGACTTAGTTAGACACTGATTCTTGTATGATAAGACTGCGCTGTACAATCCAGTAACACAGCCACAATATAAGCATTTAACCTTTTATACATAACCATACAGCTTATTAACTCAAACAATCTGTTCTGGAACAATAAATTTTGTGAATTTTATGAAACTCCAAAATAATCCAAATTTGTCCTTTCCTGCAAAATTCATATTTAGTACATTTACTGGGATAATACTATTAGTGATATATATTTAAGAATATTTAAGAATATTCTTGTAAAAACTACCTTTCACAATGGAAAACATATTCCGAGTTGCTCTCAGCTTCTCTGACAATGACTTTATCACAGTACCAATACTGGGACTTGGCATTAGCCTCACAGCGCAACAGCACCTTCTGCAGTTTTCCAAGAGATACAGCTTCCACTTCAAAAGCATTGATCTAGAAGACAGAGCAGGCAGCACTCCACAATTTACCACCACTAAGAAAGTCTGAAAGTTGAAGTATTTTAAAAGCCCGATTAACTCTCACAATGCACAAAGATTCCTTTTGTTTTTGACAACAGCTGGACTGTATTCAAAGTGGTTGGACCTGAAAAGTTAAATGTCTTTTGATTATGTCTGATTAAAATCAGACTGTAGTAACAATCCCAAATAAATTGGTTTTTCAGCTGTCATCCAAGATGCTGCATGCAACCCTTCACTATTGTTTCGATACCTCAACATTTACAATTATTCTTCTCTAGGTAAGAACCAGTTAAAACTATTATTTCCTTTCTTGATATTTATTTAAAATACAGACTTTCTCATCCTTTTCTCTTTTTGGTCTCACCTCCTCTATTTACATTTTATTCTGCTGGAAGAAACTGAAATCTGACATGCCGCTTTCCCCGCGTTATTCATTTAGGCTTGTGCTTCCAGTTGGCAAAGATTCTTTTCAGAGGAGCCTGAAGCTGATCAGGTGAAAGGTTCAGGCTGGTAATTTTCTGTCAGAGTGAAAAGCATATAGCTTTCTCTCTCTAAACATAACGGTCCAGGTCACACTTGTCAGTAGAAGGAAAATGAAGGAAAGACCTACACTGGAAAATTCATATCTGTAAAGTTCTCAGTCCTTAGCAAACGGCAGAATTGAGACTGCCTCTGGAACTTTACTTCTCCCTTGTGTACATGTAATATATGATCACAAGCTATTCTCTCTGAAGGATCCCTGCCTCAAATTGTGCTCAGACAGGACTGCAGCTTTTTAATACTTCTTTTTATCTTCATTATCTTTATGACTCTATGCATTATTTACTGCAACCACCCAAACAGTTCAGTGAAGCAGAACTGATTTCCCCAGTGACTTCACTTTTGCACTTTTTCGATCGTACCCCAGCTTTCTGCAAATGCTGATATCTATTTTTTGAAAGGCCATCTGCATAATGTTTCATTTTACCTATACAGTTAAAGAACAGAGATTATTGCCAAAAGCTGTCAAAGATGCAAAGTAGTTTTGGGTGCTCAACTGAGAAACAGAGGGATTATTTATTGGCGTATTTAGCATTTCAAAGAGTTTACTATGTCCAGAGCAGAATTGTCTTTCAACAGAATCCAGTTACAGCTATGGTTGCTCAGGAAAGTTAAAGTGGTTATGCAACAAAACAGAAGCATATAAAAAGTGGTCACTCAGGGAAGCTTTACTTGAAATGGTTTGCCCAATATCATGTAGAATATCCGTGGCGGAGATGAAATCAAATTGTTCAAGTCAGCATTCAACTGCCTCTGTCATAAAATGATATATCCCAGGTCCTGCTCTGCCTCTCCGTGCAATCCACTCTCTCGTTCACCCATTTCCATAACAAAGGGCACTTTGAACCAGCCCCCCTAGCCCCTGTATTAATAATATGCTGAATTTACTATCAGTCTGGCTAGAATAACCCACTCAGAAAACTCCACTTAAATTCTCAATTTCATTTGGAATAAAACTTTATATCTAATACATTAGTAATGGTATAAAATATATATTCTGAAATAGTATAGATACTTCTGAAGTTTGCCAGTGGGTTATTGTTATGCTTCACATTTTAGATACTGCTTTTTATTTTCTAATTAGGTGTTCCACTAACAGCTTGATACCATAACCATACCATAACTTGTATGTTAGACATGCAAGTGTTAATTCTCAATAGCTCACAAAGGAAGAAACAGGTTTAACAGAAGGTGATAAGAAGGCTAGAGGCAGAGCTAAGATTAAATTCAGTAGTTCCTGAAATTCAACCATACACTGCTGCAGAAAATCAGGACAATGTATACTTTAATTATAGGGGAGATCAGAGGTAATTGAAAGAAAAATCACTTTAAATCTGCCCTGTATTAATCACAATACTATACTATTATACCTTAAAAGAAATACATAACAAACAGTCCTACTAAGATCTGAAATCATGGAACAATTTCTGTGCAGTTACTTCGAGCCAGCTGTAACTCATTACACCTCAAAAGAATATGTTTTAAATTCATAGGCAGCTCTTCTCATCATTGTAGGGGAGTTCTTCAAATGATTTTTCTTCTCCTTTTCCTGCCTGTGTTTTCACTCTTCTAATCATTCCTGGATCAGTGGAAAATTATTTTCCTTAGTTTTTAAAAATTATTTTGCTCAACCTCTGTGATCTTTTTTCTTAGGAACCTGTTAAGACCATATAAGTTACGTAGTTATATGGCTAAGCAAATTGTTTTTCAGACTTACCATTCCTCTCTGAAATGTCACTGGTATACCAGATTTATGCAGAAGTCTTAGACCAGAATCTCCTCTTTTTCCATAGATACACAGGTAAACTGCAGAATCTGTGTCAGCTTGCTCCAAATCACCAGTGTAGACATAAACATGGTATAAAACAACTTCCAAAAATAACAAAAAGAAGAAAATACAAGTTATGTGTAATCATAACTCATTTTACTCACTATTCTAGCTTAATGTAAACGACCCCAGCAATTGATTTGCAATTCATTTTCTGGAATATACTCCAGAAATCAGTCTAGCTGTTTTTAAGATTGCTAAGACCACATTTATGAGTGTATAGCAAATGGAATATAATTCAGATGACATTAATACTGAAAACCAGGTAACTAATATATACGTCACCGTGCAACTGAAGTACACACATACCTGGATAGATAGGTTTTCCAGCTTCTACTACTGGAAGTTCACAGACAAAATCTCTATCATCACAATTTTTTGATAACCATGTGTTTGCTGGAAAATTCAGTGTTTTCTTGCTCTTTAGATGTTGCAGTGTCACCTAGAGAAGAAGCAATTCCAACTATGACTCAGTTCACTCTTTCCAGTGCTTTGCTTCTCAACAGCAAAATGTATTTTTGTACATCTTTCTTCTATCTCAGAAAACAATAACATGATCTGTAAATATGATGTACAAAATTGCAGTATGAAAACATTGTTATTTTTAATTCTTGGAACAAACAAGTCTGTAATCGAAATTTGCTTTTTTGCCATAAGAAATGTCACCAATTTCTGTCAGTGAACCACCTCTATCTAACACTGCCTGGAGTACTGAAGACTGAAAACTTTCTGGTATGTGAAGTTATGTGAGAATGAGCTTTTGGAAGATGTGGAAAGATTGACACATTTTTTTATATTAAAATGAAATCAGGATGGAACTCATCATCTACATACTTCTGAACTTTGGCAAGGAAAGGATATGTTGAAATATTAAATCAATTTGTATTATATTTGGCTCTTCTACAGCAGAACAAAAGACAACCTGGATAGCAGCACCCTCTATATATTCCTCTGAAGATAGGTAGAATTCAAATTCTCAAGTACTCAAGTACAGTCTCACTGTACTTTATGATAGCTGTCTTACTTTTTTCCTATAACTAAAGCCATCTTTCCTCTCTTCAATGGGAACAGTTTTTGTTGGTGTTGAGTTACAGCAATGCTTACTACATTTTTTCCATAGGCCTTCACTAGCAGAAGGAAATCAGTGCCAAAAAGTTGTCTTTCTGCAGTTATGTTTTGAGTGTGCATATAGTATGAGTAAGCCTTGCAAACAAAATTATGAAAACTAGTATTCACATTCAAATTCTAACACTTAGGAAATCAAGACAATATATAACTTTATCTCGCTTTTCCAATAAAATATTATTTTAAGTAAAATAAACACTTCTTTTAACACCAAAGCATGTATTTACTCTAACATGAAATACTTTTGCAGCAGTGATTCTTAATCTCTAATGTTTATTGGCAGAGCTCCCCCTGCTGATTCATAACAATTGCAAATATTAACTGCTTTGTCAGAAAAACACAGCTTTCAACTTGATTTATTCCTTTCTGTGAAAAGAAATATTTGAAATCCCAGGGTTACCCTATGAAATTTGGACCCAAATGTTAAAGAAATGTTTTGTCACCACCAGGATGGAAAGTAGGATTCCTGCAATCATTTGAGCAACAGAAATATTTATACTTACATTTAGTTTTGGTACAGTCACAGTTAAGGCCTTTGGATAACGTAAAAATCTGTTATTACTGTTTAATTCTGGTTGTCTAAATCAGAATTTTTAAGATGAATTAAAGGCCAAAGCAAAAATTTGTGTCTCTTACAGATTCAAAATGAGAAACAGAAGACAAATACCTATCTGTGATTCTGAAATAAACCTTACATGGGGGTCAGTGTTAGCAAGAGTTTAGTATAAATTTAATCCGGTGAATATCACTAAATATCAGGAGAAAAATACAGTTAAAACAGAAGTAGAGAAGAATAATTAATTCACCAAATTGAAAAAACCCAGCACTTTCTTTTTCCATGAAAAGGGTCATAATTGTGAGCTATGTTTGTGCCAATTAGGACTAGCCTACTCTTAAGCAAACTTCATTCATTCTTCTCATGTAGTTGTCATAGAATAATTCTTGCTCCATCATTTTCCATTTCTCATCGCTGAAATTTATAGCTAGAATCGCCCTAACACACACTGAAGAGTACAGGTGAGCTTTCAGAAAGCAAAACTTAGTAGAACCCATCAATACACTAAAACCGGTATCTATGAACTACATAAATTAGGATAATTGCAAAATAATCCTACATATTTCCCGTCCTCAGGAGGTGGACTGTATCTGTGCTTTTGTCATGTCTAAAGCAACCTAAGAACACAAAGCAATAAGAACGTATCACAATCAGCATTTTTTGATTCATGAATCTATGGCTTCATGAAAAGATAGGCTTTTACTTCATACAAAAATTAACAAAGCAGGGAAAAATCACCATAAAAAAATCTCACCCTTTGTAAGTTCCACTCTGATTGTTCATTCAGTAACCCATCAAGTTCAATTCTTATCTTGTAGATATTCCCAATGCTTTTTATTTTAACCTGAATAAAGCCAGAACAATACAACATATAACTACATACAAAAAAAACCCATTTAACTTACAGTTTAAAATAGTGTGGTAGAGGCTGCATGCCCATTAAGTAAGACCATGCCTTGCAAACTAACACTGTATCCAATTCATGATTAAGAGTCATTTCAGTCTCTGTCTCCCACACACATGGAAGAAGTGGCATCTCAACAGCAAGCACAGGCCTATGAATTCTGTGCCTAAAACTGTTACAGCCTTCAGGACATCTCACCAAAAAAGAAACCCTAAACATTTCCCTTCCTGTATTTTCAATCGTCATATGTGAAATAACTCAAATACACTGGTACGCCAAAATGAAGCATACAAAAATTTTTGAGACCTTAAAGAATAAGCTCTCAAAAGCTAGCAGAACATCTGCAAAACTGGAAGTCACCGACACTATCTTCGCCTTCTGACTCCGATTTGCATTCATTTGCACTTTCAAGCATTATATATGCTCTTACTTATGAAATTTACTCTATGCAACCCTATCATATCTGAGCTTTATTTGAAGCTTAACCATTATTTAAAGTGAGCATAAATAATTTTAGATCATTTGTAATGTACTGCTAGGAAAGGAAATGTAAGTGTGTTATCATGTCATTTATCAAACAACAATTCTCTTAATAAAAAGTTGGTTACAGCCTATTCCTCTCCATCATGTATATCCAAAAAAGCTATTTACGTTGTACAAAAATTATTTTCTTTTCGTTTTAGAAACATCTATTAGTATATTACCCACTCATTCTTTACCTTCATTAATAAAAAGCCCTTTTCTCTTTTCAGAGGTCAGAATTACCTCAGTTCCTATATCAGCTTTTAGCTGCCTCTTTGTGCTTTTGTATAATCAACTTTTATGTTATGGTCGCAGAGTTATCATGCTTTAGTCAAAGATTTCTAGAGTCAAACAGCTTTTACTCTTGATTTCCCTAGCATTGAAATGCACTCAGTAAATTGCAACGGTTGGTTGCGAAAGAATCTGTGGAATTCACAGCTGTCTTTGTATTGGTATAGTTGCTACATTGACCTGAATTTCATTAACAGAATAAATGTTAATTACAGGCTTGCAACACTGATATCACAGTATGGTTCCTGTCTTTTTCATTGGCTTAAGAAAATAGCTTTATTCTGTTGAGTCAGTTTCTGATATCCTTGCTTATGCTGCATAATATTTCTCTCTGTAAGTAGTCTTACTAGAGGTAACCTGGAGACTTTGGGATTCAAGCAGTAGTAAAGAAAGGGCATATACACAGCTTGACTGAAAAAACAACTGTTGTCATTTCCCGCATTCCACAAACAAGTTGACCCACTTCTCAAGTAATATGAGATAGTCTTCTCATTCACAGAGCTGGTGTTCACTGAATATCCGGTACTGTCATGTTGTCTGTTTATTCTAATGAATCCCTCTTTAGGCTTTTGGTTAAAAAAAAAAAAAGTTCATCATCGTTTCACGTATCAATACAAAACATAAATGTACTGGACTTTGTCAGAATGCAAAGAGTGACTTCTGCCTAAAACAAGTAGAACCAGAAGAAATGCTCTGGTAGCCTTGATTTTTCTCATGCACGGTCTTAGAAAGGATTAAACAGGCAATTACTACTCACATGGGTAAGGTAAGAGAGGGAAGGCTACATATGAATGGTTTTCATTTCTCAAGATAATTCTACTCAAATTTTTCATAGTTGGGCATGCTGCTGATGAAGTGGAAGGCTAAAGAAAACTGATTCCAAATTACCTGATTATTACAGGTTTTCTGAAGCTGTTTTCTTCCTAGAACTCCTGGCCAGAGCTATGATTAAGTTGATTATTTTAAAAAATAAAAACTGGTATCTTCTGCTCTAGAAAATATCAGTGAAAACATATTAAGCTCAAAGATGCAAATGGTAAAAAAAAGATGTAATTTTTTTAAGTCTTGCATTCCTATCCTCATTCCAAGACTTATCCTGCTAAACAAGTACAGGGTAGTACTTGTTTAAAGTTTAAAAGGAAAAAAAAAAGAAGAACGAGCTCTTACTCATAGGCTTTTTCTTTGTGGATTTATCTCCTGCAGACTAAATGCAGACATTTGCTGTTTCATGCCTGAAAGCAATAGTGTCAGCGTGATGTAAAGAATCATAGTAGTAAGCCCCAGGTGCTGAGAGAAAGATTCTGCTCTCTCACAAGATCAATATCCACAGCACACAGCCATAATGGGCAATATCTATTTTAGAGAAGAGAAATTGGTCCATCTCTTAAGAATGTATAGATTAACATCGCAAACATGCCATTACCCATCGTTGCTTATAAATTATTCAGTAATTAGGACAACTGGATTCCCCGTGGATCATAATATATAGCCTACATGCTTAGAAAATGAATATTACAGTTGGTTATCTTCTGCATATGCCCTATTCATAGAGACTATTATTATTAATATTATTGACAGTAACAATCTTGGTTTTTGTCAAGATTGAACTAGAAGAGTTGATGACTGAAGAAAAAAAATTTGCACAAAATGTGAAAAATGTGACTTCTTCAGTAAAGCTGAAGACAGCAATGTGTTATATGCATCTCAGACAGAAAAATTTAAGCAAAACAGAAATTTTAGCCCCTTTGGTAATTTCCTCTCAGCCTACCTAGACATAGTTTCCTTATTACAGTAGAGGTGGAGTAATTCTTAAATAATAGCAGAAGTCTTTGTGCTTTTATGACATGATAATGTGTAGTTTGTATTGGGCTCTTAGTAATTCCACAGGTAAAGTTTCTCACATTTCAGCTATTTATAATAAGGAGGCTGAAAAAGGGTTTTCTTCCTTAAATGAACTGGTTCCACACTGTACATTTTATAGTATGCTTTTAAAACTGAATGCATGAAGATTTCATTACTAAAAATCCTCAAATGATATACAAGTCTTACATCACACAGGTTTGTTTAGGAGTGGATAGTTTCTAAAGATAGTTTCAAATCAATTGCCTCAAGGCAATCAATTTACTCCTGCAGTTGTCCCATTTGGGCTACTACATGAGGGAGAGGGGGTTAAAAGAAAGAGTATTTTCTCTGTTGCTAACTATATGCATGAAACTGATTTAACGCAGAATTCAAAGAGATTAGATAGAGATTTATTTTATGCAGTAAACAAAGGAGAAAAACATTTTTTCCTTTCACATGACAGAAAAAATCTTTGGAAAGGTACACATTAAAATAATGTTCTTAGCCTTCATTAGCTACCTGAAATTCATCCTCCTGCCTGGGAAGAAACAGCTGCTTTCTGTTGTCCTTGCCAAGAGTTATCGGTCCAGCTACTCCTCTGTCTCCACATATCCAGAGAACGACATTTGCTTCAGTTCCTGCATTTCCTGTCAGCATTGACACTTTCCATTCATCATCTGAAGGAAGGGGACACTCACCACCTTGGGGATTTCTCATTTCCTCTGTGAAATACAGAACATTAGTGGGAGATGAAAATCGACATGAAACTGCCAGTTCCTGTTGTAACTTCAGCACATAAGGAGACCATAACAGAGAAGGGATTGTATTTTTTCATGGCAAGTGAGATAGTCTGAAAAGATTGATTTATGTTTCTTGTCTAGACCAAAATGTACTGATTAGTTGAGCTACAAGAATAAACTGGAAAAGAACAAGCATCAGTCACATGCACTACTTTCGTATTATTCTTTATACATATTCTGGTGTAGAATAAGGATGCTGTGATCCAGAACTATGGCCATTAAATCAGTATTTCTGGTTCCTTAGCCTGACATTTAGAGCTGAGTAGAATTACTTGTAAATACTCCTCTAATGCCTTGTGTTGGGACATTATTAGCAGAATCATACATCTGAGAATAGAGAAATTTTCGTTTCAAATGAAAAATAATATTCAGGAAATTAACTTTCTTCAAGTTAAATATTAATTAAATACTGTAAAATACTCAGAAAAGAGCACAATATATCCTTGCCCAGCCATACTTAAGCATACAGTGCAAGCATTTGGGCTAAGGCACGTTCTGCATGAATGAGACAATAGCAGCACAGTATCACTTTATGAATAAATTTCACAGCTTTAATGGATCAGCAAAGATAATTTTGGAAAACATATATTTCACTTTAGAATAGCATGTAGTGATCTTTCATCTGCCCTTAAGAAAAAAAAATATATGTATATGCAAAGGTGTCAAATGGCACCTCTGCACATGAGATGTGAAAAAATAGACTCTTAGGATGAAAGAATTTAGTTTTGAGTATTCTAATCAAAGTGGAGTTTACAAACATCGGATGTCTGAAACACTACTTTTCAATAATGGAACCACTGACCATGAAGTCCTCTCCAAAAGAGGGAGTCCTTGCCCCCAGGAATTTATAATCTGTTCTGAAACGAGAGGTAGATCTAAACCCTAAATTTGAAAAGATGAACCAACATATTTTCTGTATACTGTGTTGTAAAGGGGTTCCCAAACTGCTCTTCATGAGGCCTTTTCATGCGACTGCAAAGAGACGTTTTAATATGCTAACCATAATGAATATAATCTGTGCTGCAGATTAATTTTCTTTTGTATCCCCCAGCTCATTCTTCATCCATTAAGTAGCTTTCTATGAACCAAGCTTTTGCAGGCCAGAGGCTCCAAACACATAATGGAATTAACTCACAATTTTGCAGAAGTCATAAATAGCCACAGATACGGATTTGTTGAAGAATTCCCAGTGCACCACTATGTATGTTCCTGCTGCACTGCATACCTTGCTATCAGAGCCCTTTGCTTTTTTATTTGCTTGGTTAAAATACTGTACCAGGTTTCTCTGGGGTGGAGTTTTTTCTTTCACTTATTAAACTGCCTTTACCTCACAGAGGAAGAAAAAAAGAATCAAATACCCACATACTAAAAAAAAGAAAACAAAAAAAACCAAACAAACAAACAAAAAAAAAAACAAAACCTAGAAAAACAAGTGATGCAAAAGCAATCACGCACCACCAGCAGAATGATGCCCAGCTAGTCCCCAAGGAATGACTACTTTGGAAAAACTCCTCTCCAGTTTTATTGCTGAGCATGGCAAGATATGGTATGGAGTATCTCTTTGGTCAGTTGGGGTCAGCTGTGTCCCCTCCCAGCCTCTTGCCATCATCACCCCATCTACTCGCTGGGAGCGCAGAGTGAGAAACAGAGATGGACTCGGTGCCGTGCAAGCACTGCTCAGCAACAGCTAAAACATCGGTGTGTTATCAACACGGCTTTGGTCACCAGGCTAAAAAACAGGACCAGACAGACCGCTACGAAGAAAATTACGTTCACCCCAGCCAAGCCCAGTACAAATATGAAAGAAAATAAAGCAATACCTATGATAGAAATTTGCAAAATTTATCTGACTATGTTTTGTTGCTAGCATTAAAATCTAAGTTTGAAGGCAAAGTGAAAACCAGTTTTGAATCCTTAAGACTTGCTGCTTAAACTTTTGTGAGCAACCAATTTCACATCCTGCTGAAACATGGCTGAAGCAAATTGGGTAAGTGAAGAAGGATTGATTCAATACTGAGACATGGTCCTGATCACCCCTTTAAATTTCTTCAAATGACACTTTTATGATATTAAATAAATGCTTTTTTTTCTTAAAAGTTGTACTCAAAAGGAATTATATAGTTGCTTGGATCATCAGGTTTCCTGTAGGTTAAATCAACATGGTAACTAAAGCACCAAACCTGAATTACGATCAACTAGCACTGAATTCTTAACTGATGTGAAATAATTGCACAAGGAATTGCAAAGGAATTAGGATCCAGTACAGTGTTCTATAATAAATAAGGGCTAATTTCTGGAATCGGGGGAAATTTCAGCCCTGGTAAAGACTAAAATTTGGTTAATCAATTTTTAAGAAATTCAGAACTGTAGTAGTATGACTTTTACAGCAGTGCTTCTAACATTCTTTAGAATGACTTTGGAATGGTTATAGTGATTTAGAAATAGGCAACTGTCATAATAACTGCTGGTTTTATTGTATTCTTCATCATGACTGAGAGCAAGTTGTTCTGAAAGAAGAAAATCCACACGCCAAAAAGAAAGCAAAAGGCAAACATCTTATGTTTACCTGAATAAAAACTTAATTACACTTGTTTTTCAGTGACTGAAATAACAGAACTATAGAGAAGTAGTTGCTTTGGTGTAATAAGTATTTTTGAGAACTTGACTATATAACTTTCTGTAACTATAGTTACCTAGCTACTCACCTGTAACTCTGAAACCTCATCTTTCTTGCAGCAGAGAGATTAAAATTTTCATGAAATGCACAGGTATTTAAGAAGCACAAGGAATCCCAGGCTGTTCCATATGCTTAGCACAAGAATTCCATACTTGGGCTATTGCTGCCCAAAGCAGCTACTGCAACCTCAAACTACTACCTCTTGAAAACAATTATAATGCACAAACAATTCACAGGCTTGGAATGTTTTTTACCTTGTAATTTACTGGCTCCTCTTACAAATGGAAATCAGTGGCATTGATTTGCTACAGGCTAAAAATATTCCAGTCTGAAAAGAGGATTTGGTGGTTACCCTGCATTAGTCATGGGATTTTGCACACTTCATGACACCATGCTGTAAATTTATTGCAATGAAAATTCATTCTGATAGGCCTGCATGAGAATGATGAAGTCATCATAATCCTTCACAAAGTTTCATAAAAATATCTTTACTTTTTTATTTACTTATCTAAATCTAAAGCAAAAAGAAAATTACCTTGTCCCAGAAGATCATATGATTGAGTGACACTTTTGAAATGAACCATCAGAAAAATTAATCTCTAGAGCAGAAGCTTGGACAATAAAGCTGATGCATTTTTATTACACCTTTTTGTATCATCATTTCCAATGTAAACCAAATGGAAATGAGATTAGATTTTATTCGTATCTTATTATCTCTTGTAAGTAAAATATATTAAAAAATACTAGTAACTACCCGTATTCCAGACATACAGGAAAGGAGCCTGGAGGCTATAGAAATTATTTTTCAGAGATACAATTTGTTAATACCAAACCACAAAGATGTTCTCGACACCACAGACTGCGTTTGTGTCATGGAAGATGATGACATCTCTCCCCTTGATTTCAGTGGCACACACAGGCATGTTTTCACTATTGAAATTTAAACATGATTTGAGAAACACAAGGAACAAGAAACACAAAGAAGAAATCCCAGTACCAAGTCATTTGGGAAATCCCGTAAATTTCTTGCATGCTTTCTAGTTGATACATAAGATGACACAAGTCTGTATTTTCAGCCAGGCTATTGATTTTGGCTTGCTTTTGCCACAGGTAACGGAAGAGTAAGAAAGGGTTTAAAAAAAAGCCCCACAATATTTGGTTTCAGTTTTTAGTGTCTTCTGCTTCATCTCATTTTTGTCTAGACTTTGTGGTCCCCTAGCTATATATATATATATATATATAATTTTCCTTCTGTTTTGGGCAGCACATTTGATCAGTCTTGAGTCTATAACGTGGTGTCTTGCATGCATTTTAGCTGATTTGTCTCTGACGCTCCCTCTAATATCTCCATCCTGTGAGCTGTTAAGTAGCAGCTGGCACCTGCCATCATCCTTGTACATGAAAGAAGTTTCCTGAGGAACAGAGAACTCACACTGCAACAGGAGAAGCCCCAACTGCTGTAGCACAGTTTTCAATTTAATTAATCCTAAATCAATTATTATTCATGAAAACAACAACCAAAACACAGCTACCGGTTAGCAAACAACAGACACAAAAAAGATGGCCTGGTCAGCCCAAGGGTTAATCTTCTCTGAGTTTGGACGCTAAGCATTCTGCTGGATTGTATATTCAACACAAACATCGAATGTCAACTTGGAGTGGAAAAAGAAAATGAGTACTTAAAGAGTATCAGTTTAAAAATTAAGGCTCACCTCTACGTGTCAGAAGTCAGTTACCTTTAAAGTATTCTAAGTTAAAATATCTTACTAAAAATGAGCATTTTTTTTGAAGGGCAGAGTAACTTTGATATTTCTATTCATTTTGCATAAGCAGAGTCCACATTTATGAATGTCAGAAATATTTCTTATAAAGTGCTATAGAGTCTATGTAACCAATTTCACGGCAGATATTGCTTCTATAAAAGGATCCTTTGTATCCAACCCTAAAAACATCCAGCTTCTTTGAAAACAGGTTTGATGGCTTGTGTATTGTTGCCATGGGTTCCAAATACAGCATATCTCACCAGTTGCTGACAACCCACAAGACGCCGGGAAGGCTTTGTGAGATAATGATACAACATGAAGTCTGATAGATTAGAAAAACAGAGTGGGTGTTTTGAGCTAAGAATGGAAACAACATTGCCAGAAACAATTAACAGTAATTAATAATAATCCACACCTATGCTTTGAATTTAAC
This sequence comes from Chroicocephalus ridibundus, assembly GCF_963924245.1. NCBI lineage: Eukaryota > Metazoa > Chordata > Aves > Charadriiformes > Laridae > Chroicocephalus > Chroicocephalus ridibundus. Next base: position 126,610,534 of record NC_086285.1, on the reverse strand, counting down.
CAAGATATTTTGGTTAAATTGAATTTATTTAAAATCCTTCCTGATACTTCACATTATACCTTATGAACAAGTATGCCATATTTGATGTCTTGTTCACATTGCCAGACTTTTCATGTACACTTCGAAATAATAGTCTGAGGACCAAGCTCAAAACCAAGTCAGTAACCCACCCTGAATTATTTGTTACATGAATGCCTTTGGGACCACCTCTGGCCGACTAAGCATGTCTCCCATACCGTAAACTCTAATATAATCTTGTCTTTAAAGCTCACTCAAGGTAACAGATATTTTTCCACCATGTCAATGTGCCTCACTGTGCTGTGTGGAGCTCAGTAGTTTCCATTTGTCCCATCTGCTTTTCATGGCAATGTGACACAATTCAGGCTGTCCAGACAGTTTCCTTGGGTATATTGAAATAAAAGAGAGGCAGGAAGCAAACATGATGACCCCCACTCCATAAGAAGTGTATCATTCCCTGTTTGTTGAGTTCCTTAGTCACACCTTCTTTGGTTACTAGGACGCTGAATATTCCTTTAAAATTTTTGAGTTGGGGAAATCATTGTCTTAGACCACTTATGCAACTTCTGTAGCTAAAGAAAGTGGTTGTTTATTCTAGTAAAACACATCTGGTACACTGTCATTCCAGAAGCATGACCAGAACATTGTTTATCTGTTCCTACCTACCTAAAAACAGGTATAAAGCTAGCATGCAGTGCACTAAAACTCTTTTCCCCAGTGAATCATAAAGCAGAAAACATAAATGTGAGAGAAAGCATAAACGAGAAATATGCCATTACTTTCAGTGAGCTTTGGATTGGGCTCTGTATCGTATCAATTTCAGTTTCCACAGAAATAGTCCTTGTGATAGATGGCTACTTACTTCTTAAACAAAAGGTAATATGACATTATTTGACAGTTACATGCTGATTGTTGCCTTATCAATAAACTATATTCCAATGCCCTTTTAAAAAACAATAACTGCTAATATGGTTTATGTTGCATCTATGCATGCATAAGTCAACAGTCTAGAAAAGCTATTCATTGTCCTTCCTGAGGTAAGTCACTGCAAACGTGCATGGAGGGTAGATATAACGCAATGTTATACCACAACTAGTTTGTAAACTGTTGCTTACTTGAGGGTGGAAACGTTGAAAGGCTTTGAGATACTGGCTTCTGGGCTTTTGCTGGTTGGAGTTGAGATTCCCTGAAGTCTTTCGTCTCTTGACTGGCTGCTGCAGATGTTCCCATAGGCTCTTCCCGGCCAACTAAAACAATTAAATGTAAATTCTGTCACTAGCTACAAATCATTTGCTGCTTCTTGCTCAGAGGCTTCAAGCATATTCAGTGACAAACACTAATAACAGATCTCACAACTGTTCAACACAGTGGACACCAAAATCTTTTCGCTATGTATTGCACAGCCACTAGCTATTATTAGCATTTATTGTTATCAGCAAGCCACAAAAAATGGAAAAAATCTGGCGTACCAATAAAAGTCTATTTACTGCTTTGAAAATCTAGGTAACAATTTAACATTGATGTATGAATAAAATGACTTTGTAAAATGTAGTTTCTACCAAGATAACCTTCTCCACCCCCCTGATGTTTCCTTTCTTAAGAGTGGGAATGCTGAAATGAAAACTGCTAGAGGCCATTTCTGATAATATGAAGTGTCAAACAGACAGTCTTGGTTGCTCTCATAGAAAATATTATCTCCTTTTATCCTCCTTTTACTGAGCAACAAGGATTCAGGAGAACTCAAGCCTGTAACGAAGTAACATTTAGCTTTATTTTAATGGCATCAGTAAGCCCTGATTTGTTGAGAATTTCCATTTAAAACTCTGCTCTTCCAAAAAGTAACAAAGGAAAACACTTTCCTCATTTCTACAAGGACACAGTGACCAAAATATTCTTGTCACCTTGTAGCAAGTAGGGACTGCACGGTAGGGATGCCATTACAGTGACTTTCATAATGCTTCTGTATGTCTCGGTCACAATATGCATAGAACAATTAATAATCAGACCAGTCGTATGTTTTGATACTTTCCCTTTCCTGGTCAAAGCATTCAAGATGACCCTGTTCTGCTTGTGCCTGGCAAAAATGTGACTGAATTCTCAATTTTGAACTGATGGTTCAGGATTTTCATGAGATGTTTCATTTTTTGATCTCTGTGACTATGACCACCAGATAAGAATACAAGTACTGCAATTCCACTATTTTCTGCAGTTATAATCCAAGTCAGCTGACTATGTTTGGTAACCAATTGTTCACCAAATTAAAAAATTCATTCTCCTGAAGGAGAATAGACAAGCAGATTGTCCAGTGATGATGGTCCAGAGTGTGGGGGGAGCTAATTTCTGAGTCCTGGCTAGTTGACTAGAACAGGTCAGCTCCCTAGCTTTCTGACTGCTCTCAAATCTGATCAAGGGACGGAAGAATCACATAATCAATATACTAATGGGGGAAGTACAATTTCTCACCATTAAAAAAGAAACTGAACACTGCCAAGCAGACCCCCTCTACAGTCTACTACTTTCCCTATAAAATCAGGAAAGCCTGTGGTATATTTGACCGCAAGACATCTCCCAGGCCTCCATAATCTGTGGCCAGAATGGAGAGCAGACCAAGTCAGTCATCTCCATCTCTAACTTGTCACCTGTTTCAATTCTTATGCTCAAAAGTTATTTTTTTCAGTAAAAACATAGGTGTCTTCTGTATCATTTATTGTTATAAAAAGAAAGAAATTAAGAGAAATTAACTAGCTACATAGGAGGAGTTAAGTATGGGCACAATAAACTTTATACCTTTAAAATTACTGAAACACAACAAAGGAAATTATGTCAGTCTAGCTTTTACACTTTTGCTTTGAAGTTGTCATTCAGAAACACTAATCACTAAAGCAAACTGTAGAATTCTAAGAAATTACATACATTTGATGACCTGTGGGTAGAATAAAATGTTTCTCTCTCCAGTGTTAATGACTGGCTTAGTCTGGCCATCTGGCAGGAGACCAACATATATCCCTTTATTTTGCACTGATTCTAGACTTACAGATCCAGTTTCCAAATTCTTCTCAATTTTAAAGTGACAGTATTCATCACCTGTGCCCTAGGAAATTGCAAACAAAACCATGAATTCCACAACTAAAGTGATGTAGCTAGGCAAGTTGGATGTTTCTTAAGACTTAAATATTACTAACTTCTAATAACATTTCACATTAACTTTAGGTTCTTCACAATGTCCTACGTTATTACACACACACACACATATGTACATATCTTGGTCTTGCTTATTCCTTTGTGAACAGAAAGATTGATCACATAATTTGAGTAACTGAAAGACCACATACGAAAGCATTCCAATTTCTGCTAGGATTTCGGCAAAGTCTAGGATATATTCAAAGGAGTTTCCCACTTAATCAACTTACATCTTAATTATTCATTAGGGGGTTTTATCATCAATTTATTTAGACTGAATACCACTTTAAACCCCTGAACATGTTTGTGCTTTGCCACATTCAAAACAATTATATCAGTTTGTATCAGCAAACAGACAAAGGATTAGTAAACACTGGGTCTAAATGAGCAAATACTAATTCATTCTCTTTTTTGCTCTCAAATGTAAATCTGCAATAATTAAACTCTTAGCAGGTAGAGAGTATTATAGGTCCAAAAATCAGAATATTTCACCATTCCCCAAGCCTAGTTTTATTACTAAATATATAGGCTACTGGTGAGGAATTTAAAGAATAAACTCTACATGGTTGCCTGATGAAAAAAAAAAAATCAGGTTCTTCATTTCAGACAAACCAGAATCATTCGTAAAAGCTAGGATGCCAATGTCACTTCAACATTTTCCAAACTCACACCAGTATAACTGTGGTTGCTTAATAAAAATCGAATTAACACAACAGGATCTTGACAGAGAGTCACCAGCTATTTAGCTACAAATGGATTTTAACTAACCCACATCCTCAATATTTTAAAAATATAATCAGATCTTTACAGTCAAGTGCCAAATAGACATGACAGCTTCTCTTGTTATATTTTTCTATCTTTCCTTGGGGAAATGAAGGAAAAGATGTAAAAAAATTTAAATTGCAACAATGTTTTATCCCATCTTTATCCAAGCAGGTAAAAAAATATTCTGTTATCACTGACAATTTACTCAAGCTGTCCGCAAAGGGAAATACAAACAAGAACTGCTTACTGTTCCATTACACTGGCCATCTTTGATCTTCAGATACATTCTTGGGTTTCTCACACTTTCAAACATGCAGACTCCAGACACAATTTTATGCACTTTCCAGTAGGATTCCTGCTGCTGCTGACCTGCTCCGCTGCAGCTCCCATCAGGTCTAAGGGACAGAGCCTGGCAGAGACTTGTGTTGAGCAGAATGATGGCACCATGGTGAAACATTCCCTTCAGATCAGAGACCAGAAGTCCTTTGTGAACAGCACAGCTTTTCTCCATATTAAACTTTGATATTTATATTGTTCATACTGATTTATTTTAAACACTTATTAATGCATTTCCATGGATAAAATGTAAAAGAATAAGTCCCAAGTACTTCAAATATACCTTCAGCCTTTGAATATTTGCTGCTTTCTGTGCAGACACCAACCTGGATAATGTAAATCCTTCCCTACTCCGCAACTTCCCTGCTTTTTATTGTTCAGCAGCACAGCACAGCATCCAGAGCACAAGTGGAAAGTTAAGGAATTTATTCTCTTTTCAAATTAAGTAGTTTTCCATGCAGCTCTCGTGTGTGTACCTACCTTCTTGCTTTTCGAAGGTTTACTAAAAAGTTTGGAGTTGCAGCTTTTCTGTATAACAGCCCACCCTATTTGTACATACTCCCTGCGGTATCCGCATCGCTCGCCCCAGGACAGCAGTAAAGGAAAACTTCTCAAGTGATGCCTACCTGTTAAGCTGTAGTTTAGCTCCACCTGGTGGAAGAGGATCACTCTTTTAGCTTGCAATCCTCTGACATTTGATTAAATACAATCTCCTTTCTAACAGTAAGTTTTAGAAGAGTCTTCTTAATTTCCCTCTGCCCACCTTACCTTAACATGCACAACAAATTCTTTGATAAGTCCAGCATATCCTGTTGTTTCATCAGCTACTTTGCCTTGAAGGTCGAACGTAACAGTGTGACCTGGGTCCCTGGCTGATTCAAGAATGGCGCAACCATTTGGTTGGGGGTGAACACAGAGTTCACAGCATGATTTGTCTTTGCTCTAACAAAGTCAAAATAGGAATAATAAATTATACGAACTACTAGATACGGCAAAATACAGAACAGAGAGTATCACGATATAGTTTCTGTGTTGTTCAAGTTTCTACAATATTATCAGTCTAGTATGAAAATGTCTTTATATTTTTCAGATTTGTAGTCCTGATACCAAAGTCCTTAAAATTGTGAACTCAGGAATTTCAAAGCACAGAAACAGTTCCTCTTAAGATGAAACAGATCTGAGGATAACATGAAAGATACCTAGGTCCCTTAACGGTTGAGAAAGTTGGAGTCTCAGCCTACAAATGTGGCAAAGAAGGTTGGAATATAAAATTGATGTAGACAGGAAATGAACTACAGCAACTCTCTGCCGCCAGCCCTCCTTCCTTTGCCTCAGTGTTTCTTTTCATTCATTTATATCATTCTCACAGAAAACTCTTCAGGAGCCAGAAGTTTTACATGAAGGAGTAAAGCAACATGCTACCTATGCTTGGTTGTTCATGTTTGCAGACTATGTGACCCCATTGTGTAAAAGACAAAATACACAAAATACATATTTAAATATTTTATCAACTCCATCATCATTCTCATATTTAAATAAAACTACTTTTAATAAATGTAAAATGCTAATAATCAGTCCATTAATTTAAAAGACTTCTGGCTTACACCATCTAATACTTTTCAGCATTTTTAAGACCTCAAAGAATCCGTATTTCTAGGGAAAATTCTCATTTCCAAGGCCCTACTTTCTGAAGAAAAACTTCATACTCAAAAAAACCCTATAATATTTAATATACTTTTAAAAGTAAAGAAATGGGGTTTAGAAGTAGTTGTGAAACAAGTGAGCCAGCATGTCCTCAGAGTGCAATCAAGTTTGTATCATAAGGTCAATTGCAATTTTTATATTGCCATTTTGTTTTACATTTACCTATCTTCATTCCAGGGACCTCAAAAAGTTTTAAATGGCATTTTGTCACATTCCCTGGGAAAAGGAACATCTTGCACAACTGAAAATAAGAAAATTGAGATCCAGATTTTCTTCTATAGGTCGCTCAAACTCATAAAGCATGTCAGTAGCAAAGCAGAAAAAAGAAAGTTCAAATTTAAGTATCCAGTTAATAACCTCTCTGGATTAAGACATACTGCAATGTGACAGACTGGAAAGGGTTCCCTGTATCAGAATAACACTAATGAACATGAACACGAGGAAGTCCTGCAAGGAGGTCTGACAGTTTGCCTGTCAGCCTCACGCTATCTGTGTTGAGAAACTTAACTCTACTGAGAGTACTCTATTCCTGCTAATGCCAAGGCACATCATGTAAAAGAATGGGACCAGCTTTGACTATGAGATTGTTCACTGGATAAATAAAGGGAAGAACTCAAAAAAGTGAAAGGGAAACAGCTTCTTCCCTCATCAGCAGAAGAATTTCATCAGAAAGAACTAAATTCTACAACTCCATTTGCCTGCTTGTACACTGCAAGTGCCGAGAAAGGAAAGCAATAGAAAGACTTTGAAGATGCGATGAAACAAATCAAAACAGATCAAAACAAATCTGGAATATTTCAGTAGGCTTATGACAGGCATGTTACTTAGAAAAAGACACAAAGGAAAAATGGTCACTTAAAATCAATCCTTAGAATTTATACTTATGCAAAAAGAAGGAATTATTAGGGCATTACAGGTACCTTGTCAGCATGTGACAATCTGATATAAATTAAAGCTTGGAATGGCTTGGTATTCCTGCATCAAAACTTTTAGTCCATTAAAAAACTCTACCAAGGAGTAGAAAGTAAACTGTGAGAAAACAAAGTCCTATGTCTAACTTTGACTATTCATTGACAATTTCCTGGGTTCGGTTCTGCAATTCTTAGCTCCTTATCTGACTGGAAGCACAATTATTTATTAGACAGATTAAAAACTGTGTTAATCAGACAATGAAATGTAATTATGAAGCAGAAATCAGTATTTCCTACCTTTCCAGTTACATAGCCATTGACAAGAGCAAGAGCAAGATGTGGCATCTGATGACTGCTGAATATACATATATTTCCCCTTTTGACATTTACATCAAAAAGACCTAAGAGTTAAATGAAAAAAAATGTTAGAAGTATCAAAGTATATTAATTCATGTTTGCGTTTAATTAGAATCCATGACTTATCATTTTCAAGGGAAAACAATGAATTAAGTGTTTAACTCAACAGTTTGACTTCTCTGATCAATGAATCCCCTCGTTCCTTCATGAAAGGGTATCTATGGACTACTGTCTACTTCACCACCTTGAGGAGAAAAACCCTGAGAGATGATGGTAGGACGCAAATTTATTTTGATCAGCATATATGTTTAAAAAAAAAAAAAACAACAGAACTTGTAAAGCAAATCTTTCAGCAGAGCTCATGGCTTCTAAAATTTTAAATCTGGGCAATTCTCCAAAGAATTACCTCTTATAGCTACAAAATACTGATGAAAGCTGAAGTACTGCTATTTTTATTGTTCCCAGCAGCTACAACTGGTTTTTCAAACAACTGTTCTACCAGTACATTATGTTGCCCATTTGTAAGATGCAGGAGGACTCCTATGGTGTCCATAACATAAGATTTTCAGGGTGTCATTGGGACGACGAGAGTTATGCAGCCAAGGACCATTGTGCCCATGGGGATGATGCCACAAATCGTAAAATATGGATGGAGCTTCCAGTCTTTGGGCCAAGACAGGGAGGGCACATAACTGTCACAATGGGTCTCTGCTTTCCGATAGAGATAAAGCTTTCTGAGAAATTAAAAAAAACCTAGAACAAATCATCATCTGATATAATTTGCCATCACCGCTTTGAAGGCCTCTGAATTATATTTCTTTAGATATGATGAAGGCGGATAAACAGTTCTACCAGTATCTGAAAAGCAGAGTTTTCTATTAGGAAAGAGAGGTAGATAATTTATGTCAGAGGACTTTATTCCAATGCACACACAAGCAAGCAGGGCCCCTAAATGAAAATTTAAACAACAGCTCCCAAGTCAGCACTTGCGGACTTCTGTTGCACATGACTATTCTGGACACTTTGTAAATTACTGCACTTACAAATTAAACAAACAAATCTGAAGAAGTTAAGAGAGAAAGATGTTCTGAAGACAGAAGAGTTGCATGATAGGTGTCTGCCTTTGTTTTGTACTTGTGTTTGATTTGTACTCTGAACTATAAAAAAACCCCAATTATTCCTGTGTCACTGCCTCTGTTTCTCTGATATCAGGGCAACTTTATCATATTGTTCAGAAAAAATCAAGCTTTTTTTGATTACCAGTTTAATTCCTCAGTATTACTAAATTCTTGGGAGACTGCAGATCACACTACTCTTTTTTCTGACTTCCAACCTAAAATAATTAACAGCCAATTTATACCAATTTTGTTTTGGTCTTTCTTTCTAATAAATTTAATTATATTTATCATCTTTAACTACTGATATTTAGTAGTTGTGCATCAGATTTGGTACTTGCACAATTATACACATAACTCATTAACAATTGTGGAGATAACACTCATTAATTTTTCATCTAGCAGGTAAAAATGTACCAAAAGGGTACAGAATGCAATAAAAATGTAATGTGTTTATGTCTGAAAAATACCATTAGAAATGCATTAATTTATAGAAAGGAAAGTGCATAGAGATGAAAATCAGGAAACAGTCTGCACTGTGAACTTGAATTCTGCATGTTAGAAGATTATGAACTCTGTAGAGTCTAAATGATCTGATTTGTCTAAATCAAATCGGGTACAATCTGTCAACTGATGACACAGCATTAAAAAGCGGCGAAGATGCGCTTACTGCACCAGTGCAGATTAGAGACCAAATCCCCACAAGCAGGTAGTTTGGTCTGTCACCAAGTAATTCAGTTTGTGATCCCAAATGGATCTCCATGAAGGAAGGACACTACCATGCTGTGCAGCTGCTTTCAGGCCTTTAAGACCTAAAACTGTAGACAGAAGATCGGAATTATCCAGTGTTGGAGTCTCCAGATACTTTGAACTCAGGACCAAAACTGGTAACTAATAAGAAGAGCTTTGGTAAAAACAGAGTTAACACGCACTTTCACTGTCTGTAATATTACTGATCTCCCATGCTATATATTTGGGTTTTCTGCTGCAGCTTTTCTCAGGTGCTTTTATAGGCTAGGATAAGGAGTATTGATTGCACTGCTCTCCATGCACTCCCGGGTGTGTCCTGAAAGATTCTGTTCTAGCACATTCAAAAAGATGAGTGTAAGGTCCCTGGGAAGATGTCAGAAAGGCTGAGCAGCTCCCCCAATACAAAGATAACAAAACCATATGTGCCTAATATGATATGTGCTATAGTTACGTGTTAGTAACACAATAGGAGGGAAGCTGATAAAGAGGAGGAACTGGAAGAGTGCCATTAAAATCAGTGACAAGGATGGAAAGAAATTAATATTTTTCATATATATATATTTATATATTTTTTTATATATATATATATATATACACACACGTATACACACACACTCCCTGTTAAAGAACTATACCTGGAAATTTGAACTTGTTGCCTTAGATGGATCTAGTTACAAAAGACTATAGCTGTCCTTGCCATGGCATTTCCATGGGCACACTAAACTGCAGATGACGAGAAGTTTCTTTTCGGTAAGGGAAAGCCAGGGCTAAGATACTGTATAAGATATTTTTTTTTTGTGCTTCATATGTAAACTAAGTGTATAATTTCTGAGGTCTTATAGCCATTAATACATGTAAATATTTTAAGTAAGGAAAATGTTTGTTATAATTACCTACTCCTACTCGTTACAAGAGACTATTATGACATCACAGTGAACTATAATCTCCTCCTTTCTCTTATTTTTTATGCATACACCCACATGAAAAACACTTTACCATATTTGTTTTTCTTGTCACCAAGAGCATCGACTCTGCTATCTGGACCAAGGCAAATGAAGCCATGAGTAAGTCTGTTGTAAAACTGAAGCGTATTGCCTTTCTGAAATTTCCACTTCTCGGCAGCCCACTAGTTTTGTCAAAAAACAAGCAGAAAAGACATATGAGAAGATGATGCACAGGAACTGGGCATACATGAGAACAACTGACCTGATTTCACTCAAAGCATAGTTTGAATGGTTTAAATAAAAATATAAAGGCACATTCTTACAGTTTCCTCTCTCTTGAGTTCCAGCTCTTGTCCTGTACAGATAAAAACCATGTAATTAATTTACAGAGCATCCTCATTCCATTTGACACAGTTGCAGTGAAGCTGGGTTCTCCTCCCCACCAATTTTCACTTACTTCCTGGAAACGTGCTGGCATCTGTCACAGTCAGTTCTCTAGCAATATTGCCATCGTCCTGCCCCTGGTCCAGCCACCTAAAAACCAGAATCCATTTCAGTAATATAACCTCGATTGGCAGCTCCCACAATGCTGTATACATGGCGCTTGCATCGTGATACTTCCTGTTCTATTTATTAAGCTCTCAAGGCTGACAAACAGCAACACAAAAATCCAGGTTTAGTGAGAAGAGATTGACTTTGTCAAAAATGGTTTTGTTTGTTTGTTTTCAATGACACTTATAAATAAATGCTTTGCTGGACTCCGGTACAAGGGCCTAAGCCAATTATTACAAATCAGAAAACTCGTATTGATCCCAGATCAATAACAAAAGGTGCGGCAGTCAGGATGTTTGCTTTTCTTGTCTGCAAGGAAGTTACAGCAGGATGCAAATTGTTCCATGCCCTAAAATCCCTATTCAGGGAGGCAAATCCAACACAGGTAATAATTTTACCATGTCTGGACTATACTTTTACAATGCCATTGTACCTGCTCCACACCTACTTACATAAGTTAAGTCTAACTCCATTTGAGTCAAAAGGATTCACACACTGCAGGAGCAAGATCAGCAAGCACAGCCTTGGGCTCTAACAATAACTCGCACATACTCTGTATTTTTCTGCCTGAAATGGACTTGAACTCTCCCTAAATTATGTATGAAGCTAGCATTATAGATCTCTTCATAGCAGTTCATCTCATCTAGAATACAGAATCAAAATTAGGTCAGGCAAAGATGAGGTCCTGTATCTGATAGGCAGAAAGCCCTTACTCACACATAAATCAGTTTCAGTGTGCACATCGCTCACTCCGAGCTGTCTCAGGCAGTTATTTATTCACTCAGAGAAGTGAGAGGAGGAAATAGAATTGAGGTGCCACTGGCAAGCTGCAGCTAGATTCATACGTGACTGGACTTCACCGTTCCTAATATTTGCACTGATCTTTATCAATTATAATTTTTCCGTAAGGTGTTGAAAATTAATCGGGTGTAGATAAAATTAGAAATGAGCTATAGAACAGCAGATTCAGAGCAGCAGCATCTGCAGGGGGAAAAGGCAGGGAAGTTAGTATTGCTTCAAATTATGTCGCAGCTCAGCGACAGGCTGTAAGGCAAATGAGAAAAAGAGATGTGGTCAGATAGCTGCATTTGTGATAGCCATTTCACAATATCTTGAAGTTTGATCCTGAGCTCATTCAACCCCATATTAATCTCCATACTAACTTCGGTAAAGTAGGATCAGTCCGCTAGAGGGACAACAGCCTACTCTTCTGAAAAGCTTTGCATCACGTGGCATGTAAGAATGGATGGACCTGCTGGTGTCAGATCACAAGTGTTGGATGTGGGCAACGTGCCAAAAAAGCACATCCTGAATAGCTCACAAGGTGCAAGAATGGAAAGTTCTGAGGCAGAACTTTTGGTTTTCATTATCTCAAATGCACCAGAGGTTTAGGGCAGGTACAACTCAAAGAGCTGTAAAAAGAATCAGACCATTTCAGCTCACTTTTTAAGAAACACATATTTCCCTTGGCAGGACTTTTCAGAAGAAAAACGATGAGTCATTACAAATTCATTAAATATCTAACACAAATGAAACACCACTAACCTGTGACAAAGAAAAGTATAATCCAAATCTGTTATAGGATCCTTGATTACAACTTTGTCCAGAAACCATCCATTCCCTTAGAATAGATTAAAAAAAAAAAAAAAGTTAGTTAATGAGAGGCAGATTTAATGAAGTCTGGCTTCCCATAGCTTTCTCTCTTCTACTGGAACTGCAAAATCCGCAGTTCCACTGGCAGGTTGCTGGAGTCATGGCTGTCCTGAATGCTGGAGAGAAGACAATACCTGCTCTAGGTACTGTAGAACTTGCTTATGGGCCTGCAAGCTGCTAAGTCCCTCCCTGGCTGTCATGGCCCTGAGTGCTGCACATCCCCCTCCACATTTAACAGTAGTCACCATATGAGACTTATTTGTTTTGGCAATCAAAATATCAATAAGATTAAATAGCGGCTTATCATTGATCAAAATAAGTTGCTATGTTTTCAATATTTAGACTCAAGAGCCAGAAAAAGATGTCTTGTGACTGAAAGCAATTTGAATTTCACCATTAATTGAGTGTCTAATGATGAGATAGTGTAGCCAAAATCTCCAACTGCATCTTTACAGTGTAACTGATAATGCTAATCAACCTAAAATTATAATAGCCCATTTTATCTATAACACAGACTGCACAAGACATATTCAATGTCTTATGCAGACACTCCCCCCTCTTCACAGTTTTTCCACAGGGATTAGTCAAAAATGACAGAACAGTAGCAGATGGAGTCCTTAACATAATGGTTGAAAGTATAGTGAAAGTGAACACAAAATATTTGAAATTTGTGATGATACAATAAGGTAACTGTGTCACTTGAACAGTTTCCTTAGAAGCCTTTGTCTTTCACTTCTAAAATGTTTTCATACATTCAGATTTAGAAATACATATTGTATTTCAAAGAAAAGGTGAATAACTTTGCAAGCAGTATTCAGCGACTATAGAGAGAGATTTCTGACCTGATCCAAGACCATTGTGTCCTATAACAATCTTGTACAAATGTCCAAGGTGCACAGCTTCAACAGCAAAGATGTCAGTCTGTAAGCAATCAACAAAATGTCAGGAAAATCTAAAAGGCTGAGCATTCTTCAGCCGTGCAATCCCAAAGACCTACAAGCCCATAGAACTCTTCTGTCAAGATCATCCTTTGAAATATCAGCTAATGATAAGGCGAGAACAAACCAAGGAGGACAGATTTCCTGAAATAAAAGAAGTAACTTTGCTAATGGGAGTAGTTCCACTGAAATGGATGGGATCAGAGACAGAAAAGAGAAACCTGCTGAAAGCTTAATTGGCTAAACAATTACAAATTGCAGCAGATTTCAACATTAGAAATGCAGATATAAAATGTAAAGTTTCATTTTCTATTCACTAAATCAAATTTTTAGAAGAATTAAAACCAAAAGTACACAGCTTACCTATTTTATAAATGAAAATTCTGTCTTCCAAAAGCACTGGTATACCTTTAGAAAGTATTTTTGGATTAACTATGGAATTTTGGGGAAACGTTGGAATGTAGTAATTATCTCTCTTATAATTGCACCTTGCCTGGGATAACCACCCACCTGAGAGAGAAAAGTCAGCCCTGTCGTTCACTTACTTGTCCTTTTAAAAATTTCTTGGGTTTCTGTGACCTGAGCAACTGTCTTGATCCTGTATCACCTCTTTCTCCATAGACAGAAATATAGACATCAGCTTCAGTTCCAGCATTCCACAGTTCTCCTGTTGTCACATGCACTTCATAGACAGTCACTGACAATAAAAGATGACAACCTTTCATATCACAAACACTATTATAGTTACAATAACATTTAGCTGTGAATTTGCCTGTAGAGTCCAAATACATCTGTGTCAAGGACAGTTAGAGTATAAAACCTTAAAAATCCTATTCAATATTAAGTAAAATAAAGCACAAACTTGCTGTGGTGTTACATCTGTGTTTTTTATCCTGGAGAGTCACTGTGGGGAATGCAAACAGAATTGAACTTTATATTCACAATAGTTTGTCTTTGTCCTGCAGCATCATTTGAAATCATCACAAAGCTGAAAAGTAAATAACACAAATCCAAGATTAACCCCACCATAAGCAGTGAAATCAAAACTATAACAAGCAACAGGAGCCATTAACGTTTTGAATGCGCTGGTTAACCAAACAAGCAAAAATCTAACACCATTGTTTTAGTTTTCTAGGACCTCAGAACTCAGAAAGCTGCATTGCTTTATTATTTTACCTATTCATGCAATAGGATAGTGCAGAATTCCTCTGTTTCATACCACATGGAAATTCTTTAAAGGCTGTAAATTTGGGAGAAAAAACCTACAAATTAAATTCAATAAATTGGTTATTTAATAGAAACAGATTATGCAAATAAAATTAAATTTGAGTCAAAATCCAATGAAACTGGAGTAAAGATTATGGTACATAAAAGTATGTATCAATAGAAAACTGTGGTCATTAAAAGGCAGGCGTAGAAACCCCACAAAATTGAGAATTAAGATAAAAGCATGCAATTATAATCTTCAGTAGAAACATGGGAAAGGCAAAGTTTACACCAGCAGACAGTAACAATAATTTGTTAGACCAAGTGAGGTACAGAGAGAATGAAAGGGGGAGAGAAAACCTAATTTTCTGGCACACAAGCTCTTCTTACAGATGTAGGTGTCCTTGTGCTTGTTTGTCTTGCAAGTAGGAAAGACTTTCTGGACCACTGGGTCCAGAACAACATCAACATGACCATCACTCAACTATTAGTTTCCACTTGAAATATGTTACGACGCTTGACTGCAGTCATCTGAAGGAGGTTGCTCCCACATTTCACTCTTCTGATGGACAAACACCTTCTTTTAATAACCAGTGAAAATTTATTCATGAACAGTCCATACCTACAATTGTGCTAAGCGGCTGTTCAGTGTTTGCATCTTTTCCCTTGATGCTTATTTTTTTAAATTATTTTCTCACATTTATTTACATGGCTTTTGTGCGCAGGTTGCTATACAGGCTGTCTTTAAAGAATTTGGTTTCGATAATGGTAACAATCTAGCAAAAACAGTAATCGCTCTGCACAGGCTATTTTCATGTGCCCACACAGAATGCTACGGTATCACACTAGTTTGCTTCTAGCATCAGAGCTAATTCATTTTGAGATGATGATTGGGTACCTCTAAACTCCACTGAAGTATTGTATCATAGACATATGTTATTAATAAATCCAGGATAGAGGCTTAAAATAGCTAAATTAAAAATCCAAGCAATTTTCACAATTTTTTACACTTCTCTTTGCCTCTCATAAAGCTAGGGATCATCCCAGCTTTATAATAAGTATTTTTGAGTATTTATAATTCTTACAGCTTTTATCCTAGGAAATAGTGACTCTCTTTCCTTTAGATACTCCATGGAAAAGTCTGCAGAACAGGGATTAAGAGAAGGAATTGTATTCTTTACATCTATTTTTGTCTATGAGCATAGAACATTATATTTGTAAATACAGCATTCTGAAATTAGAGAGTATAAGGGTTAAGATTATTTACAAAATTTTATTCTTTCCCTTATCTCTACAAATTATGAGAGATAGAACAAGGAGGTAAAACACGTATCTTTTTTCAGATGACTTATTATTATTTGGACAAAAGCCAGACACATTTAAGGCACAGAAGCTTTTGACAGTCTTTAGCAGCATAGTCAAGTGCTATTTTTTCCCAGAGTACACCTGTCTCAATATTCAAAATAGTTTTCATTTAGCAACTGTTAATTAATACTGTATTTTATCCACATCTTTTACCACGTCACCATCTGATCTTTTTATTTCCCCAAATTTTTCTTTACAGCACCCACATAAAAAATTTTATGTAAAGACCATGGCAAAGAATTCATGTCTCCAGACCAACAATCCCATGTCTAAAACCACAACAATCCTCTCTATACCTACAATTCCCTCCTTCATTAACTATCTACTTTCCAGGTTCTGCAAGAAGAAAAGCAAAGGTCCAGCAGCCATCAAACACTGTGTAACTCTGATTTATCCTCAGCAAGTGGTTCATCGTCATATAATTAAAGATTGCATCATAAAACATGAGCAGAGGAGGACAAAAGTAGGATGGCTGAGGATAAAAATTCAAATAAATGGTGCTCAGTCCCCCAGAATTAGAGCCATGAAGTCTCTATGTAATTCTTCTTAACAGTTTAATTCAGACGTTTTTTCCTTTGAATAAAAAAGGCTGTTAAATCAGAAAGTATTTCAGCCTCTTTTTATTCAGAAATTGGTTTTAAAGTGCCTCTCATCATCCCTTTCATATTGAATCCAGACCTCTTCACTGTTCTGTTATCAAACTATCTTCTCTGAAGTTAAAAGCTATGTTCTCTTTTCACTGTCTCATGCCGAAATATAACATTGGTGAAAAGACGCAGAGACTGTCTTTCGGTTACTAAGTTAGAGATGAAACTGCCTTCTCCAAAGACTTCAGCGTGACCCCCGTCATACTGAGGCTGGCAGAAATGCACAGAAGTTTTTTATTTCCTCTCCTGTGTGAGAGAAATTGTTAACTACAAAATGCAGATTGAGAGGATGGTTAAAGTGTGCTGTTGTGCCTTACAATGCACCAAGATTACTTGATAATAAAAATCTTTCATTATATCTTTATCTCAGAAACAAGGAAACAACCTAGTCAGGAAGAAGAGCCTGAAAATTAGAAGGTGGGTAAGGTCAGTGTCCCAGAATATTAAGCAAGAGAACATTTGGGGAAGAACAGATACTGCAAGCAGGGGAATCGAGCATATTCAATATAATATGTTAATGATCATTAATTAACATTTATTTGAAGGGTGGTGGGGAGTGTTTGGTTTTTATACCAATGTGCTTGTATGTCTCCCTACACTAATAAGATTAATTTCTCCTGACCAAAGAGACCAAACCTATGAGGAAGCAGGCTGACCGTCTCTGAGGCTTTTCATGCCCTCGAGGGTATGAAGACCGTAACCACTCAAGATCAAAAATCATTGTGGTTAGGCCTGGCCAGCCTCTCTCTACAACATTTTACAAGTCATTTACAGCTGCTAACTACATCACTGGAGGAAATGTCTCTTGCTATTCTTTTTCTCTGAAAGATGTATTAATGAGGCACAAACCTGTTTTTCTGGTCTTCCTTTCAGGTTCCTAAACTCAGTGCTCAATAGGTGTAAACACAGTTCCAGGCCACCCAGCTCACTACAGTGACTGTCCCATGGTATGTTTCCCCACATCCACGGGCCATTTTCTGGACTTCTGTTCCTCAATTTCATTTCTGTCCTCTTCCTCTAGCCTGCACCCACAACAGCTGTTACCATTGAAATGCTTTCAATTTAGCAAGACCAACACAAAGTACCATAAGCATACCACCAAGCACTGCTATAGTACTAAGTATTCTGAAAAAGGCGTTCTGTAATTTTTATGGAACTTTGAATGGAAGATTCTCTCATCCCATTAATCCTGTCCTCTGCAGTTGATATGATTTTTTGGGTAAGAGAGGAGGGAGTGGAAACTGTCCCAGGTGGATCTTACTCTAGTGAAAGCTCTAGCACAGGTAGTGCTAGTGGTGTTATGACTTTTCCCCCTCTACTATCACAACCTAGCGGATGGGAATCTGCCCCAGCGTTCTTGCTCCCTTGCCCACATCTCTCCTAGGATACACTGATCTTGCTATGCCCTTGTACTTTCCTCAGGCCAGAAAAGAACAATGCCATTTGGAGAGAAGGGAAGTGCAAGCACAGACATTCCACCTCCTTCCCGTTGCTGAAGAAGAGAGACCATATAGCAACAACATCCCAGCATGGGTGACAGGGATTGGCATGGTAGAGCAGGACATTAAAGCAGTATAACAGCAGCAAAACCCCAAAATTTTTGCTTTGTTTGGCATCATTCACCTTTAGAATCACAATACAATCTTCATGTGAGTAATGGAGCTTTCAACACTTACAGCCTTCTGAAATGTTGTTAATATTCCACACACAGAAATTAAAAGTATTCTGTAAACCTGTCTCAGCCACTTACAAGAGAGAAACTAAACCAGCAGCTACAGTAGTCATACTGGAGCTATAACCCTCTGTTATTGAAAATAGACTTTGTGATCTGATTTATGTATGATGGCTTTGTGGTAGTTAGCATATGCGAGGTGTCTATTTTAAAGCAAACACAACTGCTGAAAATCCTACCAAAGAAGGAGTCTTTTTGAAAGACCTGTGAAATTCAAAGCATTAAAGACTGTCCAATCTCCTTTCCAGTGATTCTTAACCTTTTACTTGAGTATGTCCAGTAACCACAGAAAAAAAAACTCAGAAAAAATGTTGTAGCAGCCAAAAAGTAATAGAGGGCCTGATGAAAAACAATGAACTCGCCTCTATCGGCATTAGCCTGTTGCCTGACTTAGCTGATGTGATATTATGCTTACCTGGAAGAATAGGCTGACCCTGCTGTAAAACAGGAAGCTCCAATGATATTTCCCCATCAGCCTGGTCCCAGGCCAGCCATCGATGTGCAGGGAAAGAAAACTGCTCCCCTGAGAAAAGGTTCAGTAACTGCACCTAAACAGCACCAAGAATTGCAGTTTAAGTTGCTGATCTCAGTCCAGATAGAACAGAACATGAAATGTGTGGGATGCTGTTGAAATCTGTGCAGGTGGAGCTCTGTGGCATGATCACGAAACCATGGGTTTGGGGCACGTCTGCTCCCCTTTGCCCCTAATCTGACTTTTCACTCAGTCAGATTTGAAAATTCAGGGACAGAGTAACTCAAGTGCAGCCAAGAAACAGGGTTTATCAGCTCAGGTGCAGCCCCACAAAATATAGCCATGTTGTTCCAGCTGGTATATCTACGTGGGCTGGCACTAGGTGGCATGGCTTACCAAACGCGGAAGTTCTCACTGGGGAGCTTGGCAATACTTGCAATTCTATTCCTTTAACTTACTTTCTTATCAGAACAGGAATTAAAGGAGCAGGGTTTGATTCTTCAAAACCGCTTGTGACATAAATAAACCATGAAAGTGCTAGCCCCAGTACCGGTCTACCCCACACAACTTTCTTCCATGCCCAACTTCTAGCATACAGCAGCAAAAGGACCATGTGCACACCAGCTGGAAAGAGGAAGGATTTTGTACTTCAAAGCATTCATTAATAAGCACCTCAGAGGCTGCTGTATATTAGAATAGTCCCTGATTATGCTAATTTATACTAGTAGCTACACTAGATTTTGGACCGGCAGACAGAAGCAAAGACACTTCTACCTGTAGTTTCACTCCTGCTCTGTGCTTTGCAGAATCTAACCTGAATTCAAATATTGAACAAATTCAGAATTACTGGGAACATTCTTACCTCTTTTACTGCTTGAATACTAAACTTTAAAGAAAGAGATTCATCTTGTCTAAAAAGCCTGGCACATCTTGGCCTGTCAACATCTACTGATGGATCTTGAAAAGGGAGTTCGGATTAATGAAGCAGCACCTTTGTGGACATTTTCAGGCCTGATACCATCTCAGTACAGAGACAGACAAAGAAACCAGGGGATACTGATGGAGGGCTAGCGTGCCTAACTACCAGAAAAGCTCTGCAGTTGTAGAGCACTCTTTCTTTTCATATCTTCCAGAAAATTTTAGATTTCCCAAGGAACAATGATGTCAAGCATGTGACAAGCCTGCTGTAGGTTGTTTCTCTTCTATGTAGTCTAGAAATCAATAGCTATACCCCTTTAGCTCTCTACCATACAAATTGCTAGGTTACTTGTAGAGTTTGTTTGGTTGAATGTATTTCTTTTCTTTGATTTTTACTTGTAGAGTTTGTTTGGTTGAATGTATTTCTTTTCTTTGACTTTCTGCCCGAAGTTGCAAAGAGGGAATGACCTAACCCTGGCTGATAAATCACTCCCTAAAAACTGTGCCTGATTGACTGAGATTTGGTAAGGCGACAATTGAATTCGTAGGCCAATAATCAATGGAACACACTGAAGTGTTGAATCCTTCTTTTAAAATTTTACTGTTGATTTCAATTAATATACCCTAGCTGGGAAGTGAGAAGGGGAATAATTCTCATTTTTTTCTTTCCTTTTTTTTGTCAGAATTCTTCAATCTCTCAATTTAAAAGGGTGTCTCATACAACGCAGGCAGTGTAGCTTCTTTTCGCAGAGAATAGTGTACAACTAACCCACAAAGGTCCACTTGTTGCGTCAGATTTTATGATAAGCAAAACTTCTAATACTAAGATTAAGCATACAAACAAACCTTTTACATAAGAGAAAACCCACTGTTCTATTCTAGCTTCTCAACTCAGATACACTTTAGAAATTGCTGGTAACCTGTCCCTCTGTCTCAGAGGACAAAGCTATGAGGTATTTTCCACCCTTTCACTGCTTACACACATTTATGAAAAGAAAAATAGCAAGGAACAGAAAAAAAAGTATCTTAAATGATATTCTGACTTCTGACTCCAGCATTCCCGAAAATGCAGCACAGCTGGAAAACAGCTTTATAGTCAGGCAATCCTCACGTGAATTGAAAGACATATAATCCCTACAACCCTAGGATGAAACCTCTTAGACAGACTGATGCTACCAGTGGAACAACATTTCAATGCAGACATGCACTGGCTAGAGATACGAACTCACAGGATCTTACCTAAACTTCAGTTAACACTGCCCAGACCTTTCTTAGTCTTCTTTCTGAGTCTCAGTCCCAGATGAAAACAACTAGTTAAAGCATCAAATAGCCACAGAGTTTGAACATTTATCAGTGAATATTTAACTTCAGTAGACAATATGCATTAGATAGACCTAGATTTACCCTGACGTATGATTATAACAATGAGTTTACCAGCAGCTTCTAAAGCCCTTCATAAACTGAAAACTTCTTAACTGAAGGCTAAGAAACTGTCACAAAAAGGGGAGTGTTTCAGGCATGCATAGCATATCATTGGCACACATAGTACCCCACTGATGTTAAGGATAAAGCCAGATCCTTTCATTCCCAGGCCAGTAACTTGTATACTTCAGGACTGAAGCTTGAAACAGAACTAGCTTATTCTCTTTGATTTATTATCGTTGCTTTACCTGTAGGAGACTCAGACTACAGCAGCCAACTTTAGCAGTCTTCCTTGCTGCCAAGCCACACTTTTTTAAAGAGACATAATGTACAGCTCTCACTAAACTGCAAACAGCCAAGACATGCCATCATAAACTGCCTTTAATTCCACGCAAAAACACTCCATCATAAACAATCTCTTAAATGAAGCTGCAAGCATTTGATGAGGCTAATATACTTATCCAAGGGATTTTTTTGTGACTCATATTTTGATTCCGTTGTCATAGTGAATGCTTTTTGGAAAGATAAAATTCTTTCTCACTGCTTTTACCTCTTCACAGTGCCAAGCAGGGGAGCTTCCTGCATTCGTATGTCCTATCCGTATTTTGTAGAGATGCCCGATGTTTCCAGTGTTAACCTGTAAAAGAAATACGACCAATGAAACATAGAACCTTTGTTAAAAGAAAAAGACATGCAACGCAAATTCATTTATTAACTGTCAGGCGACATTGTTGTTTAAAGGAATTAAATATTCTGATATCTGCATAACCATTAGAAGCTTGTCTCTCTTAAGGGACAACCTTCAAAAAACCTGTTGGCCTGCCAACCCCATTTAAATAGCTTCAGGGTGCTGCGGTAGCTATTTTGTTCCGCGCTGAATATTGGCCTTAGTGGGAGATGAATACAGACCGTATGTATGACTGCAAAAGTGTCTTGACCCTAAAACCTGGCTCAGTTTAATATCTTTACCATTGTCCTGCTACAAAATGATTTCTGTCTCCCAAGCACCTCCCACTTACCTCTGAGTTTCTCCCTACCCCTCCAGGAGTGTATGCCTTACAATTTTGGAAACAATTGTGTTCAGCTTTGATGTTTCTTTTTACAAATCATTTCAATTAAATCAATTTAAAAAGTTGTATTTGCAAGATTAGCTCTTGAGCAGGCTGAATGAGTGTGTCCAGTACAGATAACAGGGTGCTGAAGGAATATTTCTGTGTGAAGGTTATTCAAACAACGAGTTATGAACTTAAGTGTAGAAATGGAAAACTTATCTTCAAGGAACTGGAAACACACCATGAGTGACTTCCCTCTTTGCTGTATCATTTTTTTTTTCTTACTACGTAGGCTGGATTTGCTGTCCTTCTGTTGTTTTCTGGAGAATTCATTTTCACATTTTCATTTACAGTGTAGAGGTGGGCGTGAACTGAGTTCCCTGTAGCATGAACTTCCCCGAACTCAGTGTTATAAACAGTAAAGAGACAGAGCAGCGAGGACAGACCGTAGTTAACTGAGACCTAGCATACAGCACAAGCAGAGAGGCTTTTCTCTTTCTGTACGTTTCAGAGTAAGCACTCCTTAATTGTATTCAGCACTATGGATACTCAGCGAAGAGGGGAATCCTAGGTCCCAAACCAAGGACTGCCTCCCTATTTTGCATTTTAAAGTCATTGGAGGTGAAATTAATTACAATAATGGGAGCAGGAAACAGAGCCAACAACATTTGCTGTGAAGAGAGTATTTTTATCAGTCAGGCACCTGGTTACTTATTTTATCTACTCCTTTCAATCTTATATCTGGGGTTTTTGATATCACAGATGGAGAATAGTATGGATTCTCCTGAGAAACTCCATCAGACTGAAGAGGGCTAAGAACTGCATTTCCTACATCCCAGGCATCTATGAGGCTATTGTGAAAAAAGTGAGCTCCTCATCAATGCTGACATTAAATACCCTTTTTCAGAATGGGACTTGCTATGCTGGATACTAACAATGGAAGCACCTGTTTGTTATGTGGCCCTATAGCTGGCGCCTGCTGGAGACACCCGCCGACAATCCCATGTATACAGTCAAGCGATGCAGCTTTTAATAAGAGACCTGTTCTGCCTCACTTAAATCACCATGCCACAAGACGGATGGGGGAGAAATTTGCTTGTGTAATTGGGAGCAGAAGCAGCTTCAGACAGACAGACTTTATTACAGGTATAAAAATTGCCATTATTTACATGAAGTAAAGTTAGAAATTTACTCCATACCCTAATTCTTCTACTTCCAAATGTCATTTTTAATATTGTAGTCCCATTTCAAATTAAAAAGGAAAAAAAAAAAAGTATCCGTTGTCCTATATTTCTTGTTATTTTTTGGGCACTATGTAAATTAATCAGTAGTTCTTCTTAAAGAGACAAGAAATAGAATATGATCAAATCAGCTTCGGATAGGTGAGTGGGAAAGGACACTAAATTTAGGTCTACTTTTAGGTCCTGTTTCCTTTTTCCATGTACTGTACAAAAACCTGACTGTCTTTTCCTCTCATAGTTTTTGAAATGTCATGTAATCTGTCAGGATACAAGAGGGCAATACAATGAATATATATTACTTACTGTGAAGATGTCTTCATTGCCTCTCTGAAATAATTTTCCCTTCTCTCCATCAAGAAAAATAGGTCCCGAACTCCTGCGATCCCCATATAATGTAATATAAACCTTTGAGCTTGTTCCTGCAGATGGCATATCACTGGTGAGGACTGACACCTTCCATTTCGTAGCTATCAAAAGATAAAAAGACTCACTGAATTACTTAAACTTAAGATTCTAGAAGAAAAAATAAAATTGTAAATAATATCATGTCAATGAATATAGAAATATGTATTTCAAAACATTCCAGCAGGCAAATATTGAGTTTCCTATAATGGGCACACAAAAATCAAGAAATGTCAGGTTGCATTCACATCTTTTACTCTTCATGTGCCATATCACAAAGTCAAATTTGCACGAACATAGATGGCTTTTCAAATACAGTTTTGAAATATTGTATTAAATTGTATTAAAGATGGCTTTCTGTTTACTGAGGCTATATCAGCTCTGCTCAGTGCGGTGCTGCATAATGACAGCCATGCAGGCTCTCAGCAAGCCAGCTCTGGAATTACAAAGTCATCACTTCAAGCGTTAGAGTCTCTCAAAGCAAATTAGCTCTGCTGAAAAAAGACCCCTTTAAGACAGGATCTGTATCTCTGCAAAGCTGTGCTGGGCTACGCAGATGTGACGGCTTGTTTGGAATCCACTGAAGGATTACCAGTACGCTCTTGCATTGCAATGTTGGCATTATAGCCTGCGATTCCAATACTCTTTCCAGGCTTAAATTTCACAGTTATCAAGACCAAGTATATGGCTCTAGGCTTTGGTTTAGTGGAAGCTGAGTATGAATAGCGTGAAATAAAGGGAAATGGTTTCACTGAGGGATGGCTGATAACAGGAAGGACTATTAAGAAAACACACTCACTCCCAATGTTTCTAATTAGCTGATACCCGTCTCAAATGGTATACATTTAAGCACCTCCCAAGCTTGCTAAGATTGTTTTGCATCAGTGATTAATATCACTGTTTCTTAAAAGAGATCTTCCTTTAGAGTTCAGCAGCAGTAATAAAGGACCTTACTGAGCATGGAAGCCCCCTGTGATCCGATGACTCACCTATGCTCTGCATTTTACCTGTATTGCTGACTTTTCCCTCCATCACAGTATCTTTGATCCTGTCTGCTCTGCCTAGAACACTACAAAATAATATAGCGGTGATGAGTAAAGCAAGTGAACTCATCAGGATATGATGAATTTTGTGTTTATTGACAATTTCAGATACTTAAAATACATCTGCGTGTCTTTAACCCCCGGCAGTTTAAACCCTGGGGTTTAAGACTCACAGATATCTTGCAGTTCTGTTGTGAGGTTCAACAAAACCACTTCTGTTTTGAATGTCACTCAGTATTTTCAGTGCTAGCCATGGGCATTTTCTTAAAGTAGTCAGTGGACATTGATCATGATACATACAGAGAATTAAGCTGCAGCAGAATATAATTTGAGGAATAGTGAAACCAATGATTTGAGGAATTTGCATTTAGTTTCCTGTGGCATTCTAGAAAAAATAAGTTAGGATCAATATTTTTACTTGCTCATGTTTAGCTATGTCCAAAAAGAAAAGATATTTAAGAAATTGACAATTAGGCTGACCTAGACCTGGTGCATGTCACTATCTTTGCATCTAGAAAATAAATGAGTTGATAATATATGTCCTCCGTAACACTTAGCTGTTATATTTGAATAATTAATGCTGCTTTTAATAAAAGGCAGAAAACAAGGCACACTAAAAGCACATTGCACAATCTAACATATTTAAGAGACCTGATGGTAGAATCTATAAGTCTTGCTTGTATCTTGTTATTGGGCTTTACCTGTTGAGGAAATTTTTACTTCTGTGTGGCCATTGGCTTTGTGTGTAAAACATATATTTCTTGGGAAATGCAGCATTGTAGAATAGGTAACTATTAAAATAGATATTCCCTCCCACTCTTTGAGGGGGGAGGCAGGGAAACATTAACATAATGCTTGGTTCATCTTTGAGGACAAACCTCAAGACCTTGAAATTCCACAATAGAGTTCTGAGATTTACTTATTTGTTTGAAAAATGCTTGTAGGTCCATGACCTGAGTAGAAAGTGTGAAAAATATAAGACAGAGACAGAATCTGACAGAAGTTATATTGTTTAAGAGCCAGCATCTAAAATATATTATTGCCATGAGAAAAGTGGAGTATCCACCACAACTGAATTTTAAAGAGATACTATTGAAGCAGCACTTTTCTGATATTCCTGTGAATGCGCAGCCATAGTAACAATGCTTTCCAAGTAACTATATTGTCATTAAATAATAAATTGCCTAACAGCTAGTCTTACCAACAGGTTAAACTTCAATTTTACAAGAATTGTCATAGCCTGAACACATTAAACTCAAAGAATAGGGAAAAATAATAACTGCAAGACCTGAAGAAGAGAAGGAACCAGCAGAATTACATTCTGTGGGACCCTTCTCCAAAGTTGCTGTAACCTGCTTTTTCCACAACTGAAGTTATCTTGCTGTTTCTGTTACACACTATCCGAAGCACTGTCAGCTCCAACTTTCTGTGAACCATGACGGATGACAGGTGACCATATAATCCTCCATGTTGATCTCACTTATAACTGAGAAACCAGCATATGTGTACAACATCTAAGTCGCTCTCTGTAGGCGTACCTAACTTCTTGTCTTAATTTAGTTTATTAAGTAAATTGGATTAAATAGTCCCCCTAATTCTTACAGTGGATTAGCATGGTAATTAGACTAATGATATTTGATAACATCAGTGCTATGAAAGTCAAGTGACTTGTTTCACAGTGATAAATTAGAGAATTAAATGGTCTTGCTTTCTTCTGACATCCTTAGAAGTTAAAAGAAATATACTTTATGCATTTCAGAAATGAAAACCAATAAATGGTATCAAAGTATTGCTTCTATGCACTCAAATTGAGGAGCCTAACACTTCTGAGAAATCAATCATTTCTCATTAGTTTTTATGTTATATACACTTTTAGATATGCGAAAACCATGTCATCCAGTTCTCTAGATCACACTAGAAACAGTAGTGATTACTGTAGATCACTGCGTGCAATGGCTTCTTCTCCAATACACTGTTTTCAGTCTCTTGGATCATTTCCAGTTAATAGTTCCCAGTCTTCATCTCTACCATATGTGAATATTCACTGAAAAGTCAATATATCTGTTTGACCATTTTTTTCACATCAAGGGTGGTAAAGATGCCAAATAAATTCTGTACTGTGTAACTGTTTTGTATATAAACCTGTAATGCTGGCAATGACATAGGTTTGAAAATTTAATTATGAGACATTCATGAAAGAAGAAAAGAAAAAAAAGGCAGAAAATACTGTATTTAGGTGAAATGCTAGTCTTGTCTGTTATTGAATAAGATTTTTGTAAAATTGTTTTTTTAAATCCCTCAATATTTATATTAGTTCACAGTAAAATTAGTCCAGAATGCCTTTGATTTAAAAATGGCAAGTTTTCAAAACTAAGGGAAGAGGTTAACAAAGTCAATTGAACTGTAAAGTTAGGTATAGCAAAGGAAAATAAAACAAACTAGTAAAAAGGTTATTTAACTATACACATCAGAAGAGAATAAGCAAAGAAGAATTATGTACACTATGTGCTGAATTTGAGAACACAAAGTAAATATTCCTTTACAATAAAGTGAAAACTGACTCTTTTTTTTTAATAAGAATGGTGACATACAGTGATTGGGAAATGTCAGCTCTGTTAACAAGAATGGGCTATGGAATGGGAAATTTAAAATGGAAAATCAGAATGGGATAAAGAGTGCGCTGACAGACTAAACCCCACGTATCTTACACTAAAGTAAAGGTAATGTTTTTTAGTAAATTTTGAATGAATGGACAGTTATCCCCAAGTTCCCAATCTCCTCCATAATGATGAGAATCCATCTTTGTAGACAAGGAAATCACAGTAGCTCTAATCTATTCAAGCATTATATGAGAAATTAGTAGCTAAAATGGAGAAGTGGATTAGTGCAAGACTGTACAGTAACAAAATAACTAGCTAAACGGGATATTATATACTTGTGCAGAAATTAGAAGTATTAATTATAGGGATAGTAGTAAGTTTCTCAGGAATCAGCGCTGGAATTTATCTGGATTTCATATTTTCATCAATATACTGCATAAAGCAGGTAATTTCTGTGATACGGTTGCTAAGAATTATCAAAGAATAAGAGGATCAGAAAATCCACAGTAGTAGAAAAGAGATAATATATAACTGCATAAAGTGCAAGGAAATGTATTTTTAAAATACTACCAAAACTTAATGCTATGGGAATTTACAGGGAATCTACAGGGAATTTATCACTTAAAAAAAATAGAAAAGGAATGAGTCATCAATGTGACTGTAAGATGCACCAAGAGAGAGATTTCTAAGTGGAGATATTTTACTGTCAGTGTCCCAGAGTTCATTCTTTTAAATACTGCATAAAGTTTTGGTAACCGTACTGAAAAAAAAAAAAAAGATTTATTGAAACTTGAAAAGGTCCTGAGAAAGACAACCATGATGATTAGAGGAAATGGAGAATATGTTTACGTAGGATAAAAAGTGAAGAGAATCTATGATTTTGTTGATAGATGCCAAAGAGAAAAAGACTTATCTAAGTAAATGACAACGATGGCTTCGCGACACAGGCATATAAACTAACCATGACTAGGCTTAGGATAGAAATTAGAAAACAGTTAGGACAAACATCAGAAGGAGGAGTCAAGCTCTGTAACATCCTTCCAGTGGAAGCTGCAATGACTACAGCTAACAAATATTAAAATGAGGTTTAGTAATTAAATGGAATTACTTACCTAATTGTGTGGTTTCTTTCTAGCAGGAGACTAAATTAGATAAACTGGAACTTCCTGGGACTGTGGTCTATATGTTAAGTTGGCTGTTTCTTTTTTAATAATGGCAAGATAAAAACTGAATTCCTTCTAGAAGAATGGCATAATCTATATAAAGCCCTTGAATGCCTGCTAGATTGTTTTCTATCATGTTCTTCACGCATTATTTAATATGCTTCTCACTTCCAAATATATTTTATCCTGACTTATTCAGAAAGACTCTATGCCTTTTGGAGTTAATTTGCAGGATTAAGCTACCTATATAAAGTAGCTCATATTACTCCTCCTGGTGTTTTTCCCTCTGTCAATCAGTACATTGCTCTAGTCAACAGCATTGTGAGGTTCTCTCTTCAGGCTTCTCCAATCTTACTTAATGAAAGCAATTTTATTTCATCTGTGTATCTCAGCCACTTAATATTCTATATCTTCCCCAAACCATTAATGAATATGTAAACCCTATGACAGTATGGTACGTCTCATTGTTGACCTTTTGTCCTGCTCTGAGGTGACCATTTTATTCCTTCTCTTCCAGTTAATATACTGAGACCAGAAGCAAGCCTTTCAATGATATAACAATCATTTCACCACTCGCTGTAGTCTCTGCTAATTGTAACCTCAGGCAGTACATCACATCTCACCTTCTGAGTGCTTAGTTTGCTCAGTAACCCTATAACAAGCATCTGATTAAAGGTTCTTGAACCTTGATCTGAAAAAGTTAAGGTACTGTGAATGCAGCACAGGGTGCTGTGAATCCAGAAGAAAGACTGCAAGTGATGGAGACATATATATAGCTGTTAATTTGCCTATCTAACATTTAGATATTATTTGAACATAGAACCCTGGGACTCAGAATGGTATGTGGCATTTGGTTGGATTCTAGTAATTTTGAGCTTCATTTTCCAAACATAGGTTTTATTTCTGCATTGATGTGTAAATTGACATGTAAAAGGATGAAAAAATACTATTGAGACTCTTCACCTGGAGCAGTTCTAAAACATGCGAAGGAGGACACCAAAAAATGTGGAGATCGAAGGAAGAACATCAGAAACATGGTGAGCACAGGAAATAACACACAGCTATTCGGTGTGGAATACATTAGACGATAGATGATGTAGCTTTAGGGTTGTAAGTTTATTACATAGAATACACTGCTTCAAACAACAGAAACATATTGGTTATTTATGGGGAAATACTTCTGCCACCGGACTCCTAAAAAGAATTGAAGAGTGCTTCTATGTTTCCTTCCTGTACTGCAAGCCCCTTTTGCTCCAGATCCAACATCATCTTCCCCTCCATGTGCCTTCTGTCACACAGGGAGACAATCAAAGCTTCTGGGACAAAAGGGATTTGTGTCAGCCTTTAATTAGGTCCCCAATCTGGATAACCAACGGATCATCATAGGATTGGGCTTATCGCAGCATATATATGCCAGTTAGTCTAGACACAGCCTCTGAGAGTACTGAATGGCCAAATTCTCATTCTCTAACTGAAAAACAATACCTTCCTTCTTCAGGTATGTCTCTGACTTCATTGACATTGAAGCAAGGTACTATGCAGTTAGGGATTAAAATCTAACTAAAAAAAATGAAATACTCTGCCTAAGCACAATATACATTAAATATTTTCCAATTTGATATTTAAAATAATTTACTGAAAATTGTAAACCATATATAAGTGCTTACTACGCACACAGAATATTAAAAAATGCTGTAAACATGTATCCAAAATAATTCTAATAACAGATTGAAAGATCCTGAAACATATTACATACACCTTGTATTCTCATAATACAACATATTTACAAAAAACAAACAAACAAAGAAACAAAAAGAGACATGGACCACCTTTAAAGTACAGAGGTTAAAGAAGAACACACAACTAAACCTTGTAGTGTACATAGAACAATTTTAAGAGTAAGTGGTGGTGCCTTAGAAGCGAATATGGCAAGGGCAGTCAGGAATTCGGTTGACACACAGTCTCCCTTCTCAGTTCCTGTGGAAACCCAGCGGTAATAAATACGCTCCTTTTCTAGTATCCTCTGGGTAAAAAAGGAAAACTTCATTTGGGATATGGGTGATCCTATATACAGACTGAAAGATCTCTGATCTGAAAGATCGCATAACTATCCTGAAGTTGCCCTTTAAAAAGTGACATAACAATTTGATAATGTTAATCTATATATAATTAACATGACTACTGTTTCCTACTTTTCATTGTATTACAGCATTTGAATAGTATTTCCTACTTTTAATTTCAAATTAAATACATCAGTTGATTTTATTCTGGATAAAGCATTTCTACTGAAAGACAATTCTCAAACCCTTTCCCAAATGTCATGAAATACAGGAGTCTCATCTTGTAACTTGGGTACCTATTTTAAACTTCAGTTCTCTGTTCTAACGAGCAGTAGTTGTTTCTTTACAAATAAGATGGTTGGTATATAACCGAATATTTCTGAACGGATAACACTTCAGGGAAAAACTGTTTTTAACCAAGAAATCACTGTCTTAGAACAGCTTTTCTTCCTATATTAGTTCCCACAAAAATCTAAGTAATTATCTATATTTCAGCAATGATATGCAATTGTGATTTACATTTATCTGTCTGGGCTGTATTCACATTGGGAGTTTTATTGGGTCTGGCATTCAGCAGTTTATTTTGTGATTATTTTTTTCTGAAGATGTTTTCACTAATCTAGTGTTATAGAGATTCCAAGATCTCTATTACAAGTCTTTCTTATCTTTGCTGTTTCCATTGTCCATTGAGCAAAACCAAACTTCTTGTTCTTGTTCTTGATCTTGTTTTTGTTGTTGTTCTTCTTCTTGTTTTTCTTCTTCTTCTTCCATAGGAAAGGCATTTTCATTTTTCAGATTTTCAGAGGCATTATGTTCAACATTATTTAAAGAAGTGTCACACTTCAGAAATATTTCAGAATGACAGGTTTCTGCTGGATCTGACAACATGGGGAAAAAATTTTCTCCAAAAATATGAATTAGGCTTATTCTTAGTGTTTGGCATATTTTTGGCTTTCTATTGGGTAGCTCACTATCTGTGCCTATCACAAGATCACTGGGTATGTGTTTGGATACGTCATTTTGACAATTGCTGATTTCCACGGGTTTTACATTCATATCTTCTATAACATGTGACTTCCCTAAACTGCTTGTGTCTTTCAGAGTTGAAGATGCAAATATCCCAAAGTTACTAATAAAATCTAAGGTGTTATTAGCATAAAACCTATTAAAAATATTATTGGCAATCTTATTGATACAGTTATTCTTCAGAGTCACATTATTATTGTCGTCTGTTATTAAATCTTTGCCTGACCATTGTAAATGTCCACTCTTTTTGGCCAACAAACATAGACCCAGCTGGTTCTCAATATCAGATGCTTTTTGGTAGGCATATCCTCTCTGTTCCTCATTAATTGGTGTTACTGTCACCATCAGTATTGGACAATGTTGGCCACATATAGCATGGAGTTTATCCAGAGAATCTTCTTCCTGAAGAGCACTTCTGTTGACATTACTAACATCAGTTGGCTGAGACTGTACAGGTTCATCATTTAAAGGCCGTTCCAATGGATGCACCTTGTTGTCAGGCAATCTAAATTCTACAGATGTAAAGGCTGGAAAATTGGTATCAGCCTGTGTGGAAATCCGT
Source organism: Chroicocephalus ridibundus (assembly GCF_963924245.1). NCBI lineage: Eukaryota > Metazoa > Chordata > Aves > Charadriiformes > Laridae > Chroicocephalus > Chroicocephalus ridibundus. The sequence goes on along the minus strand of NC_086285.1, from coordinate 126,578,400 downwards.
GCAGAAGTAGAACCTACCATGACTGATGATTTGATCTTTTCTTTGTTTGCAGCAGGAAGGGAAGTGGTCTTACCATTGCGGCTAGCTTTACTTTTTGTACTTATGTTATCCTCAAAGGGGTCTGAATCACTATTATGAGGTATATTGAAGTAGTTGCAAAAATTTTCAGAGGGTTTAGCCATGTCTTCAAGTTCTGAAGAAGAGCCTTCATTGAGGACTGGGTACTGATTCAGATTGCCAAAGTGCGAGTATGGAACATCATCACTGTTAGTATCAAGGACTGTGTCTGTTGATGTCGTATCCAAATTACCATACATTCCAATCCGTTCAGGTGGTGATCTTCTTATCAAATGATTTTCTTTGAGAAGCCATTTGCCTTTATCTATCAATATTCCTTCATCTTCATTAGCTTGTACGCTAGGTTGATGCTGCTGCTTTGGAGATTCCCCTGAATGGTCATTCCCCTGAATTGTATCTTCTCTGTTAAGAGTAGGTTGTGGCGTTGGTAAAGGAGTATTTTCTGTTCTTGATACAGTGTCATCTTTGTTTATGTTTACTGCAAATTCTTGTGATGGTAGTGAAGAATGTGACAGTTTCTCTGCAGAAAAAGACCTAGGTTTTTGAGAAAAATAAATGTTTTTTTCCACTTCTGCAGAGTGGAATTCTTCAGTATCCTTTTGAAATACTTTTGACATATAAGGAAATCCTTTGTGAAAGTCAGGTTTAAATGAAGCTTCCGTCTTGCCATAAAGTCGTTCAATGGTTCTTTTTACATAGCCAGTATTATAATGTTTTTCAAGTATTGCTTCCTCCCCACTTTCATTGGTCCAGTCACTGGATACTCTGAAGTTATAATCACTCTCTTCAGTATCTGGTCTGTAGTCTGACCAGTCTGAAGTAGCAGGACTTTTTAAGCATTTTTTTAATTGAGAAGCGTCTGAACACATTTTATCCTCCGGTTCTTCCACTTGCAACTTCTGTTCTCCTTCGCTCATATCACATTCTGTAATTTGCTTTGATTCATAACAAAATGATAATGGAGACACTGTAGATAACCTCTCAGAGGTTTCCTCACAAGTTTCTGCATCTTCCTTGTCTTTCTGTACAGAATAATCCTCATTATTATATTCTACAGAGGTTTCAGCAGCTAGTTCAAGTTGGTTATTTGTTTTTTTGTCATTACCTGCTGACTTTGGATCATCTTCACTTTTATAAGTAGTAACATGTATAATATCTTTTTCACCTTCTAACTCAGAAGTATCCTGATCTAAAATACCATTTTTATCATTAGAAGTTACACTATGAACTGTTGAGTCAGGTTCTACTGAAGTTTCTGACTCTTCATTAGTGAATGAAGTATCAGTGTTTTTATCTTGAGATTCTGCATGTAGGCTGGCAGGCATTTCTTCATTTCTTTCAGGTGGCTCTACAGCTGATGCAAGGCTACAGGTATTTGAATTAGTATTGGCATGTTGACAATCTAGCTGTGTTTTGGGAGCATCCAAGTCTAAAGTCTCTGTATCTTTCTGTATATCAAAACAGCTTTTTAATTCACTAGTCAGTTTTAGAGCTTCTTCAGAATTTACACTGTCGTTTGGAACACAAGGCTCGACTGATTTTTCATTTTCATGCCAATGTATACCATTATGAATTTCAGCTGTGGGCACATTCTCATGGCAACATGTGGGGTCCTGCTTTTTGAGCTCCCTCCCAAATTCTAATAAGTTATTTTCTGTTGATTGTTGAAAATGTGAGAAGGCAGCCTTCAGTTCATCAACTTTTTCTATCACTGTAGTTTGTTTCAGAAATTGTAACTGCGTAAATATTTCAGAACAGCTGCAGGAAGTTTTTTGCATGTCATCTTTAATTGTGCCAATCAAACCCTCTCTCAGATTCAGTACAAGTAGCCAAGCTAGAAGGACGTTGGAGGAAGAACCAAAAGCTGAAGGAGAAAGGTCTGAAAGGCTGCAGGCTTTTCCTATACATCCACCGTGTTCTTTCTGGAGACCAAGCAAAGTTGATTGTAGCTCATGCAGCAACATGCTAGACATGCAATTATTCTGAACATCAGTTCCCATTTTCTCATTGACAATTGTGCAATCAACTTGAACAGCAACTTCAGATTTTCTTTGACATGGGTTGCTATCTTGAATATTAACTTCTGACATCTTTTTATCATTGTCATGCATTTCATGAAACAAGTGTAACTTACCATCATGATGAAATTCCGACTTTACGGAATACTTGGCTTCTTCTACTATAGTTGTATTAGCATGAATCAGAGAGTCAGTTTGTTTTTCACCTGAATCTTTGACTGGTTCTTCTAAAGTTTCCAAATCACAAATAGGCTTTAATGTTTTTTTGGTTAGATTATGCTCAACCAGATGGTTTTTGCCAGTCACATGCACTTTATTTGTGATAAATCTTGTTTCTTTATCTATAAAAGCCTCAGTATTTCCTTTAGGAAAATCACAGATATTGCTGTTCTCTACCTTCCCTTCTTTTTTATTTATAGGGGGTAAGACAGAATTTGGTAAGAAGTTTTTCAGCCAAGTTTGGACATAGTTTTCAAGTGAATGCTCAACAACCTCCTCTTGAAAACCCTCATGTTTTAGAGCATCTGGTGTAATGGCTCTCTCTGACGTATTTAACTTATATGCACCTTTACCTAGATTTTTCTTCATCCTCTTTTGCTTTTTCTCTTTATTTGATGACAAATTTTCCAAAATATTCTTTTCCTTTTCTTTTTCAAAGTTAAGATTATTTGGCACTTCTGACAATGGTTTTGAAATCATTGATAAGTTAGGTATCTGTTCAAAAGAATTAGTTGTGAGATGTGTGCCTTCTTTCTCAGTACTCAGTGTATCCTGACTGTGTTCAGATTCATTGTTTGAATCAACCACCATTAGACCATCTTCACTCTTTGGAGATGAAACTAAACTATTTTTTTTGCCTGACTTCAATTTCACCTTGGCCAACTTGTTTTTATTACTTCTTGGTTTTTTATTAGATGATAGTCCATTTTGTTCCACTGAATCCTGGTGACTGAACTCATCCTCAGGACATACGCTTTTGTCTGAATTGACAGACCCATCATTGTTTTTTACAAAAATATCTGTTCCTTCTTTCTGAGGCATCTCGGAATAATGATCCATAGCCTGTGTTGTGGAATCCTGTGTGGTTTTGCTTGTGATATGCATTCCCTCACTTTTAATTATCCCTGAAATATCTTGATCTTTTTGATTTTCATAGGTAGCTTGTTCAAGAAAGTTAGATGATTTTCTCTTCTTCTTCTTTTTGGTGAGGGAAAATGCAGATTGGCTGTCATCAATGACATGTGTTGGCATCACAGGTTCAGTACTGACACTGCTTTGGTTCTCACTTTCAGTGACAGGAAAGAATCCAGTTTTTGAATTTATTTTCTCAATTGGAGCTTTACTACATGGAGATACCATCTTCATCTGGTCATGTTCAGGACAGGCTGAATGCACTAAATCTGGAGAAACAGGTAATAAATCAGCAGCTTTGCATTTTCTTTCTTCACCTTTTGACTGACATAATTCTGAATATCTAATGAAAGAACTCAGTGATCTTTTTATTTGTTTAATATCACATGACTTAATATCATGGATGTGGTCTGCAGAACCTGGCCTAGCTGCCTGGTAAATTTTTGATGAATGTGTGAAACCACTGATGTTTGCTTTGCAGGTTGATTCTAAACTATTATACGTACCTTGTTCCACAACTGATTTTTCTAATATATTCTGTACCAATTCATCCTTGTCCTGCACTTCTAATGTCTTCCTATTTGTGGTTTCTATTAAATCATGACTTTTGTGGCTTACTTTAAAAAGCATTTCTTCTTTTATATTCTCTGAAGAAAGCTTTAATAAATCATTGTCATTTATATCACTAAACTTTGGATTACTGACACTTGATTTTTTTGTGCTGGAATGAGCTACCATGCAATACTCGGATTTATTTTCTCCATTCTGTATTTCCTCACTGTAGGAAAACTGTCCTATTGTCTTCTCCTGAACCTCTTTCTCAGATACCAAGGTGACACTTTCAACTACTGCTTTCTTTTGTCTAACACGCCTTGGCCCAGGGGTGGGAGGCCTATAAAAGCGGGGCCTGATATTATCCTCAGGTACGTTGCTTACATCTAGATCTGCAGAATTGTTCTTACAGATATTACAACCAGCATTTTTTAAATCAGACTCTGATTCTTTGTCTGACACTTCTGCATTGAATTGCTGTAATGAGTCTCCGTCTTCTTTATTGTAGCTCTCCAAAAATGGAGCATCTCTTGGTTTTATGTGTTCTGATACATTTACATCTGATAAGCAGTCTTCTGCATGCATTGCAGAATTGAAAATGGTGGTATTTTTGTCATCACAAAGGCCAGCACGACTTACAGTGGTTGTCCATTTAATAGTCTCTTCCTCTTTAATTTTGAATCGAACTTTCATTTCCACTGTGATACTGCCATCTTGATTAAGGTGAACTGATTTCTCAATGTCGTCTTCATACTGTGCCACAGATAAGTCTTCACCAGTAACTATTTGATTTCCTCCTATACTGTTATGACTGTCAGGAACATAGGAAGAATCTGAGTTGTTATCATTTGAGTTGTTATCATTGCTGGACCCTTTATCAGAAGAAATTGAGAATGTCTGAGATCTTGAGCTAGAGACCATTTCAGCTCTCGCTACCAATAATTACATTGAAAGAACCCAAATTCATTCAGTAGGTGGAAAGCAAAGCAGACAAACATCATGTGCAAGGATCCAGATGGTGAGACAGCAGACAGGCAGCAAAGGAAGAGAAAAGAAGAAAGGACAAAAATTAGTACAGAAGAAGCTAATGAAGTTTGTTTATTTTATCAGAGTATTAGAAAGTAAAGAGAAAAAATATGGCTAATTTTGATACTCATTTTAAGAAGTTGGTAGAGACCGAAATATAATCAATTTTTAATAGAGTCAAACATTTAACTACTTTTCCACTTAATATTATTTTGCAACAGGCTTTTTTCTAACACCAGAGCTATAGTCTTATTTGAAGCTCCAAAGCCTAAAAAAGTACTAAATGTTCTCATTTTATACTTAGTTGGTAGCTGAGATTGCCTTGAAGCTTTCAAGAGATTCAGAGGCCTGCGCTCATTTGGGCTTCAAGCTACCGACTTTACATCTTCTACATGTCAGCAATCATTAATATATCATTTCCTATTAGTCCTTAAAGTTAGTGCTAAAATGTGTCAGTCAAGGTGAACATATATCTACCTGGGCTTAATCCAACAATCTGCAGCATATGAGTAATTACTGCGAGTAGTGTCACTGACACACGTGAATAAAGGGTACAGATCCAGTCCCCTGGAGTGACCTTCTATAGAGACGTGAAAATGGAAGCACTTTAACTTCTTTTAAATCTGAATTTAAATCATGACATTCTGAGGTACGTTTTGTGCTACAGTACTGTAGACAATGGTGCAAAACTCAGTAAAGCCAATGAGAATACTTCCAGACTTCAATGAATTTTGAGTATGGCCAAACATGTGTTTGCATACACATTAAATATTCCCCAAAATATTATTTGATTACTCTGTAATAACTTGGGCTTTAAAAAAATTATACCTCATCTCTCTCTAGTAGTTGTCACTGAAGAGGTAAGAAATAAAAGAAAATGAGATGAAAATAAAGTTTTGCTGTCTTCCAAGAAGTTCTGCATGTGCGAGTGAAACAGTGCGTGTACACCCACACAAAGACAACCTCAACTGCTACTGATACGTAAATATACAGAAGCCACCATTTAATAGAAAGGTTTCACTTGCAGAAAGGTATTTTAACACATGTGATATTAACTTATCTACATTGCTTGAATGTAAGCTTTTTTTTTTCGCTCAAGTGAGTCACAAATGGTCTCATATCAAGACTGTCACAGTTAACACATTACTGCTATAGATGCATGTCTATAATTTCAAGGCAGAGTGCCTTGCAAGTTTCCTATGCATATGTTTTCCCATGAACTGAAATAAAAGTCTGTATTAACTCTTCTAACACAGACCAGACCTTATGTTTCCCAAAGTAAAAATCTCACCTTTTCTGTCTTCATGAAATGGAACTGGAACAAAGTGCCTGAAATTTTATTTTTCAGGCTCTCACATCATCAATAGTGTCTCCTACACAGGATACTTTTGAATTTCTCAGGTTATAGACAAAAAGAGGTTGGTTTTTTCTCTCTTTTTCTGTAGTTGCTGTTAACTAAGGATTAGAAGAGGGAGCTTATCGGATTCTCATCTACTCACATTTTCTACCATTGCAAGGCTCAATCTCTGGCTCAAAGCAAAATTTGTGTAGGATTTTTTATTTCTGCAGAACTTTCATTCTCAAAGTGTTCCTATTCATTCTCTCTTGAGCACCAATTATGCTCTACAAACAGCTCTCAAGCAGTGCAAGTCAGAGAACATGAAGGCTGAGAAAAACTAAAATTAATAGTTTGGTGGGGACATAATAAACTGTGAGGGATGTGGAAGAAAGTCCTTCAAGTAAATGGGAGCTGGGTGTCTTACGTATCAGTGTGCTCCATGACATAGTCAAGATTACCGAGGAAAATCTCAGTACAGAAACAATTACAGTGTTCGCTGGGCTCTCCAGTACAGCATGCAGATATATCAAGAGTACAAGGTACCTCTGTATTAAACAAGTTTCCCTCTAGCCAGTACGTCTGCCTTACAGGATGTTCTGATGCCAAGGATTCCCACATGACCTAAAGCTCTGCTACTGCAGCATTTTGTTTCCCTCAGCCACAAGCTATTCAGCTAGCCTGGCTTCTCTCCAGCAGCTCTTTGTGTTCTTGATCATCCACAGGCCACCTCACACTCTTACTGACCTTGTCAGTGGCACAACTCCATGAGCAGTCAAAGGGAAAGTACATAACTGTGTACCTTTTCCCAAACGTAACCAAAACACAAATATCACAGCCATGAGGATATAGGAAAAGATGACACCCTGTTTACACACAAGCATCTTCAAAAACATGATGAGTTTGTGAGTAGACGGTGCTATAATATTTTTCCTGTTTATGTGGAGCATGGGACATGGGAAGAAGTGAAATTGACAGTGACAAGTCAAACCTCCTCTCACTAAGGTAAGTTCTGAAACCTGCACAAAAGTTTTGCTCAAGAAATGCAGTGAGTTAAGAGCCCGAATTAACCTTTGGGTTTTATTTTACCACGGCTGTTATTAACTGTGACACACAAAAAAATAACAACTATGACAATCAAGTGCATTAAAATAAAATATAGATTTGCATCCATGTTCTAAATAAGTCCATTTGAAAGAAAACATTCATACCAGCTAAGTACTTAGCAGAAACTTACATTTTTAAAAAAAACATTAACACTTTGATATTTCTTATGCCTGTAGAGGAGTCAGAGCAGACATAAACAGTTTGAACTGGCCATTTTGAATATCCTTGATCCTAGAAAGATGGTCAGGGTTTATGTCTTATGTTGAGAGAGATAAACCGATTAATAAAATACAAATTAATTCAAAGAACTTACTATTTTCACTTTCTGACTTGGCATTTGATTTTGGGTACACACGATTTGCAATTCCAAGCAACTTAGCAGGCTGTGAATACCCAAGAGATTCATAATTGCTTGGTTTAAAAGGCTCTCTCCCTGCTGCGACTACAGCTCCAGTGCACAGTATCAGGGCCTGAAGATTAGCAACCTGGGGAAAAAAAAAAAGTAACATTAAATTCTCTGCCTTAGTAACCACAAAAAATAATGTAAGAGATTTATCCCTTTCATGCTTTAATATCTTCACTTCTTAGTCTCTACGTTAGTTTGCAGTGGGCTATTAAATATGTATCACAGCACAGAATTAATTTTTCAATTCCTATAAGGCACTTCCTATCTCTGTAAGGGTATGCCTTGTTATATAAATATATTAGAAAAAGACTTCAAGAAGCAACACTTCTTATAATTTAAGTGTTTGCATATGTAATTTTGTTTCATCATTGCACAGTGACTGTTCATAGCCATGAAATAAGAATGTGCATTTGGAGGTAAGTATACTTACAAACCTGTGTTTGGAAGAGGAAAGGGGAAATTCAGAATATACCACAAGTACTTGGCCTGTACTGCCTCAGAGGAATAGGGCAGAATCACAGGGCAATATATGTTGGAAAAGACATCTGGAGGTCATGTAGTCAAACCGTCTGCTCAAAGCAGGTCTGACTGGATCAAGGAGCTCAGAGCCTTGTCTAACTGTTTTGAATTTATGTTCCAAAATATATTGCAAGATAAGGTTAACAAACTGCACTTCATGGACTTACAGGTTATAGGGAGAGTTTCACAACCAAATACAGAATTTCATCAAATGGAGGGTAAACACAAGATTTCCCTTGAAGTCTTGGAGTTCTGCATGGAATTCTTTTTCTAGATACCCGTTAAGTATAGTCACAAGTGCTTTTCTGTGGTTAAACAACACACAGATAAAACACTAAGTGAAACAAAACTATATAAAACAGCATGTGAGATGAAAATCAGGATTATTAGTGCTGCACCAACTGGATTTAGAGGTACAGAACCTGCTCCCTGGGTTGAAAACTATAATAGACAATTAGGTGTCATAATTCCAAGTCATTCATGGCAAAAGACTGCATTTGTGTGATAAAATATGTGTGGTGCTGCTATTAGGTGCTACTTATCATATTTTTAAAACATTAAAAATCACAGATAAATGGCATTAAGACTACAGGAAGTTTCTGTGTAAATGGGTAAAACTATAGAATTGACAGCATGCCTGAAAGAGGCCTGAGTAAGAAAAAGAAAAGTGATTTTTCATGATGACTTAAAACAAAATGTCCTCGCTTCTCTCTGATCGCAAGATTCCAGTATATTTCCTCCAAACTAGTAGCCTTTCTGAAGTGGAAAAGACATAGAAGGGTAACAGCTGAAATCAAGCACATCAGATCTTACACTAGGCCAGTATCCCAGGCTTATAATTGAAAAAGTCACCTTTTTAATTAAAAATAATCTAGAAGCAACCATAGAAAAACTGCCAGTACTCATCTTTATTCTCACCTTTCTGCCATCGGTGGTATATAGCTTCACAACTGGGTATTGCATTAATTCACTCATATAATCCAGAAAGGCCTCAAAGGTTTGTGTATTCTTCTTTCCCAGAACTATGGTGCGCCTGAGTCTTACATCCCCGTTTTTGTAAACAAGCATCTTTCTGGGAGTTGTTATTTTGCTTTCTCGATGGCCAAATCCATCTTCGTTCTCCCTTGCTAACTGCACAGCTCGACGACGAGCGCTGACAGGTCTACTGATCTGCCAGGGCAGTGGCTTTTTGCTAGCCCGCTCTAGGTTGATGGGCTTCATTTTCCTCTGATGGGAGCAAATATAAGACTTTCCATCTTCAAGATCCTCCAAATTGGTGATGCTGTGTCTCCCTTTCGGTGTACTAATATTCCTTACTCCAAAAGGTAATGGGACTCGTTTGGATAAACTGTCCAGCAAGGCATCAAACGTTTTATAAGACCGGTTATTAATGACCATTTTGATTCCATTAAACTGAGGATCTCCACTTTTGTAGAAACAGATCCGTTTTGCCACCACAGGTTCAGTAACATTGAAGTGGCGCGTGGATAAACTCTGTTCACTCTCAGAGGAGTTTGGCTGATTCACCGAGTAACTAGTTGAAGGCGTTTCACTCATTTTGACAGCAATCTGGAAGGAAGAGGAGATGGATGTAAAACTTTCCTTATGACTAGTAATGATGCAGTCTTCATTTTGAAAGATGCAGAAAGAGAATTTATAAGAAACTAACAGCAGCAAGTTGTGCCAAAACCCATTGGATTTAAATGGATCCAAGCTGTTATCTCTGAATTCCACAAAGACTCCAGTACTGTCGGATTAAGTTAGCATGGCTCTACTTGCAAATATTCCCAAAACTCTCCAATGTAATTTCAAATCTCTTATCATTTTGGTACAAGAGACCTTTCCTTAGAAGGAGGTACTTTGTCAGTCCACAATTAGATGTTTTCTTTCTTGAGGATGAAGCTAATGACAACATTTTATATTTAATATATGAGCAAAATCTTTATGAGGAGAGAGCAATTTGTTCCTAGGCATGGGCTAAAACAACAAAACTGAAAGACAATAAATTCATTCTGAATTCTAGTTTTATACCAGGGCAAATCCATTGGAGTCAGAGAAAAGGCTCCTGATGTACTACGCTGTAAACTACACCAGAGTAAGGCCCAAAACATGTTTTAGAGTTAAGTTGCATCATAAATTGACAGATCATTTGCTTTTCTATTCTAAGTTTTATATTTCGTGATACATAAACCACTACAATATTTGCATTTAATCTGAGGGGAAAAGTACTGATCAACTAAGACTTTTTTTAGTAAGAGAAAAGTCTTTAAATCCTTTAGAGATATACACAGATTTCAGGTATTCTTCAGTAGAATTAGCCTTTAAATTGAAACATTTAAACACCGGTCTTTTAAGCAACAGATTATTTCTGACAACTATATTGATAGTCTTCATGCTTGAAAATAGAGCACTCTCCCTACAATCTTTCCATTTGAATCCAATCTACTTGCAGATACTGTAAAGACAACCCCTTAAATGAATAAAATCGCTTTATCTTAATGGTTGGCGTGCTATGCCTGGAACACAGGGCAGAAACGGCTCGTCAACTAATCAGCTTCAAGAAAGCAGTTTATTAGTAGAGTTTTACTGAAAAGCTGTACAGCAGTCTTAGGGAATATGTTTGTCACCAAAATAATATAAATTAAATTCTTTGACAATGTCACCTTGACGTAGCTGCCGTATTGACTAATGAAACAATCTCTTCTGGCTACTACATATTTTTCTTAATGAAGCTATGGAAAACAATATTTTGACATATTTTACTACAACATACAACAGTTCTGAAACTAATAAGAAAATGTTACCTTTTTTCAAGACAGTCAACGTTTAAATAAAGCCAGATTTGACACGATTTTATCTTACTGTGTTCTTACAGCTTTTCTGAAAATGCACTGGTTTCAGCTTGGGTGTTTTACCTTCTACTGAGAGTTAATAACTTTTTTAAAGTTCATTATTTTGAACAATGATCAGAGCACAGGAAGGACAGTCTCCTTTTAATACATTATTTATGCTGTAAATTGTACTCATTCTAAGAGCTGAAACTGAAAAATAACCGAACGGGTCTGCACTAGGGTGATGTACACAAAGATTGATCTAGGTAACACAATTCCATTTAAAATAAAATAATTAAAATAAAACCAAACCCCCCCAAAGCAAAAACAAAACAACAAAAAAAACCAAAACCAAAACCAAAATAAACCCTGTAAGTATTTATTAAGGAATATGCAGGAAGAAATTTTCAACCTTGGCTGCAGCAACTTATACAACCCAGTCCATGATGGCTAGTGAAATGGCTTACTTTCTGTGGTAGGGAGGAGCTCCACTTCTACTGAAATCACTGAGAGCTATAGTTGTTCACCTTTTTTGACACATCTATTCATTAGCTGCCTAATTTTCGTTACACTTCTAAACTGAGAGGTTGACAGGTGAGTTAAGACTAGGGGCACAATTTGAAACAGCCATTTTATGCCTCATGCGTCATTCTGTTTATACTGATATTCCTAGAGGAAATCCATAAGGGCATTTTTAATGCTAGCTCCAACACAAACTTTCCTACTCTCTTCGCAGAGCAAATGTTCTACTCCAATGGAAGCAGCAATGACAGCAGTAAAGTTCTTGAGTGAACTGAATGTCCTGTTACCCCATTGAACTGGCCAAGAAGACTTGAACTCGCTAACAGAGTCCAGTCCAGGATCTCTAGGGAAGGGGAGAAAACTGTTAAATCATCGTCAATAATGGCCAGAGGCAGAAATGAACAGACACAGCTCCTCAGCTACTCTGTACTACGACTTCTCACCCTTTATGAAAATGGAGCGGAATTTCATCTAACTGTACGATTATTCATTCTTACAACAGATAAAACAGGTGGATTTTCTCATGAGACTACTGATAATAATCGCTTCTGAATTAGCCTCTCAGAAGTTGTGCTGGAAATTTGTACTTGAGCAAAACATTCAGTTACATAAGCAGCAACATTTGGAAGAGAAATACAATGTATTTTATATGAAGATAATTATTAGATTAATCTTGACACTGTGGAAGTAACAAAATCCAAAACAAACAAAGAGAATAGACATATAAAGAAAAAAGACAGTTTTCATTATAAACACGAAATAATTTGAATTCACAAAAGTAACTACAAAAAAGAGGTTTTCGTCAGTAAAACATAAGATGAATGATAAAAAAAGATAGTTTTGGCAGAGAACTGATGGCTGCATAGCACACAATGTATGAGTACTTTCTAATATTAATTTTAATAGTGGAAATTGCTGACGCATCTTTCAGATACCTTATAATTGCATCTTACAAATAGCAAGCATTTCAAAAAATGAATATATTGTAGAAGTTGCTATTTCTTACTATAGGTGATCATGCCGTAATAGCTTCATTTCATCTTAAACATAGTATTGATTTTCATACTTAAATGATTTTGTTCTTAAATTAAGAAAGGGATGATATTACATGATACAGAATGTCTATTAAGATATTTTGTCAATTACAATGTTAAGAATTTTATTCTGCAAGAAAATCAAACAGAATTCAGAATGGAATCCCTTTGCCTGCATTCTCATAAACGAAACCACACATTCAAAATTTATGCACAAAATTGCTAAATTTTATACAGACACTAAGTGGAACACTTTGTTCTAAATATATAAGATTATGTCTAATGCCATATAGCTGGGAAGTATTACATATAATTTCATTATACTCACCCACAGTCACATCCTATGTAAATAAAAGAGTAGTTAGCTTGTTTTCAGAGATTTATAAATTGTACATGTGATTGTCTATGCCATATGAAATGAACACCCTTAGTCTTATTCCAAGTGCACTCAGCTAGAAAAAACATCATAATCCATTTCCTTAATCTCAGCTAATGTTAATCACCAGACCAGGTTCACCTCAGGTAGCCGTTGTTTAGAGCAGAGTGTCTAGCATCTCATTCAGCAAGTCCTCTTATATTATTTTTAAACTCTATTTACCTTTTAAATATTTCATTTATATAATTTTCTGTTTACTTAGATTGCTCAAGAGCCTCATAGAACCACATAAAATAAAAATGTGGGTGGGGAACGTAGGTCATCTGATCTATTTTTTTGCCAGTGTAGGGTTATCCTTCAAACTAAATTCTTTAGTGATATAAATTTTAAATATGTTAAAATGGATCTTCTACCACTCACCTTCTAAGACTATTTATTAACTATCTCATGGCATTAATTCTTGCTTTTGTTCAATCATTTGGTCAAGATGATCCGCTTTGTGCTAAAGATTCTGCTGTATTTCCTCTATTCAGCTATCACAATGAAAATAGTTCCACAGTTTCTTTCACAACACTCAACAAAACAGGACAGTCTGAAGGAGTTTTGTCATCTATGAGGCATTCTTCATTTCAACATATGGGAAAAAGGGCAACGCAATGATTATAAATGTGTGTGAATATAGTTTATGAAGAAACAGGAGGATTACGTCTAACTGTAGCTTAATTATACCACAGAATGTGTTGGGCTTTTTTCTTTTTCCAGTGGAAATACTCTATCTCCAGATGGTAACTGTTCCATCTAATTGCTACCAGATGTATAATCCGATTTGGAGCTTCTTTGCTTAATCAGGATTATAGCAAGCTCTCAAAACTAGCTGTGTAGAACAGTAACAAAACCACTGCTCAGTAGACACTACCACCGCATACCATAATAACTATTTTCCTTAGTAGAGAATTCGACATTTACTGAAGTTTTAAAATACTGCTTCAGTTAAGCTTTCATAAGGTGCACAGGCACAAACATTAAATGATAAACTTGCACAGATATTTTGCTATACACATTGCTTTCTTAAATAATATATTAAGAAATATATTTAATATAATAAATAATATATTAAGAAATAATACTGTATTAAAAATATATTTAGGCCCTTATTCTGTTTTGGCTAATGTACTGATTATATTCCAGTGAGTATTCTGTTGGTTACGCTTGTTCAGAAGATGAACAAGTGCAAATTCTATGTGTTATTCTGATGTTTTATTATTTAAACACTTATACAGGAACTTTTCTAGAGTCGGTGCAGGATTTAAGATATCATTGCTACCCTCATTAGCTTTCCAGTGCATGCAAAGCCACTTTCAATAGCCAGCTAATCCATCAGTAGCTTCTGTGTACCACTAGAATTTGGGACCCAAGAGAAAATACTTCTGGACCTGGTGAAGACGATAAACAAGTGTCACCATTTGACAGTGTGAACGCCCCTTAATTCTCTAAAACTTCAAAAGGCTTACAAAGCTTCTGTCCGGACATATGTAACTTAAAAGCCCCAACTACGTTCCTTCTTATACTACAAACACTGCATATGTTCTGAAAAGATAGAAAAATTGTCAACTTTATAGTAAAAATAGCATCAATAAGAATTCCGTTTAATTCAGATTTAAAGCTAACAAGCCACACAAAGTTATCACAATCCTATAGCAATCAATATTGGCACAAAACCTCCTTTCACCGTTGGGCAGCTGACTGACATCCACGGAACTCCTAAAATGTTGTAATAATAATTTAGCCTTAATATTTGGAGAACAGTTGTTCTTTCTATATAAACCATTTGGAAAGAAAAATTGGGGAATACAAAATTAGTCCAGAAAATTTAAGAAGGCAAAATCAGGTCCCATGAGAAAACATATCAGTGATTAAAACCGTAATTGCAAGCAGGATTACAATTTTCTGGGTTGCTGTCATTCTGACTTTTGAATTACATGCCTGTTTATCTCCAAAACATCTTCTGTTCTCAGTTCTGATACTAAACCTTATGTTTAACCTGTACTCCATATCCCTCTTGGTCCTATTTTTTTGAAAGGGTTATTGACTGGTCAGTAACTGAGGCAGTCACCAACTTCACTTATTGTCTCTCATTGAAAAGAACAGAGAAAAGCCGTGTTTGGCTCTTTTGGCTCTTTGTGAACGCAGTGACAGGTAAGCACAAAGGATCTACTCTAATGACCACAGGCATCAGTGACAGTTTTCTTCTTGATTCCAAAGCGTGTCCTCTGGGAAGACAGACAGTTGAAGGTCCAGTGACTGCAGTTAGACTCCAGTACCATTCTATACAGCAAAATGTCTAGGTCAAGTACCCTAGGCAAATACTTGGCCTGCAGTCCCTGGGCTGAACGAAGGGTTAAGCGGAAGCTTTCAAAGTCAAGAGACAGTTTCTAACTGACTCCAAAATTCTTTGTATCAGCCCAGAAAGGTACAGCATCAAAATAATTGTAAAAAATATTTTTATCATCACTTTTTCTGATTTTGATTTGTTACTCCTCCTTTTCTAAGGACTTCAATTTAGTAACTGAACTGATTAAATGTTACAGGTACCTAAATATAACTCAACACTTTCCTCCTCATTCTATGAGCCTTCAGTGATTCTCAAGATCAGCATCATAGCTAGGAAACTGATGACCAAGAAAGAAAAAAAATATGTTAGCAATGACTTTATCACGTTTGCTGATATATTCTTTTTTCCTTAGCAGATAACCACCCCCCCAGCTTGAGAAACCTAAGCATCCTTTTCTGCAGCATTATCCTGAGTCAGAGCAGGGTCAGAACCACGAGCGATGTGGCCCTCCCTGCCTGGCAATCCTATGGCCCTTGAATGACACCCTTTGTTTAAGTCGGAGCCATATGGAATAGCAGTTAACACTTGAGTATTTTTATCATTCAAGCGTGAGTCACTTCTTTAAAATGGGCAGTTGCTACACCAGTTAAACGATTACTGTTGACCTCGTGCCCCAAGAAAATGCTGATAATGTGCTTTTCGGAGTCCCTTCAACCTTATACTTCTGCTTTTTTTTTTTTTTTTTTAATTGGACTGCTTAGTAAGGTATGGAACTAGGAAACTGTTATCAAGCTAAAAAGGAAATTATCACATTAGAAGCAGGGGCCTGGGTCAAGTTCCCTTCAGTGCGCCCAGCCTGTTTACATCCTTTCCAGTAAAGCCTTCCCAAAAATGTGCCATTATTAATATGTTACTACTGATAAGATTTTGGCCATTGCATTGCAACAGCATTTTAGTGTTTGATACACATGAACTTCTTATCAAGTTAATCCCCACAGACTTTTATTCATTAAATTCTCCAACATAGATTTGATAACCAAGGGCTGGGGATGCAAAATGAGAAAAAAAGAAAAAGTATGCCTCTGGGGAGGAAAACAAAACAAATCAAAACCAGAGCCCTGCTTTTAAGAGAGCTCTGCCTGGATAGTAAAATGGACTGCCACTTGTAGTCTGCTTGAGCAGTTTTGGGTTTTGACCACTAAATTAAACTCAAATCTGAATGCCTGTTTGTGTTGAGCAGATGGCTCCTATGGGAAATTTCTAGCCTGGCAGAAGTACAAATTGTGCCATCATCTTCAAGTGGGTTAGAATTTCGTTCAGGAGTGTACGGCTTGTCTCAGAGTTAAATGCATAATGATTCTCAGCCTAGTTTTCCTTAGTTTCTAGCCTCAGGTGTATTTAACCATCTACCTTTACCCTCTGTTCTGTAAGATATACTTAGCTGAAGGGGAAGGGTCAGCCATGTTTTTATTTTTTCTGAGTATGTGCATCTGAAAAAAGAGCCATCCTAGAATAAATTTTTCTTTGTTTGTATTACATCTACATATTCACTGCAGTGACATGTGAATTCTTACAGAGCACCTTGAATTCTTTAAACTGGAAAAAGAGTAACTAGAAATTTTTGCCCTATCCCTAGTTTTCTTCTGCTACAGCATTTCAAAAACTTCTTTTCTCCCTTGATTATTTGCCTTCATGACCCTCCCAGCCCTTTCACTAAATTAATAATGCAGCCACCTGTACTGACCTTAACATACAATGATTTACAAAAAACAGTCATGTCACAACTAACTGCAGGTCTAATTGGTGCTGTCAGCTCATTAAAGATTGACTTCTTCCTGTACTGCTTAGAAAACTTCTATGTGGACCTTAATGTTTTACTTAAAATTTTACTTAAAATTAAGACACCTAGGGTTTTCATACATTCTTTTTTTATAGTCTTTTAATTTCCTTGTAATTCTTACCAATCTGTTAATTTATAATGATAATTCTTTGGCTCCCAAAGAGTACGGTCAGAGAAAAGGATTAAGCAGGCAGCACATGAGTTCCCTGGCCAAGCTGTTATCAGCTTACCTTGAATCCCATGTGCCTCAGTTCGTCTGGCTGAAATTCTGACCTTGCCAACTTTCCTATTTCTTAGACACATTGTGAAGCATAAGCTAAAGAAACTTCAGGAAGCCCAGCAGCATTAGTGACTATGAGGGACAGATCTTGTGGTTCCTTATGAAGGACATGATAAAATCCTTTGCTGGGGTCTGGTATTATTTCCTTGATGGAGTTCAGAGGCTGTTTTTAGAGACAGTGTGTTAATAAATTGAGGTCAAGAAGGGAAAAAGACAAGGCTTAGACTATTATACAGCTTTGCCTCCTATAAACTCTTTGAAGTCTTTGACCAAAATTTACATCTTCAAACACTTGCTCTGGTCTGTTGCCTGCTCCTGTAGGTGCCCGGGCTCCTGAAGTTCCTAAATTGCTAACAGTACAGCTTTGCTGCTGGGCACGTGTACAACCATCCCACCTCTCACAACGCTAAGCTGCTTAATGTCTTATCTTCGTTGCAATGCACAGCTCGTCACTGCTTCGCCCATCTTGCCTGCAGAAACCTGACTGTCCTTTCTTACAGCCCAGGCAAGAAGCTGTTGCTGTCCTCCATTCCTCTGGCTAGTAGTTAAAGAGCCGTCTCACAGCTCTGGAAGTCCAGTTCACTGGCCGCTCAGTGCTCCTCCTCTTAGCTAGGTTTTGTGTAAAAAAAGACTGATCTGCATACAGCATCTAATTCCACAACAGACTTCACAGCTACGTATGCCCAGTGGCAACACACACCTAACTTTAAGCCTGGGTTTAGATATCCGTTTCTTTGACAGACATAGAAATAGTATCAAATCTAGACCCTGATCTGAAGGCCCTGCATCTGCCCAGGATTCAGGAGCCAAGATATCTAACTCAAACCCGAGGATGCCCAGAGGGAACAAGCCAACTGCCTCCAGTGTTGCATCACTGTGCCTGAATCCCCAGTACCAGTCTAGCTTACCCAGTTGTGTTAACTGTAAGTGCAAGCAAGAAGCTCTGAGAAAGTGCAGGTACTAATGAATTATATTTGACTGTTATACCTTCAGTACTAGATGTAAAAAAATAGAGCTGAATGCGTGTTCCTAAAATCAACCCAAGATTCCCATACTGAGTTTTAAACCTGAAGACAGTCGCTGTTTCTATTACTGCAGCCCTCCAGGATACTTGGTTTTCCCCCTTCTGCATTTATTCTCCCTTATATACAAATGTTCAAAGTAGATATTTCTATATACGCATGTTTATATCTACCTAAGTATATATAGATACACTTGGACACATAAACGCACATGCAACACATAAAGTCTACTCAGATATCTTCAGTTACTTTTGTATCCTTTGGATTAAATTGTGATTTTCCAGTGTCTTGATTGTATATTCCCAGGCCCGTTGTTTCCCTTTCATTTCATTTTTATTTGTAAGTACTCTCCTCTAAACTCCCCCAAATGCAGGGCCAGTATTTTACCAGCTTTATACATTGCCGTGGTTTCAGCGGAGATAGAGTTAACATTTTTTATTAGCAGCTGATGTAGCGCTATGTTTTGGATTTGGGATGAGAAATAATTTTGATAGCGCACTGGTGGTTTTAGTTGTTGCTGGGCAGTCAAGGCCCTTTCTGCTCCTCATATCGCCCCACCAGTGACCAGGCTGGGGGTACACAAGAGGTTGGGAGGGGACACAGCTGGGACAGCTGACCCCAACTGACCAAAGGGATATTCCATGCCATATGACATCATGCTCAGCATATAAACGTGGGGGAAGAAGAAGGAAAGGGGATGTTCAGAGTTATGGCGTTTGCTTCCCAAATAACTGTTCAGCGGGATGGAGCCCTGCTCTCCTGGGGATGGCTGAACGCCTGCCTGCCGATGGCGAGTGGTGGATGAATTTCTTGTTTTGCTTTGCTTGCATGCAGGGCTTTTGATTTACGAGTTTCTCACTTTTACTCTTCTGATTCTCTCCCCGATTGCAACCAGGTAGGGTGAGTGAGTGGCTGCGTGCTGCTTGGTTGCTGGCTGTGTCACTATGACACACGTATATTGAATTTTGAGCCAATTAGATACATTCATTTTTCTTTTTTCTATGAAGGCATCTAGGCTGTATTTCTGCATTGTATTTTTGACATAGTGCCAGCTTCTAACCTCAAATAGTACTAAAAGGTGACATTAGCAGGATAAAGATTTTGGACATATGCTCAATAAAAAATAGAAAGGCAATGTTCACCGCTTTCAAAAATAATCAAATCGTATCAGGTATTATCACCACCAAGTTTCCATCTACCAGTCTTTTTCTCTATCTAAATAAAGCCTTGGATGTTGTCAACATAAATTTTTCTACACACACTAATATGAATTAAAAATTATGCATAATCAAAATGGTACTACTTCATTTAAATTAAACTTTTGATAGTAAGATGATGTATTTATTTTTATTTAATAAAAATAATTTTATATTGATCTTAGTCATTTTTAATCAAGTTATAATTAAATTACCAAAAGCAATAAAAATATTTGTAAGTAGGAAGTCTGTGAGGTAAATACATGACCACAGACAGAATGGTAAAAATTATTGCTCCTATCTTCAAGTAGCTCTATCAGTAAAAAAATAAGAGTAATTTAAAATTTCATTATGCAAGGAAATGATATTAAACTAGATAAAGTATTAAAATTTTATTAAAAAGAAAAAGGGAAGCATATGTTGGCAAAGCTATAGAATAAGAAGTGACCCATCTCTTTTCTGTCTTTTAAGTTCCATTAGTCAAATCCTTTCCTTTGTGCTTGACACAGGTACAACCCAGTACATGTCATTTGTAATGGAAAGGATCTGTTCATTTCTGCACTTGATCAGACTGATCCCCAGAGTGATCCTTGTGGTCACTCTCCAGTGAAATAACATCACAAAGCCAAGAAAGAGCAGATGAGTTAACCTAGAAGACAACATATCACCTACCATTAAAAACTATGAAGAGGTCAGTGATGGAAAGGCCTGGCTGTCAATACAGTCTTATAACGTTTCTCCTTCTGCTGCTCCGTTACAGCAGAAAGCTGATGCATGTTCTAGCTTCCTCTCCTCTTACTACTGCTATTTTTCATGTAAGGCAAACAAAAAATTTTTCTTCTGTCCCATCAACTGCCAGTTTTTGACGTTTTCCCTTTATAAATATTGTCAGGGAGTCAAAAATCTCAGAAAATTCATGAACTAAAAATAAATTAACACCCCCCCCCCAATTAATTTTGAACCAACTGAAAAGTTGCTGTTTTCCATAATATTGAAGTGTTTTATTTTTTACTTTTATTTTTTTTTAGATTTTGAAAAGAAATACACCCTTTCTGCTTTTGCGCATTCTATTCACCTCACCTCAGCTCTGCGGCCAACCACCCGTGCTCCTCCTTCATCTTCTTTAATACAGCATGAGTAGACACAGGAATTCTACCCAAATATATTTCCACTCTTTCTGCTTTACTTCCCAGATAAGGAGGACTGCCGCGCTCCATCAGCAATGCTTCTACCGAGCATCTAGCTCACACTTGCTGTGAAGTGCCTGGGGAACGTGATTGCATCTGGAAAGGAGGTATGCCCAGATGCTCCACTCCCCTTCAGGATACAGCTGCATTATATTGTGCTATTCGGTGAAATGCATTCATGCTTTTATCTCCACTACACTGAATATTGAACAGTATCTGACCTTTAAAGGTCTCTTCCAACCAAACACATTCTATGATTCTATTTTCAACAGATTTTCTAACTAAAAAGTGACCATTTTTATGAGTTAATTTTTTATGTTATTATCCCTTAGCTGCTTCTTGACAATTTCAAACACTAATTAAGAGAAAATACTCAGATTTTCAGACTATAATGAAGGAAAGCAGCATTCGTGTTTAGATCTAACATTGTCTAACGGGATGCTAAATTGGAGAGTTACATTCAGATGAACACCTTGGAATCTCATGACAATGATGACATACAGGTTTGTGTTATACTGACAAAGAAGGTATGCTTTATAATCAATATTGGCCATGCTTTTGTAAGACACATTTATGGAGTTACACTTTTTTTCTGAAGGGCAGCAGTCAACTCCCTCTTTTTGCAGGCAAATCCATCTCTGTCTTCGGAGACACAGAAGACAGCACAAGGCCTTTAGAGAATGAAAAAGTAACGCAGAAATACAAAACTCCCTCTGGAGCAACCTCTACTTGGAATCATAATCCTTGTGGCTTTCACTTTGAATGTGTTAAGAAAAAAGTCAACTTCCAAAAAGTTGTTCGAACGCTACTGAAATAAACCAGTATTTGCAAAATCACCTCCGATAAGGTCGCCAGCCAAGGTCAATCCACGGCAATCTCTCAGGAGCCGTGACAGAACAATAGACCCACCACACAGAGCAAGCGGGCAGGCGCGCGGGCTGTGCTGCGCTATCTCGGCAGATAAGCAATCCTTGGGACTTCAAATAAATCACGGGGAACAGCTAGCGGAAAGAGTGATGTCGGAGAGATCTTCTCCTCTCATGTTTTTCTTAGCATACCGCCACAGGGAAATACTGAGATGCTGAAGGACGTCTGTTTACTTAGAAGAGACTGATCTAAAAAGAAGTGACATACTTTAATCTGGTCACGCGAACTGTCTCTAAGCAATTAGACTGTCTTATTGGTTTAATGCTATTTTAGGTTTATTTTTGCTTTTGGGAATTAGACTCGCTCCTTGAAAAACACAGTATGTGTTATGCCACGTCGTACATCCACTTATGATGATATCAGAGATATTGTAGTCATGGCATCACTTTCGTAAGATGTATAACCTCAAACTGAACCGAGTTACTCTTTTGCCTTTTTGAACTACAGGGAAAAAGAAAATGCAAGAGGCTTTGTTCAGAACATTTCCTGGATACTAATCCGGAACTTTTATCTCCCTTCAGAAATGCTGTAGGGGACAGGGACGAAAAGTAATTTTTGTGTGGCCCCATTTTAGTGCTAAGAAGCAAATTTTCATGTAGATATTTCTTTCTTTTGATTACTATTGATATTCCTTAAATTACAAGTATTCATAGACTTTTCTCAAAGTAAAAATTTAAATCAAGAGATAATTTCTAACATACCTAGATTTGTTTATACTGCAATAAATAACAACAAACATGTTTGCAACTGAAAGAAAAGCTCCCTATCAAGATGTAACTTAAAATAGCTGCAGAGGTAAGAAAATAAGACAAGGGAATACTAATTAATAACAACATGTTTGTACTTTACAAAAGGAGCTGATTCAAAATAGGCTGTTTTTTATTGGTGAGAACCATTTCTACCAGCTTGGCAAATTAATGTGCTAAACAAGAACCGCACCCAAGCCCCCTCCACACACATGCGTACACGCATCCTGGCATAAAAAAGTACAACGGGAAGTTATTCCTGAGACTGGTGCACCTTTTAGTCACATTGTGATTGTTCCTTACATCAGAATCCAGATAATTTTGTTGAGGCTGTTTTCAAGCGAATCTCATGATGGATTCCTCACTCTCTGGGAGACCAAGCTGTTGTGAATGCAGCTCAACTACAAAGTCCTTCCAATAGTCATCGGAAGTTTCTCTTTGTTGCCTTTCCAAACATTACCTGTATACTGGTTTTAAAAGAATTCACAGTCATTCTCCCACATTCTCACAATCTGTTGTATCATAAACTATTTAAGTTTATTTTACTTTATATATTTGATTTTTTTTAATCAATATATACACATATGTATCGAGAGAGAGAAGTAGGATATCTACTGAAAGAAGGAAGTATATTCACCAAGAGACAGACATAGATTCAATTGTGCTGAATATCCTAGCAATATCAAAATTTAGATCACATTGCAACACTGCAAAACTTACGTTAAGGAAATGAAGATGCCATTAAGTATACTATCAATTTCGCTAATTGATATGCATAATACATGCATGCACTCCTTCCTTATTCAGAAGAAGAATTAAACATAGGTTTATTATAAATGTCTGCACAAATACAGATCTGCATGCTACATGCAGTAGTCAGAAATACCTGTAGCAATGGCATATTTGTATGCTAGACAGATTCCAGGGCTTATTCCTCTCACTTAGCACATGCGTTCTGAAAATTGAGGGTCTGCAAGGCCAGCCTATTTTTGGATCAATATTTATAAACTTTGAAGATCAAATGAGAAATTTTTAATATCTCTTTGGAAGAAAAAAAAAGGGAGATCTTTTTATTTACCCATTTTTCAAATAGAGTCACAGTTTACGTTTAAAACTTCCCTAGTCTTCTTTTTTATCATTGTCCTCTGGCCCTTAATTCCTATCACTTTGCTTGAAATTTTACCACTATTATTTACTCTTCTCCAGTGAAGTTGTGCACCCATCAGCCACAAGGGGCACAGCTGTGATAACACATTTTAGAAAGAGCAAAGATGTTGGACAGGCAGGGGGGGAAGGAAAAAAGAGAAAGAAAAAAAAAGAAAAAAACAGCAGTGTGAGCACCAAGGCAAGAGAAGAAGGAGGTGCTCCAGGCGCTGGAGCAGAGACTCCCCTGCAGCCCCTGAAAAAGCCCACGCTGGAGCAGAGATCTGAACTGTGGCCTGGGGAGAACTCACGCTGCAGGAGTTTCTTTTGCTGTAGGACCGCAGCTTGTGGAAAGACCCACACTGGAGCAGAGGAAAAGTATCAGGAGGAAGGAGAGGCTGAGGGGATCTGTTACGAACTGACTGCACCCCTCCCATCACTCACTGCACTGCTCGAGGGGTGGGTGGAGGAGTCTGGAGTGAAGGAGCGAAGTGGAGCCTGGAAGAGGGAGAGGAAAGGCGGTGTTCTGCTGTTTGTCTTTGTTTCTCACTACTTGAATCTATTTTCATTGGCAATAAATTAAATTCATTTTCCCCAAGTCAGGACTGTTTTACCCACAACAATTTCTCTAATTTTATCTCAACCCACAAGCTTCCTCATCCTATTTTGTCCCCCTGCCCCCCTGAGGAGGGGAGTGGGCGAGCAGCTGGGTGGGTGTTCGGCCATTAGATTTCTCCCCAGGAGAAATCAGAAATCCCTGGATTCAGAAACTGCAGCTCCTCGCTGGTGCAATTCATCTAGTCAAAATCAAGGTGTTTCATGGGAATTACTGCCTCATAAATATTCCTTTTTTAAACACAATGCCTGGTAGCAGCAGACGTAGATAAGAGACAAATGAGGCTGCAAATACTTTTTGCCTTAGTTATCTTCAAAGGATTCAGAGTGAAAATCCTCACTCTTATAATAGTAAGTCTTTAGGCATAGTGATATTTCCCTTGATACTGGTAGATTTCAGACAACCGGTTTGTAAACTGACACAAACCATGTCCTTCGGCTGAGTAATCCCATTCAGGTAAATGGAACTAATAGGTGACCAAGAGTTTATAAACTTAGGCCACATAATTGAAGCTCAAAGTTGTCTAAAGTGACACCATTCAGAGGAAATGCCCTGTTCAGTGCATTCCAGGACCTGAAATGTTAAAAAAAAAAAAAATGAAGCTGTCAAATATCTTACTCTGATATTCTCTAAACGAAATTTCAGTTATCTGGTTTGAAGAAACTTTTATTTTAGAAACTTAACGTATGTTTAAAATGGGAAAATAAGAAAAGATTACAATCAAAATAACCTACAAAATCATTTAAATGAAACATGTCAAACTGGTCAGAGCTTTTTCTTCTTGGTTGGTTCTCAACTCCCTTTTTTACCTCTTTTGAGATTTTAACTCTGGCTTCACTGAAAATGAGAAAAAAAACCCTGAAATCTCAAAAATGCTTGCATGAGAGGAAAAGGCCGTGTTTACAATTTAACAGGACAATCAGCATTATGATAACATCTTAAAAAGTAAATGCTGGATTTCATAACACCTAAAACTAGAATATAAAAACTGAGTAAAAGAAATTGACTGCCACATGCCAGCCCACATAGGTTGGTGTTACTCTCCTAATGCTTGGGGACTTATAGAAAATCGCGCCAGCAGAAGGTCAAGTGGATCTTTCTGTGATATTATGAACATTCTATTCAATTAATGTCTAAAGCAATTCAATATTACTGATGCATGAAAAACTTTACATGACTTTAAAAGTGCATACTTATAGTAACAGAAGAAGCTAACAAACATTACGCAGTATTAAAAGTACTTTTATTAAATGCTTACTGCACATTGCTGAAAGGCAGATTAATATTTTTATGCTGACAGAGTAATGTCTCTTTTATGCAAACAAACTACATGTCAAATCACTGCTTCAATCTTGTTGTCTTCATAACAATGTCAGTAATTAGCCAGTACATGTCAATTAAAAAAGGCAACTTTTCCTATTTAAAGACAATTGAGTTCAATTTCACATGAAGTCACTGCATAACAAGTATGTATCCATCTAAGAATCAAATTTAGCCACCAAATTTGCTTTGAGAACATGTGCAATAAGAACAATAAGATCTACTCAGATCAGAATCCTAGTGTGAGGTCAATGGACAAATACAGAGAAAAAAATCTTTGTACCAATGTTTACGAAGAAGTAGCAGCATTGTATTTCCTGGGGGTTTGTCTCGTTAGTATCCTACAGTAGCAGCTCCTATACCATAACTAATTATTCTTAAAAGAAAGGTTTATATCAAAACAAGCTGCCTCATAGGGACAGAAAAGACACCTAAGAGATCTGTCACATGAGATAGCAACCTTGTCCCTTCTATGAAGGGAAAGCTAAAGTGAATTCATTTCAGCAAAAAGAAATGCTGATGCCAAATCTGTATACGGAAAGATGCCAATTTGGTTTCTCCTCCAGTCTTCTGCTGTTTCTTTATAAAAAGGAGAGATTTGAGTAAACTAAGTAATACCGATGGTGAATTTGGCCTAGTGCTTCCAAGACCTCTCTGTTAACGTATGAGACTGACTTGTTAAAGCATTAAGTTTGTAGTATTTCTGGGATACAGTCTATTGCAAAATGTTCTAGGTTGTGCAATGGTCAGGCATATTTTCTATCCTAGTCCCCACCTCTGGCAAAAGCACACCTCAAAACACATAAATATGGTAAGTCTTATTTCACAGGCATTTGCAACTCTGTATTTGCTCATATTTTTAATATCAGACTGAACAGCTGTAAAGGGGTACTTTTGAAATGTCATATAAAGTTATTCATATCTCTTAACTTCATCAAGTAAGATATTTATAACTGATGACAAAATTTGCTCCTTTGCTAATACTGACTAATATTGTCCCCACCCATAAGCCTTTTGCAGCGCCTCATTTCACTTTGCCTTTGGTGCCAGAGCCTTATCTATGAAAAGAACCCATCAGTTTCCGGACAAAAACTGGAAAAAGATTAGCTCCCTCCCTGCTGAGATAAATCACTTCCCAGTGTATTCACTTGCAGACTTCAACATTTTTCATATGGTTTTCACTCTGACTCGATCTGTAAAGGAATGTTAGCTTCAAGAGAATTAATACTTGTGTGATACAAACCTAGAACCACAGCTCAGTTTTCAGAAGTGATTGGTAACATTATTCTTTAACTACATATAAATGTAAGCAACTATTTACTTATTTCACATGAATGAGTATAGGGTCTTTTGAGCCAGGCAGAAAAAGAAGAAAAATAGACATTTTGCATGTGTTCAGATTAAGTTGACAGTTAAACTTTAGACGAAGACTTTAGAAACTCATATTATATAGCTGCAAATATATTTATGATTCTACATGTGAACATCATAGCACAAACACAGATCCTACAAACTTCTGGAAATATTCCAGTTCTCTTGCACCCAAGGTCCCAGTGTGAACCCCTTTCTCAACTATGATGAATGCTGTGCAAATTCTTGCATTTTAAAGGCAGTTCTAGTCTTCCATTACTCCAAAACAGATAAAAAATGAGGTTAGAGGATACAGTCAAATGCACTGAATTACACATATGGAATAAAGAATATTGTCCTCTTTTACAATAAAGCAAGGGCCACTTAGTCCTTTAATATCCTGACCACATTGTCTGCCCCAACAAATATTAACTTCTTTGTTACAAGTGCCTCTTGAGACGCATGAACAAGTAGATATTAGTGTCCCTTCAGATCATTATAAACAGACTGTTAAGACATAGTTTGTGAGGATTCTGGCTTGGAATCACAGAGTAGCTGATGTTGGAAAGTGCCTCTGGAGATCACCTGGTCCAACCCACTGCTCAGAGCAGGATCAGCCAGAGCAGGTTGCCTGGAACCATGTCCAGACAGCTTTTGAATATTTCCAAGGATGGGACACCACAATTTCTGAGCAACCTGTGCCAGTGTTTCACCACCCTCAGTAAAGGTTTTTTCTTATGTTCCAGTGGAATTTCCTGTATTTCAATTTGCGGCCATTGCCCCTTGTTTCACTAGATACCACTAAGAAGAGCCTGGCTCCGTCTTCTTCAGCTCCCTCCCATCAGCTATTTATATACACTGACAACATCCCCCTGACTTTTCTCTTCTCAAGGCTAAAAACCCCAGCTCTCTCAGCGTCTCTTTGTATGCCAGATGCTCCAATCCCTTAATCCAGTGACCCTTTCCTGGAATCACCTCAGGACATCCATGTCTTTCTTGTACTGGGAATTGGTTTTTCTTTTATTTGTTTCCTTCTGCCTTTAGATTTGGAAATATATATTTCACATACAAAATATCTACTACGGCAGAGCAAATTTTGTTCCCGGGGTTTCTAACCCCTTAGGCTACAGAAAAGTTCTTGTCAAGCCAATTGGTACAATTTTATTGCAAAATGTACCTGGGAGGGAAAAAAAAATTGAAGTAATCACACCAGCACAGCAGAGATCTCTGCTTTAAGGCATTCACTTGTTCATCTGCGTCCAGGTAGCAGTCTAGAGGTGGAACCACATTTTCACATCTCCTTTTCTTTGCAAATGTACCAGATGAGGGTCAAGGTGTCAGGGCCACAGAAAGAGCCAAAGAGTGAGAGGTACCTCAGGTATGGGAGGAGGAGAGATTCTTCCTCTCCATTGCCACTGGAGTTTCCTATCGACAACATCTTTCCACAGGCTGACACTCGACAGAGGATTTGAACACAAAAATTTTTAACACAAACGTTGGCATGCAAGAGAAAGAAACTTGTTTAATGACATTTCCAGAAATCCCAATAATCTTTTCTAAAATTCTTTGTAATCCATAATCACACAGAAAGTAAATCAAGGTACAAGTGACAGCAGCATTTGTTTTGAGTTTTATTGCCTGGGGATTTTAGCACACAAAATTATCAATTAAGAGCATTAGATATCTAACACACACTCGCTCACAACTTTTAACCTTGCAAAAGAAAGACAAGGATAGGCTTTTTCATGAGATATGAGTTTGTATAACAGCTGTTGGAAATTAAGGACCACAGAACTCAGCAGCAAACCCATGACAACAAAAACGATGTCTAAATCCAAATAAATTAGTTAATGATTTTTTCTCCTACCCTTGTTATTTTCATGCCATTATTTAACAGTGCACAGGTAACTCTCACAACAATTTGATACTCATTTCTCGATGAAATAACTGCAGTCACGGCTTTTAAAAGCTGCTGACTTAGCAACTCGCACAACAAGGCTAATGAACATTCCAGTCCTGGTTCTGTTGGTTTTGGAAAGACTAATTGGAACGCAAAGAGTATGCATCATCTAAGCTGCTATGTGTCATGCTGCTTCAAAAAAAACCTGATGACTGATTTATCTGAACACGGGTAAGCCATCTGGCTTAGTGGGCAGCCTCCCTTGCTATGGAATGGTCACAGTCTTATTTCTTTAAATTTTGCCATGGTAAAGAGGCCCGCAGTTCAATATCAGAACCTATAGGTTTGTCTAAAGTTTGCGTATTAGTGATAAGACTTACCTCAAGCAAAACCTTATGTCTACCTAAAAGTGAAGCTGGAAATACACTTTGCATTTCTCAATCAACAAAAGAAGGATGTAATAAAGTAAATCTAATGTTCTGGGATTTCTACAGAAGTGCAACACTCACAGTCATTTTAGGTGCAAAAAAAAAAATTACACAGACAAAACCCTCCCCTTAAGTTTTAATCCAGTTATTATAAAAACTGTAATTTGCTGTGTCCAAGTAAGATAGTAAAGACTCATCAAAATCCCTTAAATTTCCTTCAGTCCAAAACTGTGAATATTTGGCCATTATATCAAAGGTATGAAACTGCACTTGTCATGATAGTGTATGTACATTCCCCAGCATTGCCATGAATACTTTGATTTTCCTGTGTCACATGTTCTTTTCCTCTTCCCAAAGGCAGGAGTATGCACGATGCTGGCTCTTGCTTTATGGCAAGCTTTAAAGCAGGCTTTTGTTTTATATGCAACGCTACAAATTGTTAGCAATTTGAAAAACAAGCTTTGTTCTCATTAAAAACTGCATTTCCTACTGAAACCTTGTCCTCAGAAGATGGAAAGTGAGAAAGGTGGAAGCTGTTATATTCACATATTTGAGCTAAGTCTAAAAAAAAAGTTATTTCCAGCACAATTCCAGTCTTTGTTTAGAGAGTTCATTTTTCCAGATGAAGGATGCTATTATTTTAATCTATATTTAAGATGGTCTAAGTCCAGGCCATCAAGTGTCTTTTAGACAACCTGCTTCAAAATTCTATGGGAAGCCAGCAGAAAGCAAGCTGGCATGTCCACAATACATATTGCTGATAAGGAGGTCTCCAAGGGACTCTGTGACACTTTCCTAAGCAATGATGTCTAGGTTTACCACGTGCCTACAGCCAGACCAACATTCAGGCCATAGTCCACCAAGACAGAAGAAACCTAGAATCAGGAAGGAATACAAGAGAAGTCCTCAACTACAAAG
The DNA here is from genome assembly GCF_963924245.1 of Chroicocephalus ridibundus. NCBI lineage: Eukaryota > Metazoa > Chordata > Aves > Charadriiformes > Laridae > Chroicocephalus > Chroicocephalus ridibundus. Next base: position 126,548,259 of record NC_086285.1, on the reverse strand, counting down.
TTAAAGGGTAGGTTATGAATGTGAATCTTTCACCCAAAGAAGACTGCATCATGGGCAACAGCTTCTCAGTATCTCCTGCTCACCAGTATCACCTCCATCTTGTTCTGCTTCAGCTTCAGCTACTTGGGGTTTTATCCACAAACTAATCCTATTCAATCTTCTGGCTCAACATGGTAATACACATAGAGATGTAAATGACCAACACAATGTTGATATAAGAGTTCCTACCATCTGAATATTTCAACTTCTGTTATAATACATTATAAATTTATCTGACAGAAAGACACAGAGGAATAAAGTACTTAAATATAAATAGCTTTATGTTTGTAGCCTGACCCCTCTGAAGTCAAAATTAAAGGGAGGCAAATGATTAAGATCAAAGCCTAAAGTTTAGGCAAGAGATCATGTGTAATGTTGAACACCCTCAGGTACTATCAAACTTAGCACAAGTTATCTAATGTAGCAGCTCTCAACTGTGGCCTTACAACATTCTTTCTTCTCTGGTCAAACTTTTCTAGCTGTTACTCTGTTCAGGCTTCCTGCAAAACATGCATTCCATCTGTTTATTCATAGCAGTATTTCCATGATTTCTAATTGCAAAAAAAATTTCAAAAGTAAAAATTTTTTAAAATCTTAACAGCTTTAAGAAATAAATGAAGTTCTAGGCCATTTCTTTCTTAAATATTTTCATTAAAATGCCAAAATGCAAATTCATAAACATTTTCAAAATTCAAAATTATGTAAATGGTAAACAGCCAGAGCCAATATTATACAGAAACACAAAACTAAGAAGAAATATGTAGATTCTGATCTGACTATATACATAACAAACAGATTAAGCAAGTTTCTTAAACTGGACAAGTGAAGTTGTTAAGCGGGGGAAAACAATACCATTAGTAAAAAATATATTCTGTTTACTTAAGTAGTACACGTAGTGGTACTCTAAAAGTGCAATATCTTAAACAATACAAAAATTATAGAATGCCTTTATCTAAAAGTTTACTATGCACTAGAGAATCCCCTGTTCGGGGAATCTGAGAGGCTGATAAAACTATCCCTTAGAAAATAATTGCAATTTAAGCTGATCAGAATGAGAAAATACATTTCATTTCTAAATCTTTCTAAGATTACCTTTTTTTTAGCTCTTAGTTCTTGCTTCATCCTTTTCTTCCTCTAAATTTTGAGATTAAAAATAAATTTAGGTACCTGATTTGAACAGTGAAGTATATTGTTTGAATAAAATATTGTTTGAATTGGCACCTTCCTGCAGAGACCTGAGGTCAAAATATGTTTTAGAATGAAGTGCAAATATAATGTTGAACATATTATGCTGGCTTTTCTACTAGAACAAAACACAATTTTTGTTCTGAATTTGTCAGAATGTACTCTATGAATTTGGAGACCTAGATCACTATTTAACAATAGGACATTTGATGACTGAAGAGACCAACAAAAGACACACAGTAGATACTCATTTAGAATGGGACCAAAGCATCCTCGCATTGAGAAGAATACTGCTTTGTAAGAGAGAGACAGCAAAGGAACAAAAAGACAAACTCAAAGCTGAACTATTTTTAAGATGAGTGGGCCTGTATATTCGAACAGTTAGGAAAAGTATATTTTTACTGCTTGGCAAATATAAATCACTGCAAAAAAAATCTGTATCACAGACTTGCTGCTGCAGGTGGTAGGTAAAAAATTGTGGGAGGAAAATATTTTCGTATGTTGTTGCACTGTCTTTGGTCTTTTCAGTTAGATTGTTTCCTATTAATTTTTATACTCCTGATAACTATGTTGTCATTGAAGCACAGAAGATACTGTGGCATTTAAAAAGATAAGGCCCAACAGTGAATTACCTACAATCTACTAAAGAAATGTATCACAATGAGCAATGATGACATGAAACACAGCAGAGTGTGCTTTGGCGAAGGGGCAGAGGAGGCACATACAGAACAGAAATTATGCAGGAAGTGCTGCTTTCATCGAGTGTCGCTCTGAAAGGCTGCTGCTAACGTGTTATGTTTCAAAGAGCTCACCCTAACAATTTGTGGTAGAAGGTTATCTCTTAGACAGCTCTACCTCGACATATAGTCTTCAGAAATCCTTCAGCAGCAGAGACCTTGGGTAGGTGGATAGAATAAAACCGCCCCGTTGGGTCACCTGTCAGCAACAAAACTGAGGCGTGGAGGAAAGAGAGGTAAGTCAGTGTGATAAACTACCATGACTGAGTTGGATCTTCACAACTACAATACCCATTTTATGTGCTACTATCCTCCTATACGAGGATGGCAAAGGCAAGGTTTTCATCTTTGTGAAGAAAAAATCTTTGAATTCAAGAATGCTGGGGCTGAGCCAAACCAAAAATCAGCTTAGTCAAAATCTCTGACCATGGCCAGCAGCAGAGTCTTAGGGAGGAAGGCCATAAACATAGCATCTATAGACACTTTCTCTGGCCCATCAAACTTGCCAAATTCCCTGACTGAGTGGCATTCTGAATCTGAGGTTGCTTACAGACCATAAAGTTCAACAGCTGCTGATGAATATATTCTCCATTACCTTTTCCTTATTCCTTCCTTAGTCTGTTTATACTTTGGAGCATCCATGAAGGCCTATGGCAAAGATTTCCACAATTTCAGATTTCATGGGAAAAAACAACCTTTTCCTTTCAAATTTACTGCCTGAAAACTACATTGCCTAGACAAACAGTGATTGATTCTCTCTCATTCCTTTTGGTCATCCCTTTCCCTCTATTAAACCAGCACAACACGGCTGAAGTTAGATTGAAGCATTGCACAGACCACCTATTACTCTCCAGTACAGTGAAGAATGTACACGTTAAATGGACCAGAAAAGAATTCCCAAAATACTCCACTAAATTTAATCCTTTTTATGAAATATGGAGAATTATGGCCAGCACAATTCAGCAGAGCAGGACAGACACGGAGAAGAGAATTATGAGGATAAATTTTTTAAAAACGCTGTACTCTAAGTGTCTCCATTAAAGCTGCAGTACACACCTTCAGTTTCTTGGGAAATATGTTCTATTTTACCAACTGCTTTTAAACCATCAGAAGGTACTTCTACCACGTGTCCTCAAGTTTTGCCTGGTTTGGTTTGAGTTATCTGTTTAAACTGTTCACACAAAAATGTGCGTGTTAGCTCAAAAGAGAATGAAATTCTACAACTGTTTACTCATTTGAAGTATTTCATGATGAAAACAAGAAAATAGAGCCCAATCTTACCATATAAGAACCAAAGTTCTTCTGTGATCTATTTTCAGTCGTAGCTCTATTGTGACAATATAACTGGTTCCTTGCACAACAACAAATGCTTTTTCAGTGATATTTTATCATTCAGGTAAAATCTCATGGATGGCAATTTGTGTCACTGAATATTGTACAACTATGACTTGACAATTCATTCCCAGGTGATCTTTATCACATTTCAGAACACAAAATGCGATCACAAGCTATATGGCACCAATTGTGTTCCCATGTTTAGTTTACAGTTTCTAAGGATACTATTTATTTTTGCTGTTCTGCTGACACAAGTGATACCAAGGCAGTAGAAGACATACAAAGGAACAGAAAGCATGCATTGCCATGGCACAAACAGTAAATGCATTGAACATTCACTTCAACAAGGAGGGGCTCATTAAGACATTTTTTAAAGGGTTATAACTGTATAAATAAGCCACTTGCTTTTTGATGTGCGAATAAAATTGTGCGAAAAAGAAGTTGAGAGCTTGTGTTTTGCAACCATTAGGTTAGCTAAGATAACTTCATCACTATAAACATCGATATAGCTATGTCATTCCCATAGTATTAGCAATGATCCCTACACACAATCAATAGAAACAGAACATATTTTCCTCTTAAGCATATCAGTAAAAGTTAAATCCACCTAGCCACTGCCTCTGCAGTCCCAAGTTAGGTGTCTAAGAACCTCACGGGACAGTTCAGCATCTCCAGAATAATTTGTTGGGTTTGTCTTTAAAGGCAAACACACACTAGCTGTGTTTACACACAACTTTGAGACAGCTTTGAGCTCCAAATCTATGTCTGCATAGCATAGCTGGAGCAAAATAAAAAACGATGTATTGCTGAGTTCGCTTCTGCAATAAGGCAGGTCCATACCACCCCACATCCCATTAAATACATTCACTACTGCCTGTTCTGGAGTCATTTGTGGCTTTTCTTGCTGGATTTTGTCTTGCTTGGCACAAAAAATTTAATATTTTCTAAAAAATAAATTTGTTTGAGACTTTCAAACAAACCTCAAGTCAGGTCTCACTCAAAAGCAATATAAAAAGTCGAGATCGTTTATGTATTGGTTTCCATTTTAATCTACTGGCTCCAAAAGAGAATTCAGTGATTGTGTCACCCAAACACGCTCTTTCATCTTTGTCCTCTGGCAATGGGGATAACAAAACACAAGTATCTCTACATAAGAATGATCATAGAATCATAGAATCATTTAGGTTGGAAAAGACCCTTGGGATCATCGAGTCCAACCGTCAACCCCACTCTACAAAGTTCTCCCTTATACCATAGCCCCTAACACCACATCTAAACGTCTCTTAAACACATTGGTTTGTGTTTAAGAGGTGGTGACTCCACGACTTCCCTGGGCAGCCTATTCCAGTGCCTAACCACTCTTTCTGTGATAAATTTTTTCCTAATGTCCAGTCTGAACCTACCCTGCTGCAGCTTGAAGCCATTCCCTCTTGTTCTATCACTAATTACCTGTGAGAAGAGACCAGCACCAACCTCTCTACAATGGCCTTCCAAGTAGTTGTAGAGAGCGATGAGGTCTCCCCTCAGCTTCCTCTTCCTCAAACTAAACAGTCCCAGCTCCCTCAATTGCTCCTCCAAGCCCTTTACCAGCTTCGTTGCCCTCCTCTGCACTCGCTCCAGCACCTCGATATCTCTCTCGTATTGAGGTGCCCAGAACTGGACACAATACTCCAGGTGTGGCCTCACCAGTGCTGAGTACAGGGGGACAATCACCTCCCTATTCTGCTGGTCACACGATTTCTAATACAAGTACAAGCCAGGATGCCATTGGCCCTCTTGGCCACCTGGGCACACTGCTGGCTCATGTTCAGCCACTTGTCAATTAGAACCCCCAGGTCCTTTACTGCCAGGCAGCTCTCCAGCCACACTTCCCCAAGCCTGTAGCGATGCATGGGGTTGTTGTGGCCCAAGTGCAGGACCTGGCGCTTGGCCTTGTTGAAGCACATTCCATTAGCATTGGCCCATCGGTCCAATCTATCCAAGTCTCTCTGTAGAGCCTCCCTATCCTCATGTAGATCAACACTCCTGCTTAACTTGGTGTCAACTGCAGACTTACTGATGATACACTCTATGTCCTTACCAAGATCATCAATAAAGACGTTAAACAGAAATGGTCCCAACACTGAGCCCTGAGGAACACCACTTGTGACCGGCCGCCAGCTGGATTTAACTCCATTGACCACCACTCTTTGGGACTGTCCATCCAGGCAGTGCTTGATCCAGCAGATCGTATGCTCATCCAGGCCATGAGCAGCCGGTTTTTCCATGAGAATTCTATGGGGAACAGTGTCAAATGCTTTTCGAAAATCTAGGTAGACAATATCCACAGCCTTTCCCTTGTCCAATAATCGGGTCATCTTGTCATAGAAGGAGATCAGGTTCGTCAGGCGGGACCTACCTTTCATAAACCCATGCTGACTAGGCCTGGTCCCCTGGTTGTCCATTCTATGGCTTGTAATGGCACTCAAGATGATCTGCTCCATGACCTGCCCTGGTACCAAGGTCAGACTGACAGGTCTGTAGTTTCCCAGATCCTCCTTTCTGCCTTTCTTGTAGATGGGGGTGCTACATTTGATACCCTCCAGTCCATTGGGACCTCCCCAGTTAGCCATGACTTCTGGTAGATAATGGAAAGTGGCTTGGTGAGCACATCTGCCAACTCTTTCAGCACTCTTGGATGTAACCCATCTGGTCCCATAGACTTGTGTGCATCCAAGTGGTGTAGCAGGTCACTGATCACTTCCACTTTAATTGTGATGACCTTGTTCAGCTTTCCCTCCCTGTCTCCTAGCTCATGAGACTGGGTGCCCAGGGAACAGCTAGTTCCACTGCTAAAGAACACAAGACCAAATGTAAGGAAAGGCACAGTTTTCTCATCCCAGCACTATGTAGGCTTGTATACAAGAACTTATTGCAACAATTTAGCCATATTAAAATCAACAAAATTGATTTCTTTACACAAGAGCAACTCCTTCAATCAAAAATGTCTTTCATCTTATGAAATCACTGTATGTGTTAGCCATAATTTGATACCTAAGTGATTTAAGGTAAACTGACACCATGGACTGTAAAACAAAAATAGAGAATCTGCCTGAAGAGGTTCCACCTACCCAATTATATAATCTCCTGGTCTCCTTTGCAACCTTAACACTTATGGTTCGGTATGTTTTCGTGTTTCTAGACCATGTCACTTAGACTGAAATATGGGATCTAGAGGGTATGGCAGATAAAAAGCTTCTATCCGTTCATCGCACTTTGCCTCTCCATATTTAGATTGTGGGTGCTGAGACAGAAACCATGTTCAACAAGTTGTTCATACAGTGCCTAGCACGGTACGACCCTGATACCATTGGTAGTATGTAGGCTTTGCTGTACACAAATACACACAACTGCAGTTGTACATTACTGTTTATAGTGTTTATAAGGTAACAGTTTTCCTGTGTAGACAAGGACGGTGCATCTGCATGTGCTATGTGAAAGCTGTGAACAGTTGGTAACGCAAGAATTGTGTAATTTAAAAAACAATGTGAATAAATTCCAGTTGAAAGAATACAACTGCTGCTGCCCAGTACAGAACGCCTCGAGCAGACCACTGGAAATCAGTGGTAAAGGCCAGCTAATACAGCATGCTAATCATAATGTCTGAATTAAAAACTTTCGAAAGCAAATATCTGGCATCTCAAGAGCCTCAAGGTTTCTCCTCCACTAATCACACAGAGCCACAGCTTGTCTATTTTGTCGTTCCTATTCCTAGAGGAGGTGCCTAGCCACAGGTGCAACCTCCCAGAATTAGAGTTTAGGACAGACAGAGATGGAGCATTTTGCTGCAAATCTTCCAGTCAGGGTATTTTTCTAGAAAGAAGAGGCTTTGGTGTCTATTTTTCTTTAGTGCTGCAAGCAATATTTTGAAAATGTATCTGGCCACTCAACAATACCCTAGTGTTGTTCTTATGGATTTTGGACAGAATACTCTTAATACATTTTGCCAGGCTGGAAAAATACACGAACCTGAATTTATAATACTATAAATATACAGCCTCACTGACAGATAACTACCCCTGCTTGGTAATGTACATCCCAGATTCAGCCAAGAGGCGATAGCGCTATGTGGCAGGAAAAAATAGAGCAAAATAGACAATTACTGTGCTCAGGCTCACTGCTGGCACCATAAGTATAAGAAAGTATCCTTATTATTAACTGAGTAAAACATGGGAGAAAATTTACAAGTCAATGGTTTTGGTTTGTCTATATCCCAATGTGCGTTATAGGATTTTTCGAAAATTTTAAATAAAATTTTCTGCAAATTAAATTCTTTTAATTTCATTTGAACTGTACAAATGGTGAAATTGGTAACAGCTCTGGAAAAATAGTTTTCACAAGGACAGAGTATTTCAACTTCATTAAAAACGCAAAGGAATACTAGGAAGAACTGCATTTCACAGTTACAGAGGAAAATAAGACATTCTTCTTTCTCATTTATATATTTTCCTCAGCTTTATGCTCTAAAAGAATGTGCTGCTCCCAAGCATGCCCTATAACTTTTTTAAGTGACATCTCTTAATCTGATCTATTTTGAAGGTGTATTCATAATCACTAACTCAAAATTTTTCAAATATAGCCACTTAAGGTTAAAATAGGCTGTCATTGCAAGGGCTCTGATCCTGTGGAGAAGGAATTAACCAGTAAGAAAAACAGATATGAAGTAAATGTGATTAACTTTCATAGACAAGTTTAAAAATATTGGTACACATCTTTCCTAAGGCTGACAGAGAAAATATCAAGTAGAACAATTAATAAATTAACAAATTTAACATTTGTCAAAATGTTACAAACAAATATTTTTGGACCAAGCTCTTAAAAAAAATCCGCACAAATATAATATGCTGCAGTGTAATCAGAATACAAATTCATCCTGATCTATTATTACCCAGTGGAAAGAATCATCAGGAAAAAAGTGAAAAAGGTATTACCTGACCCTCTGGAAAGCAACTTAATAGTCACAAAGATCTTTGAGGTGCTATAATTCGTGACAGAAAAATCAAAAGTTACATACATGGTGTTTAAGTGGTGGATACTGCTTCTTTCCACTCATGCATATTCCGGCTACAGTGTGTTCCAGGCGCTATTGCCCTAGCTGAAAGCAAACGTTGATGTTAGATTGGTATCATTTTCTATAGTACCTATAGCAACAGCAAACACATCATCAAACACTTAAGCAACAGACTGATTGCTTTGTTATCATAGCTTCAGTTGTTAATCTTTGAGTGGTGTGTGAATGACTGGTATTCTGTAACATGCGTCTTCTGTACTGTAAACTTCCCCTTGTACAAACATTTTCTTTTGCAACACGGTTCAACACTGTAGAGAAATATTTGATTTAACCTTTGAAAAACATAGTTTAAGATCTTATTCTATACCTCCAATACACACATAACAGCTTATGGGTATCATAAAGGCTTTGGTACCTCTTACAATCTGATGTTACTTACTAACAAGATAGACCAATTACACTAACAAACACAGCATGCAACACATGGCACAAATACTAGTTATAGCATTTTTACGAGAAATTGTATTAGATGTTTTAAATGCGGAAAAGGCAGAGATTAATACTCCACAGAGGCAAAGTATTTGAGGATACAGTGACTGAGAGAAATGTTGCATTCCCCTGACCACAATGGTACCAATTTATTTGCTTAAGTTAGATATCAGGTAAAGGCCTTTGCTCTTTCAAGAATATATGACTTGCTGAAGGTTCAGGAATCGTGGAAATCCAAAGCCAGATTAGGAACAGTTCCAAATCCTACACCCAGGCCAAACAATCTATACTTATTTTGAATTACATGACAGATGGTATTACTGAGACCCTTACTGAGAATCACTGTAGTTTAGAATATTATTTCATTTAAATTGATGCAGTTACATGAAAACGGAGGAACGCTCTGGTGAATCAGGGCATAATACAATGCCTAAAATACACCACATAATATATTCATATTTCAGTGTGTAGATGAACAGCTTCTTGTCTGAAATAGAAACTGGTTCTGAAGAGCAAAATACCAAAGCATATATCCTGGCCAAATTCTGAGGTATTTTTTCTTCTCTTTTCAATATTCTTTGCAGATCTTCTTCCCAGCACCAGAAGACAAGAAAAAATTCAGAGAAGCAGGAAGTAAATTAAAATTATATGATTTTTTTTTTAAGAGTTCCAAAATTAACAGTGATCTACCATTAAAATAAATAAGTAGGATGATAGCTATCAGGCTCCACTTATAAGATTTTATTTTTAAATAGAGCAAGGATTCCTCCTTCCCCCACCGCATATCTGTTTCTCTTCAGATCTCCTCCCACATCCTATCTCTGTATCCCATCAATGGATCAGTAGCAGACTATACCAAATGCAGGAATAAAGTAGTCTCTGCCCAACCTAAGTAAATGACTGCAAAATCTAAGTAACGCCATAACTCTGGTTCTGCCCCAAACTTTTCTTCTATGTAAAGACAGGACCCGCTCTTGAGATGGAATTATGGAAGGCAAAGTGTAATAGGAGACAGTGTGTGTACAGCCTGTGTCTAGGCATCACCAGTTGTCTCAGTTCTCTTGTGACTTTCATAAAATCTGTGGTGTCTTCCATGAAATCTGACAATAAGTGAGAATCTCAGCTTCAGTAAGAATAACTGCATCTCCAGTCATCTTAGTCACAAAAGGCAGTTCTGAAGAGACTAACCTGCAAGTGCCCTGACAACTCACAAACCAGATGCAAATAAAATTAAAACCATAAATCCCTTTTAATATCACGATTTTGAGATGCTGAATTGTCACTTTACAGAAGCTTGGAGATGGTAACCCTGTACTTCTCCTACTAGTGGAAGGGAGTAATATTTGATATATGTAAGAACATATATCACCGTATCTCTCTGGGATAGGTAAATGATCCGAGTGGTATTTCCTATTCTGATTTCCCCTCTACCGTTTATCACCAGGTAAGCATAACTTCATACAAACAGTGTGTGTAAAAACTGTAGGAAAATCTTTATCAAGTAACATTCAGAAGAACAATCAGAGTACCAATAACATGTGCTCAGAAAAACAGCAAGCTGAAATCATATGGTGTGGAAAATGGACGCAGAGTGACAAAACCCTGGAGCTCTGTAGCTGTGGTCTGTGATCAGCAGCTTTCACAAGAAAGCTCTACTTGCCTTACTTACCAGTTTATCTCTTGTACATGTTGATGTAAACTACTGTAGTTGTGAAACGCGATTTCTACAAAAAGCCTTACAGCAAACAGAAGAGCTTTTAAGCAGTGCCACCCGGAGGTGAGAGAGAGCTTTTCATCTCCCGTGGCATCAAGGCACATCTGTCTGACTTCTACCTTTTACACCAGCTATAACAATACCGTAAATGCAAAAATCCCTTAACGGTCTTAGAGTCCTGCAATGGAAATGGTCCTTCGAGGGTATGTGTTGGGGGGTGTGTGTGTGTGTAATGTTCACTGAGCCAAGTCCCATCCTAAATTTCAAGTTCTACATACCAGAGTCCCACAGCTACAGTAAGGGCAGAATATCTTGGTTGATGTAGTCGGCACAGAAAATAAGCCTCTTTGCTCTGTTGGAGTGCTTGTGCATTTGTGCTGTGCTATAGAAAACTCAGTATTCAGACCTTTCCTCCTTAAACTCATTGCCCCAGTGAAGTCACATGAAACTGGCCCCCTGGCCAACTTAGTGGCCCTCCACTGAACACACACCAGCTTATTGTTGTCTTTCTTGCATTGGGGTCCCAAAAATGGACACAGTATTCTAGATGCAAGTCAGATAAACTCTGCCAGGAACGACCCTGCATTCACACAAGGAAACTGCCGAACCCCTTGAGATCCTCTTCCATCTGTTGACGCTGACTGATGTACAGTGTAACACACCTGCCCTAACAAAAGTGAAGTCTGGAGAGGTCTACCCCTATATAGGACTCCATTCCCAAAGAAAAGTGTACGTCCGGCATCTATAACAAGGTAGGTGTGCTGATCACCCTCTCAGAGACTGCTTCCAATAAAAAACGAAAACCAGCAGCAATCTTTGCAATGCAACCTGTGTCATATAGCACAGCGTGATGGTGTGATTTTTTTCTAGAAATATCTCTTGTGGCCTCCCTATATGGGCTTATCACATAGTAAACACGTCTTAGAGTCATCTTTAGAAAAAGTCATAACAAAAGAAAATAGAAATAAACCATAAATAATAGAAAGGAAAAAAGGAAAAAAAGCAAGAAAACATTTCATGTCGCCGGGAAACAAATGGCATCTTCCCATTATCATAGAATCATAGTATTATCTTCACTATTGATGCAATGAGGTAAATGTAAACAGAATGTAACGGAAAAATAGGAAGGAAAGTAAAATAACAATAAAATAAAATAAGTAAAATGTGGTGTTGAGGTAAAAGAGGAGTTATTTGAATAAGTCTACTGATGCATTAGGTCAATTTACTGTGCCAACTCCTACTTAGCAAATAAGAATTGAGAGGCACATTTCCCTCTAATGAGAGAGGGCAGAGTGTGCGCAAACCCTGAGTAATGTGGTGGCACGAGGAATTGGGCTTAAAATCTGTAAAGAGATTATGCCCAGTGTGAATGTGTATATGGACAAGCACTTGAGAGAAAGACTTTTTGCCAGACTTCCATTGAATTCCATTGAAATTCCATTATTTTAGAGAACGTTTTTATTTCAATTAACAAAAGTTCTGTAACAAAAATATTCCTTCAGATATTTTTCTGTGACTTCTAGTGAGGCCTTGCAAAAGACCTATTCTTAAAGCATGAATATCTCCTGCCTCAAATGAAAGTCAGTTGATATTAGAAACACATTTACTGGGTTTGTATTTATTAGTTTCAAACAAAGAGAAGATTTTCAAGGAGTTTAACAGTTAAAAACTCAAGGATGTACATAAATGGAGATCCTCATCCCCCTGGTAGGCTTCAGCCCTCAATCACTTCCCATTTAATGACTGATGTAGCAGTCGTCCCATTGATACCCTGCACTCTAGTAAATAGCATATGAAGTCATCTCTCTTCTCAGGGGGGAACTATAAAATGAAAAAAGGTAACAAAGTCAGGGGCATTTTTAACACTTTTCAAATTATGTCTTGCAATCAGGATGCAAGTCTTATACAGCAGCTTACTACCAAAAATGTAGTGAGCTGCTCTGTGGTTTTCCACATTCCAAAATTGCCAGATGGTTTTGAAGCAGATTTCTAAATCCAGTTCTTCTCATGCCTTTTCAACAAGGTCTGTCCTGAGAACTACAACAGCACGAAACTTTAAAAATGTGAAGAATCAAGTATTGCCAAGCCATTCAATGTTGGGGCTTTGAGGAGACTAACAAGGCTCACTGGGCCTGACCAGCTTCACCCAGGACCCCAGACCTGCTCAGGTCCCAGCACCCCTTCTCAGCCCTCTAGGGCCATCAGCCCCTGCCCCAGCGATGCTGCAGCAGGGTTGGTCTCCCTCCCTTCCCCAGGGAGGTGCCTGACGCCTGGGGCTGGGGCTGCCCCAGTGTCCCTGGCTGCCCGGCTCCTGGCCAGGGTGGTGGGACAGGGACAGCCTGGGGGCATCCTGCAGCTCCAGACACCCCGGCCCCAAAGAGCCACCAAACCACCCGTGCCGCACCCTGACATTCATAAGCAATTAAACAGACAACCTCCTCAAACTACTGAGATACCTACGGCACTATTTATCTACTTAAAATCATGAATGGCATAATATTCTCAGTTGTGCAATTCCCGTAAAAGCCAACACTTGAAGTACACAAGAACAGCAACATTATCGCCTCTCAGACACTATATCTCAAATCTCTGTCACTGTGAGTATTTAAAACGTGAGAAAGATGAAGCAGACTAACAAGAGAAGGAATGCTATTTGATTACAATGATGCTTAGTCTTTACATATATTGTGTTAAACTGTACAGTTGTTTTTTGTTTATTTAAAAAGTTTTCTGGCTCACTCTGCAATGTAGGCAGCTATACAAGACAGATTGTTTCTACAGTCCTCTAAAAGTACGCTACCAAAAATAAATGTGTTAATTATGCTCTGAAAGTTCTGCTACACCACAATGAAAGAATGAAGAAAAGAAAAATTAAGACAGGCCCACACGGCACAGACTTCCAGAACTGTGAGAGAAATCTGCTTCTAAAAGGGGATTACACCCAAATCAAAAATATTTATGTTCATGATTTCAAGTTGCATAAAACCAGACATGTTTTATATGGCTTTAGAAAGTCTCTCCTTTGTCATTACAAAGTTAGTGCAGATTTATAAAGACTTTAATATTCATAATAGCATCACCCCTATGATATACTGAGGTTCTATGCTCTGGTTCCATGCTCTAAGTAGTAAAGATCCTACATAACATCTTTTTTGAGTAAGTAGTGGGATCAATAAGATGCCATATGAAACTTGCAGTTGAAAATGCATGTACAGTGGCAAAACTATCATAAGCAACACATAATGAAACAATGAATCCCAAATGTTCCTTTTCTCTCATTTTATTGATGATACATCGATGATACAAGCAGCAGAGTATACTGGAGTAGTTGAAGAGCAGCAAAGAGAGAACGCAGGTCACAGAGTTCAGAAAAAACTCCTTCCAAACACCCTGCTGCTCCCTACTGTAACTTAGGGGGAGTTTATCCTCCCACATCAATTTTTAAAAGAGGTCAAATAGTCCAGAAGACACTAAGTTCCATCAGGATATTTCACTCGGCACCACAGTGGAACCCAGCCCTTAAAACAACACAGAATTCCTTACAGCTTTGTCAATGCCACCCTTCAATCCAACCAATGGCCAGAGCGTAAAGCAGGCACAGAATAAATATTTGTTAGAAGACTGTTAGAAGAACAACGTACTGTTACCACTGTTCTAAGAGGGGACCTCCCTGTTGTCAGAATAAGTGCGTCTTCTTCATAAATCACTCTTTGCTTCAGAGAAAATGTGTAGTTGGACAAAAATGTCGATTTGAGTGCTTTCTTCTTCCTCTTTAGCTGAAATCTGTATGTCACAGATATCAATCATGCATCCTTAGGGCCTTATGCTAAGACAAGTAAAGGAAAATATATGTCCCCACTCTAGATTGTGATCATGTGAATCTAAGTGATTCTCATGAGTCTGCCACAAGACTAGGCTTATTCATCTAAGAAATGGCAGAGCTGGAATCCTAGCTCGCTGCCACTGAAGAGAAACCTTTCCTCTGAAACAAAGATCATCTTCCATAGCTGTAGATTAGCCCACAAAACTGCCACAAGCAAGTACCACAAAGGCTTTGGGTTTTGCCTGTACGGTGTTTTCCACCTCAGAGAACAGTTAAGCTGCAATGAAGTTAAACAAAATAGCTAGGACTTATATTGTTGTTTGTTATTAAAAGATGAAAAGCATACATACCACTTCAGTACAGTTATATGCAACGGTTTCACACTTGGGTCTGTATACAAACATGTTATAAATCACCTAAATCACATTTTAATAGCTTCCATCAGACGCAACAAGCAGAAAGTTTCTTCTGTTAAGACCTTGCATTAGGCCTTTTAAATTCTCCCTCTGCAACAAAACTAGCAGAGGCACTACTCAATCCCATGTGAGCCATTCAGCCTTCTTGTGCGCTCGGTCTCACAGCTGTGAGACCCGGCTAGCAGCGGACCTGCCCAAGCACAAGAGCTTGATCAGCCATAGTACATCATCGCAATGCAAGCAGCTACCAAGAGAGAACAAGATTTTCAAGCCAAACAGAGATTGTGTTTAAAAATCAGCAGTAATTCACCTGAATGAAGAACATTATGGATTTCCCACAGACCCAACATTTACATCATGAATTTTAGTATGTGCTAGGAGCATTTCTTTAGTAGTCTACTCTTAACATGCTTCTTTTCCTATTACGCATACAGTTTTACCTTTTTTGCTACCCCAGGACAGCTAAATCTGAAGGACCAAAATCTGAATTTTTTGTCAAGCAAAAAGTAGCTTAACAGTGATAATAGTTTTAGGCACACAACCACTGAAGATTTAAATCAGACTTCTGTACAATTAGAGTAAGCTGAAAAACATCTAGCTTGCAGCCGTGACATTCAGTAGGGAAACCCATTAATCTTACTTCTGAATTTCCTCAGGAGTAATGTCTGCAGACCTTTGATAAAAACAGTCAGGCCTGGCAAACAAGTGTATTTGCTTGAGTCATGACAGAATTTCACACCCTACCCTTTGCCAGACTTACTCCTACAATTTCAGCCAAGCTCATCAGTCTCAGAAATACATCGTCTTTATCTCCCCTTTCTCAAAAAGGGCCTTTCAAAACACTCACCATGTCTTTGTTACTCCAAATCCCATTCTTCTTTAGTATTTGGTAGTCCACTTTAAATCAGCCCAACCATCCTCATCTCCCAAATAACTATAGCCTAAATGTCATATGAAAAACATGTGGCTCTTTCTAATGATTAGTTCTAAGTCACAGAGTCATTGAAATACTGAAAGGCGTTGAGCTCTGAAACCAAAGATCACAACTTTTAGCATATTCCTGGTACTCCAAAGTGTATGTACATTATGAACTCTGTTGACTTATTCCTGTAGTCTGCACAACACCAAGGGCTTCCCAGAGATGACCAAGCCTGATGCTTGACCACTCCAATGGCAAGTGAAAGATAGCAAGGAAGATGTACTTTTCAAAAGGCAGAAGCATGAAGTGAGCCGGTATTATCAACTGCTTAGGAATAGCAGAGTGGTGGAGGCAGGAGGACAAAGAACTCTTAAGTCCTACAGAGGCAGTGTGAAGTTTGAAAAGAAGATGGTGTGGCTGTCTGAGGATTACGCTCATCAACGCGTTCACGCTCTTCGAAGACACAAGACAATAATACTGACAAGTGTTTCTTTCCCTTAGTACAGAAATGTACTCAATTTCATGTTTTCACTGGTTACATAAGGTGAAGACTAACCTGTTTGTATAACTGCTAAGGCTTAATTCATCAAAATAGCCGTATGTCTAAAACACAGAGTTTTAACATCGCTATAACCATAAATTATCCCTCTAAAATCTTTTCCTTTAGTTCACACCAACCACATAAAGATGTTTAACAGGTGGATAGCAAAAAAAAAATAAAATCATTTCAGATCTTATTTCACCTCTTCATATATTCCTTCACCTTAATATGCACAGTATATATTACAAGTTATTTAAAGTAACCCTTAGCCGCTTCATACAAACAAATTTCTTCACACAGATCAATGATTTATTAAAATCATTTTTAATATGATATTAAAAAATCATATTAAATATGATTTATTAACACCTCTTTCTGCCTGTATCAGACACCTCTAGAGGCATTCTAGAGCATTTCCAAGATGAGCAACAGGTCACAACAGGTTGGGTTTAGTCACAGGCTCAGAAGCAGTATCTTGGCTGCTCCGTTGCATGTAAGACACAGTAAGTCCTACAGCCTTCTCTACTTGCCCTGGACAGAGATATCTCTAAGGTTTTCAAATCTACTTTCTGCAATCAAAAAAGATAAATGTTAATACTACTATCCCACTAAACCTTAAGAAAGTCTTTCTAAACCTTCCAAATGCAGCACTTTGGGGAAGTGCATTCCTTGAACTCAAGGGAACTTGTACTTTCTACAGCTGTGATGCTGGTAGGAATACAGAGCAAAACCCAGCAGGGCTTGTGCAGCTATTTATAGTGCTGGGATTTACCCTAGTGGCATCTCCCAGATTCAATTACTGAATTCAGGTTTTAAATTTTTTAGTGCAGATTACCTTTCTTTTTACTCTACCGTTATATTTCCTTGACTAATAAAGTCATTGCAAACAACATATTAATTAAAAACTGCCTATTTAATAACATCTGTTGCCACGATGGCTTACAAACCCTGGCTTCTTATTAAAATGTTTATATATAGACTAGCTGCTGAGCTGTACATACGTACTGCAGCAAGTCTTCCACCTGCTGGACAAAAGGCAGCACTAAGCTTCCGTAACAGGAAACAGATGCAACAAATATCTGTGAGCTGCACAATGACCAAAAAAAAAAAAAAAAAGGGTAACATCAAGGTTCCCTTGTTCTTGTCGAAGTGCATTAAGTAAATAAATAAAGGTGAAAATGCAGCCATCTGATAAAAGGGTACAAAGGACACAAAGAGGTCAAGCATTTGTTGCCGAGGAGGACCTGTTCTACTTTCCCAATATTCCTCTTTTAATAAACTGTTCCTTACAAGGCCTCTTGATTTGTGCATTTACAAAGGCCTTGCATTATTTGAAATGGAAATACTGCAGCTCTTCTGCCTTTTGGGCTGTCCTGGATTGACAACTGCCCTAATAAAGCAAGTAGGGAGATTTCCCTCTTTGTCTTCTGTGTCTAGCTCGGGTGGTTGGCTAAATCAGAATATCGTGTATTCTGTGACCCTAAGCCATCTGAGCGATGGCCAGACACCCATGTCCTCGAGCAGACTCAGACTGGATGCCAGGCTAAGCACCAGGGGCTTTTCCCCCCCGAGGGAGGACGGTTCCCCCACCGCTCCCGGGGAGGCGAGTGATCCTGCTGTGACTGGGGCGAGGGGGGGTGATGCTGCCTGTCGCTGAACCTGTATCTCAAGAAGACATGAAAAAAGCCTTTCAGCAGTGTACAGCTCTGTACCAAACTGCAGGGTGTTGTCTGCTGGCTCAAAGAAACAGGAATATGATCTTTACTAAAGTTCACTTAGTTCTTTCAAAGCTCAACTAGTGCTTTTTTTATTATGTAGCTTCCTTTGAGACTCGCAGCAACGTTCTTCCCTGAGGTATTGCCTAAACCTTGAGCAAATCACGGATGCAAACGGAGAGGCAGTAGGCCTCCTTTGGTGTTATCCACCCTCCTCTAAAACCTACCCATCATCAAGAAGGGGGAAGGTTGTGAAATTGCAACTAAAGTTAGGAAAAGATGGGTTACAAAATCTTGTGGGAGTGTTCAGAGACCTTAAATGGGATTAGCAGGCATTACCAATAATGAGAGCTGAGCCGTAATATGGGCTTCATAGTTTCTAGATCTTGATGGCAAAAGTTTAAGAGCTTTTGGCATAGAAAAATTATACTGATTACACTGTCCTTAGCAATAACAAATATAGGTAAGGTTCAGTGTTATGAAATTGATGTTCAGGAATTAAAGACCAAACAAAAGGTACGGATGAAGCTGGTTGGAGACCTCATATTTTATGTTGCCAAAGGCACCACAGAACAGTCATCTGCATACATATGTACACATGTAAATGCACATGCATATAGAGATGCATATATGTATCAGCTACTTTAAAGGATCAGTTTCACAAAGGTAAACATAGTTTAGTGAAACTAGTTGCAAGAAAATATTTTTTTAAAAGCGTGATAATTTGGAAATGAGCCAGTTGCTCAAGAAGCCACAATCTGAGAGACAAATAATTTTAAAAGTAAATAAAATTACATAGAAGAAAACTAAGGACAATCATAAAAACTGTGTTTTATAAAATAACTGTGATAAAAAATGATTAAGAATTATTTCTAAGTAAACTAAGAATAAAGGCAATATAATAGTATTACTATAAATCCTCATTGATAACGTGGACACAGCAGAAATGTACAATGAATAGTTCACTAGCCTGTTTTATGCATGGATAATCAGATGCAGTCATACCATAAGGTTGATGAAATTTTATTTTATTTCAGTGGTAACAAAAAAAGCTTCTATAAAAAGCTTACTAAGTTAGGTATATTTTGATCAACAGGTTGGGACCATGAGTGAGAAAACAACTGGCAGAGGAACTCTGAAGAATGTTTCACAATTTTCAGGTCAGAAAATGACACGAAAGATTCAGGACACTGAAAGCAAGCCAGTCTGTGTCACTATTAATAAATATAATTGGGATAACTTCAACACTGTAGGGCCTGCCAACCTCTCAAACATCCTGGATAAAATAGAACTGTGCTTGCAGCAGGATTCAGTCAATAAAAATGCTAAGAATGCTAATTACATGCTAATTTATATGTGTTTACATTAGATCATGGCAACTGGTTTGATAGATTTTTTGATGGCATTACAAGTCTGTTTGATAATAACAAATAGCGTCAGTGTAACATGTTCAGATCATCAAATGAAGGCACTTTCATACCTGCTCCACTCATACTCCATGCTGGCCAGCCAAAGGCCAGGCTGGCAGTGTAATTCCCTTCCAAAAGAGGTGGCACGTGTTTATAAGCAGGATACTGCTCAGCACTGAACTAACATAGCCCCACGGTATCAGGACATAAGCTGTGTTTTTAATGGGATTCCACAGGATCAGTTCTTATCTCCTCCAACTTAACACTTCTGGAAAGAAACAAACTCACTACAGAAGATGTGAAGGCTGGGGAAAAGGCAAATAACACCAAGGGTAGTGTTCACTGATACAGAGCAATCAAGATCACATGGTAACGTGGACACAAGCAATCCCGATGCATTTTAAGATAAGCAAATGTAAAGTCATGCATAGGAACAAAAACAATGACTTCTGCTCTGGTAATCAGAAACACTGAAAAGGATCATCAAATGGACATGGATTTTTAGAGAATTCTGTGCCCAAAGGGGTTACTGTGATTCTGGGATGTTTAAAAAGAGGAATATGAAGCAGGAGCAGAAAATATGAGCACAGAAGTTGTATTATCTCTGTGTTTGGCAGTGCAGCATCTGCTTTTAGAAAAGCATAACCTGTTTTCAAGTTAATATGTTGAAAAGAGCATTGATCAGCTACAATGACATCAAAGATAAGTACATGAATGATGCAGAGGTTTGATGGTGCAGGACTCCAGAGACTCAATCTTTTCAGCTTAACAGAGAAAAGCTGAAGCGATGATTTGATCACATTCTTTAAGTACCCAGATGGAAAACACTGGCACTACAACATTTTTCAGGCTAGCAGTGAAGATACAGCAAGACCCAATGGTGGGAAGTCAAAGCCAAAAATTCGGAAAAAATAGAACATAAATATTAAAAATGACAGTACTTACCTATTAGTCAAAACATTTTTTTCTGGTATTGAATAGTAAATATCTAAGACTGTAAGCTTATTCTGAATATTGAAGTAATATAAACAAAAAATCGGTGCACTTATATAAAAAATACATTGTATTCAATTCTGTGTTAGTATGATTTTCACTTCAGGACAGTTTTAAAATTATGATTAGATTAACAATATCCTATTGTATCATACCTAATTATAAATTACATAAAGTTGGCCCATTTTATTAAAATAGACAAATGGTAATAATATTTGTAAAAATAAATGAATTCAAGATGCAAATGCCTAGATAAGGTCTCTGTCAAGGTACAGTTCAGTTTTTGACCAAAGACTACTAACAATGTCAGACGGTTGATTGTTTTTGCTTAGACTTCCAAAACAAACCATCTTCGACCATGGACGAGATCTGAAGAATGCTACTTCCAAAAGATACATTTTAACAAAGGAAGGGAAAAAGTCCTTATAATAAAATTCTTGGGAAAGCTTAAAGGTTTTGCTGTACGACTCATAGGAAAAACACAGCAAGAAGATAACAAACGGTGTAAGCACATAAACATCCTAATTTATAAACCTCAGGTAGCTAAAACTCTCAGTATTTCATTTGCAGGAAGAAAATTAAATATCTAAAATATTTTCATATCTCTTAATGTATCAACATGTGTGCACTGAATGCATTAAAAAGCTATTAACTGGCAATTATTTGCATCACTTTGTAAATTCTAAATTAAAGCCAAAACAAAAAGGTTAAAATTAAAATATCATTCCTGTCCTCAAAGATCAATTGTCTGGCCTTTTTTAAACTTCCTGTTTTGCTATATAGGAACTCTTCTTTATCACACTCGATTCACGGAACATGCTATTATTGTTTTGCTTTGCTTTACTCCCCATCAGCAAAAAACTACTGCACCTGAACAAGACACTAAACCCCTTTTCCATGCATGTTTTCTCACAGAAGAAACTGACATCAGTAGATTGTTTGCTTTTAACCCTGACACCCTCCCGACCTATTTTTGAAACAAATTTTATTTTAGGATGTCCTGACTCTGATACTAAATTGGAAACCCTGGTGTGAATTTTATAGAACACTATTTCCTTTTATAGAGGATGTTCACAGCTAATCTGTCATCTACGGGGCAGACAGAGGCCAGAAGGCTAGGAAACCAAGACAGGTGGCCTAGCAGAGGCCTGAAACCTAAACTTTTTTGGCATTTTGTGCTAAATTAAATTGCAGGGAATCTGAGTATTTTCTCACTATACCTTGTTTTATTTACACTAGAAAAAACAAGCTCTATAACCAAATAGGAAAACGCTGATCAGAAACACTTCTTGTTGAACAGTTCTTCCCCCCAGATAAAGATGGGCAGCAAATTCCCTGTTTCCCAGGGGGAAACAGATCTTTTCCCAAGAAGTTATGCCAGGAAACAAAGAATCCGAGTTTGTTCAGTCTCTTCCCTCCCCTACAAACACCCCTTTGTACTTCTGTTTTCAACATGCTTTTAAAAAACGTATTTACATGAAGTCAGCAAGCGATGCCAATCCCCCCTTATTCTATTATTACTAATAACATAATTGAATGAAATTATTATTCTATTAAATGTCACTTTTTAATCATTAAGAACTTGTTAACTATTAGTTTTGTACATTGCCATCAGACTCAACGTAAACGCAGTGCATGTCACCAAAGCCGCCATAAACAGCAGGTTTTTGTGTCCTCCCTTTCCACAGCACACCGGCGCTCCCCAGGAGACACACCATGTGTAGTACCACACTCCTTATATCCTGATAAAACAGTGATTCTGAAAACAAAGTATAGGTTGTCCTCATGCAGATAAGATAGCATGGAGATATGGGACCTAAGTCTGTAGGAGCATCTCGAGCGGGAGAGCAGCAGCAGAGAGAAATGGGTTACAGTAGTCCATATGGAGCTACGGTGCCAAGATTGTACTGAAGTCCCTGAGCTAGTTCATTTGGGCAATAATTAGGAACAGGATTTCTACTGAGCCCCACAATGTGCAATTTAGGTCACCTAAATTATGCAATGGAAGCCTCCTCTTGCTCCCAACTTTAATGAAAAGATGTGGAGCAGCAGCAAGTCCTACTTTGGACTTAGAATGACGCATGAGCTACTCAGCTCAACGCTTGCAAATCTGATGCATCCACTGCCTCAAACACCAGTTCGACAAGGAGGATAAAGTTTCACCCCAACCCATCAGAACAGTATGGAACACCTAAATATACTCCAACAGCACATTTGCTCCTTCTCCTTCACATCAGCCTTCCATTATATTGAAGGTCTGTCTTTGGGCACCCAATTTGACTTTGAAGGCATCAGTTAGCAAGTCTTCACAGAAAAATTCCTCCTGAAGGCAGTGCTTTACAGACAAGCAGTAGGCTTTAACTTGCTTAACAACTGTGCTGAACTCAAACCTAAAGGAAGAAATGCTGCTAAAGATAAAACCCAGAGTAGTTAACTTAGTGAAAAATTTCCCATTTTGAACACAGCAGTACTGCTTTCTACTGTTATCATATTAAAGGTAGACACCAATCTAGTATTTGGTGAAGGGGCTTGCAAAACATAGAAAGAAAATATAAATGTCTGTGTTTACGTGTGTGTCTGCAAATGGGATGGAAGCATGTCAGGAAAAATAATTGCCACTACACAAAATAACTGTTCAGCTGCATTACAGTGTTTCCATTTATTATCTACAGTATATAAGCTATTTTACTGTAAAGGACACACGCTGCAGAAAAAGCACAGAAAAAATTCCTGCCTTTCTGTTCCTAGTAATTTCTGTCTTCTCAGACATGTAAAATAAACATAGCTAGACTGACTTCAGCTTTTTTATTATTTATAGCCCTCAGTTCCAAAACCTGCCAAAATCTGCATGTACAGAGAAAAGACATCAAGAATGAAACAAACAAAAATCTGTTTTCCATACTGCATTTTTCTACACTATCCCACCTGTTATCAGTTTCTCATGGGAATATCTTTTATTCTTAGAAAGATTACATTATTTAATTTTTCATTTTGGAGTTCTGGTAATAACACCAAATGAAATATCTTTTTTATCTAAAAAATGCTGCAACATTCTGAAAATGCATCTTCTTAGTCAATGGTTTTTCAACACTGAGTTAACCTCTGCTTTTAACTTGGGAGGTTTCTGAATACATGAATAGGATGTCTGGCAGAGACGGAAGACAAACTTTATGGAGGTCGGAATCATGATACTTGATCTATAAATGCTGAACTAATAGGCTTTTTGGCTGTCCCTCCTCCCAGTGGCCCTATACTCATTTTCTGCACAAACTTCCTCATCTCTTCTTTAAGGTAAAAGTAAGAGTTCTATTAATTAAAAGGTTCTGCAGTGATTCTAGATTTTCTATTTGCTGTATGGGGGAGGCTCCTATTTTATATGTTACGTATGTTATCTTGAAACATCTTTTTAAACCTGTTAAATATAATTTGTCAGCAATTACACCCTTATTTTGGATTGGCATGTCCTTTGTTAATTATAATAGTCTCCTAATACAATCTTGCCAAGTATTTTAGCTCTGGAGCTTGTGAGCCCCTAAGCTATCATCAACTCCACAAGTTTCTTAATTTACACCTGCTGAGATAGGATCAGCAGACTTGGGTTTGTTTAAATGAAAATTTCTGTTTGGATTACAGACTGAAGCTGCCTACCCATGGGCGTGCGCATCGGGATAAACAGCCACCATAGGTGGCCGCTCTCCAAATGAAACACATTACAGAAAGTTGGCTGTACAGATTAAAAAAAAATAAATGAAGGCATACTACAAGACAAGCATTTGCATTTACTGTCTGTCAAACAACACAAAATTTTGTTAAATTCAGAGTTACACTCCCATAAGCATTATAGAGCTCTTTAAAAATAAAGTAATGGTGTGTGTGTGTCTGTGTGAGAACAGTTATCCATAGACCAAAGCTTTCAAAACAGACTAGCAGTTGTTAGCCTATTTGTATCAATTTAATGCCTTACTTTCAGGAGACCGAGTGTTCATTTTTGAGAAAAATTAATCAGACAAAATCATTTCCACACATATATGGCATAAATGCAGTTAAGAATATTTTAAAACTGATAGGAACTTCATTTTCTTATTAATAAGCTTTAACTTGAAGGTTAGTTTTCAGGGAATCTTTCCAGTAGGAAGAATCAAGAAGTCTGTTATTCATGAATTACAAAAAAAAAAATATTAAAATGTAACATCCAGAAAATATCCTAATCTGTTTTGGAAAAAAGAAAAAAAAGACCAAGAAAAAAAATATCAGAATATAGCTTTGTTTTGTAAATGAAAGAAGGAGTCAAGCATTATAAAGCCAGGCTTCCAACCAAAGAAATCTGCATTAAGTAAAACTTTCCATGATATCATCAACTTTTCTGCTAATGTATTTATGATGAAAACAACTAAATTAATCCAATCTAAAATGTTTGGATTACTCTCAAGAGAATGTAATCCTGACCTACACTGCCTCCAGATTTAAATATTCCATTGCCACTGGCTATGTCAGATACTTGATTATATTGTTGTTTTTTCTAATATAAATCAACTACCATGTTTGATTTAGAGATTTGCTCCCTACTGCAATGTATTTAAGTAAAGTTGGCAACTAAGAACATAACATGATAACCTGTTCTTGTGAAAGGCCAAAATCAACAATTACAAAGCTTTTAGTCGTGAAAACAACCAGTAAATCTTGAGGCAAGACAGTAATATTTTCTTCTATTTTCTCACCAATTAAGTGAGATCCTCTTTCCTAGTCTGAGGTGCGTGTATGTTATCAGGTGTGCGTGTGCTTTTAGGATTAGCCGTGTTCGTGGCAATACAATTACCTGGAGGAACTGGGAAGAGTTTGCACAGCCCAAGTCCAGCTTTTCCATATTCCATTTCTCATGTCACAAAGTACTCCACAGCCATTTGATTTCCACTGACTGTTGCCTGAACATTCACCTACAGCAATAATTATGATTCATGGCTAGAGTGTATCAGATAAGGCCAGTGTCTCTGGCTCTAATATATACTAAATCGAATGATTTATCATAAGTCATCTCCATTTCTCAATCTATTCACTAGGCATGACTATGGAAAAATTCACAGACACTTGGAGGTAGAGTCAAGAAAAACATCGACAATGTAGGACCAGAGGAAATGGTCTGAAGTTGCGGCAGGGGAGGTTTAGGATATTAGGAAGAATTACTTTACTGAAAGAGCAGTCAGGCACTGGAACAGCCTGCCCAGGGAGGTGGTTGAGTCACCATCCGTAGAGGTATTAAAGAAACGTCTAGATTTGGCACTTCAGGGCATGCTCTAGTGGCAGAGATTGTAGGGGTTTTTTTGTGTGCGTATGGTTGGAGTCCATGATCTCAAAGGTCCTTTCCAACCATGAAGATCTGACTCTATGAATGGGTAGGCTTTATCAGGAGTGGAAAACAGTTCTAGGACCATAGTATTTTTCCCTGCAATTCACTAATTATTTTTCTTTATAAAGAATTATTACTGCAGTGGTCCTATAACCACAAGAAATGGTTGGGCCATCAGGACTAGGAAAGTGATTGTCCCCCTGTACTCGGCACTGGTGAGGCCACACCTCGAGTACCGTGTCCAGTTATGGGCCACTCACCACAAAAAAGACATTGAGGTGCTGGAGCGGATCCAGAGAAGGGCAACGAAGCTGGTGAGGGGTCTGGAGCAAAGTCTCATGAGGAGTGTCTGAGGGAGCTGGGGTTGTATAGCCTGGAGAAAAGGAGGCTGAGGGGAGACCTTATGGCTCTCTACGACTACCTGAAAGGAGGTTGTTGCGAGGTGGGGGTCGGTCTCTTCTCCCAAGTAACAGGCAATCGGACAAGAGGACATGGCCTCAAGTTGTGCCAGGGGAGGTTTAGACTAAATAATGCGAAAAATTTCTTCACCAAAAGGGCTGTCAAGCATTGGAAGAGGCTCCCCAGGGAAGTGGTAGGGTCCTCATCCCTGGAGGTACTTAAAGGACTTGTAGATGTGGCACCTGGGGACATGGTTTAGTGGTGGACTTGGCAGTGTTAGGTTTACTGTTGGACTCGGTGATCTTAACAGACTTTCCCAACTTAAATGATTCTATGATTCTAAGCACATGCACTTTCTCTGTTCAACAGCTACCACTTTGCTGTTAAGGAACTCTCTACGAGAGACTGACAGCTAACAGAAGTATCAAGTACTTAATTCTGTAGGCACTAAATCATGCAAAATAATTATCCAATTAATTTTCCAGGTAGGCTGCAATGGAAAAAATTATGAAAGGTGATTTTTTTAATCTTTTTTACACATAGATACACACTCCTTTCCACTGTAATGCACGCAGGAAACTGCACTCTTGTGATATTTAGTTTTGCTCCCTAAATGTTTCCAAACATCATAACTCCTCTTACTAGGTATGAATTGAGTATTATTCTCCCTTCACTTAAACCTCTGACTTTTATCTACAGGCTTATTCCAGCCACCTGTTATGGATGGTCTCTTAATTGCAATTTTTACGAGGTAGGGGGACCTTTGTATTGTGTTTGATTAGTGTGGGGCTGCAGACGATAATCTTAAAACAATTAGTCACGTTATATGAGTAAAATATAGAATACAAGCCAGTTTTGTTCAGACAATTTCCCACTTGCTGTACTAGATCAAATGTCATTTCAGAGTCTGATCTTTGCTTTAGAAACATTTTCACTTTAAATTTGCAGAAATAACCATGCAGTAGATGACCCTAGCTTTCTGACCACACGTTACAGAGATTGGTGAGTTTGGTTATTTTCTAAGGATAAGGTGCAGCCTTGAATGTGTGAGTCTTCACATTAATGAAAATATTAATATAAACTATTAATAAAAATACTGTTATAAAATAGAGCCATACAGAGCGTACGTTGCAGGAACAGACGATGGTGATTCAGCAGCCCATGGCGCTCCCTGTGAAATGCTATGATGTGAACTATTTAAGAAACTAATTGCCATAAAATTACACATCACCTCATGAATGGCACAGTACCTTCTCTACCACAGCCAAGGGCAGGCGTCTGCTCCTGTACAGATGTTCTCAGCATGGAGAAGAGTGTGTGAGATTACTGAAGGTTACCAATGGGTGAAATGAGGAAGGTGTTTG
Source organism: Chroicocephalus ridibundus (assembly GCF_963924245.1). Classification (NCBI taxonomy): domain Eukaryota; kingdom Metazoa; phylum Chordata; class Aves; order Charadriiformes; family Laridae; genus Chroicocephalus; species Chroicocephalus ridibundus. The sequence continues at coordinate 126,520,787 of NC_086285.1, read as the reverse complement.
AGGGGGCTGAGTACTTGGGATTAATTCAGAGGAGGAGGTAAAAAGGGAGGTGGTAGAGTCATTTGCTGTACAGCAGGATGAGGGGAATGCCTGCGAGGAGCCAACTGATAGGAACTCCCTGTGGTGTTTAGGTGCTGCACCAAGTTCTGTTCTTTTCCTGCACAGTCTGTTGCTAACCGTTCCCTCCCTGCTGGGATCCAACTCAAGAAACGAGAGAGCAGCTCTACTGTCATACCCTGTTAGCGCATTTTGAGAACTTCATGCTGTTTTGTTGATAAAGGAAAATATCAAAATGCATGGCATGACAATCTCTGAAATACTGTTTATTCACACTTACAATATTTTATATTGTGAAAGCAATTGCTTACATCTAGTACAATTACATTTGCATTGAAAACACTACTAAAGTGCTTTTTAATGGTATTTTATTTATGTTGGGGGGAAATAAATTGAGATAAATCATTTTGCCTTGTGGCCAAGGAAACTAGCTGATGACCATCCTTTCATTTGTGAGTAAACATTGAGCCTTTGATCTCTACTCACAAATCATGTTTTCCAATCTCTGCCCCCATGCCTAGCTTGCCTCTATCTTTCTTTAAGTGTGGTGTGCAAACGTAGATGCAGTACTCACCTGAGGTCCTATAGCTACTTTGTATAGTGAAATAGTTAACTCCTGGGTGTCACACATGTTCCTCTTCATGCTTGCCAAGATGACCTCTGCTTTTTTTCACAGCACCTTTGTTGACCTAGATCATTAGGAGTGTGATGAGAAAAGAAGGAGATTAAGCTAACGTACTTTATTTTACACTGCAGGGGACCAGGAATGTAACTGCAGTCAGTTATTATGTCTCAGCTGAGGTGCAGTAGCTCCCCACTCAGGAACAGCAACTGCTCAGACTGTTCTGACTGAATCATTCATAACCCCCAGTATCCTGTTAGGTAAGTGGCTTGGTTTACATGACACTGTTGCCTTACGATCCCCCTCCTTCTCTTTTTTAACAGCATTCATAAAGTCAGTTATTCTTTTCTTTATATTTGCACATTTATTAATTGTGCTTTTCTTAATTGAATTTCTTCTTGTTGATCTCAGGCTATTTCTCCAAATTACCAGGATAATTTTAACTTCTAGTTTTATCCTTTATAATGCTGACAGCCCTTTCCAGGTTGATAAAATCCAGAAATTTTGTTAAGCATAGTCTACATTCATCTGACTCATTATTAGAAGTACAAAATAAAGAAATGGGCCTGTATAAGGATTCCATCTAAAATAACTTTTCAATTTCTAACTGAAGGCACTGATAACTATTCTTAACTGTGATTTAATCTGGACCAGATCTCCTCAATTTAAGAGAAAGTAACATATGACAACATCAAAAGTTCTCCCTAAAACACTCACCCACTTTGCTAATGCAGAAAATCACACTGAATTGACAAAATTTGTTCTTGAAAAATCCGTTTGCTTTCTTTGAGTTTCTTTATTCTCTCACTACTTGCAATGTAGTGTTAATTGTTTGGTTTAATATCTTTCGGTTATCAAAGATAGGCCAAATGATTTACAACCCTCCAGGTTAGGCTTTCCTTAAGAAAAATACTGTTTGTCCTTTTTCATTCCAGGACATCTTCCTCAGGATTGTGAAACAGAGTGTCACGATTACTCTCACTAAGTTACCTCCTATTTTTAGATTTTCCACTGTCAGTTTCCAGCAGTTATTTTTAGAAAATTGGAGATTGTATAACTATCGTTTTTGAAAATGTTACTACACCTAGCAATATAAAACTATCAATTTAAAGGCCTAGTACAGAGGCCTTTACCTTCCAAATAATCCAGTCACCTTCCCACTTGAATCATTTTTCCCCTCAGTTGTTGACTACTGTTATTTTTTCCATTAGTTGTCCTTCCTCAGTGCTTTGTATTTAAGATGCTATAAATACTGCTCAGCATTTCAAAGGATGGTCTCCTTGCTTATGCTGTAAGAGGAGGGAAAACTTGTTTGACAAATGAGCTTTCCAAGTTGTGACAGTCACAGTTAAAACTGACACTGTTTACCTTCCTGTTATCAAGGATAATGGAGGTAAACTTTGGAAATGAGTTAGTTTCTCTTGCTTTAAAGTAAATCATGAGAACTCATAGAGGTTACAGATATTGGAAAATATCTGTAATTCCTGGATATTACTGTAGTTCTAATTTAGGAAGTATGAAGAGTCAAGTTAACCTGGTTTGTTTATATGGAATGTCGTAACACTGTTATTGTTATTCATCACTTGGCACAAACAGAAGCTTGGAGTATCTCCAGACAATCTACAAACTGGAGTAATTTCACATAACACTTGAGACAGATGAAGAGGTAGCATCAGAAATGGGTTTTTATCTAGCACAGACACCAGGATTCACTCCCAGGTGTCAACTTAAGCACACGTCAGGTCTGTGGTAAATTCATCTCCAAAAGGAGCTACTTATACTGCATCAGCAATTGCATATTCCAACCAAGACCCTGCTCTCAACTAAGGTGCTGCTCCACAAGGATACAGGTCTTCAACAGGTCCTTTGTCATATCTGCCAGTCTTGTGTTATTGTCTTGAACACCCCTGGGACATCTCAAACGGCATCACATTCTGAAGTTTAGGCAAGCACAGGATTATTTGGAAGGTATTTGGGTCACAAAATTCATTGATGAAAAATACATTCAAAACCTTGAGAGAATATTTCTCAGGCTTCAGTTGAGAACACAGCACACAAGAGCGATTACAAACTTTTCCAAAACTCAGTGATATGTTATGGCCTTATTGCTGATGTAAATTCAAAGACAAAGTTAAAGGCAATCTTACTATCACCTAGCTACAAAATGCTTAAAAACTCTCTTCCTTTTTTGACATGTTCAGTTATTTTGTCCTTATCAGAGGTAAAGATTCTCTAAACCACGAATAGAAAGTGATTATGCCAAAAATCTGAAAAAGTATTTGAAAAGATTAGTACATACCACAATATGTATTTATCTATAAAGTCAGTTTGTTAAGCTTCTCTCTATGAAACAGGAATACAATTTTACTTGTGGTACAAGATTATAATGAAGTCCGTTGGCTTTTCTTTCAGATCTCTAACTTCAATAAAATACAAAAATGGTCACATTGACAGAAAAAGATCTGGGAAGTTAAAAAGGTTCTCCAATAACTTCATGAAAATGTATTTATTGTGGTTCCAGATCATCAATATCATGTTTCAGACTCTAACGCAAGAAGGAGTGTCATTAATGGCAGCACTACTGTTACAGAGATGAGCAATAATCTTGTTCTGATAGTTGAAAAACAAAATTAAACGCAGATTTCTTCTTACTACCAAGAGCAACTGGCCACATTTTCTGAAGGTATTGAACAGAAAAGTGAGTAATGCAGGAAACAGAGCAGGGAAGGAATCAAATCTTTCCCCGAGGAAGAGGAGATGGCTTAGTTGCCAGGCTGCAGAGGTAGGGAACAGTGTAGGTTATACTGCAGAAGGAATCATGGGAATATCTAATATTTCACTTCATGGAAAATTCTAATCTTAGATGCACTGCCAGCCACACTTGCCTTCAGCAGATCCCAATTGAAGGAGACTAAAAGCAGCCAATACTTTTCCTACGTAAAATAAATTCTTAGCAGTAGTATTATAGTGTTGTGTAAAGTGAGAAGCTATGGTATTACGTAAATCCAAACTGAAGTATAATAAACAAATTGATTCTGGATTATGAAGGGCAGCTAGCTGCCGTGCTAAAGTTTAGGATTTGGGTAGTTATTTCTGCAACACCCAAGTCACACAAGCATGGCAAATTATATGAAGGCCATTTGGGAACAGCAAAATGAAAATTCTTGCCCAAGGATGTGTGTTGTAGCCAGGGACTGTTACACAAATAGAGGAAATAGCACAATTATGTCAAGGTTGTCAGGCAACAGAACAAGCCTGAACATGCTGCGCTGTGTTACTGCCCTAGGCGGCTTCTCTACAGCAGTAAGCCCATATTGACTGAACTATTAACAGGATGTATATTTTAATAGCAATAAGTAGTAGTTCTGAATTACTTTATATATACCAAATAGCTCATCCTGACCGGCAGAAGCATTAGGGTTGTTAGGAATGTGAGAATGTTCTTGTCCAATTTATCTCTAAAAAGTTTCAGTTGTCTGTCACATCGGATTTTTCAAGTTCTGCTAAAACTAGAGGTTTATCTATGAATACAAGCAAGTGATTTGCTCTCTGCTTCTAAACATAGATTACATATAACACATTGCATTTTTTTTTCATAAAGTACAGAAATGAAGATTGTGCTACTACAAATTGTTATCAAGTGTTATTGATCCTTTCTCAGCCATCTAGTGGTCATGTTCCCTGGCGAGACTTCCCCTGAAGGCAGGCAGCATGGCTATTCGCATCAACATAACTACATTCTCAGCATGAAGCTTATTGAGGAAAAGCAGTTATTCAGGCTCCATTGTGCATATTTGTTTTTCTCTTGTTACGAAAAAGATACAATAGATAAGTTGTGAACTCTGCTCTACATTTTTAAGAGATAGAGAGCAGCCCTGCGGAAAAGGACTTGGGAGTACTGGTGGATGAAAAGCTGGACAGGAGTCAACAATGTGCACTCACAGCCCAGAAGGCCAATTGCATCCTAGGCTGCATCAAAAGCAGCGTGGCCAGCAGATTGAGAGAGGTGATTCTCCCCCTCTATTCTGCTCTGGTGAGACCCCACCTGGAGTACTGTGTCCAGCTCTGGAGCCCTCAGCACAAAGAGGACATGGACCTGCTGGAGCGGGTCCAGAGGAGGGACACAAAAATGATCAGAGGGCTGGAGCACCTCTCCTACAAGGACAGGCTGAGAGAGTTGGGGTTGTTCAGCCTGGAGAAGAGAAGGCTCCAGGGAGACCTTAGAGCAGCCTTCCAGTACCTGAAGGGGGCCTACAGGAAAGCTGGGGAGGGGCTGTTTGCAAGGGCATGCAGTGACAGGATGAGGGGCAATGGTTTCAAACTAGAGCAAGGTACGTTTAGAGTAGGCATCAGGAAAAAGTTCTTTACAATGAGGGTGGTGAGACACTGGAACAGGTTGCCCAGAGAGGTCATGGAGGCCCCATCCCTGGAGATATTCAAGGCCAGCTCTGAGCAACCTGATCTAGTTAAAGGTGTCCCTGCTTACTGCAGGGGACTTGGACTAGATGACCTTTAAAGGTCCCTTCCAACCCAACACATTCTATGATTCTAAGAGGAGCAAACTTTGAAGCCAAATTAGTAACAGCAATTGTTGCCCTAGAAGAAGTTATAAGGTGCTGCAGTTTTGCTATACTGGGATTATAAACAGAGGGAAGTGCTGCATAGACCCAAACCCTCAACAGCATTAGCTGCTTCTCTGACTGTTTAGTCAACACTGACATGCTGAAAGCTCCCACTCAGATACCACTTGAAGCATCAGGCACTTGCGCAAGCCACCACCAAACTCCCTGTGCTGATATGCACTCAAAGCAGACAAGCTGCTCCAGTTACGGTTCCATGAACACCACTCTCAGAGCAAAACTGGACTAAACCCAAAACCTAATAATTTTCCCTCGATCAGTGTTACTGGTTTTGTCACCATGGAAAATGTGGAACTACAACCTCAGGTTTCTCATTCAAGGTAAAACACTGACACAGGATTTTCAAACTGACTGTTTTGCACTTTTTAGCAGTGGTGCTCTGAGCTTGATCTCAATGCAAACTTTTGTTTACATCTTTTACTTTCCATCTTGTCAAGGCTCTCAAGTTTCTAAAGGATGCGTCTCACTGAGTGACAGGCTGTTTGGAAAGTTGTCTGTCCTGAGATTAAATTCATCTGGACAAAATTTTTGTGAGTTTTGAAAGACAAAGCCTATTTCCCTGTATTTTCCAACCGGAACAGACTGTAAATGACTACAGAACAGACTATACATGACTATATAGGCTTACTTACAGAAATATGCAAACCCACTCGGTACAACAAACCCATCTGGATTGAGGTAGCTATCCCTCACACTAATGACACAGAATATAGGTGATGCTACGCTTCCTGGCAAGTAAGGAATGCTTTAGGTGCTGTAATTGGAAATCAGACTCTTCTCACATAGACGAATTGCACCTGTCTCTCTGAGACTCCTTGCAGGATGCTAAGAAAAGGCTGAAGGACTAGATAATCCTTTTCAGGCACTTCAATTTATGGCAACAAAATAACAGCCTTGTTATATTTCACATCTCCTGCGGGAATTTCCAGACTATATATGGGTAGGTATAAAACAGCAGGTTATTCCCTGAGACATTGCCCTGGCATATTCAGGAACAGCAGAATAGATCTTCTCTTTTTTTGCCTCAGCTTTGCATGCATGTTTCTCATTCTACTTTCCAAGAATATTTGTAGTGAAATAACAGAGGAAATTTCAACTGAGAATAGAAGCAATAGTGCTTGTATCCTGACAAATTCTAGCAAGTTTTCCGTGCATTAAATAGCTCTCTACAGGTTTAACCTGTAATTCCAGATCAATGGTGAATTAAGCCCATTCGTTCTAAAACAAGGCCAGGACATTGTGAATCCAGGTTCTTACATCAATATTAGTGAGTATTTTTGTGATATTACAACTTTCAGACATCATAGCCAACTCAAATGTATGAGAAATTCATACATATTGTATTCATCTGATGCCAAATCTGCTTCCTTTTGCTCATGGAAAATACTCGCTGTTTTTACTGTTGATTTTAAATGAGCAAAATGATCATATATTGACACTGTGAAAGAATACGCTTGCAATCAAGGCAATATATGTAGTCTAGTTCACAGTAACTCACAGAAGCGATACTTTTCATTAAAATAATTAAAGCATGAAACAAAATTAAGACTACATAACCTGACTATACCTTAGACTGTTCTCCAGTAAGTAATACTAACCTGTGCATTTGAAAGCAGAATTTGTATTGTATCAATCAATCCAAGTCCATGAATTCACAAATACTGGTTACCTTTCCAGTTAATTTGAACACAACCTTTAGCCACAAAAACATATTCTAATACTCTTTATCTTTGTTCAGCAGGGGACAATTTTTTGTTTCAAACAGGATGTGTGCAGGATAAATTTTGTTTCTAAATGGCAATAACAAGAAGCTTTAAAGTAAATCAGACACCGTAAAGTAATTCCACAATGCCTTGGAAAGAACCCAAGAGTCACTGGTACCTAAATATATTCTCTATGGGTAAATGGAGTGGCCACCCTCAACGTGAACAATAACTATATTCCCCTGATAACTCCACAGAATACTTCATGAAATGAGTTTTCTGTTTGATAAGGAAAAGGATGGAAATTGATTTTCTCTGAACTGCTGCGTATTAAAAATTCAGAAGATGTTAGAATCCTACTTTAAACAGCTACATGGTAAAAATAGATTCTAATGATGAACTTTTTTTCCTAAAACCTTACTGCAACATTTTTCAATGTCAGGTACATGGAGTTATTTTGTATCACAGTACAGCTATGATATAGAAATGAATTATTTAATAATGACAGGAGATATCTGTAACAAAAGAGCTTCAGCAGCTCAAATATTTTTACTTCGCTTGTTACTCTTTCACTGCAGGTGAAATACATTCCAACAAGTGTTCTGAAATAATCTGAAAACAACTGGAAACAGAAACTTAAAATGCATTTAATATCTCAAATAGCATTTCTACACGTGCATTAAAATGTTATGCATTGTTCCTGATGCTCTTCTTCATTTTGAGATTCTTTTTTACTAAAGGACTCATGAGACCATGACTGTTTCAGTTTTATCTGTGTTGGGTGACATATACCATAACCTCTGGGTGTTTCAGTTTCTTTTTCTTAAAAAGTTTGAAAATTATGTCATTAATATTCTAAAAGCTGTGGCACTTTCAAATTGTAGAGGCACATAAAAGTTATATTAATGCTTTAATTAAATTTAGGTCAGACACCTTAGAACAACCTTCAGTCTCAAAAAACCCAAAAGAAATAATGAGAGTACGCTACAATGTATTGTTTTTCAGTTGCAGGGTCTTCCATGGACAGCAAGACACCCAGTGAGAAACCCCCTGTCTCCACACAATCATGTACCCATTTAATTAAATATGTTTTTACCCCAATGATGTAAGTCAGTGCTTATTCATAATTTTCCTGACAAGAAGTATAAATTAGCCATTATTTAAGACTATGCTGCCATACTTAAATTGGTTTTGCTCCACTAACTATCCTAGGCTTCTCCACTTTATACTGCAATCTGTAATGCAGAATTTAAAATAGGTATATCAATTTAAATTAATGTATTAATCATTACACATACAGCCATAAATGTATTGGTTGCTAAAACACTTAATACATTTCCCTTGCCTGAAAATCCATATTCATTTAAGAAAGACTAAGATTTTCAATAAGTAAATCAATAGCTTTAAGAATATCTGCAAAGGGAACAATATCACTGTCCCTATATTAATATGGAAAATAATCAAAACAATGTGGCCTCTGTACAACTGTTCTAAGGAATAAAATAAAATAAGTAATAAAATCAATTATTTTATATATATAATTTAAATATTTAAGAGCATCCACACCCCCAATTCCCTGCTTACCATCCTAGTGGCCTTGGATGTATGATAACCCTTGACTCACGACAGAAGAAAACATGGTCCCTCTAAGAGTTCCAGAAATGTGCTCTGATAACCCAAGTTCATTGGGACAGCCAGAACCACCAGAGATGGACATGTGTAACACTTACCAGCCCAAAAACTGCTCATGCCGCAGCTCCAGAAAACCAACAGTGAATCAGGGTGAGGAATCATACTTCAGTCCGCACCACCCAGACTTTGACATTAGCATCAGAGTAGGCGCTGCACAGGCAAACCCCAACCACCCAACAAAGAGCCAGGCAGCCGCACAAGGGAAGCGGTTACCCACATACACAGAACTGAGAAAGTGCTCGGTGTAGCCTGTGAATATAGGTCAAATTAGATTATCCCTACACAGACCTTCTTGAACATCTTATGCTTGAACCAATACAGAAGTTAAATTATGTTCCTGAATCAGTGCCCACCTCTGGTAAATGGCCCAAATGCCTGAGTATTCTATTCAGATAGTGTTGAATGCGGTACAGATGTCTGCAACTAAAGTTCTCAGACTTTCCATTTCAGGAACATGAAGTCAGTTTTCTATAGCTTTAGCGACACATTTGGACAACAAATTTTTCATCCCAGGCAGCTGGCTCTAGCAGAGTACAGAAGTTTCAGCTGAAACCAGTCAAATATTTCTCAAAATAAGACTAGAAAAAAAACGTTCTTTCAACTATATTGGATCAATCTTAGGATCCTTTTGCAGTACAGTTGTAATATTTAGCCTGGGATAGGCATTGCCTCAGAGGTGTGACTACCATTGTCCTCTGTGAAAAGCTGCCCAAGTTCTACAGTCAAAACTCTAAAATAGAAACTATGAACTCTAAAAAGCATGAAGAGGGGCACTGGACCATGAAATGTGAAGCAGGAAGGCAGGAGAAACAGCCCATAAAGATGGAGCTACCTCATGGGCTAACAGCAGGCACCAAAAGTGGGAGGAGAGAGAAAAGAAGAGGAAAGATGAGGGGTTGCAACAACATAGGAAAGAGGACATGGTTGGGACAGGAACAGAACCAGGAGATACCGAGGAGCAGGGGTAAGGATAAAGAGAGTGAGGAAACTATGAATAGGAAAGAAAAAGGGGTTTAAAAAAAGCCAAGCAACTAAGGCAAGGGTCCGAATATGGGTAGATTTCAGACAAAGGGAAAAAGTTTGGTATTTTGACAACGGAAAGAGGATATACAAACCAGGTAGGAGTGTTTAGGCTGTTATGGAAAAGGAAAAATGCTAATGTGAGCAACAAAAGGAACATAAACTAGGCAAAGAGTACAGCAGAAGACTGTAGCAAAACGAAAGGCACAAAAAAAAGACAGAAGCAAATTAACAGTTGTCATGCCAGAAATGGGCATTGAACCAATTATTCCATAGCACCAGCATCATTTTGTTGTCCTGCACTATTACCTCAAAAACCCACTGACAATATTTGTTCCTCAGTCTTCACCTTGTAGCAGTTCAAAATACAGGCTCATATAGCAGAAGATAAATACTGTTATTTGATGAGGCACTCCTCAGTTGCTGCTTCGTTTCATGCAGATGATGGACAACATTCTAGGAAGAAATCAGTATTAGAAGACAGACAGCAAATGAAGAAGGGATCAGCAAGAGGAGAGATCAAATGAGGCAGGAAAATGGTCACCTCAAGGTTAAAGCAATTTAGTGATAGAGCACTGCATCCCATAAATACTACAGTCAAAGTTCTACGTAATAACAGATTTCCTTTGAGACTGATTGTATCACACCAGTCTCTCACATTTCACCAAGTAATCAACTTAGGGACGATGTGCAGAAGCATTGAGCTCTACTAACTGCAACTGAAGGCAAGGGGAATTCAACTTGTGAAGGAAAAAGTGCTGTGCTAGAATTACAGAGCGTTTTGGCTTCAGTCCTCATGTAGCATTTCTGTGTAAGATACGGATTAACTGGGAGTTCCATAGAAAATGTGTATATCATTTACAATTAGTACCTATATCATAGCATTACTTAAAGTTAGAGCTGCACTGGTAGCCTTAATTCTGAAAGTTCTTTGTTTAACCTTACTTTGAGATTTCCTAAATTAAGTTTACTTTCCTTCCTTACTTTTCTTTCACTGGACAATTTTTTTTAAGTTTTATAACGTCTTTTATCTAGGTACTGTGGCTATAATACTACCGTATTATAGAGAAAAATAGGTCTCAGGACACCTGCAATGAATCAATATAAGGAAAAAAAAGCAATACAAACAAAATTTATATCACTTCTGAACTGACATTTGCAAATTAAAATATTTTAAAATCTCTACTACAGTTATTACAGGTTGACCCCAACCAGCATCTTCCAAACAGGAGAGAGACATCAGAACAGTTGTTAGCTTTATGCTTACCTGACAGTGTTAACAATGAGGATAAGATGTAGTTGTACTCTTACATTGGCAGAAATGTCAGAGCAGTACAGCTGAACATGATAAAAACCCCTCCCATTTTAATAGCTAATTGATACTGGCAGTTGAGAACAACTGAGATGAGCATTTCAGCTGCATTGTTTTATCTCCTTACTAACATAAACCTGAACTTCATGCCACAAAATGGTGTTAACCTACGTGAAGGTAGGTGGCAGAAAGGAAAAGAATTTGTACTGATGCTATTTGTGAATCATTTGATTCAAACAGAAATCAGTATGTAAAGCAAAATCATCTTCACAAGTACCCAAAACCAATGGGCTTCCAGGCACACTTTAAAAGTAGTGTCTTAAACCTACCTAGGTTCTTTCGTTATTGAAGCTATAGTTTCTGGGAGAAGGTTTTTCCCAGTGCATTAATGACAATTGCAAATTCCTGTTGGCACTTACAAACCAGAAGGAAACCTACAAAAAAAACCCAGTTAAGTACAACCACACGTTCTGTACCCCAAGAGACAACAGCAGCACAGGTACAGCCATTCAGCTATGTAACAAGAACACAGCCACATGTGGGAACAAACTTCTTTGGTCCTGAAGACCATTTTGGAGCCATTGTCATGGTGAAAGAGAGTGTCACACAGTATCTGCATTCCCCTTTACTGACTGCACCTTAGGGCATGACTGATTTAACTTCAGATTAGTCGCCCTAAAGGGCCATATGGCCAAGAAGGATGACAGAAACAGATGTACATAAATTTATTTGCCTGAAATACAAAAAAAGAGGATAAATAAAGTATAGTTAAAACAGTTAATAAAAAAGTCTTCTGGGCAAACAAGTAACAGTGCTGATGTTGCAGAAATAATGTCAATTTTGGGCATGGACATAAAAAGACATGTTAACACGCTGGCACACCACTCGAAAAACAGTTTGAACCATGCTTTTAATCTGCACGATAGTAGAATATTTCCGCCCAGACGGGGTCTGTAAAACTCTCACACGAGAAGATTCAAATAAATTACATAAATAGGAGCGGGGCCGGGCGCCCCCCCGCCAGTCCGTGGCGTGGCCCCGAGCCAGTCCCTCACACGTCGGGGTAGCCGCAGTAGTAGACGGCCGTGCTGGCGTCCGACACGGCCGAGGAGATGGGCCCCGCGCCCTCGGGCGCCGCCAGCCCGGACGCCTCGTGGCCCGCGAAGGGCAGCCCCAGCTCGGGCTTGCAGGCGAAGCGCAGGTACTGCTCGAACTCGGTGCGGTCCACCTCGCCCAGCAGCTCCTCCTGCGGCAAGTGCTCCAGCTGCTCCCGGCACGGCGCCGCCTCGGGCGGCGGCGACGGCTGCCCCACCGCCCCCGGCGGCAGCGGCGGCGGCCCGCGCCCCGGGCCCGGCGGCTGGCACGCCTGACCGTAGTAGGCGTGCAGCGGCGCCGGGCAGCCCAGCAGACCCTGCAGCGACCCGCCCGGGACCAGCGCCTCGCCGGGCGGCAGGTGCCTCCGCAGCGCCGCGCCCGCCGGGCTCTCGGACGCCGCCGCCGCCGCCGGCGGGTACTCGGCCGCCGGGTGCGGGGCGTAGCCGTAGGGCACCAGCGAGCACTCCTCCTGCAGCCCCGCCGCGAAGAACGGCGCCTCGCTCTCCGCCGCGTCCAGCGGCGACGGGTCCGGCGTCGGCAGGCTGTAGCCGTCGAACCCGGCGCCCAGCGGCGGACAGTCCCGGTAGTGGCCCGCGCCCGCCGCCGCGTAGCCCTGCTCCGCGTAGGGCAGGCCCAGGCCCTCCACGCACATCCTGCCGCCGCCGCCGCCGCCGCCGCCGGCCTCGCTGCCCAGCCCGGGCCCCGCCGCCTCCGCCAGGCCGTGCTGCAGGAAGCCGCTCTCCACCCGCTTCAGGCGCTTCACCTGCTTCCGCCGCCGCGGCCGGTACTTGTAGTTGGGGTGGTCCTGCATGTGCTGCACCCGCAGCCGCTCCGCCTCCTCCACGAACGGACGCTTCTCCGACAGCGACAGCGCCTTCCACGATTTACCTGCGCACAACGGCACCGTCACACCGCACGCCCATCGACAGCGCCCGGCCCCGACGGCGCCGCTGCCTCCTCCCGCACACCGGATCCCGACACCCGGCCGGCCGCCGGCTCCTCGCCCCTGCACCCGCCCGACGGCATCCCCGTCCCGCCCACCCCCGGGTGCCCCCGACCCCCGCCCGCAGCCCGGACCCGCCCGCCGAGACACGGGGACACTCCGCCCGCCGGGACCCCCCCCGCCCGCGCTCACCCAGCATCTTGCTGAGCTCGGCGTTGTGCAGGTCCGGGTTCTGCTGCGCCAGCCGCTTGCGCTCGTCCTTCGCCCACACCATGAAGGCGTTCATGGGCCTCCGGATCCGCGCCTCGCTCTTGCTCCGGCCGCCCGCCGCCCCCGACGGCGCCGCCTCGCCCTTCGCCTTCGCCTCGCCCAGCGGGCTCAGCGACTCTGCCCAGGGGCAGGGACCCACGGCCGGCATCATGATGGGCAGCGAGCACCGCCCCTGCGCCTGGTCGTCGCTGCTGGCATAGCCCGCATCGGGGCTGCTCATCTCGGGACGCTCCGGCGGGACGCGCACGACGCTCGGACCGCGCTCGCTGCTGCCGCCCGCCGCCGCCGCCCGGCCCTATTTGAGCTGCGGCGCGGCCAATAGGGCCGCGGGGGCGGGCGCGGCGCCGGACGGCGGCGGCGGCGGCTCCCGCTGGGGCGCGGGGCGGCCCCGGGGCTCCGCCCGGCCCGGCCCGACCCGGCACCTGAGCAGGTTGCGGGGCCCGGTGCAGCTCCCGCGGCCCAGCCACAACCGGCTGTCCTGCGGTGGCGACGCGGAGATGCTGCGGTGCATCCGCGCTCCCGGCTGTCGCGGCTGTCACCGTGGCTGCTCCGTGGGGCCCTCTCCTGCCTTTCTCCCTGGGCTTTGCCTCTTTGGCAAATTGGTTTCATTAAACCACGTCGCGTTCAAAATTAAGCCGACCCTCGGAAGCTCATCAGAGTATTTAGAAAGGCTGTGAAGAAAATACTGGGGTTTTTTTCCTAAAAAGGTCTTTTTGGGTTATTTTGCGAATTACTTTTATTACTCTCCGACTGCCATCATTGCAAGAGTGGTCCTGATAAATGGCATATGCTCATCAGCTGTAAGAATCTTTCCATTTTAAGCTTTCTGGTATTTAATCGTATTTTCAATCGTACCAATGATCCTATTTTCCATTGCGTACCGCGGAAGGTATTTTGTCAGTGCCATATTTCATGCAGGGTGGATGCATAACAAGTTTGCCCGTAAACGAGCAGCCGAGCGATCTGCAACCTTGGCATGACCTGGGATGTATTTGTTGGACCATTTTGTTACCCAGCGTAACTCTACAAGCTGAAAACATCCCTGAAATTACAGCTTCTTATTTAAATAAAGGGCTGTGCAGTTATCGGAGGCGGGGTGGAGGGGGGGAACCTGACTAAATCGAGGCCTCATTAATTAAGTTTGCCGGCCGTTAAGGATAACGCCTTTTTTTTTTTTTTTTTCCCTTCCAATAAGCCGCGTTTTCCCGTGTTCCAGCCTCTCTGGAGGTGCGGTGACCCCTGGGAAGGGAGGGGCGGCGGGAGCACCCCCGGCAGCTCCCTGCCCTCGGGGAATCCCCTGTCCTCTCTCCACCGACCGACACAGGAATTATTTAAGGCTTCTTGCAATTTCTACCCGGTACCTCTGTGTTAGTGCTTCGCTTGAAGTCGAGACTAAATAATTTTATGTTAGCTCTTAACAAAGAACGGCGCTGACGTGAGTTATTTAGCCCTTCGTCTTCCACATGAAGTATGGAACTGGGAACCGGGAGAAGCGAATATAAATGCCCGCAGGCTGGGAAGGGGCCGGGGGGCGGAATACATACTCGAGAAACGATCAAGCGGCCACTTAATGTTAATAATGATAATGTTGTCAACTTAAGTCTGACAGAAATCCCTTCGGACAGAAATTAGCTGAATATGTTTATATTAAACCCCCTTAAATTACAGGAAAGAATAGTTTCTCCGCTCCAGTTTTTAACAAACACACACATAAAAATTATCACTTGTATTCTTTAGATACGTACTTAAAATTCCCCTAGTATAGAAGCATGCAGTCTCCGCGTCCCCTGCTATAGTTTGGAGTCGAATTTTAGGCTTTGACATCCTCAATTTGACATCCTCAAGGACAGCGGCAGGGGACACAGGATCTGCCTTGTAACTCCGCCTCGCTTTTAGTGGGCTGCTTTCGAGCCCGGAGCCGCACCGCTGCCCGTCCTCTGATTTCACCCCTTCGTGCCCGCCCCGGCACCTGCCGTTCGCGCCGTTTGGCAGCGGGACAGAGCGGCCACCGCGGGCTTTGCCGCCAGGAGGCCGCCGGGCGAGCGCTGGCGGCGGCGGGTCGCCCCATGGATCCTTCTCTACCAGCCCGGGTAGCTCAGGAACTGGCGCCCGCTCTCCCTGTCTGGAGCGTGATGGGGCGATGGATGCCGAGTATTTAGGCAGGAGACACGCAGCCTCTCGGGAACACGCTGCAGGTTTTCTTCGGCAGACACGAAATGGATCGGACGGGTCAAATCGTAGCTCTGCGGGTCACAGCACCGTCCGGCCAGCTGGGGTCACGTCACGCAATTTATTCACGACACGTAAAAACTTGACAGCATGAGGTTATAAGGCCTGTCCCATAAAGCGGCTTTACAGATCATCATCGCCAGCAGCAGCTCCCCCGAGTACGAATGATTTCCGAGCGCCGAAAATAAAGATTCGGCAACGTAAAGAAAGGACATTAGGAGAGGCGGCAAATAAATCACATACTCCTCAAAATAAATGTGGCTTTGAAACGAGGTTCAGGAGTAATATGTTGTAAACGTGTAATCCCACCCGGTTTTCAGCTTTGGGGCTCCACAAGCGCCTGTGGGACACGGCTATCCGGAGTGAGAACAGATCATCCGTGTCGACAGCAGCGGGGTCCGGATGGCTCCGCACCGCTCTTTGAGCAGGGGGAGGAAACAAGTAATTTACCCTTTTCCTACACGAGTGCCAAGGCCTTCATAACCTCTCGTTTTACAGGGTAGAAACTGCTTATTCCCGCTGACGTCCATTTCTTCTTTTTTTTTTTTTTTCTTTATAAAGTGCGGGCTTTGGGGTGTTTTTCCAGCCCAATGAATGAAACGGAAGACAGATTCAGCAGCATCCAAACTGGAGAGAAGTCATTCAGCTGCCATGAGAGGTGCAAGGAGAATGACATAGCTGCTCTTGCTCTGGGCCAGGATCCACATCTTAGTTGAAACCTCTTTATGCCACAGACCTCCTATGATCTCCTGAGTAAATCACTCAGGGTGCAAATACATACAGTTACAGTATCAAAAAGTAGCAGTCTGCGAGAAGCCTTGACTGGCCAGTGCACCAAGTCAGATGCAGAGATGGTTCCCGTATTTAAGAGCCTCTGTTCCAACACACTGAAGGTGAAAGAAACTGTCCCCTTTTTGTAGACTGTGAACCGAAGCAGGGCAATTGCGCTCTGATCTTGCAGGCTTTTAATTAGTCAACACAATAATTGTCTGTTTAACCTTAAGCATGCGTGGGTATGTAAGTACCGGAATTTACAGACCCGTCTATAACACAAGCTACTCGGTGCAGCAAGACAGACATAATTAGCCACTGCCAGGCCCTGATGCAACGCTGACATCTAAGTAAAGGATCAGAGGAGATTTGAGGAGGTCTAGTGGGACTAGGGTCTGGTTCCAACCCCCCCATGGCAGGGGTGTTGGAACTAGGTGATCTTTAAGGACCCTTCCAACCTAAACCATCCTGTGATTCTATATTTGTACTGCTTGTCTGTCGTATTTGAATCGTTAGGCAATTGCCACCGAATTTGGCAGCGGGTCTCAAGGGCAAGCAGAGCCCGGAGGACCGCGGGGGGCTCGCAGCGGTGCGGCCCCGGCCCCGCAGCCGGCTCTCACCACGGGCTGCGAAGAGCGGGCCACGCCGAGCTGCAGGCGGAGCCGCGGCGGGACACGGGCGGGGGGTCCCGGGAGGAGGAGGACGGTAACTCGACGGTTGTTGTAACGCCGGGGACCCTACACAAGCCTCCTCCGTCCCCTTCCGCTCCCCCCGCCCCCCCCCCGGCCGCTTCGGCACCGTGCTGGTTTCATTTAGGCTTGTCACAGGTTGCAAACGACCTGTCGCTGTCGCCCACGCTAGGTGTCCCGGTGCTGTTTGCACCGGTGCCGTTACCCGCTCCTGTGTGGCTGGCTGTGATTTTCAGCACGCCCTCCCCGCGTGGGCATGCTAAAGGCAGGATTTTTGTATGTCTTTCACAGGCAACGTAACGAGTTGGGGAGGCAGGGAAGGCATTTATTTCAAAACAAGAGTTGGGTCGCCACATAAATAGATAAAACTTCTCTATGAGGAGAAACCCTGCAGCAGTATTGCTGCGAATGTCTTCTATGGATTACTCTCTGATTTGAAAAGTGTACAGCTACCAGAAACGGACAGAAACCTGCTAAGTTAAGTTTGTTTTTTCAGAGCACAAGACCACTGCTCCTGATATTTCCGGTCCCAGTTACCTTCCACTAGCAAGTGTAGTTTTATTCTTGCCTCCTGAATTTTCCCCACCACCTGCCCTGTGTAGATGAACCTCAAGCTGGTTTTCATTTAGCACCTTTGTCTGAAATCTCTTTCTCTCAGACTAGGCCTACTTACTTTTCTACCGATTTACGTAATTGGTAAGGAACAGAGAGCACACACACTGTCCGGAAAAAAAAAAAATTAAAACAAACCAACTGAAAACCAGACCACATGTCTTCTGATTGCAGTGTGACACCCGCATAAGGAGCTTGGCTGTGTCAGGAAAAATCAAGATCCGACTAGGGACCTGTTGAAACACAATGAATTGCTAAGAGAGGGACAAAAAAAGAAGAGCTGAATACCTTTTGGGCCCAAGTGGCCTAAGTGAGCTGCAGAGAGCACTCAACGCCCCTGTGGGAAGGGGCCTGAAGGCACTGCCCTGCTAAAGCCATTTTTTAACTGGGGAGCAGCTGTTCTGGCAAGGTCAGAGGCATGTAAAGATGTCACCCTGTCTTCTTGGTGAAACGAGGAGCAAACCTAAGGGAAGAGCATTCGCAGTTTCCAGGGACTGAATTGCCCTGGCTTCAGTGCTGGGAAGAGGGTAGCAGTGGCAGACCTCAGCTCTGCGTGAAGAGAGTGGCAAAGTGACAAGGCCATGGATCACCTTGGGCTGTGGCACACGCAGCCTCCTGAGGCAGGTAGCGACCGCCTGACTGCCAGAACCGTGCCATGGAAAATACTTGCCAAAGATTATTAATCAGTCCTTCTTTTAATACCCAATTGTCATGGGCATTCATGGAACATGAGAAAGGTTTACCGTTTTCAAAAGGCCTACAGGACAGATTTAGTTGTAGATCATTTATAATTGGAAAGTCAAGACATGCTTTATGGAAAATAGGGCTTGGATGGAGCTTCAGAAAATTTTCCTCCAACTATATTGGCAGTGCATAAACCTGCCACATTTTAGACATGTCAAAGAAGGTTCAGATCTTCTCCCAGGAAGGGAGGAGGGGAAAGAAACTACATATCTGGATACACACAGGAAATAATGCTCCTTAGATTTGAGTCTGCAAAAGCTCTATGCAAAGAGTTGTTGTAAGATCTGCTTATACACCATCATCACCCACTATTTGTCACCCAAGACCATTATGCTGGCCAACCCTTATTCCAAAATCTATACATTTATTTATTGTAAATCACTTCCAGTATTATTACAGAAATTAAGTAGGTTTTCAACCTCCATCATGAATCCACTTACAGTTTCAAGTTCACTTCAGCTTTCAACTGTTTGACAAGTCGGGGTGAAGGAGAGATGAGGAGACCAAAACCTGCACCTAATTGAAAAATCACAAGAAATGGTGGCCAAACTTATCAAAAGTATAATAATGATTTATTTCCAAAAACAACGAAAAGGGTTTTCCTCCAGAAAGCTGTGAACCTGTGCGAGAAGGGCAAATTAATTCAATTTAACCCTGTAGGTTGAAGCTGTATAATAAAAGGAAAACTCAACCAATACAAAACCATAATTTCACATGCATATTTCTTTACTGGGTTTACATGTCTATGCTAAGGAACACGTTATAACTTTTTTTCCAAATTAAAGTATCAAGAAGACATCCGATGTCCTTGTCCTGAGGTACCACCTCATTCAGGAATACATAGCTTTTCTCATGTACATGTGGAAGAGGAGTGGAGAGAGTGTCAGGGTGAGTATTTTAGACATACCTTAGAGATTTGAAGACTGCTTGAAAAGTAAAATGGGAAGATTAAGAAACTGCAGGGTAGACTATTTTAGAGAATACTAAGGGTTTGAACGCATTTTAATGCAAGACTCACTAATAGTATGCAATTACATATTCAATTTTTGCCAATGAGGCTACGGTCGAAGCTCAGTGACCCAGCTTACATCTGGGTCTGTGTACACTATTTTATCTTTCACCGGTACAAACATAAGCCTCTTTAAATGTAATTTGAAAATGCACCCAATTTAATTTCCCGTCTTCGTGGAAGACAGGTTAATCAGTGGGCACGTCTGACACTTCGGCCCGGGTTCCCTCCTCCTCAGGGCTCAGTTCCACAGCTTTATCTTAGGAAGCAAACGACCCAGATGACTATTCCCCCCTCCCCGCGATTTAAGTAATAAACATAATGAATTTATCAGTCCCACCCCACAGCTGGACTCAGTCCTACCATCTAAACGAAAACGCCTTTTTTTCCACGGAAGCTTAACTGCAGGGCGCATATTTGTCAATCACAAAGATATTTCTGTCTATAGCCGCGATTACGTGGCACAAGGAGTCTCTTTAGGAAAGAAAAGGGAAGATTCTTTGACGTATGGTTGAAGGTGCCGCCGTGGTTGGGTGCTCGAGCGGGCTGCTCCTGGCCGCTCCGCCCCCCCCCCCATTCCCCCTTCAGAGGCTCGTGTCGAAATTTTTCACCTACTTTGAACCCTGATTTACTGCTCCCGTTCTCCGCAGCGCAGATCTGGTACCCCCCGCGGCCACCGCCTTCCCCGGCGCAGCAAGGGCAGCTACTGGGACACGAAAGACATTCTCTACGTGGAGGTGCTTTAACCAGCGCTGATCCGGACATTTCAGCAAGGTGCTATTCGTAATGACATCCAGTGTGCCCACGATTACGTTAAAAACAGACCCAAACCCTAACCTACTTCAGTAAGAGCTTTCTTATAGTCGTTTTACACCTCAAACATAAAATACGTCGCATCTTTTTTTTTATTCAGTCATAGTAATTAACCGTCTAAGAAACCTCCAATAGACTTGTTTGTTTTCAAATAATTAAATAAAAGCGTGGAGTAGACGGTTTTTGAATGCTTAAAGTCTTGTTTATAATTTGAGCAACAGAGACGGAAGAAGACTGTATCTATAGGAAGGGCGACACGACCTAATGCTTAGTGCAATCGACATTAGTTAAAGTAGTTTTAAAAGCAGTAATAATCGATTACAAAGGACGATAATATCTCTTTGACGAGATATCAGTGACCATTTTTATTATTTTCCCTTTATTTGTAAAAGTGCAAAATTATCCTGTACAAATCCAACATATAAAAACCAGCACTCTGTACAACATTACAAAAGCATATGGATCTCTAACAAGATCTCAGAAATTGTATCCCACGTGTGTAACTAGTATGATGATTCCACAGCAGGAACAGTTTTACACGTCACTGTCGGACAGCGATGGTAAGACCCGCACCACCTGGACAGCGAGAGGCGCGTCGCTTTTTAAACCTCGAGCAGGTCCCGGATACCCTGTCAGTTCTCAAGATTCAAATAAATTACATAAATAGGAGCGGGGCCGGGCGCCCCCCCGCCAGTCCGTGGCGTGGCCCCGAGCCAGTCCCTCACACGTCGGGGTAGCCGCAGTAGTAGACGGCCGTGCTGGCGTCCGACACGGCCGAGGAGATGGGCCCCGCGCCCTCGGGCGCCGCCAGCCCGGACGCCTCGTGGCCCGCGAAGGGCAGCCCCAGCTCGGGCTTGCAGGCGAAGCGCAGGTACTGCTCGAACTCGGTGCGGTCCACCTCGCCCAGCAGCTCCTCCTGCGGCAAGTGCTCCAGCTGCTCCCGGCACGGCGCCGCCTCGGGCGGCGGCGACGGCTGCCCCACCGCCCCCGGCGGCAGCGGCGGCGGCCCGCGCCCCGGGCCCGGCGGCTGGCACGCCTGACCGTAGTAGGCGTGCAGCGGCGCCGGGCAGCCCAGCAGACCCTGCAGCGACCCGCCCGGGACCAGCGCCTCGCCGGGCGGCAGGTGCCTCCGCAGCGCCGCGCCCGCCGGGCTCTCGGACGCCGCCGCCGCCGCCGGCGGGTACTCGGCCGCCGGGTGCGGGGCGTAGCCGTAGGGCACCAGCGAGCACTCCTCCTGCAGCCCCGCCGCGAAGAACGGCGCCTCGCTCTCCGCCGCGTCCAGCGGCGACGGGTCCGGCGTCGGCAGGCTGTAGCCGTCGAACCCGGCGCCCAGCGGCGGACAGTCCCGGTAGTGGCCCGCGCCCGCCGCCGCGTAGCCCTGCTCCGCGTAGGGCAGGCCCAGGCCCTCCACGCACATCCTGCCGCCGCCGCCGCCGCCGCCGCCGGCCTCGCTGCCCAGCCCGGGCCCCGCCGCCTCCGCCAGGCCGTGCTGCAGGAAGCCGCTCTCCACCCGCTTCAGGCGCTTCACCTGCTTCCGCCGCCGCGGCCGGTACTTGTAGTTGGGGTGGTCCTGCATGTGCTGCACCCGCAGCCGCTCCGCCTCCTCCACGAACGGACGCTTCTCCGACAGCGACAGCGCCTTCCACGATTTACCTGCGCACAACGGCACCGTCACACCGCACGCCCATCGACAGCGCCCGGCCCCGACGGCGCCGCTGCCTCCTCCCGCACACCGGATCCCGACACCCGGCCGGCCGCCGGCTCCTCGCCCCTGCACCCGCCCGACGGCATCCCCGTCCCGCCCACCCCCGGGTGCCCCCGACCCCCGCCCGCAGCCCGGACCCGCCCGCCGAGACACGGGGACACTCCGCCCGCCGGGACCCCCCCCGCCCGCGCTCACCCAGCATCTTGCTGAGCTCGGCGTTGTGCAGGTCCGGGTTCTGCTGCGCCAGCCGCTTGCGCTCGTCCTTCGCCCACACCATGAAGGCGTTCATGGGCCTCCGGATCCGCGCCTCGCTCTTGCTCCGGCCGCCCGCCGCCCCCGACGGCGCCGCCTCGCCCTTCGCCTTCGCCTCGCCCAGCGGGCTCAGCGACTCTGCCCAGGGGCAGGGACCCACGGCCGGCATCATGATGGGCAGCGAGCACCGCCCCTGCGCCTGGTCGTCGCTGCTGGCATAGCCCGCATCGGGGCTGCTCATCTCGGGACGCTCCGGCGGGACGCGCACGACGCTCGGACCGCGCTCGCTGCTGCCGCCCGCCGCCGCCGCCCGGCCCTATTTGAGCTGCGGCGCGGCCAATAGGGCCGCGGGGGCGGGCGCGGCGCCGGACGGCGGCGGCGGCGGCTCCCGCTGGGGCGCGGGGCGGCCCCGGGGCTCCGCCCGGCCCGGCCCGACCCGGCACCTGAGCAGGTTGCGGGGCCCGGTGCAGCTCCCGCGGCCCAGCCACAACCGGCTGTCCTGCGGTGGCGACGCGGAGATGCTGCGGTGCATCCGCGCTCCCGGCTGTCGCGGCTGTCACCGTGGCTGCTCCGTGGGGCCCTCTCCTGCCTTTCTCCCTGGGCTTTGCCTCTTTGGCAAATTGGTTTCATTAAACCACGTCGCGTTCAAAATTAAGCCGACCCTCGGAAGCTCATCAGAGTATTTAGAAAGGCTGTGAAGAAAATACTGGGGTTTTTTTCCTAAAAAGGTCTTTTTGGGTTATTTTGCGAATTACTTTTATTACTCTCCGACTGCCATCATTGCAAGAGTGGTCCTGATAAATGGCATATGCTCATCAGCTGTAAGAATCTTTCCATTTTAAGCTTTCTGGTATTTAATCGTATTTTCAATCGTACCAATGATCCTATTTTCCATTGCGTACCGCGGAAGGTATTTTGTCAGTGCCATATTTCATGCAGGGTGGATGCATAACAAGTTTGCCCGTAAACGAGCAGCCGAGCGATCTGCAACCTTGGCATGACCTGGGATGTATTTGTTGGACCATTTTGTTACCCAGCGTAACTCTACAAGCTGAAAACATCCCTGAAATTACAGCTTCTTATTTAAATAAAGGGCTGTGCAGTTATCGGAGGCGGGGTGGAGGGGGGGAACCTGACTAAATCGAGGCCTCATTAATTAAGTTTGCCGGCCGTTAAGGATAACGCCTTTTTTTTTTTTTTTTTCCCTTCCAATAAGCCGCGTTTTCCCGTGTTCCAGCCTCTCTGGAGGTGCGGTGACCCCTGGGAAGGGAGGGGCGGCGGGAGCACCCCCGGCAGCTCCCTGCCCTCGGGGAATCCCCTGTCCTCTCTCCACCGACCGACACAGGAATTATTTAAGGCTTCTTGCAATTTCTACCCGGTACCTCTGTGTTAGTGCTTCGCTTGAAGTCGAGACTAAATAATTTTATGTTAGCTCTTAACAAAGAACGGCGCTGACGTGAGTTATTTAGCCCTTCGTCTTCCACATGAAGTATGGAACTGGGAACCGGGAGAAGCGAATATAAATGCCCGCAGGCTGGGAAGGGGCCGGGGGGCGGAATACATACTCGAGAAACGATCAAGCGGCCACTTAATGTTAATAATGATAATGTTGTCAACTTAAGTCTGACAGAAATCCCTTCGGACAGAAATTAGCTGAATATGTTTATATTAAACCCCCTTAAATTACAGGAAAGAATAGTTTCTCCGCTCCAGTTTTTAACAAACACACACATAAAAATTATCACTTGTATTCTTTAGATACGTACTTAAAATTCCCCTAGTATAGAAGCATGCAGTCTCCGCGTCCCCTGCTATAGTTTGGAGTCGAATTTTAGGCTTTGACATCCTCAATTTGACATCCTCAAGGACAGCGGCAGGGGACACAGGATCTGCCTTGTAACTCCGCCTCGCTTTTAGTGGGCTGCTTTCGAGCCCGGAGCCGCACCGCTGCCCGTCCTCTGATTTCACCCCTTCGTGCCCGCCCCGGCACCTGCCGTTCGCGCCGTTTGGCAGCGGGACAGAGCGGCCACCGCGGGCTTTGCCGCCAGGAGGCCGCCGGGCGAGCGCTGGCGGCGGCGGGTCGCCCCATGGATCCTTCTCTACCAGCCCGGGTAGCTCAGGAACTGGCGCCCGCTCTCCCTGTCTGGAGCGCGATGGGGCGATGGATGCCGAGTATTTAGGCAGGAGACACGCAGCCTCTCGGGAACACGCTGCAGGTTTTCTTCGGCAGACACGAAATGGATCGGACGGGTCAAATCGTAGCTCTGCGGGTCACAGCACCGTCCGGCCAGCTGGGGTCACGTCACGCAATTTATTCACGACACGTAAAACTTGACAGCATGAGGTTATAAGGCCTGTCCCATAAAGCGGCTTTACAGATCATCATCGCCAGCAGCAGCTCCCCCGAGTACGAATGATTTCCGAGCGCCGAAAATAAAGATTCGGCAACGTAAAGAAAGGACATTAGGAGAGGCGGCAAATAAATCACATACTCCTCAAAATAAATGTGGCTTTGAAACGAGGTTCAGGAGTAATATGTTGTAAACGTGTAATCCCACCCGGTTTTCAGCCTTGGGGCTCCACAAGCGCCTGTGGGACACGGCTATCCGGAGTGAGAACAGATCATCCGTGTCGACAGCAGCGGGGTCCGGATGGCTCCGCACCGCTCTTTGAGCAGGGGGAGGAAACAAGTAATTTACCCTTTTCCTACACGAGTGCCAACGCCTTCATAACCTCTTGTTTTACAGGGTAGAAACTGCTTATTCCCGCTGACGTCCATTTCTTATTTTTTTCTTTTTTTCTTTATAAAGTGCGGGCTTTGGGGTGTTTTTCCAGCCCAATGAATGAAACGGAAGACAGATTCAGCAGCATCCAAACTGGAGAGAAGTCATTCAGCTGCCATGAGAGGTGCAAGGAGAATGACATAGCTGCTCTTGCTCCGGGCCAGGATCCACATCTTAGTTGAAACCTCTTTATGCCACAGACCTCCTATGATCTCCTGAGTAAATCACTCAGGGTGCAAATACATACAGTTACAGTATCAAAAAGTAGCAGTCTGCGAGAAGCCTTGACTGGCCAGTGCACCAAGTCAGATGCAGAGGTGGTTCCCGTATTTAAGAGCCTCTGTTCCAACACACTGAAGGTGAAAGAAACTGTCCCCTTTTTGTAGACTGTGAACCGAAGCAGGGCAATTGCGCTCTGATCTTGCAGGCTTTTAATTAGTCAACACAATAATTGTCTGTTTAACCTTAAGCATGCGTGGGTATGTAAGTACCGGAATTTACAGACCCGTCTATAACACAAGCTACTCGGTGCAGCAAGACAGACATAATTAGCCACTGCCAGGCCCTGATGCAACGCTGACATCTAAGTAAAGGATCAGAGGAGATGTGAGGAGGTCTAGTGGGACTAGGGTCTGGTTCCAACCCCCCCATGGCAGGGGTGTTGGAACTAGGTGATCTTTAAGGACCCTTCCAACCTAAACCATCCTGTGATTCTATATTTGTACTGCTTGTCTGTCGTATTTGAATCGTTAGGCAATTGCCACCGAATTTGGCAGCGGGTCTCAAGGGCAAGCAGAGCCCGGAGGACCGCGGGGGGCTCGCAGCGGTGCGGCCCCGGCCCCGCAGCCGGCTCTCACCACGGGCTGCGAAGAGCGGGCCACGCCGAGCTGCAGGCGGAGCCGCGGCGGGACACGGGCGGGGGGTCCCGGGAGGGGGAGGACGGTAACTCGACGGTTGTTGTAACGCCGGGGACCCTACACAAGCCTCCTCCGTCCCCTTCCGCTCCCCCCGCCCCCCCCCGGCCGCTTCGGCACCGTGCTGGTTTCATTTAGGCTTGTCACAGGTTGCAAACGACCTGTCGCTGTCGCCCACGCTAGGTGTCCCGGTGCTGTTTGCACCGGTGCCGTTACCCGCTCCTGTGTGGCTGGCTGTGGTTTTCAGCACGCCCTCCCCGCGTGGGCATGCTAAAGGCAGGATTTTTGTATGTCTTTCACAGGCAACGTAACGAGTTGGGGAGACAGGGAAGGCATTTATTTCAAAACAAGAGTAGGGTTGCCACATAAATAGATAAAACTTCTCTATGAGGAGAAACCCTGCAGCAGTATTGCTGCGAATGTCTTCTATGGATTACTCTCTGATTTGAAAAGTGTACAGCTACCAGAAACGGACAGAAACCTGCTAAGTTAAGTTTGTTTTTTCAGAGCACAAGACCACTGCTCCTGACATTTCCGGTCCCAGTTACCTTCCACTAGCAAGTGTAGTTTTATTCTTGCCTCCTGAATTTTCCCCACCACCTGCCCTGTGTAGATGAACCTCAAGCTGGTTTTCATTTAGCACCTTTGTCTGAAATCTCTTTCTCTCAGACTAGGCCTACTTACTTTTCTACCGATTTACGTAATTGGTAAGGAACAGAGAGCACACACACAGTCCGGAAAAAAAAAAAATTAAAACAAACCAACCGAAAACCAGACCACATGTCTTCTGATTGCAGTGTGACACCCGCATAAGGAGCTTGGCTGTGTTAGGAAAAATCAAGATCCGACTAGGGACCTGTTGAAACACAATGAATTGCTAAGAGAGGGACAAAAAAAGAAGAGCTGAATACCTTTTGGGCCCAAGTGGACTAAGTGAGCTGCAGAGAGCACTCAACGCCCCTGTGGGAAGGGGCCTGAAGGCACTGCCCTGCTACAGCCATTTTTTAACTGGGGAGCAGCTGTTCTGGCAAGGTCAGAGGCATGTAAAGATGTCACCCTGTCTTCTTGGTGAAACGAGGAGCAAACCTAAGGGAAGAGCATTTGCAGTTTCCAGGGACTGAATTGCCCTGGCTTCAGTGCTGGGAAGAGGGTAGCAGTGGCAGACCTCAGCTCTGCGTGAAGAGAGTGGCAAAGTGACAAGGCCATGGATCACCTTGGGCTGTGGCACACGCAGCCTCCTGAGGCAGGTAGCGACCGCCTGACTGCCAGAACCGTGCCATGGAAAATACTTGCCAAAGATTATTAATCAGTCCTTCTTTTAATACCCAATTGTCATGGGCATTCACGGAACATGAGAAAGGTTTACCGTTTTCAAAAGGCCTACAGGACAGATTTAGTTGTAGATCATTTATAATTGGAAAGTCAAGACATGCTTTATGGAAAATAGGGCTTGGATGGAGCTTCAGAAAATTTTCCTCCAACTATATTGGCAGTGCATAAACCTGCCACATTTTAGACATGTTAAAGAAGGTTCAGATCTTCTCCCAGGAAGGGAGGAGGGGAAAGAAACTACATATCTGGATACACACAGGAAATAATGCTCCTTAGATTTGAGTCTGCAAAAGCTCTATGCAAAGAGTTGTTGTAAGATCTGCTTATACACCATCATCACCCACCATTTGTCACCCAAGACCATTATGCTGGCCAACCCTTATTCCAAAATCTATACATTTATTTATTGTAAATCACTTCCAGTATTATTACAGAAATTAAGTAGGTTTTCAACCTCCATCATGAATCCGCTTACAGTTTCAAGTTCACTTCAGCTTTCAACTGTTTGACAAGTTGGGGTGAAGGAGAGATGAGGAGACCAAAACCTGCACCTAATTGAAAAATCACAAGAAATGGTGGCCAAACTTATCAAAAGTATAATAATGATTTATTTCCAAAAACAACGAAAAGGGTTTTCCTCCAGAAAGCTGTGAACCTGTGCGAGAAGGGCAAATTAATTCAATTTAATCCTGTAGGTTGAAGCTGTATAATAAAAGGAAAACTCAACCAATACAAAACCATAATTTCACATGCATATTTCTTTACTGGGTTTACATGTCTATGCTAAGGAACACGTTATAACTTTTTTTCCAAATTAAAGTATCAAGAAGACATCCGATGTCCTTGTCCTGAGGTACCACCTCATTCAGGAATACATAGCTTTTCTCATGTACATGTGGAAGAGGAGTGGAGAGAGTGTCAGGGTGAGTATTTTAGACATACCTTAGAGATTTGAAGACTGCTTGAAAAGTAAAATGGGAAGATTAAGAAACTGCAGGGTAGACTATTTTAGAGAATACTAAGGGTTTGAACGCATTTTAATGCAAGACTCACTAATAGTATGCAATTACATATTCAATTTTTGCCAATGAGGCTACGGTCGAAGCTCAGTGACCCAGCTTACATCTGGGTCTGTGTACACTATTTTATCTTTCACCGGTACAAACATAAGCCTCTTTAAATGTAATTTGAAAATGCACCCAATTTAATTTCCCGTCTTCGTGGAAGACAGGTTAATCAGTGGGCACGTCTGACACTTCGGCCCGGGTTCCCTCCTCCTCAGGGCTCAGTTCCACAGCTTTATCTTAGGAAGCAAACGACCCAGATGACTATTCCCCCCTCCCCGCGATTTAAGTAATAAACATAATGAATTTATCAGTCCCACCCCACAGCTGGACTCAGTCCTACCATCTAAACGAAAACGCCTTTTTTTCCACGGAAGCTTAACTGCAGGGCGCATATTTGTCAATCACAAAGATATTTCTGTCTATAGCCGCGATTACGTGGCACAAGGAGTCTCTTTAGGAAAGAAAAGGGAAGATTCTTTGACGTATGGTTGAAGGTGCCGCCGTGGTTGGGTGCTCGAGCGGGCTGCTCCTGGCCGCTCCGCCCCCCCCCCCCCATTCCCCCTTCAGAGGCTCGTGTCGAAATTTTTCACCTACTTTGAACCCTGATTTACTGCTCCCGTTCTCCGCAGCGCAGATCTGGTACCCCCCGCGGCCACCGCCTTCCCCGGCGCAGCAAGGGCAGCTACTGGGACACGAAAGACATTCTCTACGTGGAGGTGCTTTAACCAGCGCTGATCCGGACATTTCAGCAAGGTGCTATTCGTAATGACATCCAGTGTGCCCACGATTACGTTAAAAACAGACCCAAACCCTAACCTACTTCAGTAAGAGCTTTCTTATAGTCGTTTTACACCTCAAACATAAAATACGTTGCATCTTTTTTTTTATTCAGTCATAGTAATTAACCGTCTAAGAAACCTCCAATAGACTTGTTTTCAAATAATTAAATAAAAGCGTGGAGTAGACGGTTTTTGAATGCTTAAAGTCTTGTTTATAATTTGAGCAAGAGAGACGGAAGAAGACTGTATCTATAGGAAGGGCGACACGACCTAATGCTTAGTGCAATCGACATTAGTTAAAGTAGTTTTAAAAGCAGTAATAATCGATTACAAAGGACGATAATATCTCTTTGACGAGATATCAGTGACCATTTTTATTATTTTCCCTTTATTTGTAAAAGTGCAAAATTATCCTGTACAAATCCAACATATAAAAACCAGCACTCTGTACAACATTACAAAAGCATATGGATCTCTAACAAGATCTCAGAAATTGTATCCCACGTGTGTAACTAGTATGATGATTCCACAGCAGGAACAGTTTTACACGTCACTGTCGGACAGCGATGGTAAGACCCGCACCACCTGGACAGCGAGAGGCGCGTCGCTTTTTAAACCTCGAGCAGGTCCCGGATACCCTGTCAGTTCTCAAGATTCAAATAAATTACATAAATAGGAGCGGGGCCGGGCGCCCCCCCGCCAGTCCGTGGCGTGGCCCCGAGCCAGTCCCTCACACGTCGGGGTAGCCGCAGTAGTAGACGGCCGTGCTGGCGTCCGACACGGCCGAGGAGATGGGCCCCGCGCCCTCGGGCGCCGCCAGCCCGGACGCCTCGTGGCCCGCGAAGGGCAGCCCCAGCTCGGGCTTGCAGGCGAAGCGCAGGTACTGCTCGAACTCGGTGCGGTCCACCTCGCCCAGCAGCTCCTCCTGCGGCAAGTGCTCCAGCTGCTCCCGGCACGGCGCCGCCTCGGGCGGCGGCGACGGCTGCCCCACCGCCCCCGGCGGCAGCGGCGGCGGCCCGCGCCCCGGGCCCGGCGGCTGGCACGCCTGACCGTAGTAGGCGTGCAGCGGCGCCGGGCAGCCCAGCAGACCCTGCAGCGACCCGCCCGGGACCAGCGCCTCGCCGGGCGGCAGGTGCCTCCGCAGCGCCGCGCCCGCCGGGCTCTCGGACGCCGCCGCCGCCGCCGGCGGGTACTCGGCCGCCGGGTGCGGGGCGTAGCCGTAGGGCACCAGCGAGCACTCCTCCTGCAGCCCCGCCGCGAAGAACGGCGCCTCGCTCTCCGCCGCGTCCAGCGGCGACGGGTCCGGCGTCGGCAGGCTGTAGCCGTCGAACCCGGCGCCCAGCGGCGGACAGTCCCGGTAGTGGCCCGCGCCCGCCGCCGCGTAGCCCTGCTCCGCGTAGGGCAGGCCCAGGCCCTCCACGCACATCCTGCCGCCGCCGCCGCCGCCGGCCTCGCTGCCCAGCCCGGGCCCCGCCGCCTCCGCCAGGCCGTGCTGCAGGAAGCCGCTCTCCACCCGCTTCAGGCGCTTCACCTGCTTCCGCCGCCGCGGCCGGTACTTGTAGTTGGGGTGGTCCTGCATGTGCTGCACCCGCAGCCGCTCCGCCTCCTCCACGAACGGACGCTTCTCCGACAGCGACAGCGCCTTCCACGATTTACCTGCGCACAACGGCACCGTCACACCGCACGCCCATCGACAGCGCCCGGCCCCGACGGCGCCGCTGCCTCCTCCCGCACGCCGGATCCCGACACCCGGCCGGCCGCCGGCTCCTCGCCCCTGCACCCGCCCGACGGCATCCCCGTCCCGCCCACCCCCGGGTGCCCCCGACCCCCGCCCGCAGCCCGGACCCGCCGGCCGAGACACGGGGACACTCCGCCCGCCGGGACCCCCCCCGCCCGCGCTCACCCAGCATCTTGCTGAGCTCGGCGTTGTGCAGGTCCGGGTTCTGCTGCGCCAGCCGCTTGCGCTCGTCCTTCGCCCACACCATGAAGGCGTTCATGGGCCTCCGGATCCGCGCCTCGCTCTTGCTCCGGCCGCCCGCCGCCCCCGACGGCGCCGCCTCGCCCTTCGCCTTCGCCTCGCCCAGCGGGCTCAGCGACTCTGCCCAGGGGCAGGGACCCACGGCCGGCATCATGATGGGCAGCGAGCACCGCCCCTGCGCCTGGTCGTCGCTGCTGGCATAGCCCGCATCGGGGCTGCTCATCTCGGGACGCTCCGGCGGGACGGGCTCGACGCTCGGACCGCGCTCGCTGCTGCCGCCCGCCGCCGCCGCCCGGCCCTATTTGAGCTGCGGCGCGGCCAATAGGGCCGCGGGGGCGGGCGCGGCGCCGGACGGCGGCGGCGGCGGCTCCCGCTGGGGCGCGGGGCGGCCCCGGGGCTCCGCCCGGCCCGGCCCGACCCGGCACCTGAGCAGGTTGCGGGGCCCGGCGCGGGCAGCGTTGCCCCCGCCCCAACGAAATGGGGGGGTCCATTGGGGGAACCTACAGCGCATTCGTAAGCAGGGACTCCATCCCTGCTCCCCGCAGTTGCAGCAGGGACCAGCCCACAGTGCGCCAGCGTCCTGTCGCCGGCAAATACCCACCCGTCACCGGCCTGGCCAGAAAGGGACAACCCTGACCGGAGGAGACACGAAAGATGTGGAAGGGACAGATTATTTCCCACCGTACTTAGACACCCCGTGACGCCCGGAGGGACACAAGGAGCTTCTTTGGTAGGCAGACTTGGAATGTAACTTGGGAAGAATAAGCCAAGTCATCATCTGCTTCCTACCTTCCAGTGCTGCCTTAGCAAATTTGAGCCCCTAAACCCACGAAAGATGTAAACTGCGTGGGACAGTAGCATGCTGAATCCACAGTAAAGCCTAGGAAATGAATCCCATCCCACTTTTTCATACGTCGTGATAAAGTTATTCAGTACTTGACAAAAGCGCTAATATTTATTGTCTGTAGCCCAAGTTGACTTAGTTATTATTTAATTTGAGCTTTGCAGTACATACCGCTTGTTGCATTGCCTCCTTCGGGATTTCTCTGATTTGCCTGAATAAATAAGCTGTGAATACAAACAGATGTTTGTAAAAAGTCCCTCACTTCATAACAAACACAAATTCCACCTCGCTACCATTTTCGTTCTTATTTGCCATACAAACTAATTTAAAATACGGCGTTTTCACGGCCGCTCTGATTAATATTTGCATTGTTATGTGGTGCTATTAAATGCATCAATGCTTATTTGAGAAACCGCTGGCTTTAAACTGAAGATCAAAGAGGTTTATTTGGTTAAGGACACCTTTGTTTGGGTAGCCACTTCGATCAAATAAACAAATATCGTAAGAATTCTCGCTGAAATTAAATGAATGGAGCCAGCATCACCATTAACTTATTCTATCATTGAATTTCCTGTTCCGTGCAACGAAAAACCTGCTCTTTTACACCGGACAGACAGTAGATATTTGAAAAAGAAGGCGGCAGTGGCGAGTGGCAGCTGCCCTGGACTAACATTGAGGAGGGTAATCCTTGAGGCACTTCTGCATTTGTACTTTCTGCTCCCCTCTGTTTGTTAGAGATTTTATATATATATATGTGTGTGTGTGTGTGTGTATAAGCGATTTTATATATATATATATACACACACAAGAGATATATTTCCAGACTGATGCTATCCTGTATTTATCCCTGTTGTAAGCAGTGGAAACTATTGCTAAAGGACTAGTATCTGCCTAAAACCAAGCAAAGAGAAGGTTTTAGTTTTGTTGGTTTTTTTTTCCTCCCCGTTCAAACAAAGGCGCTAGTCCAAAACAACAAGCGGCAGCGATTCAAACGGTTCTGCTTTTCTTCCTCAACAGATGCTGTAAAAAGCAGCGGATACGAAAGCAATGTTCCTACATATGCATGTGTAAATTGGTCTCATACTAGTATATAGTAACACCATTCTTGCAAAAGTATAACGTACTTAAAATTGGTTGTAAAATAAGTTCATGGGGACATACTCCGCTCGCAAAGCCGACGGCCATCACAGAACTGGCCATTATAACCAGGAACGCTCGTTAGGAATTAAGTGCTTTTTCAACCGTTTTTAGTCCAACGCCTTTGGGACACTACCTTAGGGCATACCCTTTTGATGCTGCTCTGCCAGTGACTTTAGTTTTATGGCTGATGTTGTGACATTTCCCGACCCGACGTGCTGGGAGTCAGAGCCCTTAATCCTAGGCCAGCTGCCCGGGGACAGGACACGCACCGAAGCATGGTTGATACCCACAGAAAACTCTGAATTCAACAGAATCCAAGTCCTGTCTGAGTTAAACTCATGCAGGAGGAAAGTGTGCATATTTTTCCCCGCAGAGAACAGAATTCTCAGCTAAAGGGAGAAAGCAAGATAACTTCCAAGCAAAACAAAAACCAAGAAGGCAACAATGCGCTGCCCTAACGAAGTCGGTGCATTTCCAGTGACTCCCAGACCAGTTCCCAGCTCACGCCGTGTTACTGACTCGGACAAAACTGACCGCCCTGGAGTTTAACGAGCAGAAGAGAGTATTACCTTTTTCACGAGCCGGTCTTGTTAAAACGCCAAACCGTCCCTTTTACTCTATTTAGGAGAAACTTTTTCGTGAGACAAGGGAACAAATCCCGCAAGAGCTTGCGCTGAAAAAGTTCAGCGAGTAGAGGGACTGCTTGCAAATACACTTTATGGCAATTCTGGGGCTGTCACTTTCAGCAGAAAAGAAAATGTTTTTCTATATAATGAACATGAGGTAATAAACTAAGCAAACTGCCGCTGACTTTGTTTGGGAGATTTGTGCAAACTGTTTCTACAGCTCATTGATCTGGGATCAAAGAAAGAAAGGTGTGTTTTGAACCTAAGCCGAGAAAGTAAAAGCTCCCGGGTTTGTACAGAAAAAGTTGGCAGTTTGTGACCCTTTCAGTGGCCTTGATGTCATAAATAGTTTATCTCACCTCTTTTCCCGATTTCTGTTTTGACTGTTTAGGGTATTTTTTGAACTGTAACTTTAAAACGCACCGCACAGCGCTGACTCCAGTTGCGCGCTCCGCTTACACCTCACTTCCCTGAAGCGCTTAGTAAAGAGCTTCTTCTGACTCTCCCGAAACCTTCGTGGTCGCACGACTCCTGGGGTCATTCGTTAACTTTCCCAACCTAACAATGCCGCCGAGAGTTCATCCTTCTGATTTATTGACCTTTTAAACCCGCCGGTACACAGCGCGGGGGCGCGGAGCGGGGATCCTCCGGCGAGAGATGTGTTTCTATTTCAAGTTCCATTACAGAATGCGGTGTTGGAAGTGGTGCTCCCAGCGTTATCAGAGCCGACCACAAATGCCACATGAAAAGCAGCAAACATCCGGAGGGTTTCCTGCAAATCGAGCAGTTTCTCAAGACAAGAGCCTTTTTTTAACGTGTATTTAAAGGCAACACGCTTTGCCTCTTTAAAGCAATTCAAAACCGCTAATGAAAGCAGCCCAGCTCGACAACGCTGCATAGTGCAAGAAATCTCCCCGAATGAAGACTTTTCGGGACTTTGCATTAGGAAAGTGCGTGGATCAGAGAGGCCCTGGTCAGGAATTACCCACTATTGAAAGGAAAAAAAATCAGAAAATGAAAAATGCCCCTTTCAGAAACTCTGTCGAAGGAACGTTAAATACTTTACAACAAAGTAATAGTCCCTAACATTTAAAAAGTTACCGGTTCGCAAATCTGCAAATTGCTTTCTAACAGAGGCGCACAAACACCCAAACCCGCAAAAACTTGCTGCTCGTAACAGCCCGCAGCACCCAGAGCGGAGCCGCCTCAGTGGGAGCACGTACCGTCCCGTACGCTGCCCTGGGCTCGGCCACTGCGGGCCACAGACAACAGGCTGCGGGAACACCACGGTCCCGCACGGTCAGCTGCACCATCCGTGCGTGGCGGCTTTGCGGTGTGTTAGGCAACGGTGTCCCCGCATTTTAGGACTGAAAGGCGCCCGGCGTGGGGAGAAGGGATGTGCGCGACTCCCACTCCGAGGTAAGAGCGCTTTCGCTTCCCGGAGGACACGAGTGGGCTCCCCGCGCCGAGCCACCAGCCCCGGCCAGCAGGCTGGGGGTGAAGTGTCCCCCCCAGCACGGCGGCCGGCGGGCTCGGTGCCGGGCAGGGCGCGGGGGGACACCCCCGGGCGGGAGGCAGCGCGGCTCCCGCCCCCGCCGCCCGCCGTCTCCCGCGCCCTGCCCCTCGCTCGGCGCCTTCCCCGCCGCTCCCGCTGTCATCCCGCTTCCCTTCCCTCCGCTCCCGCTGTCATCCCGCTTCCCCGCAGCCCTCTCTGGAGGACCTGAGGTTCGGGGGAGAGGCTCCACCGTGCCTTCTCCCAGGAAGGAGTTAACTCTGCCGCCGACGGGACTGCTTGGGCTTGGCTTTAACGCGGCTGTAACGCCCTAACCCCGTCTGAAGACATAAATCAAATGTATGGGAATCAACGGGAAATGACATGTTTAACTGACACGACTGCTGGGTACTCCCTGTAGCATCTATTCCAGATAGATAATACGTGGAACCAAACAAATGCCAATAAAGTCAGTGGCAAATGCTTCTCAGTTTAAATGACACTGAAACGAAGATTAGAAAAGGCACTTTCCTCCAATTGCTAACAACGTAATCTAGATCCAAGGCTCATCACCCATTATATTCACAAATTTATCTACTGCTTTAATATAAAGAGTAATTAATGAGACTAAGATCATACTCCTGTTGCCATAAGGAGTTCCCAACTTCATTACAGTGTAGGTGCCCTTCGGTTTAAGAATGAGCTGCATGGGACCACGAAGCAGTATGATAGCTGGGGTCAGGCAGAACCCCCCTACACTTGAATTTCCAAGAACAGAAATCTTGTTAGTTGTCATACTGAAGTACATACAAGTCATTAAAAAAAAAAAAGAAAAAAAGAAAAAAAAAGAATGCTTTATACAATGCTGGAGCCACTCCAAAAGATCAGGGATCTGAACTGAACTAAACAATTTGGCCTAGCCTCTGTTTGTATTTATGCTGGTTTTATGTCAGCGGAGTTACTGCAAACTTGTAGTAATATAATATTTATTCTGACATGCTAGATGCTAAAGTAATGGCCTAGTAAAGGACAAGTCATGTAACTGTACAATTAAAAAGCTGATCACAATTACACTGGAGCAAAATAAATTTCTCTGTTGGCATCACTTAGCTCCCAGAGTACCCTTAACAAGGCCAGAAGAACAAATATCATAAGATATTCTCTAGAAGGTGGGCTTTGCTACTATATATAATGCTACTGTAGTCTTGTAGCATGTATTTATATATTGCTTTCTTTAAGAGGTAGCAATATTTCACAGTAAATTAAAAGTGTAAAGTTCTTTGTCTTTAGCCAGAATAAAATTGTTACATTATACAAACGAGAAATTACCTGGGCCCAGAGCTGGGCAGTTACTGTTTCATCGTGCCAATTGCTTACAGTCACGGAAGAGATGATCTGGGATATTAGCATATGGAAATTATCCTATGCTAGCAGTTTAGCAGAAGGATGTTAGTGAGGCTAACAAAATTATTAAATGATAATGACTAAATCCAAACGTCTTGCAATGGCTTGCCATCTGCAGTTCTGATGAATAAGTAAGATCAGAGACAAATTTAAGAATGGATTTAAACTCTCAACAACACCAAAGCTGAATAAAACCTTTTTCCAAGATGAACAATATGATAAATTTATTTTTCAGAAAAAAAATCACTGCTGTCCTTTCCTTCCCTAATATTAGAGGCAGTAGTAACGTTGTTAAAAAATATCTCTTCTTACATCACCAAAAAGGGCGTTCTTTATAACCAAGACATATGAATACAAAACCTGATGCTGTTTTTTCAAATCAAAATATCAAATTGTTTAAGGCTGTAATTTTAAAATTTGCCCAGTGAAAATGCTCTGGATTTTCATTGTATCTTTGCAATTACATTCAGTGATTAAGTGCATTACAACTTTTTTTTTTATTTATCTAGATAATTTAATTACAAAAGGAAAAAAATCAGGCAGCTGGAATGTTCAGGAAATGAATTTGCTTTCATTTCTTGATGCGTTCGGCAAGTGTTCAGTTTTCTGATATTTATGTTCGTTGAGTACTCTTAATATATAAAGTGAATTTTAATTTTAATATTTATTCTTTTAATATTAATTTATTATTTTAAGATTAATTAATATCCCAATGATGTTCCATTGACACATCATATAAAGTTGTAGATTATAAGAAAAAGATACCGGCACATCTTCCAAATCCAAAGCAGTCAATCTGATCGCGTTTCTAACACTATTCACCAAACCTGCAGCAATTTCAGTGCCAGACATCTGCGTGCTTTACAGGGCACAATGAAGTCTACAATTTCTCTGCTTAGAATCCATTAGTATTCAATGTTCTGAACACCTTTAACTACCACTGAGCAGTGAGAGAGAAGGGAACAACTCCTCATGGGATCATGCCTGACACAGCTAGCAATTAAATAAAAAAGCAACTAAGCTGTAGAAACCTCCAAGCTAAGTTAAGAAATACAGCTTTTCTTTTTTTTAATCCAGTTATTATTACTTGGGCTTGAGATATGTTTAGAATTATCTACCCTGCGATTCAGCAGTCACACCTATTTTACTTGCGTGGCCTATTTCTATTTGAATAAAACCTTGGAACTGAAAGTCCCCTTTCCTCCTCCTTTTGTCCCCTTAACATCACCTTTTTATCTTCACAGCACCCTTTGAAGGGTATT
This sequence comes from Chroicocephalus ridibundus, assembly GCF_963924245.1. Classification (NCBI taxonomy): domain Eukaryota; kingdom Metazoa; phylum Chordata; class Aves; order Charadriiformes; family Laridae; genus Chroicocephalus; species Chroicocephalus ridibundus. Next base: position 126,482,988 of record NC_086285.1, on the reverse strand, counting down.
TACTGAAAGGATGAGACAGCAGTTATCACAAAGAACTGAAAACCTTTTTTTTAAAAAAAAAAAGACCCAGGAATTTCAATAAACCTACTCTGTAGCTAGATCAAGAAGTAGAGATCCTCACTCCTACTGCAAACAACCTGCAAGATCTAAGATGATTTCTACCTAGGTATCTCCAGTTTACCAGTTCCATTAAGATAGGATGCCTGTTTAACTGGGCTCTAGATGTAAATGTTGCAGAAACATTTAATTTAGAAACCTTGCTTCAATGATAAATTTAACGACCTTTTCAGCTTTTAAAAATTCAGTCAAATCTTCTTTAGGAGACAGTTTATGTAGTACCTAGATGTACTGTGTTGACAGCCCTCTACCATTAAAGCCTGGAGGTGCTTGAATTAATGAAGCAAGGTGGGTGACTACAGAGCTTTAGTTTCTGGGTTTACATGCGTATAAATAAATTTGCTACAAAAGAAAGCATATTCATGCTTTTTTTGGTTCAGACCAGCATCCTGCAAAAAGTAAAGGTAATAAGTTTCTCAGCACAGGATGAACTGAAAAATGCCTAAGAAATATTAACCAACTACACTGGTGATTTACTAAGGCCAGAGTTAGAACTGAAGCACGACAAAATTATCCTACACAGCTGTAATACCTGACTTGCCGTAGGGATCTGTTTCCAGCAGTCAGTCTCCTACCTTCCCCTCCCAGTTAGTGAAAAATTGCACGATTTACTACTGCAAGACCTATGCCACTTCAGGAAATAAAGACAACGAGTGTTGACAGTTGCCATCAACACTTTATATGCCAGTGGATGTGGGTGCTCGAGTACCGTGATAGTCCATTTTAAAATAAAATCTGAACTAAGACTGGCCAAAACCCCTAGGTAGTTCGTTTGACAACCACTCAACCACTCACCAGAGGGAGCCCATTTTCCCCAAACGCCAACCTCTGTAGTGCAGCAAACCTACTACCTGCTGGGGCCTCAGAACTACCCCTCTAAAAACTACAGCTTCTGGGAGGAGCAGTTGCCAGTTAAGGGGGCCATACAGACATATCGAGAACTGGAAAGTACAGAGCTGTAAAGGATTCTGTACCTGCTTGATTCATAGTTTCTGCAGCACAAAAGGTGCTTCAGTGAAGACGATGCTACATCTGCCTTTCAAATGGAACGTTTCTGAAAGAAATCAGCCATATATCTGCAGCATGTCACTGACAGATAGAAACATTTTATATTGTCCTAGGTAGCCTTCTCATTTCTGTTTGTTAGGCTATATTTGTGATATATTGCCATTGAATATTTTAAGCTAAGTTCTTCCAAGAAAAGTATTACTTTTTCAATAGAAAATTAAAACTTTCCAAAGACATTTCTCACTTTATTTTTCCTCAAAGGGAAGAACCAGCCTTCTAAAGTATTAGTAATTCTTGTATATTCTTTAAAGTCCAACAGAAAAACTTTAGTAATCTAACTTGCATTGCAACTAAGAATGGAAAAGTCTGAGCTCATAGCTAACACTAGAACATGTCCTGGTCAGGAAACACTTCCAGCTCCTTCCAGGGCCAGACTGTGTATGCACACTCAATGTTTGGAGCAGGGCATAATGTAGAGGTTTCTTGGCAGCTTTCAGAACCTGACAAAGCTGCAAAAGTTGTTTTTTGGTTTGTTTTTTTTTACTTTTTTTTTTAATCTTATGCCAGCTAAACACAAGATCCATTTAGCAGTAAAACTACGCTGCTGCCTATCTAAACAGGAAAACCTTGCTAATGGAGATGTAGTTACATTAGCAAGCATGAGTTTCTGGCACTAAAAGATCACGTACAGTTGCATACCTCCTGGTATCTGTCCTTTTCTTCCTTCAATATCAAGAAATACTATTGTTACTACTTTTGCTTTTAGTGTCTTCTTAATTCTTCACAAGCTTGTTTATTAATTACTGATTAATACCTTTCCTCAGCGTTTCTCTTTTTGCAGATGCTCCTAGCCAGCAGCCAGTAGATGCCACAGCACAGACCCGAGCTACTGATAAGTAAAAATCAGGCCGCACTGATTATTTCCTTTCCATAAAAAGCAAATCTATTGGTGCAATCATTTTTTTTTTCTTGGATGGGGATTTTTAAATCTCCCTTTCAGGTTTGCAACAGTGCAGCCACATGTTTTTTGCCACTTGTCAGACTAATTCAATAGTAAAACGCAAGCAACAAAGATCTGATCTGGGTAAGAAATCGTTGTGTATAAGTTGATAATTAGCAGTTACACAAATGATTTTAAACTAATTATTAGGATATTTTTTGCAGCCTGTAGCTTCAGAAACATTCTGAAATACAGTCAACTAACTTTTATTCAAATATGTGATTACAGAAGTAAGGTTGGATATATCACCTGTCTTTGGAAGGGCTCCATATTAATGGGGACTCACTGGTCCATCAACTTTCCCTAAGTAGATACTGACTCTTAACACAGCACTGGCTACACACTAGCCTGTAAGAACTTTGCTTTACAGGAGCACCAAATTAATCTGAAATTGAAACAAGAAGATAAGATAAAGTTATTCAGTTACTAAATTACATACAGGCATGAGTATGGAATCTGGGGAATCCCTTTGACAGATGCAGACAGGGTTTATGCTTATGGCTCAAGAGAGTTCTTACTGTTAAGCACACAAAAATGGTGAAATATTCAATAGGTATTATTTCCACTAAACCTTTAAGTTGCAGAACATTTGATAGAATGCTTCTTCTTTTATGCATGTGTTTATAAACCACAGACATTTATGTCATTGGCTCAGCCTGAAGTTTCAAATTTCACATTTCAAAGTTTTCTTAAATAAAAGCAGCCACTGCTGCTTATAGTTACCTACAAATGATATGTAAACATGCATTATCGACTTATTCGATGAAAAAAAATATGTAAAGGTATGTTTTCCTTTGCTAGGTATTTTCAATAAAATAGAGATTTGTATTTGAAAACTAGTAGATTGTGATATGCATTCAGATGCCGCCCCAAAAAGAAGCAGATTACTTGAACAGCCCTTGCAGAAATACTTTCTCAGCTTGCTGCGTGTGTACTTGCACATGTTGAGTTTATAGGATTAAAACCATAGTGATGAGAAGAGGTATATCACACTTATTTCTTCTTGCAGTACTACAATTAAAAACTAATAGTGTCGCAGCAGTGACTGATTAGACAGCTGCAATGGCACTGCTTACAAAAACTTTAAATAATGTGTAATACTGAAGTATATAGTTTCCTAAGGTGTATACTTAATCAGGATTAGACCCCCCCATAATTATAAAGATTATGGACACACACTGCTTATTATTGGCTGCTTTTACAAAGCATGGATTATTATTCATCTTTACCCACATAAGAAGAGTTTATAGGTTCACATACATTTAATATGATTTCATCCACATGTAGATGTAGATGAATAGAGAATATTCAGCAAGAATAACCATGTAGTCATTATTTATACAGGTGTATATCAAAATTTATCCTGCAATACTGAAATAAGAGGTGAGTAGAACAACACATCTGTATGACAGAATCTGATAGCAAATACTGTGAATAAATTCCTTTTTTATCTCTGTAAATTTTAATGATATATCTTAGTAAATAACTCAGTTGAATATATTTTTACAGAAAAAAAATTTTAAAAATGTGAATTAAATACAATACTTGGCACCAGAAGTAATTTGGACGTATCAGTGGGAAGATCACAAAGCGTTCAAGGTTATGTTTCAAATTTCTAGCCAGAATCAATAAATCTATCCTAGTTACTTTACAGCATGATACATTCACTAGGGAAAGTTTTCTTTCAAGAACCAATTATTATCCACTGCTCTGTTAAAAATATTTTAAAAATGGCTAACCATCTTGAACCTTAGAAGAAGGATTGGATGCAAGGGTAATAGTACTAAGACAATTTTCCAGAAAGTAAACAATTCAAAATCAATTGTATAAGTTCAACAAATTATTAAAAAACAAAGTTCTCAATCCAAAGTGTTTAACCACCTTTTTCGCTAAGTTTAAGAGGAGGAGCTCTGACCAGACCCAAGTTCCATGGAATAACTGCATGTCTAAACCGAAAAGCGGCCCAGGAAGGAAGAAGCAGAGAACTACTTTGAAGATGAAAACTGAGACAGTCAATCAAGATCACAGAAGTAACTGCAGCTTCACCCCTTTGTCACGAGCTAAACTGGACATTATTTTGAATAGCTGTTGTGTATCAAGAACTACAGCAAGAGAGTAAGGGGATATGGCACTCCTTGAGAGTTTCTATGTGACTGCAACACCAGATGATCAACTAAAAGACGTGTTTATCAGGCCACTCCCTACTACTCTTACCTTGTAATTGAGGACATTCTGAAAAAAAGAATTCATACTTTTTTCAAACCCAGTTTTTGTATACCATATCACTACAAAGGGCATTTATATGCTATTTTTCATCCAATAAATGCTTTACAAAAATATGTTAATATTACTAACACTGTTCTGGACCTTTGGAAGCTCAGGACAAACAGATGTTCTAACTGACCTGTCTAAAGTTGTAGCAGAGTAGAAAAAGGCCATGGATCATGTGCCTCTTCCTTTCCCCCCTCCAGTTTTAAGTGCAGTTCCATGCTGAACATACAGATACTGTTCTCAGACTCCCTTTCTGCCACGTTCCTGATAAAACTCTGGTGAAATCAGAGCACCATTAGGACTCTTTGGCAGATTCGCCTTTGGTAGGATGACCAGTCTGGGATTAGCAATAACAGACTGATTACAGTCAGTTGGGAAATGGGTAAATCAGTGGTCTGAAAGAAAACTAGTAGTGAGGAACCCAAACCAAATTCAAAACTTCACTTCTACTGTGCATTCCATGAGCTATTCTGGAATTGCAGCATAACTCTCATTTCTTCTAAGCTTAATTATTTTTTTTCCATATTAATCCTAAAAAACTATAAAGTGTCAAGTCATACAGATAGAACAAAAATGGCTATATTTGTATATAAATCAGCACGTATTTTATAGTACACATGACTTCATAACCAGTACTAGCGTAGTTGATTTTGTTCATTATTTTCACTACAAAAAGTGCAACGGCAAGCTAAATTTGATTTTAAATGAGCACCAAAATCTCTGACTACAAGAAAAGCAAACTGGTAAATAATGAATAGTCAAGTGACTTTTATAATTACTCTACTATTAAATCAGTGAATGAATCAGATACAATTATTCCTTTTATAAATTCTATTTGATGCCAAAATATACAAAATACAAAACTATTAGGAAAAACAAAGTAAAAAATATTGAAAAATTAATTTATACATCTAAACCCTCAAATTTTGACAATACCAAAAATATTTGCCATCTGATAAGAAAATATTTTTGCCTTTTTATAAAAATAAAGGTATTGATATTACTAATTAAGTATAGGTCAAATTCCAATTTGGATCTTTTTTTTTGACTCTCTGTAGTTTTGTTTACACAATGATTTCATACTCCCTAATTTCAGACTTTTAGCTTAGGGATTTGAGATAGTTTATTAAAGATAAGTAGGAACAATCCCCCAGAAAAAAATGGTGTCTTTTTTCATTTTGCATTTTTAAACACTGGGTAGTGCCACTTGTGAATTATTAAACTACAGCTATACCCTCTCCAAGCAATAAGTACATTTTTGTGAAAAGGATTTCCTTATATATAATTTGCATAGAAATTTTGAATCCTTCAAGATAAAATTCTCTGTAAATATGTATAGTCATTGGAGATACATATGTTGCTTGCACTAGGTTTCTCAGATACCTTTTTTTTTCTTGTAGTAAAACTTACACAGAGAATAATTTCCACAGTAGTTTTTTCATAAGTATTTTCTTTGTAAAATGAAAATCAGAGAATGCTTATCAATGGTTCACTGTCAAAATGGAAGGAAAAATAGACTGGATTTTTTTGTGCATCAACCAACAGGAAAACCAAAATTTTAACCAAGCTGACTGATATAAGAGGGCATATATTTATTAAACTCACAAACTTCCAGCAAGTGAGGAGGGGCATCAAAGAGTTTCAAGAGCAAGACTGTCATTAAAATTATCTTGAAAATTACACAAATGGCCTAAATATAATAGGATAAAATTCAACATGAACAAATGCAAGGTATTTTAGTGAGGTAGGCATAATCTACGTTAAAGATGAGGAATTTAAAAGCAAGAAGCACTACTGAAGAAAAAGATTTGGGGAGGAAATTGTAGATGACAGTCAACAATATCATGCTTGCTGAGAGGAAAAGAGAAAAAACCCATAACATTGCACTATGTAGATACATATGTTCTCTGCGGCCTGTGAAGCAACGTCTCCTTTCTCCTCAGGGAAGAGCAAACAAAATAACGGTCTTCACGTTCCCAGACAGTTGATGCGCTATAGATTAGTATCCACAGAGGATAGGACAGAAAATCATTACATACTTAAACTGCATTAAGGAAAATTTAGCTTTAACAATATGAAAAATAGTCTAAAGAAGGCGAAAACAGTGAAGTGTTAGAATATGTAGCCTACAGAGAACATAAAACCCTCCAGTATTTATAATTAAGGAACAAATATGTTTTAAAAACAGACTGACAAACACCTGTTAAGAATAGCACACCTACAGCTGATCTTGCATCAGGTCACAGAATCACAGAACAGTTGAGGCTAGATGAGACCTCTGGAGGGCATCTGATGCAACCCTCCTGCTCAAGCAGAACCACCTAGAGCCAGTTGCCCAGGACCATATCCAAATGGCTTTTGAATATCTCCATGGACAGAGACTCCACAACTTCCCTGGGCAATCTGTGAGGGGGCAGACTAGTCAGCCCCAAAGTTACTTCTATCCTTAGTTTTCTAAACTTCAATGAAAAATTATGCTAATATTTAGCTTTGATGTTAAAATTAACTTGCTGAATTTTCATCATTCCATACGTAAATATTTGTTTTACCATTTCGGTTTCATAGCACAGCTTTGTTCATTCAGGAATTGCTATTTAGAAACTGCAGAGAAGAAAAATCATGTCCTGTGTTACACTCAGCTCTCAAAAATATATAATAATCCCCCTCTGTAGATCTCTAAAACAAAATAGTGAATTCATTGACCTGACCTTAACGTTTCTTGCATCAAAAAAAAAAAAGCATTTCTAAAATAAAATTTAATAAATAAAACTTATGCCCAGGAGGTATGCAAACAAGTAATCTCTCAGCAGTGTTCCCCTCAAGAAAAGGTTATAACTATGCAATTCTCATTTCACATTGTGCATTCAGATTATGATAATTCTTCACAGTTTAATTTTCAACCTCACGCATAAAGTACATTAGTCCCACTGTCAACCTTGTGATGAAGAGAAGGCGTTACAGCCATTTTAGATATCAAATGCCTTATGAGCTATTTAATATTTCCAGTGAACAAATGTTCTGCATATACATATTACTAATTGCTCACACAAAGCTGTGAAAATCTAATATTGAAAATTATAAGGGATACAAAAAATAACTATACGTTGAAAAGCCTATTTTTGAAGTGAGTTTCAAGGAATTTTTGTTCCAACTCAACTAAAATGTTTGAGTTAAAAAAAAACTAAAATCAATACTCAAGTTCGAAAACCACCACAAAAAGAAAATGTCAGATATATCTTTCAAGGAAGCATACAGTTTCTTCCTCACTTCTTCATAATTAGAATCACATACGTTTAGTATTGACCTTGCAACTTATATCTAAGTACATGACAGATCACAGGTGACTAACATCTCTGTAAGCACCTTTAGCCTACCATGGTTCTGTTTTAAGATATTCTGCTACATCCTAGAATACCTTTCCTAAATAAACTCCAGAAGGTAAATACTTAAGACAATAGCAAATGAGGGGTGAATGAATGTAAGAACATCAAAGGTTCTCTGAGGGAGCTGAACTACAAGAGAAGCTTTGAACCCAGGTTAAAATGTCACAGGGTGCTACCTGAGCACTGCATTTATCAATTTAATTCCTTCAGAATCAACAAATAAACTCTGTGACAAAGATAAAGAAAATTTAAACCTGTATTTCTTTCTCAACGCTATCTTTGAAGTTACCTTATACCTTAATGTATAACTACCATTTTAGACACTCATTTTAAAACATTTTAAAAAATTTCCCTGCTAAGTAATGAAAAGATGCAATCACACTGAGTCGCAAACACGTCCCCCCCAAAAAATAATTATCATCAAATGTCAGAATAACAGTAAAACTATTTTTTATTTTATTAAGAATTTTGGGAAATAAATACCACTTTTCTACTCAAGTAGTGCATACCTCTTTCCAAGAAGAACGGCAACAGACATTAAATATAGAACTTTATCTAACAAAGTAAATTACATTGCAGAAACTCTATTCATGAGAAATTCACAGCACTAAAGAATATGCCCAGATTTATCTGCCAACCTTTTAAAGCTGAAATCTAAAACTGTGCTTGTGAATCTAAGTATTAGTAGCTGAAGCCCGGTGTGCATTCATATCTGTATGCTAAACAAAATGATTTATCTAATTGGTACCAGCTCTGTGTACAGTAATCCATAACTGAGATGTGTTTCTAAAAGTCTCCCCCCAAAATCACTCCCTTTACTGAAGTTTCTAAACATTATTTTTTAATTTGTTAAGTCTTGGTACAATCCTATCCCATGAAAAATGCTAAGTCTCAAACCCTCCCTGTTCACACAGTGGAAGGATGGGCAGACAGCCCCAGTTATTGTTTTTCTTATTTTTTTTTTTCCCCTCCACTTTGACATTGTCTGAACTCCAGCAGACAAGAATACTGGCTTCTGATGTACAATGAAGAGGGTGAGGAAAGGGAAGGTCGGCTTTCTCATGCTTACCATAATTAGAAGAGTCAAAGAAAAAAAGTGGCCTACGAAGATGTAACTGTAAATTAGCAAAAGTCATATATTTTTCAGAAGATGGATGCATAGAAATAATACAATATTAGAATATATTGCCATTCAGGATGTTGTTGAATATTTAGAAAGTGTACCAACTTGATTTACTGTAAGGAAATTTCTAGTGAGAATTTTCAGTTCTCTTAAAACAAAAAAGCTACTTGCGGATTTTTTTTTTTTTCACTGGGAGCACACCAAGAATTATGCCAAGAACTAGTGAATACGGTAATTTTTAAAAAAAGTTCTGGTAACAGGCACAGTTTTAATAACTCACTGCTATACTTAGACATGTACATTCACTGCTTTTTCCACTTGTTAAAGAGACTAATGCCAAATCCCACATAAAACCAGGTGGGATTCAGCAGAATCCTATGGCTTTATGTTTGTAATTCTATTTCAGCCTACTGCCCTCAGGTGTTTGGAATCAAGGTAGTGATGAATTTAACTGGGAAGAATATGTAAAATACACAACAGTTATTATTGAAACAGATAGACATGGGATTGACATTGAAACAGTCAATTTCTGGAATTTTGTTTATTTTATACCAGAATGGGAATAAGGAAACACATACTACATCTTTAACGGAGTGAAGGGAGCTCAGTATCCCAGATGATGAAATATAGAAGAATAATAGACAGTGGCAGTTCTTAAAGGGCATGGCTAATTTCTCTTAAGTTGTAGGACTTGCAGTACTGTGGTGGCCTGGAGTAGGGTACAGATAGAGAGTTTTATTCTATAACCTGTCATGCTCAAATACCCGTTCCCTGGAGGAGCTGTGTCTATGACCAAGGACAATGTAGAACGTTTGGTAACAGACTTATAAAAAACAGCGTGAAAATGAAACAGCAAAAATCCACAGGATGTATTTTCTTATGGGTATTAATAAAAGAGAAGTTCTTTGAAAATTCCTTTTAAGCAGTAGAAATTGTACAGTTATGCAAATAGTATATATTTTCTGCAAGTAGCATGAAACCTGACAAGTCAAGACCCTTTACAAAAGTCTTTCAGTCCAACTTCAATAAATATTATACTCTACGACATACATTGTTATAAAAAACCAGCTTTTAGATCGGACCCCCATGTTCAAAAGCTGCCTCCTTGAACTCTAACAAGATTTATTGTTTGGTATGATTTTCTGATAAAAAAATTTCTTCCAAGGCTCTTTAGGAAAGAGATCACTGAATTTTAATCCAAAGAGTTTATGAACAATATATGTAGATTCTTGTTTGAGAAATACCTGGCAACAATGCTGTATAGCAATTCCAACCAGATTATCTGTGTAAAAGATAAGCAGATTTATCCAAACACGGCTCTATCCAGGACTGCAATGCATACAAAGAATCCTGAAAAACTTCCAACTCCAGAAATTAGCTGTTTGTTTTGGAGCACCTATATCAATAACAGCAAAACCTACCACAAAGGTATGAACTGCTCATCTGCCTTACAAAGCTGAAAAAGGAATGTTTTGCTTGTAAATCTGAGAAGGAATAAAATAAAAGGAAATGAAGATGAACTGTCATATGTAGATCCTCATGATAAGTTAACAAAAAGAATCTAACAGCTAACTTACAGAACCTTTAATTTTTACCACCACAACAATTCTAGGATGTTTTCATGTCTGAAAATTAACTGTCTCTGCACTTTTGAAAGGAAAAATCTGTCAATACCATTCGACATCTTCTCATATATTGTAACCCTGTCATCTCGATTTCTTAATTTGACTTCAAAGTGGTGTTAACACCTTTATGCACTAAATAAAGGAAGGTGCCTTTTAAAATGAAGCTACATTTACTAAGCAGAAAAAAAAAAACAATAAAAAAAGTTACATCTGCTTGGCTGTTAGTTATATAGCTGGCAACGGTCTGATAACCTGCTCCAGCACAAAGCTGAAAATTGCACCCCAGAGAACAGACATGGGAGTTGAATACCAAAATTAGGACAAGCATCTTCAGATAAGAGACAGCTTTTCACTAGATGTGTCTCTTTGGGTGTGTGTTCCACTACCTATTAATCACTCTTTGGCTGGTGCTTTCCTATGACATTCAAATCAGGTCTACGTGGACTATCCAGCATTTTCCCGTAATTCTATTCTTCTTGTATATTAAAAATAGGATGATACATTTCTGATTTTGTTTAAATATATGCTCATTCTAGCCAATGGGTATATATTTAAACATATTCCCATTCTAGTCACTAACATGACTATTCTGATTTTGCTTTTGTTTTATTCACTGTTATTCCAACAGCACAGTTTTTCCACTATAGTGTAAAGTATGTTTATTCACTAACCACATCTCTTTCCTATCAACCTGGTTTGTTTCCCTTTTTTAAAAAAAATTTTTTTTTCATTATTCTTCAGCTTGGATTGCCTGGGTTTGGAGAAGCTGACTGCCTTATGATGACATGAATGGTGCCAAAGCTTGAAAAGAGAAATCCAAAGCTGTGCAATATTTAGGCTCGATTCTCCCTTCTACATGCAATATTCTTTTATAAAGTAAGGTCCTGAAAGTAGAGCTCTCCAAATTCCATACACAAAACCAGCACACTCTCTGTGAAAATATTCACTGTAATACTGCTTTTTACTACTGGCTAGTCAAATGGGGATGTGCTTGGGATGCTTAAATGGAAATAGCTTGATTGCTATTCCTCATAATAAAAATGGAGTGTTGCAGAAATGCAACACTAATGAAATGTTCATAGCTAACGAAAAGTAGGAAACAAAGGATACCTGCCACTGGAACCAGCCAAATGCCACCAATATACTAAATAAAACTTGGAAAACTTTTATTGACTAGCAAGCTCAGCATGTTGGAATAATAAGGAAGTTTGGAATTTCCTCTCTCATTTGGAGTGTCTTTGCAGAAATATCAGCTGGTAACTACATCAGACTGTGCTATGTATAGCTTTGTTGATTTACAGAGTTCTTTAGAAAGCCCACGCCCAATGTTTTGCTTCACATGAATAACCCATATAGAAAAACTGCCTAGCATACCCGAAATTTGGACAATGAGAGAGAACGTTACTTTTTAAAGTTTAAGTCATTAAAAAGGATACTTGTTTAATTTCAGCATTATCAAATTGATGTAATGAAAGCTATTCTCCAGACTGCCAAAGGATAACTTCTTGCAACACAAAGCAAGAATAGTTATGAAGGAATGCATTATTTCTTTCCAATACCTACAATTAATGTGATTTATCTGCTTTATTTTTTCAAAATATATTTCCTTTGAGTTTTTCAACTCTGTTAATTAATTTTTTAAAAATGTTATTTTTGATAGTGCTAAGTGAAAAGCAAATGGAAAAATGAAAGCAAATGAAAACATTAAATAAACGATTGTTGTTATTCAATTATTTGCATTACAGCAGTACTTTCATAGACAGAGTATAACACCTTTCTTTACCAAAACACATGCAGTAAAAAAAAAAAAAAAGATACACGAAGTATTATTACTCCTTTTAAAATGGTATAGAATAGAGTAAGAGGTTAGATGATTCACTTCATGTCACATTGGAAAATCTGTGGCAGAGGTCCAATTAAAACTTGGTCAGATGAAGAAAAAAAAGCAGTCAAGTGATATTCACACAAGCTCCCTCATTAACATAAATATGTGGTGGCTGCTCTGCATCACAGTAAGTCATCTCACCACCCAGCTTGCTTTCCTCCTTCTTCACATGAACAAATTTTGCCCAGCTGTGAATAGGAGAGGGTGAGAAAAGGAGGAGAAAAGAATCATCACTGATTTCTGAAAAAATAAACACACAATTCTGACAAATTAACATTGGTAATGGAACAGATTCATGCAGTTATTCAAGTATACTTTCTCCATAAAACTCCTAAATATGTTGAACGCAGAACTGCATTTTGGGCTGGATCCTGCAAGATGCCTACCAGTCATGGAGAATTGTTTAGCATTCCTATTCCTGCTCAGCACTTCTGCAAATCTGCAGATTTTTTTGAAGTTACAGCAAACTTCAAGGAAAGAAGTCACAGATTTAGAGATAACAAAATGATTTCTGAAAGCCATTAGCATTAGCAATAAATACTGTGTGTATGATGAAGGGTTTACTTTCCCAGAAGTGCTTATGGGACTTAAGATTGCACAAAAGGGCTGTGAAATGTGTTTCCCTCAGTTCTGGCTCTTTGGTTCCTGGAGCCTCAGGTCACATTCAACTCATAGTTCCTATCAAGCTTTTCCCAAAGGACCTTTGGGCTCCTGCAGTAGCCAAACTTCCCTGGAACAGGAAACTCTATTTACACTGATGTCTTAAAGCCTGGTGCTCATCCATAAAAGGCAAAAATAATCCTTTTAGGAACTGTATTTTTCTTAACCTTTTACAGGCCATAAGTCTAGTCTAAAACACACATGTAAAAGTGATTTTTCACAAACCCAAGAGAAACTATTTCTGAACAAGTGGAAAAACCTCATTCCCCTGAAGCGTCTGCAGCATTCTGACAGTATGCAATATCTTGAAAGGAATGTGGGACAGAAGAATACAAATTAATTTGGCAGTTTTCACTGTCTTATATGAAAAAAAGGCCACCTATAAACATGAAGAAAATAAAATGTTAATATCTGCATCATTTTTTATGGAGGTAAAATTTTTGGGGGTTTGAATGGTGAGTGGGCAAACTTCTGTTTCAACTATCCCTTCACGGGAGAAAACCAAAGCCTTCCTTGGGGAAGAGCCTTTACTAGAAACTCCACGAGGAATTGAAAATAACCCTCACAATGGCAATGTGACTCCTGAGCAGAAAGAGCCCGTAAGATCTGCTTCGTATGCGATAAATTACAGCAGGCTACTGGGAAAGTGAACTAGAGGTAGCTCCTTTTCCTTGCTTCTATTACATGTTTCTGTTCCTCACACCCCTTAACAGACTCTTATTTCACAAAGAACACACATAACTTCCATTTGTCAAGCAGCTTTTTGATTTTTATTTTTTTTTAAACTGCATTTTGCATACAGGCGAGTAATCACTTAAAAAGTCAAAATGAGGATTTTTCTTTTTTTAAAAAAAAGAAGACTCACTGTGACATCATCTGAATCTTAAGATGATTTTTAATGTAAAAATAAGTTTATCTTCATGAAGATATGAGTTATTTGCATTTTGATTACTTCAGTGCCAAGAACAAGCTTTCCTGCATTACTACATTTCATAATCATATCCTCTGTCTTTCCTTCCTTGTAACATCTTCTGTTTCCTGCATTCTTTTTTGTGACATGTAAAGTGAGTGAGACTGACAGCTCTCTATGTTTCTTCAAAATGCCTGTCACTTTACAAACCACGTAGAATAACAGCATCTGTTCTGTGCAGGATAGGTGTGCTGAAGGCTGCTTTGAGATACTGAGAGAAATCCTACTGAAAAGCTGATTGAGTTGCTTGCATGAATGCTACTGAAAATATGCCAGACAGTTCAATGCTGCAGACATCTGAGTTTCCATATAAAAGGCCTACACTGCAAACTTCATATTCAGATTGAGCTTTTGTTTTGAATATGTACTGATGTTTTCAGTAGACGTTCCTTAATTAGCACTACTCTCCTTCCAGAATCAAACTGAATCTCTATTCAAAAAGATAAGATACTTAATTTTGGATTCTTATTCATATTTTACAGAAATCTACTTTCCAAATACAAACAAAGAAATCTCAACTCCTTTGTTAAACTTGATTTAGCTCCAGCGAAGAAACTGAGGTGCAGATTATGTAATCTGATTACAAAGTGAAATTGCATTTTTTAATCTAGCTGAAAAGACAACATGAAAGGTAAAGGTGCTGGACAATTTTCTGGCCTCAGACTAGAAGTCTGGAGACATCACAGTTACATTCTAGGAGATTAAAGAAAGCAGAAGGACACAGGGGTTTCCCATAACTTTCTTTCATTAATCACAGGGATTTGACAATGTAACGTCTCTAATCTGTCATCTAGGAAATGAGTAAGGTCCCTAAAAATAACTGGGAGTATCCCAAGGTGAACGTGTAGATCTATGAAAAAAAAAAAGAGATATATTATCTCTGTATAATGCTACTGGTTTCTTTATCTTGGCATATGTCCACCTCTGTCTCGTTCTTGTGCTGAATTCTCTTATCTGTCTGAGCCTCATCATCACCTCAATTCTACAAGTTCTTCAAAGAGGCTGGTTAGATTTTTCATTACTTCCTATTACTACATTCTTATTTAAAGCTGAAATGTAAGAAGAGATAAACTTACTATTAATAGCAAAACTTTATTAAAATATTGTTCTCCCTCCAGATTTTAAGTGTCCATAGTATTGTGTATGAAATAAGAGACATTGCCCATTACTATGTAAATGTTATATTTCCATCTAGATCTTTTTAAAAAAATTAATACATTTAATTCTACCAGATTGCTCTGTTTTACACTCATTCTTTTGAACGTCTGATTATTTTCTTGATTTAAAAAAAACCAAAGTCTATGATACCAATTACTTAATAGGTATCCAAATAGGTATACAAGTTCTGACAAATTTTACAAAGGTGGAAGGTGGTAGCATCTAGGAGAATATATATGTTATATCTCTCTAATATAACACATATCCCTCTTTTTAGATATTTTCACACAGAAATGGAATAAAATATTTCAGATGTTCTGTTTCGTATGTCAAAGAGAGCCCTAGAAGCCTCAGCTCTGAAGTCCCTTTCCCTTCCTCTCTCATCTGCTCTCCATTTCAAGTTCTGATTATATCTGGGAGCCAGGAGATACAAAGAGCATATCCAGTGTAATTGCATTATCTCTGTATCAATTTGGACCAAAATTCTATGTTCATCATCCAACGAAAACACAGATTTGCAATGTAGCACTTCTCCACCTCTGACTGAGGTACATCATAGTCCCAAATACATGTTTTTCTATCCAAATATGCAGTCATGTTTTGAGTTATCTTTTGACTTTCTGCAATTGTTTGTTACATGCTTTCAGTCACAAAACAAAGAGTATCTAAAACAATCACTTTAAAAATTGCAATCGCTATAATATGTAGACAACTCTATCAACTGGTAATCATAACTGCTAGTATCTTGAGCTTCTACAGGTTTATAGACCTAGATAGACAAGATCTAGCTTTAATAATTAAAAATCGACGCTTAACAATTACAATTGGAAGGTTATTTTTAAAATGACAGAATACATTCAGAAAGAGTAAAAGAGATTGATTTTCATTTAGTATGTGGCTAAACAGCATGTTTGTCAAACACCTAGACCATGGATCTAACAGCTTGGAGTCATATTTAGGAAATACTAGGAAGTCCATGTATATCATAGAATCATAGAGTGGTTTGGGTTGGAAGGTACCTTTAAACGCCATCTAGTCCAACTCCCCTGCCATGGGCAGGGACAGCTTTCACTAGACCAGGTTGCTCAAAGTCCCATCCAACCTGACCTTGAACACTTCCAGGGATGGGGCATCCACAACTTCTCACAGACCTTCAAATATCCCAAATTATATATCTACCCTTAACATGAATAATTCCCAGTTATTTTCAGTAATATAACCCCATACATATAACCCAGCTACCCTTGCTTTAATATTGTCTGGACGGCATTGGACAGATAAAACAATTCTCTGTTCCTTCACTAAAGGACCTCTATTCTGTCTTTTGCATGGGCACAGGACAGTTATAACCAAATGTATCACATTTAGCTGAATCTCTAGAGATGCCTATGATTTCAAGCTGCTCCTTCACTTCCACCTGGGACGTTATGCAAAAAGCTCGGAAGCTTTAACAAATAAAAATTCCAGAACTTCTGAGAAAAAAACGCAGTATTTGTAGACAAAATTATCGTACAGTTTTTAAACAGTTTTTTTACCATTCTTTCAAATATTTTCAATTAATATTAATTTCAACTTAGTGCTTCATAAAGCTGTACTGTATGAAAACAAGACTAATGACCCCAGAAATTTATCATCTAAGTGTTCATCTATGAATAATTTTGCAAAATACAGTTTATTTATATGCACAGGCAAAGAAGAAAGGCATAAAATCAACTTATGTTTACTGGGAAGTTGATCAGAAATCACTAAATATTATAGTCAATGTCTAAGTGATATGTTGGTTTATTTTTAAACTTATCATGTACTGCATTTAGGGGATCAACTATTAAACTGGCAAACAAACTCTTCATGGCAAATAGACATTATGGGCCTTTTGCAAGAAATTTATTTTAAGAAGGGACATTTAAGAGGAAAGGGTGGAGGTATGGAATGGTTTTGTTTAAAGCTAGTGGTCAAATTCACATATAACGTGACAATACTGACTTCAAATTTTCACTAGAGATAAATTTGGAGTAGGGATTTTAAAGTGGTTTCAAGTATTCCATCGTCATTCATAGAGAATTGTTTTATTGGAGCCTCTTCAGAAATACGAGGTCTCAGTCATTTCCTCTTCCTTTTATTCCCTCATTCTTTCTTATCTTAATTTATAGTGATGTGTTTATAATAATAACTTAGTGCTACAGACACTGCTTAAGCAGCAGGAACCATCTGAAAGTGACTTCATCAGCCACATGAAGATTGTCTTTTGCACTTGTCCTTGACCTGGGTATGGGAGGTAACACCAAAGCAGGAGACCTCACTAACAAACATCACATCATCCACGAAATTGCCAGCCTAAATTGTATATAATTATGAAATCTTCCAAGAACTGTATAACAATTCTTTTGTTTATTATTATACTAAAAAAAATAAAAATGAACCAAAACTTTAAAAAAATCATTACTGAAATTTCCTCTTAAAATCTTTCAATTCATAACTGACTGAAAATAGTAATGTAATGAGTCTGAACACTTCCCTTCCTGACTTGACTTTAGAGGTGAGTAATACTCAGGCATTCCACTTATCCCATCCTTCTGCCTCTGGTGTTACCAAATCTCCTTTTTCCTCACCGTAGGAATTAATTCTCTTCCTTCCTTCCCAGTAGCCTAGGAAGTAAGGGTCAATACAAGGCTGTAAGGCAAGGACAGGAAGTGCTGGAAAAGGTAAAGATTCTGTATCTCAGCAGGGTGAGATCAGGAGAGTCCTACACCTGTCTGTAGTCTCCCCAGAGCTTCCATGGCCCTCTGAAACCCACTTTCCCACACAGTGCTTCATCCTCATTCTCTGAAGTATCAGCTGATCCTTCACCTATTCCTCCTAATCCTTTTCTCCCCCTTCCTTTCCCCCCAAAATCTATTTATCCAGTGCTGCAAAAACTGAGTTTGTGTACCCTGCTGAAAGGCTCTAGTATACCATATGGAGATTTCAGCTCTAATGGATCTGATTCCCCTTTATTTCTAGCTAAATATTTAGACCAATAGCTAAAAATGCACTGATATTTAGAAAATATTGTATGTAAATGTTATACAGGGATAAAGGCAGTCACAACATGTATCTGTGCCACAATCCAAGATGTAACTCTAACTTGTGTTGACAGACAAGAGTCATTTTAAAACAGTCTACGCCAGGTATCAGTACAGCCCGATAACACAAAGTTCAACATCAGCTGCTAAGTCTAACTAAGCTTCCAGGTAAGCAGTGGCTAAATGCTGTGTTACCAGTTTCCAAACTGGTAACACGAATATAAGCTTCAGTACATTCAAATGAACAAACGTACCACCTTCAGAAAGAACTAAAGACATAAATAAGCAGAAGAAAGGGAGGTAGTCACAAATACAATTCATATATTAAAATGGGGACTCCACAGAAGGAACAAAAGGAAACTTGTCCCCCTTAATTACTTCATGTTTTTGTACTCTGATCAATGTAGATTAATTATTCAGATGATAAGTACCACTTCTCTTTTATGCTACACAAGTATTCCTCTATAGACCTTGTAAATATGGTTTTGATTTTGACATACATTGTAGTATGGATGTCAGTCATATATGTACTTGGTCTTACAGAATATCATGCGTATGATCAAATAGTAAGACAAGAAAGATCTATAGAACTACAGTTTGGGCTTATGTATACATAACACTGCAAAGAACACTGACAGAAATTCAAGAGGGAAAAATTTCACAGATCAGTGAAAAAGTTCTCTTTAAGTCTTCATTTAAAAAAAGAAACATTATAAGTCTACAGACTGAAAAAAAAAACCAAAACAAAATGAAGCCAAACTGCTTTACTGATGTCATAAAGTCTAGGTCTAACTTGTCTCCTGAGAAATGCTCATGGCTTCCCATGAGATAAGCTCTGTCTTTCATTTTGACAGTGAAGATAGAAAGTGATAGCCATAGTTTCTCACTCATCCGAGCAGACTTGGCAGTTATCATGCTTCATCAAAGAGCTAAGCTATTTCATTATCACCAGTCTTGCACATGTGAGCATTACAGACACGTCTGCATGAAGCTGGCCAACAGACCAACTTGTGAGGTCCCTATGACAGGAAACCTATAAATCTATGAGCATACTAAATATCCATCCATTTCTGAGATTATCTTTTCAGACAGATAGACATACTGTCATTAAACTAACTAGCATCACTTACATGTTTAAAGTACAAGTACAGAAACAAAAACATAGGAGGTCTTATGTTCATGAACTACTTCTCCATTTCAAAGTGACATTAACACTGTAGTCTGAGGATCCTTTTATATTACACATTTTAAAAGATTATAACTAGGGAAAAAATTGTACAAATGTCTTGTGTTACCTGGTGAGTTGGAAGCAGCCACGGATGTGACTTTATGAATGGTTTTCCAGTCTACTTTCAAATTTAGAAGCTTTCCAGAAAACAAATAGAAACACATGTAATTTTTGTATGGAAAAATTATTTCCTGAAAATATTTTCTTATATCCAATATACAACTAGTTATAAACACTTCCCACTTTGTAACGAAACCTTCAGAAAAATTAACATTCAAATTGGCACTTCAGAATGGGGAACTGAGTAATCTGATGGAGAAATAATGATACCAGTAATAATGCGTGAAAGAACTTCCTGATAAAGTTTTCATGTGAGAAAGATAGAGGGTTGTTGTTTTTTTCCCTTTTATTAGTAAAATTAACTTGGACCAAGCTGAATGATCTGATCTTATCGGCATGTACATGATTCTAATAGTACAGTTAGATTTGTACAGATGGAAGGGTTACATGTACAGATCCAACTCAGGAAAGAGTTTTAAGTAAAGCAGCAATGCATGTGAAGACACCTGTTATTAAATTAGGGTCTTCATTTCTATACGAAGGCAATTGCAAAACTAGGATATACCCAGCTAAGTAACTATTTTTCTGTACTTTATTCATTCTAAGAAATTCAGCCAACAGGATTCCAGAAAATTAAAGGCAAATTACCTTTAAAATCTAAAAAAAAATCATTGAAATCTGATAAACTACTGTGGGACCAGTAGACAAATTAGTAAAAACCCCATTCATGAAAGTGATGAACTAGGAATGTATGGTAGGTCCCATTGAACTAATTCTGATAAAACACCAGAGGATCTTCACTATCAGTTTAGAACAAGTGGGACCTCAATTTTCTAGGTCTTACTTTAACTCTACGTGCACTGGTTTTACTATGCATCTATGTAGCTGATTTCATCATCTGCATCCTATATTTTTATTTACAAGCATCAGCACTGGGATGGGCTCTCATACCTATGGATCATGGGAAAAGCACTGCAATCTTCCTTTCTGTAAAGGGATCTATGGATTTAGACAGTGATCAAATTATAACTATATGACAAATACTCAATACTCTATACCTGAAATTCTATTAAAACGTCTCTGAGATATAAGTTAGTCATTTATTCATTTTAAGATAAAAAATGCAAAGAAAAGTGCAAAGGATTTTTAAAAAAAAATCTAATGGACAATAAACAGCATATAAAAAAAAACACCTACATGAAAAATTTCTTTCTATTTCTTTGGTATGTGAAATTGAGATGCTTGGTGTCATCTGGTGAACATTCCCGTGTTAACACAAAACTGCCCTCCTCAAATAATGCCATCTGAGTCAAACTATGTAGACAAAACCATGTCACGTTATGATGATTGCACTGACTTGACTGGTACTAATGATGGTTATAGCGGACTTTTTTCTGAAAAAAGGCAAACATTTTAAAACTTGTGGCTTATATTTTTTCAACATCTCACTGATGCACAAGCATTATAGACCTTACTAAAACTACAGCTACTATCTTAATAAAAATTTTGCACTTCCTAAAACCTGAATTACTCCCTCGCTTTACACTTCACTAAACATAATGGACATTCCCTTACTTACTTACATAAGGGAATATTTAAGACTAAGCACTAGTAAGCATGAAAGGTATTTCCTTCTTTCTGCCATGAGATTTGGTTACTGCACAGAAATCAAAGTAAAATAAAAAGTTAAGCTTTTTACCTACTACTGATAGAGCATATTCCCCTATTCCACCAGGAACATACTCTACCAGTCACATATGTAGTTCAAATGAAGCTGAGAATCTGGCCCATCATACTATAACACACATATGGCATGATGTGTATGTGTGGTATGTGGTATCTCAATCATAAATTAGGTTTCTAAATAAACTGTGTCTTTAAAATACATCTATACTTAACAGCTATTGAATTTTAAAAATTAAAATTAATGGGAATGTTTATTAAACTTTCTTAAATCAGTTCTTAATATTTCATTAATATCTTACAGAAATTGAGACCGTATTATTCCTCATTACCAATGGGCACATAACACACCTCAAGAGCAAGAGACAAAACAGAGTCAGAAACATGCCTGACAGACAATATCAGACTTGTTCTCGGGTTTTGGTTTTTGTTTGTTTGTTTGTTTGTTTTAAAATATGCCGTGTAGAATAAAAATTCTTTTCTAGTAGGTTTCCTACCCATAAGATAGTTCACATTAAATGATTCTTCATAACTTCTCAAATACTTACTATATTTAAAACTAAGCCAAAGAACAGAAGAATTGATTTTAAGTATCCTGCTCTCTTTAGACATAATTAAAATTGACATTTCTTGCAGAGAAGTGTTCGATTACTAAAGAATTTATATTCTTTTTACTGTAAGATTCTGCTGATGTTATAGAACCTGAAATTGAAGCTTGTTCTCTTTCCCTACGTGACTCATGATCTTGTCGATCATGACAGACGAGACTAAAAATACAATACATTACAGCATGCAGTGTCTGTAAATCCCAGGAAAGAAGTAGCTTTAGACATTTACACAGCTTGTCTGGCGACCAAGTGCTGGTGAGTGTGTCAGAAGCAGTTGGAAAGCGGACAGTTTGTGCTGCTGCTATAAGGACAGGAAGCATTGAGAGTTTCTGCAGCGGTGGTTGGCCTGAGATAATACCATTGTATAAGCCGGCTAAGTGGCCTCTCCCAGCGCTGGGAGCCCAGGGCCTGGCGTCTGGCTGCCTGGCCCCCAGCCAGGCCGGGCCCTGGGCTCTGCGGGGAGGGCGGCTGGCCCTCCGGCAGCTCCGCGCACAGCCCGGGCCACACCTCACCTTGCAAAGGAAATCTGGCGAGAGCTCCAGACTTTATGACTTCTTCTTTATGAGCTCCCCCCCCCCTTTTTTTTTTTTCCACTTCACTCTGGTAGTGGTATTCACACTGAGCTCTCAGGGAACTATTTAAAGTCATAAGCAATAAATGAGCTGATGACAGGATTATTGGGAAAAGTCATAATTTGCTAGCCCAAAATGCACATTACATTCCTCTCACTTTTTAAACAGTGGCAACTTACTATCACCGCCACCCATCAAACAGAATAAAAGATACATTTCAACAGGCAAGTTCTCCAATCTTTTAAATTTTTGTCCCCTCTAATTCTGCCAGGTTTATTTAAGATATATGTTCTGTTTAAAAGAGACATTGTTCTTAACACACAAAGGAGTTCAAGGATGTGGCATCAGTGTGTTCCCACCCAGCATTTGCTCTGATGGTGTTAGATTCTCTGAAAAAACATGCAAGTCCTAGTGCAAGTATTGTGCTGAATATATTTTTAAATTATGTGTTCCAAAAACGGTAAATCAAAGATATTCAAAGTTGAATAAAACTTTTTCCTTTACAAAATCTATGTGAAAAACACCCGCCAACCAACAAATAAAATCTAATATAGCACATCCAGCATCTGCTGCCTTTGCTCCAGAGAAGCAACATTTTACAGTGCAGGCAGCTTCCCCAAGAGCACTCCTCATAGGCCTTCCGAACATACATTTACACATATACATAAATGCTCATCATGCTGGATTTAAGGATCTCCTTAAGCACTCTGTCGAAAAGACAGCAAATGGAACAACAGTAGGTACAGCTAATTAGTGAAAATGCCAATATTTGCCATTTCAAAAATATCAGTTATTTATTAAAATCAATACAAACTAGTGTAAGATTAGGAACATATTTCTGTATCTGCATTTAATAAATCTATTCCTGTTTTTACATTAGTTAGCATTAAATAAAGTCTCAAACAGTATGCAGTACTTCGTAACTTATTTTTATCATAAAATAACAAGTATTTCAACAGGTGAATTACCTTCCTGTACTTATTTTATAAAAATATTTTACAGAACCTATTATTATTAAATAATACCAATTTAATTGGTATAGCAGTAATATCTGATAGAGCAATAATTCTGGCTAGCAATATAACTGGAGTTCACATTATTTTTGCAATATTACTTTTCTGTGTTTATCAAGTAAAATCACCACAGCAGCAAGCCTTCAGTTTTTAAACAGCATATGCAAAGGTGGTCTTATATTTAAGGCATTACACTTATCCTGGATCTGCAGAAGGCCTGTGTAGAGTAAGACCGTGTCCACCATGAGAGGTATAATTCATATACTGTGAAGTAGCAACAGTCCCCAGATTAAAAACATTATGGCTGAGTTTAATAACAGTTCACATTTTGAGACAGATCTCAAAAATAAATGATGACACTAAGTTTAAATTTAATGTTTAAAAAATATTTTTACTTGTCTTTTGAATTTTGAACATCTAGGATTTGCATTTGCAAGCTGCTTTGTAATCAAAAAAGAGAGAATATTTTAGTATCACATCATATTTTTTGAGTCACACTACATTCAGAAGGAAAGGCTTCAAAGGAAAACCAGAAGAATATATTTCTTCTAGAAGAATATAATAGCAGAATGTAATAGCAATGAAACTATCTCACATTTCTCATCCAAACCAATACGGGCACCAAAAAGTGACTTGTTATAAAAGAGGTAAAATTTAAAATTAATTACTTTGTTCATGTATCAATGTACTCAAAATACTTAAAGAGTGGTGTATCAATGTAAAAAAAAAAAAAAGTGATGAGTAATGCTGGATGTCAACTTGACATATCTTAAAAGTCTTATTTTTGGAGATGATTGCTCAATTAATACAAAAAAAAGCCATTGCTTATTTTTGAACAGTTGAGAACAAGAAACTAATATACAGGTTTCTCTTGATTCCTCTAAAAGTTGTAGTAGAGAAGTAGTAGAGATGAAGTCCCAAAGGGTTAACCTCTTCCTTGTCACACTTACTGTTTCTATGCAGTGACAATATAGAAAGCCTGGGAGCAGCTTAGACATGACCCTGTAGTAACTCTGCTGTGTGCACTTCTCTGATTGTCTCCTTTGGACTAAACCAACTGGTTGTCCAAAGATCCAGTAAATATTTGCATGCACAGAGTAAGGCAGTGGCACTTTCCGTGTAGAGCTGGTAACAAGACACAACATCTCAGCTCTGTGTCAACAGTGAAAAATAAACAGTGGCTGCTACTGGAGAACATCAACTTTCATGCAACAGTCAGCACTCAGGTACTCATGACCGTGACCTACACACTTTATCACACTTCGATCTGCATTGTGAAAGCAGAGACTACAGTGGTAGCTGCCCGTAGCATAGCCTCGTGGGCTCTCTGGTCCTAAAGGTATCTCGTTGGTCCTCCTCTCCATGTTTCTTCCTGATCCCTTTTACCACTTTATGCAGACAGGATAGAACCTACATGATGGAAGATGAGATATATCTATGTAATTGTTGATCTCAAAACCATGTGCCAACTCTAAAATTCAGCCTGCAATCCAAGGGCAAATGTGAGGGTTGCGCACATACTACTATTAGTGGTAGGAGTTGGAGGAATTAGGCAGCAAGGGGCACTATAAGCTTAGGCACCGAACAGATTAAAATGCAGTCAAATTTAATGAAACGCCTGAATACAGCATTTTACCATGTGCACCTGTTTTTCTGTCCAGGAAGAATCCTATTTAAACAATAGTGCAATGGTTTCTCTAACTGAGCTCAGGCTCCTGGTCTGCCTTACAGTTCTACCATCCATTCTGAACAAATGCAGAATAACTTGTGTTTCAGTAAATTGTACATGCCTCAAATAGTAAGAAACACTTTGCTGAAGGGAAGTAGCTCTGTACTAGAACTTAAAGTAAAATATGGGCTTTGTGGAGTCAATAACCTATCTAACTAATCTGACATCCGAAAGAATTAAACCCAGATCTTGCAAATTCCTTAACTAAGACTTAATGCATTGCCTGTTTTTACAGAAAAAATTGCCTGTTTTTCTGCAGCCTCCTGCAGAAAGCACTTTGGGCTGCAATTTCATATTGATGTATTCATATGATACTTTTCACCAAGGATCCACATTGCTAAATATCTTAATATAGTTTTAAAACTATTAGTCTTGATTTGAAATAAAAGTTAAAGGAAACTGAACTATCAGAGGGAGGTCAGAAAATATTATCCTTTCCCTTGCCCACCTTACTTCATTTACGTAAAATGAAGATTTTAGTAGTTTGACAAGAAAGACAACTTACCCCAGGCTAAGTGCAAAGACAGCCCGGAGTTGTGAAACTTCGGTGAAACCCTTGTAGTTTCGGCAAATTTTGGATCTTTACTGGAGCAACTCCAAAAAGCCATTTTATTACAATGTATTGCACAGATGCACACGCATTGATGACAATGCAGACTATATTTGTATAGAATTCAAAGGAATGTGAAAGCCAGATTCTATTCTATCATCTTCTACAGAATTTAAAAGCAGCTTGCCAAAACATGCAGAAAGAAAACTAAAAAATCCTCAGCAAAATAGGTAGTTTTCCAAAAGATGAAGTCTTGCATGGTGAAAGAAGGAACGTTCTTTAATAAAAAGAAGCCATAGTCAAGTAAAAGAACTGGAATAAAAATAAATGTTAATCACAAGCTCAAGAAAGATTAGAACAGTAAGTATTTGGAATTCTTTCATCTCTGCCCTTTCACCCATACGCATCTTAGTGAGAGCATTACAGGGTTCAGGTGTGACATCTCAAGTGATAATTTTAGACCAAAGTGGTTGGCAAGCACTTTTGTGATCAATGTCTTGCAGTGGTTGGTGGCTACAGCGCAAAAAATCAATATTCAGATTTGCAAGTAACAAAGATCACATGGCACTTCATCAGCAACAAAAATCCCCATAGACCACATGACAGAATGGGATGAGAGCAAAGCTAGGGAGCCAAAGCTTCAATATGTTTTGTGATTACAAACAAGAGGTAGTTTATCAAATCAATAGTTTTTATATTTCTCAAACTGTTTGTAACTGGACATCAGTGTCACAACTGTATCTTCTTTTGCATGTTCCCAAGGTTTCCCTGGGTTGCCTCTTCTTGTTAGCACTCTTCTCTGCTTCTCCAGTCTTTCTGCTGCCTCCTCACCCATCTCCACACACTTTGGTACTGATCTCTGCCCCACGCTTTTCTTTAGTACTACTGCCTCTTCCACATCTGCCCGCTAGTAGGTTCAGCAACACCAGCAGAAAGCCCAAGCTATTAAGCCCTCTTGTGGACTGTTATGATTGGAGCAAGGAGAGCAGGATGAACAGAAAAATGATCGACCTTCCATGTGTGGGCAGAATGTGTAACCTTGACAGCAATGGATTTATTTCCAGGCTCTGGAAAGTGGTGTGCTATAGCAACTGTAGACTTTTCTGATTACTCTGTAGACTTTTCACTTACACAGCATAAAATTCCTACAAATTCCCTTTCTCCTTCTAAATAATTTCGAACATTTCTCATTCTCTTCCTCTTTTTATAACTCTTCTTTGTCCCTCCCCCAACATTAGGGTCTCCTTCATCCTATGCCATCTCTATTTTTTCCAACTCTTTGCATTTTAAGTTGTCTTCCTTTCTCCAGGATGCCAGAAGGAGGAGAATTAAAACATGAGAACTATCTCTGTCCCATTTACGTAGCTCAAGACTGGTTGCAGAAAAGTTCTAGTTCCTTAACCTCTGCTACTGCATTTTGTGGCACACTCAGTAGCGGCAGAGACTCTGACTACGTTAGCTTAAAATTTAGTGAAAAGTATAAGCATCTAAAGTTCCTTATTTTTTTCTCATGAAAAGTGTAAGAGGTATAGAGCCATGGTAATTATCTGTCTCCCTCCAAACAACTGAAATTTCAAGTCTCTGTGACAAATATAACTGCTAGATTATTGCAATTTACTATAAATTAAACAGCAAATTACTACAACATGACTAAAGAATGTGTTTTTCCAAATCTCATCTTCAGAAGATTCATTATATTCTGATTAAACCCATACACACAGGCCATCCTCCCACCACTCCCCCCAGCAACTCAGATAAAAATTTCCATCCAAACTATTTGAGTATGGTAACATTAAGAAGATCTTAAAGTGGAAGGTATGGGCACCTGGGCTGGGCCTGAGGAAGTACAAAGTATGATCAACTCCAGTGTGATCACTGTGATGTGATCCAAGAAGGAAATTCCAGATGAAAATTCCAGCAGGAAAATAAAATTACAGGTTCTCTGCCCATTCAAAGATGTGACCTGCAGGGTAATTTTTTCTCTTAATACTGCAGCCTATATTGAAAATGCAGATGTTTTTGAAAATCTTTGTTCAAAAATCAACATCTTATTCCTCAAAAATAAAACGAAAATATTAGCAATCTTACAGCTGCAAAAAAATCAAAGGTACTTAAGAAGTGGCATAGCCTTGAGGTGACTGAATAGCGGCAAAAGCCATCCTGGACTCAGACCATGACACTGCCCTTTCCCTGCTTTTTGACCTCACATACATAAGAGAGGAAATGAGGGGAAAAAACTGAAAAAGAGATGGGTTGTAATATGATGGCAGAGGGGGGAAACGTACATTTCTGCATTGCCCTTGGTCATCTTTGGTCCCTGTGACAGATACATGGAACTGAGCAGTCCCAGAGAAGATGCTGCTGCTCTAGTAACAGGTGAATTCTAAATGTCAGAGAATGGAGTGGGGCTTGCAGAATGATTATGCTTCCCAGGAATTCTGTACCTGGAAAAATGAACCCACAGTACAATGAAAGATTCAGTAGTGCTGATTCACTAATACAGAAGACAAGCTAAATTTGTAAAAGTATATATATAAAAAAATGCAGCTGTATCACAGTTGGGAAGGATGTTATTTTTTAGTGGAAAATTGTCCTATTTACTAAAAATCAAAAGAATAACATAAAAGCATAACAAGGTAAGTGAAACAAGAGAAATAAACTTCATTTTTAAATGAAGCAGAATGGCAAGAATGCAAATTTGAATGATGGTTTAGGTGATGAAAAAAATATTTGCATGTCTAAAGGCAAAAATAACCACTTAGAGGATGGATATTTTCTGCTTTTCGACATTATTGCTGTGATTCAAGACAACCCTGTATACCATATCCTGGCTTAGTGTAAACTGAAATAAACTATCAGTTTTGTAACAGATGATGATTTCATTCTATGTGCACTATATCTTTTTATATCCTTTGTGTACCTAGCTATAGGAGCCATACTATGTGCACTTGCTTTCTACTGAATAGTGACTGGCTTTCAGATACCTTATCTGTATAATGAAATCAGGTGAAGGGGAGGCTGACTCACATACTTGCTGATAGACATTGCAGCATTACAATATAAGGAAATAAAGTAATGCAGGCTTAACTGAAATCTTTTTAGAGGCACTACTCCAAATTTTCTATTGCTCTAAACAGCACCTATAATGTGGCAGTGCCAATTTACACTTCTCGCACACTAAATGTACAAGATTCCAGGGGTAACTATTACTTTTTTCACAACATTCATATTTAGAATTATATGCATTAGTTAACTCGCCAGATACAAACTGCATACCATCCTTTAAGCCTGTTTTCAGTTGCACTGGGGGTAACTCCTTAAGCAACAAAAAACTAATAGATTGCAGACGCTTACAAGTTAACACTCACTTCACACAATGTATGAACAGGTCACAGCTGACTGCAGTTTATGCCTAGAAATGCTATTTTCAGGTACAAATGCCCCATGGAGACCATGCACAGCACATTCAGTGTTTTGGCTATAGATATGTTTTGTTTGATTTTATGAAACAAGTTATAGCAATCAGTTTTTCATCTTAAGACGTTTTTTAGAGTTCAGAGGATAGGCTTGTGCAGGATGGACCTTGTTGGTGACATACCCATCTTTAAAATCTTTGAAAGTCAGCTAATAATAAGTATTTGATTAGGAGTAATAGGCGTATATTCGAATAAATATGGCCATCTCAGGACTGCCAGAAAATTTTACGAATCCAATTTTGTCTCCTGTTTACATCTTCATAGTTTCCAAATGCACTACATTGTAACACTAAACGTCCTGATTAAAGATAATGTGTAACTTAATAACAATTAGTGCTATTAATTTCATTTAATTTCCTTAAACTGCAGAAGCAGTGAAGACAGGCCGCCAGAAAGAAGTCTGCTTTAGGAAAGTCTTGTTAAGATTTGATAATACCAAGTTTAGAAAACAACAGTTACTAAACTGACACTTGCCTATACTACTACATCCTCTGTTGCAACCCTCTGCACTACAGCACCAAGGAAGGTGCAAGGCTGGTGTATTTCAGCTGGTGTATTTCAGCTGGACCATTAATATATAAACAGTAAGAGAGGTGAAGCTGGAAGAGAATGGCTACTGCAATGAGACATCAAACCAATTATTTTTGCTCCTGTTCATCAAGTTAAAATAGAAATTAAAAGTCTGTTCAGAAAGACCCAAGTATAACTTCCACAGTTTTGCCCAAATTCTCCTTGATAGCACAGTTGTCCAAGCTAAGAGCATAGGACAGAGAAAAAACAAGGTCAACCACTGCCATGTTCCCTTTGTTGTCTGTTAGGAGGATAAGACCAATATCTTCTTCTTCTGTGCTGCTTATCAGGGAGCTTTAGGGACAGTTTCCATTCCGGAAAATGAGTACAGGGACAGGCAATTTCAACTGAGGCTTCAAAATCAGTAACAGCCTGGAAGCCAGGACTCTGGGATTCCAAGAGATTTCCCCCTTGGATTTCATTTATGGCTTTATGGTATATCTGCAAACTCTTTAAAACCCCTTCTGAAACACAAATACTTTGCTACATTGTATCAAATTCCAAGTCTTCCCAGGAAAGAGACTCTTGCTTGCAAATGACCTCATACACTAAAAAATCAGTTGTAAGCTTAGAGACTTTTTGTGCCTCTCCAATATTTACATTGAAATAGCAAGATGTGCTACACTATGGAAATTTTAATGACAGAAGAAATGACTAAATTTATCCAACTTAATTAGCACGAAAGACTTATTTTATACTGGAGGTAAAAGTGTGGAAATTGAACAACTTTGGGATTTTTAAGTTTACCAAAATTTGGGATCCTATTCATACTCACTTATCATTATTTTCACATTTCTCATACTATAACCAAGCATTAGCACAACCAGCTCCATGACACAGCTGCAGTGGGTAATCATCCTTCTTTTTTTTCTATATTTAAGATATGGCATTGTAAATGTTTTATTCTGATTTTTTTCATAGAAATTTTATTTTAAAATCTTCTCAACAAATATGTTATATTGACTTCCTGGGGTGTGTTTCATGTGTCTGCCTACATTTTTTTCAGGACATGCTCATTACAGTTCTGTCCCTGAGGTCTGGCAAAATTTGAAAACATTTTACTACCCAGTAGAATCTCTAGTACAAAGGCAATCTTCTACTGGAACATTTATGATTTTTCCTTTTTTAATTTAATTAGAGGCACAAACCTTTAATTTCTTACTTTCAGCCTAGGGAACACACACTCCCCTTAGTTTATGCTAAACAAGGTCATAAGTTTATTTAGAAAAGATGCTCATTTTGAAGAAGTAGGCACATGGTCCTATATGCTATTTTCATATTCCCAGGTATTCTTTGCAGGAGGTGCTGCTCTGTCTAGGCAAGGGTACTTTATAGTAGCATTACCCCTACTTGTTTGTACAATCCTCCAGCAGTAGCAACCTGTGCCAGTTTTTGCACAGGTATATACAGAAATTTTGGCACATGTTTAATATAAGCAGGCCTGGTCTTGTATTCCCAGCACAGGCAAGTCTCCAACAAATCAGTGAACCGTCAATTTGCCTGGCTAAAAAAATGCATGATTTCACTACATTCTTACCTTAATACATGCAGAAAAAAATGAAAATCCCCACTCAAAGTGTAGTTCTTACATTCTCAGCTTTTTCATCCAGCTGAACAGACAGCTTGGTGTGTCATACGGTTCCAACAGCTACTCTCTCAACAATTGTAAGAAAAAAATGAGACCCCTGGTCCAAAGTCACAAGACTACAAGAACCTATTTTCAATTTTACAAACAGAACAGTGAAAGGGACACTGAAAGCACCATTCCCTAGCCTTTATAAAATGCCATCAAACACAACGTCAGGAAGAAGACAGGAGACCAGCAGCCACTACCCCCCAAAAAAAATCTTCAGCCTGCTCATACCAAAGTGAGCATGCTGACATTTTCATGTGGTTGACTAACTTTTCTTTATGGCTACCATAAATTTAACTTGTTATAATTACTGTCAATAAAACTAATGAAATTACAGGCTGCTCAACAAAAGGAATATCAATCTGTAGCATTTTATTAGGTCAGTAAGACCTTCATTTATCACTGGTACATTTTGTGTAAGGCAGGGATTTGGCTCACAATTTGTAACTGTTGCAATTTCTTAAAGTTACATTCCAGGATCTTAGAAACATCTCATATATTGATTCTGCTTGCTTGATCAAGAAAAAGCTTCTCAAATTAAGTAGAACTTCTAAAAGATTTTCTACAGACCTTAGAATACCTTCAGTCCTGAGCCAAATGCAAAATAATAGCAGTTTAAAAAACAAAATGTAGCAAATTTTCAGTAACTGCTGATTTGGAAAAGCATCTTAACTACAAGCCTTCCTAAGAGGGGTTGGAAGGTTTTCCACTTTGAAGAAGTCCATACCACACTAGTTTCCTATTTACTATAAAACAATAAGGAGAATGCTGCACTTTTTTTCATCTGTGATACAATATTTTCTTTTTTATAATTAACCTGAATTGACAGAAAGCCCTTTCCAACATTAAAAAAAAATATAAGCAACACACGTTGAAAAAACAGAGCAACACAACTATGTTTTATCTTCCTGTGTTACATGAAGAAAAAGGCTCTTGGTGATTCCATGGTCACCTAACAATGGAATTGCTTTACAGATACTTTGACACTGACTGACTGGTACTTTGGTGTCAGAACCGAATTCCTGAGTCCCAGACAACACTGACAATGGGAAACATACTGGAATTTACTTTTGAAACTTTGGGTGATCTTACTTTCAAAACTATCTGGGTTATTTCATAACCTGCCTTCCATTTTCAGCTGTATTCCAGGCACTGAAGAATTCAAATTTCACTCAAAGTCAATGGGACTTAGAATATTTATTACATGGAACCACAAGCATTACTCTGAAAAAAAACCCCCACAAAAACAGTTAAACAAATAGCTCCACATGTTGTACTGTTTAGGCAGACTTAACAAAAACAATTTATTTACTTTCTAGAGTCTTCTGACCTTGCTTTAGTAAAAAGCCAATTTTGGCAGGTTATGTCTAATGATCACAAGTTTCTGTCAGCCGTCTGGGCTCTCAATGAAACAATCAGCTGCTGCTCACCACAATGATAAAGAGATAATCCTATTTGGATCTTTTTTTAATACTGCAGCTTTCAGACATCAGCAGAGCAGCATTAGGTTTGGATAAGGTACGGACTTAAAAAATTCACATTGAATTTTGTGGGGGTTGACATTGCAAGCATCCCTTTCAGTAATCAACTGGACAAGGTGCTTATTTCTATAGTGTTTACATATTTCCCAGGCAATAGGAAGTCAGGCAATTAAAAATATTAAACAGCTCCTAACCTAGCTGTATGCAAAATTACCTGCTGTAGAACAGGATACATTATCCTATATAGGCAGTGCAAATGAGGAAACTTTACACCAAGGTTCTTTGAATGCAATTAGATCTGTTCCCATTTAGAAAAAACTCCCATAATGACAAATTTCTTCCTTTTTGTGTGGCACTTTTTCCTGCTAAGCATTCTCAGGTCAAATCTCGATAAACAGCAACTTGAACTGATATCCTAGGAGTCATCTTCAAGCAAAATTGTGAGAGTACTTCAAGAGAGAGCAAATCTGCTCTGCAAAGAAAATCCATCCTAGCTCTACAAAACTGGTGAGCTGTGTCCTGCCTAACCACAACAGCAGCCATGACTGGAGTTCTGACAGTAATCAGTGCTTCATAAAAGAATTACAGGAAAACTGATTTAGAAATACAGGGACAACACATACTTTTTCAAGCAGTAAAAATAGAAAGATTAATGCATTAGAGTATAATATCTGATACTGTACCATAAAAATCCCTTAGCCAAACAAATAATCTCAGAAGCTTCTCATATGAGGAGCTAAGCAAAGGTGCCCACAAAAGGACTCATGAAAAACGAGCCATTACTTCTCTTATGACTATTTGCCTCTCAACTACAGAAAAAAAACCCCTCCTTCACTTCTGGTTTTGGAATGCTACTGGCACAGTCTCTCAGAGGATATGTTAGAATTAGTCTA
Organism: Chroicocephalus ridibundus; assembly: GCF_963924245.1. Lineage (NCBI taxonomy): Eukaryota > Metazoa > Chordata > Aves > Charadriiformes > Laridae > Chroicocephalus > Chroicocephalus ridibundus. The sequence continues at coordinate 126,449,230 of NC_086285.1, read as the reverse complement.
ACAGATCCTCAATACCTATTCCAGGTGAAACACATTTTAAAGTGCTAAGAAAAGGACTTAGGTGTTGACTTTACAGCCTGATGGAGTTTATCAAGCAAGATCACATTAAAGAGTGCTAGGTTACCTCCTCAGATAATTATTTAATTTAGAACAATGAGGCTCTGTTTGGAAATTATACCTGTCACTTTAAAATATGCCTCCTCCTGATTTAACACTTATTCATAGCACAAGACCCAGTTTCAAAGTTACATCAAAATGAAAGTAGTGCTTTTTAAATGACAGGTCAACTGAACCTGAGTGATTTTAGTGAAATGTAGTTATTTGCAATTGTCATCAAAACTTCTTGCTTTTATAGATATAAGTATATATATTTAAAGAGAAAACAAAGTTTTTATAGGATGTTTTCTTTTCCTCCTGCTGAAGGAAAAACAAACACCTGAATGTGAAAATCACTTTCCAGTAAGGTAGAAAAAATGTGAAAAACAGTGAAATGGGGATTTTATTAAATAATTATTTCTAGTCATAAGGTAGCAGCACTTAGTAGACCTGGTGAGAGGCAAAGTGAGAGAACTAGTACTAATAGGAAATAAAGAAAATAAATAATTTTTATTAAAAAAAATTTACAGTTTAGGAGGTCATAATCACTTTATAACAAGACTACTTTTTAATTAATCTTTTGTTTTCACCCAGGACTCTTGTGTGAACCCTATGATGTAGCTGTTTTGCTCATCACTTCTAAAGATGTGAAGATTCACAAATATTTTGACTTGTACTGCAAAATACAATTTTGCAGTGGTCGTGCAAATTCTACTGAAGAATACTTGGGGTAGATGAAACATATCTCTAACTTTAAATCCCTCTATATATTTTTCACTGTATACAGAAAACATGCAGCTGTTTTCAAAGTTCAGATTCTTATGTGCCGTGAATAACGTATGGTATCTAATACAGAATTTGCATTAGTACAATTACCATGCTGGTAGTATGTAATTTTCTAAGAACCCTTCTTCTGGAGACTTGTGTACTGGGTTGCTGAAGCTGGTCCTCTACAGGTTCAGACTGAGGCCCACATGAAGCCTGAGCTGAGCAAAGGAAGATTCCTAACCTGCATTTTCACCTTAATTGTGCTATCAGTGTCAGGCCTATAGAAGAGGGCAAATTAAACACAATTATTACACCTGAAATAGTTCTCTCTCACTTGTTGTGTTACTTTAGCTATGTCGTTTCAGAGCAAAGGTCTGTGTTATCACAGCATTTCATTAACAGACCCAAAATCATAAGCAGCCTGAAGTATGAAGGAGATAGTGATCATATTTCTGCAGGACTAAAATGCCACCTTTCTGTAAGTCACACAATTAGCGACTGATGTTCCCACCAAACTAAAGTACTTCCAGGCTATTATTAGCTTCCAGTAACTAATAAGTTGTTACGCATTTTCAATACACCACATATTACAGAATTTGGATCAAATGAACAATCACAATAAGCAGAAATTTCAATTGGATAATAACTTTGGTCTTGAAAGATATAATGCCAAATGAGACTATTAGTTTTATGGAGAATATCCAGATCTGAAACGAGTTTATTGCACTGGATCAGAGTAGCAGCATAAAGTCATGTTATATTTTTTTACTAGCAGAAACCTGCTGTGGGAAAAAAATATTTCTCAACCCAACTGTTTAAAACAGGGCAAGGGCAGACAAAATATGCTGTGCTGAGATGACACATCTACTGTACATCCTCTGGCAAGCAGGCCCCAATATTCTAGACAACACATAAACAACTGTCTTTTTACAGAGGGACAGAAAGGCTCCAAGTCCAAATCATAGCTTTCAATAACAAAGCAGGGAAGTGAAAACTCCAGTTTATTTACAATGCGTACGTGCTACAAATGACAGAGATAAAAGCCTTTCCGAGAAGAAATTCAAGGAACGCATTAGCTTGTAGCCTCACAGTACTCCCTTTGATATGCATTAAAAGTAGAGATATATGTGTGTCACGAACCAGTTGTGAAACTATGGCAAAAGGTAATTTGAAATCTTACCAACAATAACTCTTAAAATTAAGAGTAATTAAAAAGTATCTATATCTATCTTGAGAAAGCGAAAGCTGTTCCAGAGAATACAATTCCAGCTTTTGAAAGAAAGAAATCTAAAGGTTTTTCCTTGGCTTAATATTTTTATGCAAAGACCACATAAACGTCAACAGGAGTTTCAGGAAGAGGAAAGAGTTTGCTACAGGAAAGAGAATGTGACAGAAGAGAGCAGAAGGAAAAAAACAGATGGTAGCACATAGCTTGCACCTTCTAAAACGTTTTTGTGCAATTTTGTCATCCTGTTAGTTTCTTTTTATCCCTTGTTAGCACATAAATTGGACAGACTTAATTTTTCAGAAGCATTTTTTCTAGAAGTACCTTGTAATTAAAAAAACCCAAATCAGCAAAATTCCACAATATGTTTTATAGGTGTTCAAACTAGATTATAATACTTTGAGAAATACATCCATGAGAGAATTTAGGCTATGAAACTATCTTTGTTATAAAATTCATTTTTCCTGACAGCAGACATAGAACACATATGAAGTTACCAAAAGTTTTGATGTCTCAGAGCATTTATCTGCACTGCAAAGAAGACGATCTGACACCAATTCATACATACCAACAGGATTTAAAACATTGGCAGCAGATTTCTCTTAATAGAGTGTAGCCAATAACGACTTTCTTTACCAAACACTTGTGGCACATTTTTTATACAAGAATGTTTTTACTACCATAGTGACATTCCTAAAACAATATGGAAGCCACTTAACCCTAATTTTCAGCAGCTTAGAAGATTTGGCCTTGCTTCTTTCTTGTGACCAAGGCCCTGTGGAAGGCAGCCGGATGTGCTGCTATGAGGCAATTTCATGGCGCCCTTGGAATGAGAGCCTGTGTCTGGCTACATGAAAGGTGAAGTTATCTATCTCCTCCCCCCAGCTACAACACAAGAGACAATAAACAAAATCCTCACTTCCCTAGAAATCACATTTTCTCTGTGGAGGGCAGAAAGAGCCACGGCTGAACAGCCAGGTCAGACTCACCCTCCCGGCGCACCTCCTTCTGGAAGCTTCCGCAGAGGTCTTCTCCCGCCCTTCGTCACAGGCACCAGCCACACGACAGGCCTCACCGGCTTAATCATGCTTATAGTCTCATTGTTCCCAAGCGAACTCCGTTCAAATCCAGAAAAACAACATAAATGTGCGAAATCCTTCCATTCTGGGAAGAGTGACTGAAACTTTCCTGTCAGCACGCAGGCGCTGAGGCCCACTCTCTCCTCTCTCCTCCCGGCCAGGGTCGGGGCTGTTGTCTCCCCAGCGCCCCACCATTGCTTCCCTTTGGGATCAACCTTCTTCTTCCGTTTTCTTCACCTCTTTTTCTCCTGACACAGACCTTTTCAGAGAGCCGTTACTCTTCTTCAGAGAGCCTCTCAGTGGCCCAGCCAGGAGGGTGGAAGGAAGGATCAGCCATGACAGCTGAGGTGCTTTCAGGCTGGGCCCTGCTGCCTGCTGCCCACTCTGAAAGGCAGTCCTGACTGAACACAGGCAGGACTCACTGACTCTGCTTGCTCACCTTGTGAGTCTTGGCCATTGAAAACCAGACCGGTATCCCCTCTTTGCTAGAAAATACAACCTGAGGGGACGGGGCTGCATCGCCAGAGGCCCAGCAGCTGCCGGATCACCGAGGAGAACAGGAGCGGTTCCCTTCTCTATCCAGTGCGTCAAAATGTGTCGTCTAATTAAAGGCGATGTTCTCACATGAGGTAAGATGAACACCAACACACAGGAAGGGTCCAGGGCGCCCGAGTTTTGTGCTTAAATATGGAATTTGAGCCTCTTTTTTTTTTTTTAATTCCCCACACCCATTCCTCCAAATGTACTATTTGAATACAAAATTGATCCTGTGGGAAGTTTCTAATTCAATTTTGTTATAAGAAGAGGACATTAAGATAGGTCCTTAAAAATTTGGCACCCAGAGCCCTTTTTCTGGTCATAAATATTTCAATGGAGGAAAAAACAACAACAGAAATTCCTGAGATTTTCCCTACAATTAAAAAAAAAGATAGGATATAAAGTTTATTTTATTTCATACTTGCCTTTCAGTTAACAAAGGCACAACATAGCATAAATCCTTTTGGATATTATGTGTAATGTATTACCTTATTTTTGGATGATTGCACATTGGCTGCAGCTGTTTTATAGGAAACTATGTTTAAAAAAGCTAAATATATTTCAAGTATTCCAAGGGAAGTGGCCAGGAGAGAGCATAAATGGCAAGGATATTCATCAGACACTGGCAGGAGCAAAACCATGTTGTGATTGGGATTTTAACACATTTCAGAAGCCTGCTGCCTGAGATAGTTTTGTGATTACGTACCCACTCATCTATTTCCCCTCAGTGTTTTTGTTGGAAGGATGGCACATTATTTTGAAAGAAATGAAGAAAAAAAGGAGTTTGCAGAGGAAACTGTAGCAACTGGTCCTGATATGGAGTAATTTAACACTGAAACATATAAGCAAAACACACAAGTCAAATGTTAAAAAAAATCAACGTGCAACGGTAGTGGTTTAATTCTTTCAAAGTAGATTGTGTATTACTATTGTCCTGAAGGTAGTGTGAGTCTTCCCCTTGACTCTAACAGACCCCGAATTACGCCATATTTGTAGGTCTTCCTGGTTGTTTTGGGATGATGAAATTTGCTTTGCCATGTAAGAACAGAATATACCCTTCAGACTAGAGGCCAGGCCTGCTCACCACAGTAGACATAGGTGAAGGCATTGCATCTACTGGCATTTCCCCTCCTCTTTCCAGTTGTGTTATTGAAAGAAAATATCTGTTGTACTCCCTGTATTCCTTCTGATTCAGGCAATTCCTGTGGTCATCGCTCAGCTGGACCAATAAAAAGAGTATCATCGGGGGTTTTGTGACACTGCACGGCACTCAGCACAGGGCAGCGTCTGTCTCCAAGCAGAGAAATACAGCACAGTGTCAGACAAGAATCTGTTGGCAGTCTTGCCATCCCAATGTCTTGAAAGAAGTATAGTTTTCTAAAAAAACCTGAAAAACATTTGGTGGCTGTGAGTTATTTAAATAAACAGAATCCTATTAAAGCCTCTACCCAGGTTTCATACATGCTTTAGGGAATTCAGAAACCCAGTAAAATCACAGTTCTTTTTTTCCTATAGTCATAGGAAAATTTAACTAAAAGGAAGACAAAAAAACTTGTACCTGCAGAAACCGTTGTCATTTAAAAAGAAAAGCAAAGAACTCTGTCTTATAACATATCCTCTTTCTGTATGAACAAACTTTCCATAGCATGACAGGATTTTCCCCCTGACTATCCAAAACATTGGTCAACATCTTCTTTCAAACAGCGCAGTAGCAAAGTTGCTAATAAACAGGTTGACTTCTAAAGTACAAGATTAAAAAAAAAAAGAATTAACAAAACAAAGCACTGTGGTCTTCAATTAATGAAGAGGAATTTCAGACAGATGGAGTATTGAGTCAACATCCTTTGCCTCAGTCCTTGTAGGCTATGCACAGGCACTGTAACAGGGTAGAAGAAGACTTACCTAAGGAAGGCAAAGTGAACATAAAGTCTCTAAAAGCACCTGAAATATTGTTTATATTGCTCCAGTTCGCATTGGAAACTACTTCCACTGCTACCTAGGGCAACAGTCATGGTATCACATTAATGACAGATTAACCACAAACAAGGATGTAACCCCCAATATTACAAGCCTGAGGCACCCACTACCTGCTGTTAAGACCACAGCCTTACAGATAAATGCACATCTTAGATAAAAGACACACTTAAACAAAATTTTGTCTTGTGTACAAACTTGTAATACCTAGGAAATATGACAACATATGCCTTTGTGAGTTAGGTTCAAAATATTTATCACTGGTACATGTAATGCAGATCATAAGAAGGCAGAAGAAAGAGGCTGTCCAATTCTCATAGGATTGCAAAGGGATCACGGGTTGACTTGGATTACAACTGTAGTGATTTTCACAGAAAATGCCATACTTAGCTGAAAGTAAAAAAGGGAAATGACACAGATGCATGAACTCCTGCAGAAAAAGACAGGGAAAAGTCCATGTGGTGGAAGATACTCTAAGTATAATAAATAGTTCCTGGAAGAAACCAAGGTCAGCATTCTGCAAGGTAACTGCTTTTCAGCTACTCACAACGCTATGCTATAAATTTAAATTTGTGAGGTCCAAACAAGATCTCATGGCCATTACTGTTACTCCACTGACTCAGAGTTAACAGCTTTCTTAAACTGGTACAAGTGAGTCAAAATCATGTTTGAAAGTGATTGTCCTTGCCCAAAGCTGAAAATAAGTTCTACTGTAAAACAAATGTAATTATGTCTCTGCAGGAAGGAACACATCCAGAACGATCATGAAGTTGGTTGTAATCAATGACCTTTTCCGAAATACCTTGAACTCTTTCTTTTGTTGATGGGACTTTCTAAAAGTATACTGGGAGCCATAGGTTTCTGGCTTGTACCCATTTTAAACATTGCTTATCGCACAGTGCTACAATTTGTTATCAGATGACCCTGCACTCATATACAAACACAACCACTATCAGGCACAGACAGGCTATAATCTGGCAATAACTTTAAAAAACAGAAACAAACACAATGTGTAGGGAATATTAATAAACTCAAGGAATTCTGGCACAGAATAAGACTACTAATAAGTATTTGGAGGGAAGTACAGTAAGACATGATAAAAGTCCACATTCTTTCCAGTCCTAATCCCTACAACATAAACTATCCTAAATAGCTACCATCACCTGAAGTGCTCTCTTCAGAGCAGTTCAAAATCCTTTTGCCTTATCTAGCTCTTGCAAATGTGATAATTACCTTGTTTTACAGGATTCTATTGCGTCTAATGAGTTAACACAGACATTTGTACAAAACCAGTTATTTAATTATAACCATTATTCTTGCTTTGGAAGAAAGGTCTTACAAGAAAGACTCTTCCTTTAGCAGATACCATACTAGCATACATTACAGGATAAATGTATCAAATTTCAGAATTCTTTAGTACCTATAACAGGAGCCAGATTTTTTAAAAGCACTCCCATATAGCAAGATATGTAAAGTAGTCTAATTTCAACAACTATACCATAGTTCATAATGTGTTGTATGTTCACAGTCTCTCATAATACTGCCTTCTCAAAAATGACACTTCATTGTACTGGCATTCAATAGGAAGTTAGGAAATTGTTGTCCATTTACTCCAAAACGGGGATTATTTCCCTGCCTCGTGAGGTTATAATGAAAATAAAATCCAGGAATGACTATGCAGGTATGAGATGCTTTAGTGATGGGTACTATATAACCAGCTGGATGGATAAGAACAGAGAATCTAACTGCCTTGTTCTTTTGTCAGCATAACCTCTGAAGAGTGTAGTGACTTTTTGTTAATTACAAATTGCCTGTATCAAAAAGACTCGTTTATGCTATTCATTGAAAGCTGTGCATGACTTTTTCAGGGGCATAGCATGCAAAATACAAAGGCTATAAAATTCTAATTTAACCTTATGTTGAAATGTTTTTTTGTGAAGAACAGTGTAATTGCCAAGATGCAGGTTCCTCTTTCTTGGCCAGTGCATGGGTAGACTTAAATCCCTCATTTTTCATCCCTTTCTATCCATTCATCTGGCACAAACCAGGAGGAGGACCAAGCACACAGCCTCTCTTCTTACATCCAGCCTTGGGATCCAGAAGTCATAACACAGCTACACAGCTAAAAGTCACACCAGGAAACTAGAGCAGGGCACAGTGATGGGACACATATGTTCAATACCAAGTCTGAGCAGACAGTACATACATTTTCTCTTTATATTACTCCTCAGATTGTTTTAAAAGATTATATTTTCTCCCTTTCCTTTTTTAGATCAAGCCTTGCAACACATTCATGTTATATTACCAAAATCAAAATCCAGAAACTTTGGCCAGCAAATGCGTGTGGCATTAATAAGGATCACTTAGGAATTATGCTTACCAAGTGGGGAAATGAATGGGATTCCATTTAAATGGTGCTTGTTCTTTCTAACCTTATCCCTCAAGCTGATGCAAGAGCTCCTGGAAAACTTCAAGCTTTGACATTTTAGAGATAGGCTTACTTAAGAGACCATGGAAGATTTTAAGCCACTCAATACCATTTTTCCCTGATATGTGAGGTACATTCCTTTTTTTAAAGATCTCAGCAGCTTATTTGCAAAATTGGTCGAAAAGAATCAACATTGTTCAGAGAAGAGTTTGATTTTAGAGAATCCAATCTCTGGATTGACCATTCACCTAGGTATTTTAGTACAGATGCTCTTCTCTCATCACTACCATGACATCACTGATTGCAATATTCCAACTGACTAATCAGGAAGGAGGCTGTGCCTAAACTGGATGAGGCTATGACTCTAAAGTATTGTTATCTTTTTCTGCTAAGGAAAGATTGGTTGGGAAACTCCCACTCAGGAACTCTTTCTTTTGCCAACTGAAGGGAGGTTGAGGTGCCAGTTCAATCTGCTTTAATACATACATTGGTAGATAGCAGCCGTGCTTAGGCTGTGAAATAAATCCACTCATTATTACCATATTCTTATTACCATATAGTCTCTTATTACCATATAGTATTTGTATTTCAATAGCATCCACAAGTCTCGTAACACCTTCACAAATGTGGGAAAATACAGTTCTTCCCTAGAGATATTTGTTATCTAATGCTATCAAAAAGTGATATGGAAAAAGAAGGCAGAGAAGGATATAATCACATTCACGTACATGTGTATGTGTGTGTGTGCAGACATACAGTTTTTATTAAAATCAACATGACCAAACTTAAGCCTTCAAAATTACCAAGACCAAAAAAATTATGTGATAGGAGGAGGATTCCCATTTAGAATAATTAACTGAAAAATCTCAATTAATTAATATTATTCAAGTGAATATGGGTTACAGAGAATTTGTATAAGGATAATTAAAAAAGAATCAGAATGCCATGTGGGATGGTGTGAGGTACATATAACATAAAAATAGGTATTTTTATCCAGCAAATCAATAGCTCAAGAAAAAGTTATCAACTATATGATGAAACTTATTTTCCAAATAAATTTATTTAATGAAAAATTAATTTTAAGAATTCAGTTAATTTTAAAACAACTATTTAATAACCATGCTACTATCCTTTACAAATTTTCTGATTCTTTAGCCTGAGAGTGATGTCAAGACAATCAATTTTCTAAAACAGATTAAATCTAATTATCTTTTAAGTTTGAAATAATGTTGATATATTCTATGATGGCCCTAAAATTTACACATTTAATCAGATGATCTTAGAGAAATTGATGCAGAGTTTTAATTGAACAAATTCTGCTTTCCTTTATACCTAACACATTTATAGATTAACTCATTTGACTTTAGTGGAGTCAATTCAATTTTTTCCTAATACAGATAAACATAGAAATGAGTCCTTTGACATTGCAAATCCTAGATAAATTAACAAAATAATACCACAGATCTAAATTTTATTGAATATTAATTCCCCATTTAGGATCTTAAAATTGAGCCTACTTTATTTGAAATATAAGCTTCCAAGACAACACAGAAATCCACAAATAAGCAGGGAGTATTAAGTAAGAATAAAGTGGTAATATCACCTCTGTATATGGTATTAAGGAAATCATTATTCAAATATGTCCAGTTCTGATGATTACACTTCAGAAAAATACATTAAATATTTGGATATAGTTTTTAAAAGTACAGGAATAATTTTAAGGTGGAAACTAGGCCTTGGAGAAAGGGACTAAGAAAGCGTCTATTAAATATTTCCACGAGACAGTGAATTCCTTTTTACCAAAGGAATACACTTTTGATAGTAGACAGTGCTTTAGTGTACCAGGGAAACCACAAGATGTTCTAATGAGTGGAAACTGATGGAACTCAACATAGGTGGAATGCTTCCCTAATTTACCCATTGGAGTACATGACGTGGTGATATTCTGAATTCTTCATGATTGTCATCAAATTGAAAGCTGATGATGTTTAAGCTTTGTGAATGCCAGAGTTTGGATTAGTGATCATTATTAGTCTCCTCTGTCCCTAAAATATGATAATAAAATGGTGTGTATGAGAAGTTCTGTAAAAACATTTTTCTCCTTAAGAGTATTATTCTTACACCTAGATGTTGCTAACTTGTTCCATGTGACTTTGAGGTTAATTGGGCAGAGTATGAGGTGGACTACACACTTCTCTCTTAGCAAATCCGGTGTTCTAATTGAAAATAATGATTCAAGTCCACACAACTGGGTCTGGTCAGCTTAAGTCAGTAAAATCATTCTTTTGCCATCCCTTCAGTCATATAAAGGTATTACACTTTCCCTGAAAGCATCAGGGAAAAACAGTATTGTAAGTGGAGAATTCTATTGCTGCACTGGGGGTGCAACTACACTGGATTTTGATACACCACCTTCATTTCTTTTACTTACTGAACTTCTGCAATGTTCTCTTTTTAAAGTGATTAGATCAAGGAGACATATTGCTCAACTGATCTAAACTGACATAGGGCTGCTGTTATTGCAAAGTTGATTTCAGTATCCTGAGAGATGGATTCTCAGATTGCAGAAAAGCGAACCTAAAAGAAACAGGAGAGTTTTCCTTTCCCCTTTTCCTTTTTTTTTTCTCCTTTTTTTTCTTCCTTCTTTTATCTATTTCAAATAACATATCTAAAAGAAAAAATAAGGAAATTACTGAGTGATCTGCAGATGATAGTTGTTCGCAAATGTAAAGGTGAGGATATTTCCATTTACAGAATTTAAATGCATTCCAAGTGGCACAGCCAGCGCAGTGTCAAGTTTTTTGCTGCGATAAGGCTGGAGGCAGGAAGCCGTGAGAGGTCAGGAAGGAAGCACTATCAGGCCTGAGAGAGGACCGACCAGCAAAGGGAGCAGCAGAGCCTCTTGTATTTAGGCTATGTAACAACTGCGCTATTTTCCCAAGATAAACAGCTGCAAACGCAAAATCCCACCTACTGTCCCTTTAAATTTACTGTGGAAAAAAAGTAAAAATCCTCGTTTTCCTTTTGCTTCTAGCAGCTTTGTAAGAGGAAGAGGGAAGGAGGGGAAGGCAACGGGGAAAGTACTATTTCACATAAACATTTCTTCTGGGATGCAGACCAGTTTGTTTATAGCAATTCAGTTTGACCCTGAGCACACCAAAGGAAATGGCTTTAATGCTGGTTTTGATCCATCATGTCAGAGCTGAATCTGAGCAGTTTAGTTTGCACTGGTATGTTTCCAAACATCACCTGCTTCCCAATATACTGCCCGATGGGAAAAAGATCAGAGGGCAAGTTAAGGAGAAAGGGAAAGCTCTTACAAAGTCTGGCTTGTAAAAGCGCCACGTACAGTGAAAAATCTGGGGTTGTTGCTCTGTATTACAGCACCAAAGGTTTTCACAGTAGGTTAGGGAGTCCAGCTAAACTGGGCTGACAAGTGGTTTTCCCATCCCATGAAATGAGTGGATTTACATTTTTGTCCTTTTCCACCTTGTGATGAAATAAAGACATTTCAGATTTTTCCTTTGAAAATGGGAGAGACAAACCACAGGAGGGCCACTGGCCTGCTACGGTGTTCATTCACTTGCTATTTTACCTACTGAGGTTGAAGTTCTTACTCTGCTGTTCACCTGTATTGGGGAGGGGGTTGGAGGGAACCTGGCAGTCTGACTTCTGGTAGTTTTGAGTTGTTATCTCTAAAAAACCAACTGATGCTGAAAGAGACCATCTCAGAATAACTGATACCTGGTAGGCCAGGAAGGAGAGGGCAGATACAGACCAGAGCCAGTAATTATGATGCTGAATCAGACTAAGATTTGTCCTAGATCTCATTTATTCTTCTAAGTGTCTTGTTCAGGGAATACCAAGTAGCCTAGAGTGCACTAGTGTCTTTCTTGGTCCCACTGTGAATTTTATAGGATTTTACATGTTCCTCTGATATTAAAAATCAGCTTTTTCAAAAAAAAAAAAAAAAGGTGTTCTGTCCAAATATTCCCCACTAGCTCTAGATTTAACTATTCATCCTTAAAGTCAGTTAATGTAAAAATATATGGCTGCATTCCAGTAGTGCTATGATTTTCAGGCACAGAGAGACTTCAATTTTGTTGCTACTCTTTTATGCTTATACAGTTAAATGGAAGTCAAACAATTTACTATTGTATTAGGCCATCTACAACATAAAGGGTGTAAGCCAGTGCCTGCTGCCTTTAATGAAAGCAGGATATCAAAAATAGTACCAGCTCCAAAAACCTGTCTAAAAATGCAATTACTCACAACAGTAAACTTGTGCACATGCTTTGGGATCTGGGCCCAACTAGGTGCAGAGGAACTCATTCCCAATTAATTGGTGGGGATTGCTCAACTCCACTCACTTAAATTATGGAATAACAACCAAGAGCCTATCCAATCTACACCAAAAGCAAGAGCTGTAGATTGATTAGTAGAATTCTTTTTCTATAGGAAAAGCAGTGTCAGAAGCGAAGAGAAAAGCAAGCAATATAAATCCAATCTGACTCCTTAATTTTTATATTTTTTTTTCCCAACCAAAGGACTATCATTAGTTTCCTGTTTTCTGGGGCCTCTTTTAGAGCAACTCAAAGCCTTTGCATGAGTAAGAGATTAATTAAAAGGAAATATGGAAACATTTGAACTTTTCAATAAGACCACGCAGAGTCCCAACTTTCTTAAGGAGACTGCATACTTCAGGCAGTTGACTTCTTCCATTAAATCCAGCAGTATTATCACAGACTGATGGATTGTTTGCTCACCATCAGTCTGGTTTTCAAAGCAGTGCAATGCAGGGGAAGGGAAATAGCTTTTTCTGAGCAGCTTACAACTGAGGAAAGCAGAGAACACAAGTCAATGTAGAAGGAGAGGAAGATTTTGTTGCATGTGCTTCTTATTCATAGGTTTTGGTCATTTTTTTGACAGCAGCTGCTTATTGTTATTTTCACTGAAATTTCATTGATAGCATTAAATTTGAGAAATTATTTGGAGACATATTTGGATTAAAAAAATAACTTTAGTTTGAAAATAGAGATTTCTAAAGATTGGAGCAAAATGACAGAAAGAAGATATCGTTGAGACAAATACTAGGTGGGAAGTGTGAAGCTGGAATGCACTGGTGGAGGTAAAAGAGGTATCAACCCTGCTGAGATGCCTTTGAAGTGTGGCCATCCAACAATGACTACTGCTGAGGTACCAAAACCATGATTGACAAAACAAAACAAAACATAATTGCTTATTTGCCTCAACTCTCAGACTTTGACACCTGGTGTTCTTTAAGACAGAGACTCTCTTTTATTATGTTTATATAGGTCTTAGAACTTTAGCGCCACTCAGCAATATAAATAACTATTCAATCGCCTATAAAAAAAAAGAGGTACATAAAGACTGCTTTTATAATTTATATTTATCATTGAAATATTAAAATGGAACTGCAAAAAGATCCAAGCAGTGGACAAGGAAAACAACTGTAGTTATCATTTTTTGAGTTATCAGAAAGAGATTAGGGGCAAGTTAAATTACTTTTTTATTTCAGGAGTGTAGCCAACATTCAATATTTGTTGCATTTTTAAAGCCCCAGCTCTCAAATCTCAGACATAATTCTTTTTTAAAAGTTTTCAAAACTCATAGTTGCTTAGTAGAACAAAAAATATGAATTTGAAGAGCTCAAAAACCTTAATAAAAGAAACTCGACAATTTGGGTTTTTTCTCAAGTTTCATTATTTCACATCCATTTTCCTGACCTGGGAGGTGACAGATCCTGGACTCATGTGTTTTGAATACACCAGACCACCAATAGCTGCTTCTTTTGAAGCAGTACCTGACTTTCAGAATGTGAACCCAAGCCAGAAATCTCAAAGTTCCAGAGGGTTTGGATGGTGACATTTTCCTCCAAATAACAGTTTTATTATGAAGGAGGTACCCTAAATGGGAAAACTGATATCTGAAAAAGAAACAGAAAGTGAACAGATCTCCATTCAGCAAGAACTATGAATAGTGTGATAGCATCCTAAATAATGTTTTTTGGTGCAAAAACTGAACTTACGATTCATTTCAGTTCTTTGCCAAAACTTGGCAAAACTTGAACTTTCCTGTGGACATTTCTTACTGTTTATTAGTGTGTTTGTTCACATGCCTGGTAAAAACACAGAAGATAAATTCTTTTCTGAGTCCCTTCTCAGGCTGAAACACTTTGTCTTTGAATAATTCATCTGTTCAGTTGGAAAGCAAAAATGCATTTCATCAGAAAGCAGGAAGATCATTAGGAACATAAAGAAAAATCCATAATCAAAAAGACTGAAAACGCATCTCATGCTGAACAATTTCACTCCTTTTAAGAGTCAAAGCTTATTCCTGATGGAGAAAGGTGAAAAGAAGTTCACTTCTTTAAAAATATATTACCTACCTGAGCTGCCAAGGTCAGTGAGACCTCTCCTGGGTTGAATAAGTACCGCTGGGGCAAAAGAACCAGACTGGGAGGTAACTTGAACTTATGAACTACTTTTTAGATTGGTAAACACACTAGGGAGGAGAACATATAGAGCTAAATTCGCCATGTTTTATAATCATGTGATTCCATTACCGTAACTGTTTGTGCAGAAGTAATAGAAGAATTTAGTTCATAGTGACACTTGTGTAAAAGTAATTCTTTGTCCCTGTCGTTAACAGCAAACTTGTGCAATGTTATTGTGTGGCAATTCCATAATGGGAGAGTTAGTGGAGCCTGACAAAATCTGGCTCGATTTTACATCAGGTTTTAAGCAAAACTGGAACAATTTCTGGCACGACCTAGAGATTTTTATTAAGACGGAACTGATGCAAAATTGAGTTGGTCCAGCTAAAGCTTGCACTGAATTTTTACACTTACTTGAACTTAGACATCAAAGTACAGTTTAAGAGTGGGCCAAAATAAATTAACTGAAAGTGTATCCACAAATCCTGCAAGTCAGAGCTCACAAGGCTTTTGAAAAGCTCTGCCAGCTATCATTAGTGATGCATGCAACTCCATGTATGTAGCAGCTATATAAAGTTAATGCTAATATATAATGAAAAAAATGACATTTTGTTTACAGTAAGTGATATGCTCACTTTCAGCATCAATTTTAGCTTTATTTTTCTTTCTTTAAATTAAATACGACTGCTTTACCTGCCCTCTACAGGTACTTTTCTCCATGTGCAAGTGGCAGAGTCCTAGAGAGAGAGACACATTCTGTACAAATCTAGTCTCATTTGCCGAGCAGACAGTTCTTCTCAGTATGGTGGTCCACAAACACATCCTTTTTCCTTTCCAAGTAGACAGCTGAAAGGCTTTTTTCACAAGATTACATCCAGCAACAGGTACTCTAGAACATGCACCATAATACCTGATTAAAAATGGTTCTGTGAAATGAAGTTCAAGTGACTGAGCTGGAGGACAAATGAGCTGACCTTGTAAAAAGGGAACGATACTATGCTGTTTGGAGGATACTTTAGAAAAAGCTTAATAAAGAAGTTGATGTAAATGGAAATAGGTTTCATTGTGTAAATTCTTGAGTCCAATGACTAAATGCTATGGGCTCTTCCCAGATGTTCTCATTCTTGTCTCTTGTCTTCCTAAAAGTCAAACAAAAGCTGATTTTCATGTTTTGAATCACAGCGGTTGGATTTCTTTCATAAAAAATGTTTTCAGACCAGATACATCTATTTACCTGCTTCCTCTGTGTGCCGTTACAGAAACGGTTTGAAAATATTCCTTGCTTCACTTACAGAACCAGAAGAAATCTCAACTAAAAAAGTAATTTTATAAAATCTGAACAGCGGGATTAAGCATCATAATTTCCCTGTTAAAGACTCTGTCAGAGATGCTTTAGTGATACAGTGTCAGCAATTTAAGATATGACAACAGTTTGCCTCTCCTGTCTGCCAGAGATTACTATCCCCAGAGCACGTACCCATCCTTTAGCAATTCCAGTTTATAGCATCTCACCTGAAACAGCTGAGAAGGCTGATGCACACCACTGCATTGTATTATGAATTAGAAATGCTGAGGTGCAGGCACACATCCCTTCTGCTACCCTGCCACAGGTGCTAACCTCTGTAGGTGTTAATCCACCAAAGCTGTCTACCACAGACTGTAAATCTGAGCCTTTCTGGAAAGTATGAAATGCTGAGCAATCTTCCATTCCCAGAGTGGCTTCTACTCTCCTCTAGTTTACTGTAGAAGATTAAATCCCCTTTTCTTCACCTTGAAGACTGGACTTTACTGAATGAGGGGTATAAAACTGTAAGGTGAAAGATTTAGTGAGTATGTTGTTTGCCATTAGAATTTGGTTTGGAATTTTAAGGAGCTTTCAGGAGACTTAGCAGATAATGATGGGAAACCACAAAATTCCTCCAGGCATTTCTTCCTCCCACTATGCACCACCTGAAGCAGTAACACCATCTTCTGCGTCTGCTGGCTGCTCCTAAGCAAAAGGGCTCCTTAATCTGTTCTTAAATGCTTTTGTCACCAGATTGCTTTCTGTTTTTAAGCAAATTGGAATTCAGTGCTTGAGAAAAGTGCAAGGATGTTGATAATAGCGGAAACTAGCTCTGGTAACAAAATAAATAACAGCATTCCCAAACTTTCCATGAAGAAGTGAAAATGAAGTTGTGCCATATCATTCTAGCATCAGCTATGCTATCCACCCTCCCCACTCAAGTGAAGACCAAGGTTGCACTGTGGAGTGTGAGGTGCCCAATGGAAAAACACTCTAACTTTCTGCAAGGATGCTTGGACTACCTTGCTTTTTGAAAAGTGGAGAAGAAACTGCACACCGGCAGAGTCACCAAGTTCTCCCAGCCTCTTACACACCCCATGGACTACTCCTGCCTGCAGCCTGAACTCACACATTTGACACCTCTTCAAAAACACTGTTTTCACAACATACCAAAGACTGTCATATTTGAATATTGCAAACAATGGGAGGTAATAAAAAGGTAGCTGCTCCCTTTCTGATAGTACAGGGTCCCCCACTGAACTGACCCATGGTAATATAAAACTGGAGGACTTCTAGGCAGGTAGCCCATGTGAGGTTGTTCAACTTAACACCTTAAAATTTCAATTAGAAGTCAGTAAATCGCTACTGCAGATCACAGACAGTCATAAACACTTGGAAATACAGGCCACAACATTCTGCATGAGATTCATATTCTAAGCAAACTTAATTTTAGCTGAATGTTGAACACGAATCATGTTTGATGTCCATCAGTGGGTACGATACACAGAATCACTGTCCATCTAAAATGGGCCATCATTTCTGTGATTTGGGTGGACAGATAATAGAAAAAGGGATTATTTTTCCTAGTACTTTGTAAAAAGCTGAAAATAACTGAATGATATTGTGATAAGCGGTAACAAATGTTAGAGTAAACGAGCAGAGGACAGTTTAATTTGGAGAATTTTCTCTGATCCTTTTGATGAAGTTACAGATATCTTTTTGTCATTCATCCCCTAGTTTCATCCCAACCAAAAGAAAAGCAGATTACTGTCTTTCCTGTGCTTGATAAGGCAAAAATGGAGATTTGGGTAACGTAAGTAACTGCGTGTAGAAAACTGATGCATGCTGCAGCTGAAGTCTCTTGGCAGAAAAGCAGTTGTCAGTCACACCCTCCTGGGATGTCTAAGCGAGTCAGTAAGCAAAGAAGCAAACAAGCTAGTCATGGAAGTATCATCCCTCATTCCAACGAGCAAAAACAGACAGGCATGTGGACCACGTCTCATGATCCTGAGTATAAAAAAACCAACTATTCTACCTAATGATACCAGTGCGAACATCTTGGGAGAAGTCTTACCCCATGGAAGTCACCTTCTTTTTGTTATTTTCTTAGTCCATAGTTACGAGTGAAGCTTAAATACTCCCCATTCATAACGGATTTTCACATGGGAACCCAAACATCATCCCCTTTTTCTGTTGTTTGTTACGGAGTTATTTACTGCGATATATTCCTGAGAACTTTAACAGGAAAGAACAGTAGCTGACATCTGGCAGAAATATAGACAGTTATGTAGATTATAAACAGAATGATCTACCACTTTTAGCAAATATATACCAGAACAAAAGACATTAAGTAGTAGCCTAAACGGCAAAACATAGATGGCAGGAAGAGATCAAAGAAATCCTGCTCTATGCTATATGAATAGAATAGGTGAAATTACTATACAAGGAAGAGTCTTATATAAAATTAGCATTGATATGTTTATCCTTGTTTTGAATACAGCTTTGTTTGAACTGAGAAAAAAATCATAAAGCAGCCAACAGTGCTCAAGAGTGGGTATCCTTTATTGCTGTATTATGTTTTCAGGAAAGATTGATTTCCACCCTCTCCTTTTCTTACCCCCTGCCATTAAACATAAAGGTTTATTCTACTAACACATTTTTATTCATTTGAAAGCATTGAATAGAAACATTATATAGAAGTTCGAACTAAAATAGATTGAGAAAAACATTTCCTTCTTAAAAAGCACATTAAAAAGCACATTTTAATAGATCACTATATGCTCTATTAAAAAAAAAAAAGATAACTGAAAGTTAATGCTTTCACATCATTAAGAGCAGATAAGCTATATTTAGGCAGCTATGGGGTTCTTCAGGGGTGGCAGAGGCTGCGGTGGTGATGGGTTTGCACAGTCCTGCAGCCAGTCCCAGCCCACACGACCAGCAACTCGTGCTGCAGTAAGCGGTGCTAATGGGGGTGAGGGCTCCAGCCCCCACGGCTCTTCTGGGAAACCTTTCCTGGGACTTCCTCATTTTTTTCTCTGCTAAAATGTATATAATTTTTAAGGTCCTACTTACGAGTTGAACTGTCCAAAATCAAGAATTTTGTGAATATACCATTAAAATACACAAATATCATAGGACTGTCTTATTTCCTCTCTCCTAACAGTGCTCCCAGGTAGGATTTCTTCACCTACTTTTTTCTGAATATCATCAGTGTAATTCCAGCTGTTAGAACAACAGAAAAATCTCGGCCCAGAAACTGCAACCAGGGTGACTAAACTGTATGACTTCCATTAGACAAACTTTGTTACAGTAGCAGTTGTAGTCAAATGGATGCTATTACTTGATACCCAAAGGCTGCGTTTCAAACATCAGCAACCAATTCTGTTGCTCTCATAGCACTAACATATTAGCACTTAAAAACAGTTTCTGTTGAAACAAGATATTATTGCTGTTTGGCTGTGCCTTTGCGCCAGGGTGGTACTGTAGGACCAGTGAAACAATATATGTGGATGCCTCAGATATTTCAATAGAGGATCCAGGCTAAACTGTTGGCAAATAAGGTTTTAAACAAAATTGGCTGATTTTGTACTGAAGTAGGTAAGATACAGAAGTATGATACACATAAATATACCATTTAACACTGAGGAAGTGGTAACCTGCTGCAGAGTCAGAATGCGTAACGTAGGGCCGTGAATTCTTCGGCTTGATTCACTGGAATATCTATGTCAATGCCTTAGTCAGCCAAGCTTTAGTTCTGACTTAGTTCTTCTGTGTGAAACTGTTTCAACGCCGGAGTTGTGAAATTGTTAAGAGTAGTGCAATGAAATAGTCTGGTCACACTATTCTCTATCAGACAAAACTAAAGAGCATACTAGAAACTTTGCTAAAAAAAAAAATTGAAGATCAAACATTAAAATCATGAGAATGTGATAAAATCACTTCATTATGTTCGACTGCAAGTCATGAAGACAATAAATACCTGGCCTTCTACAACTTATTTTTGACGACTCTCAGATAAGATCGACAAAGATTTTATTTCTTTACTCTGAAGGATCTTATTTTACAGTGTCTTTACAGTATTTTACAGTATGTGGGGGTTTGCCATATGAAGGAAGGTCACCTCACTAAAAATTTGAAGGTGTAAAATTGACAATACCATTTCAAAATGCTATGTGAACAGTTGATAAGATGAGCAGGTTGTGTTTCAGTGGCTCTTATGTCTGGTGTAAGAGGATTTCATTAATGAAACTAAAACAACTAGCTCCTCCATATTTTCCTAATAGGCAAAGTATAACAAGAGCAAGTTGGATGATGCGTCACAGAATGTATTTGTTAGTTTGCAATAGGTACAAACTGAGTCAAATCTATAGTCTACCTAACCCAGCACGGTAGTACTCATAAAAGGTATTATGGTTTGAGCAGGCAGTTTAAGAAACCCTGAAAGCTCCGCTTATGGAATAATACACCCAAGGGAAAGTCCCTTCCTAATTGCTTTCAGCACAAAGTTGCCTTCTCTTTGCAGGCGGCAGAGTTCAGATGTCTTTCAATCCCCTGGGATTTGCTGTTCGTTTAATTACCATACTATCTGCGTTATTTATCTATAAAGAATGAATGACACTTTTTAATGAATTATGCTGTGTTCTGTGCTTCATTAACAATTATATATGCCAGTAACTTTTATCAACAGCTGTTTAGAAATTTTCTGTCACTTGCGACAGAACATACAGATTTATGGATACTAAAACATTTCACAATAATGTCAATACTGTTTTTTTAAAAAGCGAAGTACTTTGATCTCATGAGAACTTCCATGCCTTTCTGTTCAGATAGTTCATCAAGTGGGTTTATATTTTATTTTAACAATATTGTATCATAGAAATAAGAATAAGGACTTGACTAATACTTATTTTGTTTTTCAAAACGTGGTAAGAAGTGTCCAAATTTCCTCTCTTGCACAAAAATCAGAATTTTTGCTCCAGGCCATATATGTTTCTTGCTATTTTATGTTTTATAGTAAGGCCTACAGGCCAGCCCTAATTTACAGGGACCTATATATGTATATGTAACCTAATTCAGGTGTTGAATTAGGCTCCCTATATAATAGATTCCTTCCGAGGGCCATGCAGAGCAGGTGCTTGAAAGCAGATTGTGTAAATATCTTCTAAAGAAACTGGTTCTGGCCTCTACCCCACAAAAAGCCTTACAATTTATGGAAGGAAATTCTGGACAGTATATTCTGTAAAAATAGTCAAATCTTAGCATATTATAAGGTCTTTGGAAGCTTTCTTCTTTCTTATCTCTAGCTATGAAAGTTTGCTAACTTTTTTTTTTTTTTTTTTACTGCAGAGGTCTTTTAGTCCTTGGCTGTCAGCCACAGTAAAACAGCTGAACATCTTGATTATCAACAACTTCAGCTGTATTTCCATCCTAGAAATAATTTCTTTCCTGACTCAGGTGGCAATTCAGCTACAGAATAACAGGAAAATAATAAAATAACTTGTGCTTCCAAAAGAGTATAAAACTTAGGACAGTCACGCTTCAGCAAGAAGTCTGACCTGAAGCGTGGAGTTCTGCACTTCAGTTTTAAAACCAAAAGGCTCAGAAGATGCCCAATTAAGTTCATTGTCTTTATACAAAATTATATCCTTAACCTCCTGAGGCTGCCTTCCTGTGTTAACAGGGATAGCAATACTGATCAGTATACAGCTTCCTTTTCGTAAAAATTAATGTGACTATCAGAATACATCAAAAGTTATAAATGAAATTTAAGTCTTGAGGAAAAATGTTCTATTGTCCAAGCTGAGAGCAACATATTAGCTTGAGCTCAAAGAAGCTACATCAAAAGAAGTGTGGCCAGCAAGTCAAGGGATGTGATTCTCCCCCTCTACTCTGCCCTCATGAGACCCCACCTGGAGTACTGTGTCAGCTCTGAGGCCCCGAACATCAGAAGGACATAGATATGCTGAAGCGGGTCCAGAGGAGGCCACAAAGATGATGAGAGGGCTGGAGCACCTACGCTACAAGGACAGGCTGAGAGAGTTGGGGTTGTTCAGCCTTGAGAAGGCTCCGGAGAGACCTTACTGCGGCCTTCCAGTACCTAAAGGGGGCCTACAGGAAAGATGGGGAGGGACACTTCGTCAGGGAGTGTAGTGATAGGACAAGGGGTAATGGTTTGAAACTGAAAGAGAGTAGATTTAGATTGGATATTAGGAAGAAATTCGTTATTCTAACGGTGGTGAGGCACTGACACAGGTTGCCCAGGGAGGCTGTGGATGCCCCACCCCTGGAAGTGTTCAAGGCCAGGCTGGATGGGGCTTTGAGCAGCCTGGTCTAGTGGGAGGTGTCCCTGCCCATGGCAGGGGGGTTGTAAGTGGGTGAGCTTTAAGGTCCCTTCCAACCTAAACCGTTCTATAATTCTATGAATGCTAGTATGACTGGTCATTTGGTGTTAAATTAACGGTTTATTCATCACCACCACCAGTTCCTATCTTTTGGAATCTGGGATTAATAATACATGTCCCAGACCAGCAGGTCTGTCCTACAAAAGTATTATCCTTCAGCATCCCTGAACTCAAATCATTAGTGCATTTAAAGAAAGAGGATGAGCAACTAAGGAAGCAGTGGCATCAAAAAGTCTCCCCTAAGATGAAGTGAAAATGGAATATAATTTCTAGTAATATATCCATGACTGTGGTAGCTTCTTCAAACCCTAGTGTTTCAAATTTTGCTTAAAATACCTATACAGACAATGTGTACACACAATTCTGTCTAAAAAGATGTATAAATATGACCTCTGAAGAGCAGATGCCAACTTCTAAAAGATGATCTAATTGCCAAACTTTCAGGGGTTTAATTTAAAAATTATGGTCTTTATAAAATAAAAAGAAAGGCTGGTCCCCACTGTGTAGATGTTTAATTTCATTTGTTAATTAGAAATGAATTAAGAAGGGAATATAAATAACAATTAGAAATCTCTATGCTGCTTTGAACAAGATTCATTAGCATCTATTCCGCACAGCTGTTTTCACAAAAAGCCTTGCTAGCATATGCAGATATTTCTTATTATTTCTGTTAAAACAGAATGTTGGTATACAACTGCTCCTAAAGGACACAGTTTTAACAGCACTGAATTAATTTATCTTTCTGATACAACCACTAATTGTAAAACTGTATTCAAATATTCTCTAAAGGAGCTAGACAGTTTTGTCAAGTACCCCTAACATAAATTTATCAAATAACCAATTTTATCTAAAGAAAAATTACTTGTTTTCTCAATGGATGAATTTTCAACATTTACCTTAAAACTTCAAAGTTCTGGTTTGGATACCAAATTTTGCTTGGGCTAAATAGGCATTTAGCTTCATAATTTTTTACTAAGTAACTGTCCTGGGGTCACTGTGGGCAGGTGCTTGCTTCTAAAGGGTGGGATTCACCTCATCAAAATTTAGTCATCTACGGATAGTTACCTACTCCAAGTTTCCTTGTAGCAAAGAGGAGATCAGCTCCCCCAGTTTAGACACCTACCTTAGTCTCAGCCTGAGAGACAGATTATCTCTGGCCATAGAAGGACTGTTAAGCTTCAGAAGCTTCTGATTAAGTAGATTTCCTTTTTTTCCCTTACCACAAAGGTCTTAGGGCCCTTTTCAGGATCCAGCCCATGGCAAAGGCTAGGCATTAAGGAGATGACGGTAGAGTAATTAGAGAGCAGGCAGGTGAGAGAGAAAAGGGCTGGAGAAATGGAAACAGTAGCGTACAACTCCGTAGGGATAAATAGTGTCCTTACTGAAAATAGGCCAATAAACAGTCCAATTAATATAGCCAGAAAGAAACAACATACCAAGCATATAAGGGATTTCCCTTGCAAGTTTTGTGTGTCTGAACAATTACCTGGTTTTTCAACTTCTTTAGTTGTCCTAATAAAAAATATTCCCTCTATAAACTTTTCCTCTTACCTCCTTAATCTGCGAATGCAGTAGGGAAGACACTGAAAACATATGATTCCTTATAAATCTTTTTTCTTATTTATTTTTTTACTTTTCCCTGTGCTATTTTAGGTAAAAGCTCTAAATATAACAGTTATGAAGACAAGACTTTGATCTCTTGTGTTCTGCAGAAATTCATGTTACGTTTTATAAGCACAATAATACTAATCTTGGTGTACTCCTGTTTTGACCCTTCTGCTTATCTAAAATTGTCTCTCCATTTACAATTGGCAAACACATAGTTCATTCCCAGTCAAGACATTGTCACGTGCAGCAGTATTCACACCGAGCAACCTGAAGTCCTTCAGCTAGTCTCCCTAAATTCCCATTGCAGAGGTAGAGCGGCTGCTCCAAAGGACAATTCAGAGCACTGTGTTACATTTCTAATTTACATAATTCTGCATCAGAACCTCTCTCCCTGAATATAAAGCAAGTCTAAGGAGATTAGCTAGCGAGTAAGAAACCTTAATTAGATGCCTTAAACTGGGTAGTGTGAATGTTCTTCCAGCTATTAAATAGATAGTATGAACAGCTTTAAATACCATTAGGGAAGACATTTCAGTATATAGTCTATTTGTAGTGGCAATGCTGTAAAGCAGTAAAGCAGTAAAGCTATGAGACAGACAAGATTTGCACAGACATTTAATAACCTTACAGTATTAAGCCATCTGATACATCTGGGGGAAAAGCAGACAAAATAAACTCTTCAAATATGTTGAAGTTGCAGAGCTTCTCTGGATGGAAGCCACTTACACAAGTTCAAGGGAAGCCTGAGAAAGCCAGAGGAAGAGAAATTCATAAAGGGTTACTACCTACATAGAAACCTTGTCTACCTCAGGAAATCCCAGAGCTTCAAATGGTTGAAGGCCGGGAGGGCATTCAGGAAAATAAGATATATGTTTGCCCTGTTCTTATAGTTCCCCTAGGCATCTGCTCTCGGCCACTGCCAGAAACGGGATACTGTGCTAAGCAGACCTTGGTCTGACCTAGAACAGCCAGTGTTATGGACATATTTATGTTTTTAAGAAAAAAAAAGGTAGAAATGAATGATAGTTTCATTAAAAAAAAAAAAGACACTAGATGCATTTCACAGTTGAAAAACATTTTCCAGGTGACATTTCAGAGAACTCATTTGTCTCTGCATGCATATAACATTGATAATTCCTCATTCTTTGAAATAAATTACTTTTTGCCATATCTCAAGAAATACTTAGTTAATAAAAGCCAATAGATGTCGTTCAGGAGATATATTAATGAAAGGCATAACATTTTCTAGTGAGGGACTGATACATCAAACTTCTGTTTACCAACAAGTACTTCAAAGCCTTTAGTATGCATCCTCACCCTAATTTAGCTTGCTAGTCCTCTAAAATGTGTAGGAGATGAAAGCAAAGCTAATCCACAAGGCACTCACCTTCCTGGTTATACATGCAGCACCAATACAATGCCTTCTTGATTAGAAGTGAATCAGGTACAGAGTGCAAGGAGAAGCCATCAATAGAAAAGATGCAGATTACTATTGTTCTAGTCAGGAATGGACATCCTCTCAAGCCTAATCTATGCAGTGCTATCAGGTGCTAAAATATTCTCTCTGACAGTACAGCAGCAAACAAACAGGGTCTTTATTGTACTGCTCCAAGTATCTCAGATTCACTTGTGATCACATGCTGTTACAAGAGGAATGTGAAACAACAACATCACAGCCCTGGTGAACACATTCACAAGATTTACCTGTCAAGAGGACAGCGGACGTGCTTCATTAGAAAGGCACGGATGATAGCTCATTTCCTTGTTTTGTCTTGTTTGCAGAAAACAGGACCATTTGAGGGGCCTACAGTTGAAGAGAGAGAGAGGGTAGAGAAGTCTCTGTTTCCTAAATAGAGACCTGATAATGCTAATAGAATTTTAATGCATGATCAAAACACAAGACACCACTAGCCTTAGTGCTGGTAAATTATTCTCTGATCCATAGTTTAGCCTAGCTAAGAGCATAAGCTGTGTAATGATTGCCTTATAAATCCATATAAACACAGTGCTACCTCACAAGTATATTGAAGGCCTTCAACTATTGTAAACTGGAGAAACTAGTACAACAGCTGTGCTCAGTGACACCAGCTATGGGTCTGGCATGAAATCTTTATCACCTTCTCCTTTTGAGCTATCTATTCCTTGCTAGAATTTCAAAGTGATTTTTTTTTAAAAAAATGTGAAGCCATGCTTGAAGCCCAGAAACGTGCTGTCTTTGCACTGACTGTGCTCAACCTGCAAAAATCAGTAGAGAACAACTAGGAGAATAATTCCTCTTTAGGAACCATTAGCTACTGTGAACCCTAACAGAAACCAATTCGCCAGAAGGTCCTCCTGCCTCCAGAGATTAGAAGAAGAAGGGACTTCAGAAGAAGAGGGACTGCAGGCTTGAGTCACAGACATTTAAGCGATGTTTTCATTTCCATAATAATTATTAATATCTACTTGCTATACTGTTATGAAATTCATCTGGAGACTAGGCCTAATAGCTTCTGCTGTAACGTAAGTGGATTAGAGCAAAAACTGAATTGTTCTACAAAGAGACTGAAGAAAAATTGTGTCTCTTCAGGCTGGAGAGGAGAAGGCTGAGGGGGATATGATCGAAATCTTCCTGAAGACAGTAGATAAGATGCATGTGACAAAGGTGAAATTGTTAATCAACAGTTCTGCAGTAGCAGAATGAGAGGAAATTTATTGTAACTATTAGAAAACAGGTTTAAACGAGGCAAAATATTTCTTTGCGCAGAAGGTAGTAAACTTTGGGAATTTGCTGCCATAGGAGGCAGTGGAGGCAGGCAGTGGCAGCAGGATCGAAAAGGGGTTAGACAAATTCATAGGAAATAGCTCCATAAACATGTTCTGAAGGGAACAGGCAGGGACATACCCCCAGATATCCTTCATACAACGATCATGGTTGTTGGGAAGTGTGAGGGGAAAGCACCACAGGATGCGGCTGGGCTTGCAGGCTTTTCTCCAAACAGCGTCTTCTGCTGCTTCATCAGACACAGACTGCAGAGACAGACCATGCTCTGACCATGTAGGTCATTTCTCATGTAATGTCATGAAGACTGAATAGGAAGTTCCTCAGTCACTGAATCCTCCTTCCTCTCAGTTTAAACCATGAGTCTTAGACATATAGAAAAAGTTTTATACCGATCAGCCGGCTTTTCTTTCTACACTATTCTCAAAAGAGGATACACTTTTGCTTAACGTTGAAACACCACAAGGAGTTCTGTTGATTTCAGTGAGACCAATCTCACAGGCTTGAAGTTTAGCACGTGTGTACCTGAAGTACCTGGCATTCAATTCTTCTGTGAAACAGAGAGGACCTAAGAAGTCACATTAGAAAGCTAACAGATAAAAACACAACAAATGAACAAACTAAAATATCATTAATTGCTTCCTATTACAAATAGTCCATCACTTCCCTTAATTGATGTCTCTCCTTTTCTTCCATCTTTTATCTTCACTTGTTACTGGAGCAAGTAAAAGCTTGCCCTTATGTTTCTGTCCTCTCTCTCCTTTTCTTTCCCTACTCTTACCAGCTTTAAGGCCTTAAATGGAACATGTAGTGCTTTGGAGAACTTCGAGAGAGTCTCTGGATCTCCATCAATGAAGAAAGTATGTAGAAATTCATACTAAAGGTGCTCGTTGTGGTGCTTGCAACGTGCTTTTGAGGTGCTTGCCTGGAAATGCTATGTAGGATCCAAGTATTAGCTGAAGTTCAGAATACACAGAGGACAAATACGGTTGCGAAGCTCAGCAGCAACATGGTAGTTATTGGTTTCACTTTTTGCTTGCCCTTTCTAGTTTTTAAAGTTACTGATATTTAATTCAGTCTACCAGGGGCTGAAATGTCTTTCAAACGTACCACATAGGATGTGGGCATGGATCCACCCAGCATCCTGCCTCCGAAAGGGAGTGAGCACCAAATGCTTCAAATAATAGCGAAGGAAACCCCAACTGCTAACAGTGTACACACCAGAAAGAGTTTCCACTTATACCCCTAAATTGGAGGTAGTATATGGCAAGGTTTGCCTCCCTTGTAGAGAAACATGATTGTACTTTTTATATAAACATCTGATCCTTTTTTTGAGATATCCAAACAAAAAGATGAAGAGAAAGTAATGATTTCTCACATTGTCTAGCTAAGATCTGTTGACTGATAAAATAAGCAGGAAGGTGGAAGAAGAAGACATGCATGCCTGCTGTTAAAGAAAAGCCTATTTGCACATAATGCTCTGGAGAAATTATTGAACATTTCATCCCCACAAAATACAAGCCCTGTCACTCTGCCAGGGTCAGTGAGACCTGGGCTAATCTATTCAGTCAGTTCTAGTTATGCAAGTTAAACGGTTTAGTGGTTGCTTTAATTAGGAACCTCATTTTGTTTACAAACTCTCAAAAAATTGAAGCAAAGAATGTTCCATGGCCATGCTTACCAGACCCAGTCCTTGTCCTAACCCTCACTCTTCCAAAAAGGGTCTCTTTACCTCCTTCCATCCGTTCCTGGCAAGCCGCCAGAAACACATTCCAGAGTGTAACCAACATAGGTATTGCGGCATAAAAGTGAGATGTAGCACAAAACATCTCTTCTACGAGAATCCAATGTAGTACAAGGACAAGGAAGGCTAAGAAATTATTGGCACTGTAAAGAAAACAACAGGAATTTAAATTAAAGAACAATAAAAAAAATTATTCACATTTTCCTACATCTGTTAACAACATCACTGCAAATGTTTTCATTGTGACATCAATCGTCCTTCACATAATACTCCTTTCTCATTCTTATCTCACAAACATATCCGCACCTTCTTCCATGCTGCTCTTTCTAGCAGATAGGAATGACCTTCCATAATCTATTTGTCCAGTTTCACCCTTACCTGACACAAACCCTGACCAAAGGAACTTTTTTACAACATTACTTCATTAAAGTTCTGTGTATGCTGAGGAGAGAAACTCATCAAACAACTCAAACACTAAGATGGCCAAACCTAATCCTATTTCCATATCACAGCCTCATCCCCACTGCTTGACTCTCTTTTTGCTGAGGCTGCTTCTTCTACTGTTTGTGCCGCTGTACACTGGCAATAACTGAATTACAGCCAGTGGGCCCAGACCCCCACTGCTGTGAGTGGATATATAATCATCCTCAATAGACACTTGTTGTTTTCTCCAACTTTATATCATCCCTTGCCTCGTTTGCCTCTCCAGTTCATAATTTATAAGTGATGCATGCATTCAGTGAGGCTGGGATCACCTTCCACACATCCCCCGTGACTCATGTAGCATGTTTGTAAGTGCTGTCATCAGCAAACAGCAGTAAAAAGTAGCATCTCTCCTATTAGGCATAGGTATACAGAGCCAACTCAATGTTTCTCAGAATCATTGAATTTTGCTGCTCTGAAATAGAAGGCAAAGCCATGACCATTTCTGTTATGGGGAGCAGGAAAGGGGGAAGGCAGCATCACAAGCTTGGGGAGGAGTGGCTGGAGAGCTACCTGGCAGAAAAGGACCTGGGGGTGTTGGTCGACTGCCAGCTGCATATGAGCCAGCAGTGTGCCCAGGCGGTCAAGAAGGCCAACAGCATCCTGACCTGTATCAGGAACAGCATGGCCAACAGGAGTAGGGAAGTGATCGTCCCCCTGTACTCGGCACTGGTGAGGCCCCACCTCAAATACTGTGTCCAGTTTTGGGTCCCTCACCACAAAAAAGACATTGAGGTGCTGGAGCGGATCCAGAGAAGGGCAACAAAGCCGGTGAGGGGTCTGGAGAATAAGTCTTATGAGGAGTGTCTGAGGGAGCTGGGGTTGTTTAGCCTGGAGAAAAGGAGGCTGAGGGGAGACCTTATGGCTCTCTATAACTACCTGAAAGGAGGGTGTAGCGAGGTGGGGTGGGTCTCTTCTCCCAAGTAACAGGCGATCAGACAAGAGGAAATGGCCTCAAAGTGCGCCAGGGGAGGTTTAGACTGGATATTTGGAAAAATTTCTGCACTGAAAGGGTTATTAAGCATTGGAACAGGCTGCCCAGGGAAGTGGTTAAGTCCCCACCCCTGGAGGCTTTTAAAAGATGGGTAGACATAGTGCTTAGAGATATGGTTTAGTGATGGTTATTGTCAGAGTTAGGTTGATGGTTAGGTAGATGATCTGAAAGGTCCCTTCCAACCTACGCGATTCTATGATTCTGTGATCTAGAACAGGCAAGAGAAGCCCTGAAGATTTCAGCTAGCTATTCTGCTTCTGCAAGGGACCCTCTTTGCCACCACTGCCCTGCGGACATGAAACCCGCTCTTGGGTAGGCGAGCAGCCACTGCTTCCAGTTTGGTCTTCTACAGGTCCAGTACAAGCAAAGAAAACATTGCATATATGGTCACTCTTCTGCCTTAGCAGTTGCCTGCTTTGTCTTTACCTAGATCTTGCTCTAGCTATACAGCTTTTTCCAAGGTATATGAAGGAGATGGCTTTGACTTTCCACTTATTTGAACAAAACCTGTGGAGAAGCAGGGGGTTTCAATGGAAATTGGTTTTACTAATTCCAATACAGCTAAGTCCGCTCTCCCCAGAATGCATACTTCTAATAAACTTTCAGGAAAATGATAGACAAGAGGAAAACATCCGAATTTTAACTTTCAGAGATCCTAGTGAATCTCTCAAGATAACCTGAGGCAGACCATTGGAAAGCTGTCTTGCTAAAATAGGACTTTGAAGAGTTGCAATGAAAGAGACTTTGTGACCTGACCGAGTGCTCTGCCAAGGGAGGCAACTACCCTTAGCATTGTGCCAGGTGACCATGATGAAGTGACCAGCCAAAGCGCAGTTTTGACCAATTAATACCATGGTCAGCCATGTAACTTTGTAGGTTGTAAACACGCCTAATGAATTAGGAGAACGACCCTCCAAGATGTACTGGAATCCAAAGGAAAATATGACAAAATTTGGGCTGCAGCAGGACCAGACATCCTGTTCAGAGAAGTTGTTCTTCTGTGCAGCTTCCTTTCCCCACTTCCTCTTGGCTCCTAGTCCTGTCCTCAGGTCATTAGACCACATCACTTCCCTGTTGTTAGCAGTTTATAAATACTGAGATAGATAGGTACTAACATGATACTGATAACAGTTTGATAGCAACAGATCTACATTATCAGCTACATCGCTTGCCTAAAAGCTAGCAGAGATTTGCTGGGTCCCCCTTGCTGCTAAGTACCAGTTGCAAATTTACACCTCCCTTTCTGTAAGCCTGAAAGGTTTTTCCCAGTTAATATTCACTCAGCCTTGTGATTTTTCCTACCTGGCTGAAGCATAACACTGAGCAGAGCCATGAAGATCTGGCCACCCACAAAAAGTATTTGATTTTTTTTTTTTTTTAAAGTACATTTTAAAAACGCAGACAAACAATGCAGCATGTTTTATCACTGGTTAATATGGGATTCTTAAATCAAAGCACTGCTGATCAATAGTGAAGTACTAAACTCTTCACTTTATTGATTATGTCTACACAGACTTCATCCACAGGTTAACCATGCTGGCTCCCCAGATCTCCTCGTTGCTGAACCCAAACATAGCTTGCAGAGAGTGGAGAGTATTTTCCTATCACAGTCTTGTTCTTTAAGCTGATTAATCCAATCTAAATCCATGTTGGCAAGTGCTAGACAGTTTGGTGGTGGTGTAGCCAGGGAGAAAAATGTTTCTCAGTGTGAGCTGGGTTTTTAGCACATACCACAAAGAAACATGTTCTGATTTCTGTCATGCAAAATAGCACCAATGAACTGATGCTGTCAGGTGTTCTCAGATCTCTTTGTAAATTCTCCTGAATTATTTAGATTTTTTCCTCAAAACAGAAGTTACTCTTTTTAAAATTGAAAACAATAACAACATCAACAAACCTCTCATCAATAAACCATGATTTTCAGGCAAATCTCTGTGTACAATGAAGAGAAAAATGTCAATGCAGGAAGAGATTTCAGAAGACACGGTTTGAACATAGCCTCTTAATTTGCAGGATGAGTCCAATCAGCAAGACAGCATCGAGCTGACTGAAGAAGTGAAGAAGTAATCTGTGTGTTAAAATCAGGCTCTTGGCAAACTTTTTGCTACCTTCTTCTCTAAGAATATGGTCTGTAATTGCCAGTAGGGATGTTGTCATCAATTTGGGGTAGTGAGAGTGATTCTGCAGAATCTGCGGGAAGGATCTGAGTGAAGAGGAGGAACAGGACAGGAACAGCCATTCAGCAGTACATCAGCCAAAGCAAAATGGGGAAAGATGAACAAAAATTTCTCCCAGGACTTAGCCTGCATTCATAAAGGGCTTCTGGAGGGAAACTGCTCCTCTTAGTGTACTGTACAGCTTTCTGGAACAGGTTTTCTGGATGATCAGTTGAGGAGAAGGGGAAAAGTAGGAATTTGCAGCCTTACAGACTGCACTCAGTGGTTATATGTGCCAACTGTGTTGGTTTTGCTGCCCCGGTCACATTTTTGAGACCGTGGGTATGACTTTACTTTCTACCACATGCAGGATTACCCCAGCACCGACCTTTTCACTTTGTGTAAGCAGCATTCAGCACCACAGTGCTTAAGAGCCACAGGAAAGAAGAATGTGGCAGTAGACCAACACTACAGTCGATACCAGGATTTTGGCTTAACTCTGAATGAGGGTAACCAAAAAAAAAAAAAAGAAAAATATTGAAAATCTCAAAAACTTTCCAGCCTGGCTATGCGAAGAGCCACCAATCACCTGAAACAGCAGCACAAGGTCAGTTCACAGGCCTGTCCTGTACGCACAGTAAGCCTCTTTTCACACATCATGTAATCGCTTTGCAAACCTTGGTTCAGGCATTCCTGCAATTCTGCCAGGGAGAAAAGGCTGTCTGCTGACTCTCCATACCTCGCATTACCCCTCCTGCCCCCCAGATCTCCCACCTGAGCAATATTAGGCATTCCTAGTTTCTGTATCCAACAATATCTTATTCAAGGTTGGCATATCGAGCTGTTGTATGAACGCTATTCATCCCTTCCAGGGGATGACCTAAATGATTTTTAAGATACAAGTAAATTGTAGATTTCATTTCAGAAACTGCCCAAGTTTAAAAATAGATGTTGAAAACCATCTGCAGAATCATGAGCCTTTTTGTTGCTCTCACACCCTGTATAGATTAAACTTATCTTTTTTCCTGGAGGTAGGGCAAGGCCTCTGTTCCCAGAAGGCATTTGCCTCCTAAGGGAAAGTTGTTTCCTTAGATGTTACACTTAATGAGTGGAAGAAAGTGGACAGAAAGCTGCGCAGGCCAGGGACTGGCAGTCCTGTGAAGAATGGGCAGAGCTAATTGTGTGAAGAAATAGCTGTGGCTCCCCAAGGAGGAGAAAGATGGAGGGGAAGAGAAGGGAGGGCAAGTGAAGCCCAAGTCAGATTAAGATCTCTTTCCCTCTTTCTTCTTGTTGGCTGCAGCTGGGTCTCACCCACTCTCCGCCTTGAAACTGTCAGCAAGCCAATGCCTGGCACAACGGCCAAGTAATTACTGATGACATGTGAGCAGTATTTTTTCCAGATTGGCTTTCCTGCCTTTCTGCAAGAAAAATAAATGAAAAGCTGTACCCCAACAAACACGACAGGAAAAATAACAATACTTGTATGGGACTGATATTGGAAACGTGCTGCTCCTCCGGCTGCAGACTGGAGAGGACCACTACCACCCTCGCCCTCCGTCGTCTCAGCAAGGAAGGGAAAGATTGAAGGCAGGATGGGAGAAGGGCTCTTTCCAAAGGTCAGCACATCTCTTTTAGTCAAAGCCCAACGCCACACCGAGAACAGGGAGAAGACAGCAATATAGAAATTACTGGGCATGGCTGTAACTGAGACTGACACAGCACAGCTTGCATTCGATTTACTGGAAAGTAAAAGAACGGTATCGTTCAGTCCTCTCCTCTCCTTTTTACCTGAGTTACGTGACTCATCCTGTCATTCATTATAGACTAATGAGATCATGTCTGACCTGTCACACAAGTGGGTCCCCCCAAATGATGATTTCTACGAGTCTTGTCTCAACTGTCAAGCACTTAATTTTAAGAGGGGAAGATTAAATTCTAAAATTACATACTACAGAACTGAGTTTAATGTTGTGTACAGCTCTATCCTGCAAATGTTAACTGCTGGCTTATTCAATATGCTGGCTTATTCCATCTCACACAATTGGGAGCAGAGATCCCATTACCTGAAGAGAAATCTATGTGTGGCAATAAGATCTCATTTCTACCCCAAAAAGTTCCTTTTCTTTATTTTCGTATAAAACTTCTATTACTCTCAGAGGGAGTCACAGAGAAAAGATTTCTAACCTTCATCTGCTGCAGTCTGTGACACATTTACAACCTCTCTCTCTGTGGACAACACAAACAGAAGTGTACCCATTAGATGGATGAATGGATATGATTCACCTGGAGGTCTCATGGCCTTTTTTTGCACTATATGGACCTTGTTTCTCTTCCCTTCATGCCCACAGATCACAGATTCAGTACGGCAGTCCTGAAAAAAACTGCTTTGATTATATAGTTAGGCTTCCTGGGATATATACTTATTAGAATTCCATTCAATTCAGGATTAGGAGAAAGAAAATCCAAACAGTAAGTCATTGTATAGCTCAGTGAATGAGCAAAGGAGTTAGGATATGGTTTGCCACAGGCAAATTAATTAATTATGAGAGACAGAGAAAAAACTAATTTTAAAACTACAAAAACTCAAAATGTTAAGAAATAAATGGTTCATTTGTACTATAAACAGTCACACTGTTACAGCTAATGATAATTCTGCAAAACTTTCTATTCTAAATCCCCATTTTCATGTGCTTCTCACTAGAAAGCATTACCATTTTCAGGCTACGCTTTTCATTCTATTCAAAAGTGAACTTCATTTACATTTTTGCTAAGTTCTTATGAAATCACTTCAACTATTTTAGAGTCATGCAAGAATAAAAAGTCCTATTAAAAAAAAATTATGCTAGGCCTATGAAGTGAATTCAAAACATCCTGCATTTGAAAGCCTCAAATTTGGAGCTTAGTTCTCCAAATGAGATCAACCAGCCAAAGAGCCAAAGTGCCTGTGAGAATCAGTGGGACATCTCATCTCAAAAAAGTCCTCGTAAAACCTTATAATAGTTTATATTTCCTCCAAAAACCGATGCAAAATCTGGGCTTGCTCCTACAGAAGCAACTTATCAAAATAGCATGCTTTAAGATGATTTAAACTAACCCATTGTCCTTAACACCACAATGGAGCAGAACACACAGAGCTACTGTTCCTCAGCTGAAGGATAATAACTTCCTGCTAAGGGATGGTGACTCCTTTAAATGCGTTAACTCATTCACTTTCAATCACGTACCCGTATCTGTGAGCAACTCGCCAGATGTTATCTGTGGAACACTGGCTTTTACCTAGCTCTGCTCCCCCAAAATGTTACCCCCATCTTTCTCCTGGTTAAAGTCTCCGATCCATGCTCCTGGTGGATGGAACTGTTCCCTGTCTACTGGGGCGATTGTCACTGCCCAAACAGCTGAGCTGACTCTAAAGTGGTTTATGAACCGCTACGTATGGCCCACAAATTGCTTAGTGACCAAACG
This sequence comes from Chroicocephalus ridibundus, assembly GCF_963924245.1. Taxonomy (NCBI): domain Eukaryota; kingdom Metazoa; phylum Chordata; class Aves; order Charadriiformes; family Laridae; genus Chroicocephalus; species Chroicocephalus ridibundus. The sequence goes on along the minus strand of NC_086285.1, from coordinate 126,413,769 downwards.
TAAACCAGAACTCAGTATGTGATCAGCAACAGGTGCAATCTGTACATGGCCTTGTAGCAGAACAGGGTTAATATGGCCAAGAAGGCCAGCTCTGCGAGACAAGCATTGCAGAGTCTTCAAAATGAGAAGATAACTAGATGTTGCACCCATGAAAATACTCTGCCTTGCTGTTTTTTTTTTCTTTTTAAAATATATTCCACATGTAATTTTATACAGTATTATAAAAACACGATCAGAAATTTAAGAAAAGAAATTGCAGAAGCAAACCTTTACGTAAGACATACCTGTGTTGCCCATGAGGAAATATGGACCTTCTTCCTCCCACCCTCCTTTCTGAATGCTTTGATTTACACAAATGTGCCTATGAAAGAATGCAATCATTACAGTAAAGCCATTAAAAAATGAAATTACTCTTCAGAATATTTGGACAGATCCTAAACTGGAAAGTACATTTATAACATACTAACAACAGACCAGTCAAAATCTGCTCCACAACTACTTATGAAAAACCATGAATTTTGCCCATTTACATTGCTCTCTCTTCTGCTCTGTGACCTGACGCACCAGGCATGTTTCTTGTCAGGTAGTCCAACAAGCCCATTTCCTCACACTGGGAAAGAAGCTACCGGGGCACTTTGCAAGAAACAGGAATCATAGATAGGTTGATGTGTGCAGCACCAGGGGTACGCGCTTTTTGCAGTGTACAATATATATAAGCCTTTCATCTTTAGTTCAAGCTCTAGAGCTCATACTTGAAATATCCAGTGTAACGCCCAATGTGTCAACCAAGGTAGCAGGAACTATCATACTTTTTAAGTACATTTGTTCTGGTAAGTGGACAGTATCTAGGGTTCTTTTTTTTTTTTTTCACTTCCCCAACACTGTTTAGGAACAGTTCCACTGGCCCACATGGTGCTAAATAAGCAGAGTTTGGGTTTTGATACTCCAACTCTGCAAATTAGCTATTTTTCTTTTCTAAATGGATGGTTTCCTTTTTGACATGCTTCTTGTTTCTCACTGCCACTTCTTGCAAGAAAGAAAAGGTGAATAAGGAGACATAAACAGAAATTTGCCCTTAGTAGATTAAATCCCAGTCTCTCTGCTCCAGCCACAGTGTGCTTTTTGCACAGTCCTGTTGAGTGCAAAGGTACTGGGATGCATCCACTCTCCAATACAACGATCAGATGTAGAAGATTACTGTATAGTAACATGAAAGAATGAAAAGGGGACAAATAAATAAACTGAGAAGCGTGTATGGCAGGCTCTGTATTCTCAATGTTATGTTTGCTTTGTCATCTTCTATTTTACTCACCTCAAAAGCCTGCCAAAGTCTTTGCTCTGCGAGCATCACGTCCTCTTCCATGAGCCATGTTCACTTGCGCCGCAGCAAACTTTAAGTCATAGAATTATATGCAGGCTGGGTTTACACAAGATATATAAACCTCATTTGGAATTTTATTATGGCAAAGATTCAAATACTGCAGCTTTTCTCTCTCTTTCTCTCTCTCCCCCCTCCAATCCTTATTTTCCCCCATTTTGTAGCACTTGCAAGTCGGGTTTCAGGGTGTTAATAAAGCACGGAGCAGAATTTTGGAAGGCGTCCAACTCCTCACCCCACCCAGATGAATACCTGGAAGCACACTGTTACCATGGCTATCCTGCCAGACCAACATCAAGTGTGGCCTCAACTGGAACAAATGTTGAAAAGACAAAAAGATGCCCTCTGAAACAGGTAACCTCAGGACTGACGTAGCGCTGACATTTTACTCTATAAATCCTTTAATGGTAGGACCAGACATGTTGCAAGCAAGTCTTAGTGATGTCTCTTTTCAAGGTACTTTATCTTGCTATTTTCTAAACAAATCTGATTATTTTTGCAAAATTTAGGAAATGAGCAAGTTTAGAAGTTAGGATTTTGCAAGACTATCTAATATGTTAGCTGATATTACCTATGCTGCCCAGTGTCTGGCAGAACAATATAAAGTGGTTTTCTTTGTCTGTCACCACTAGAACTGGCTGAGGATTTTGTAGAGCATAAAATGCTTCATGTGTACTGGTTTGAGTTCAAAAAGCTTTCACCAAACCCAGGGCAGGAATCACCAACAATTTCTACAAATTAGTTTACAGCCAGGGACGCTAGTGTTTTCTTGGGTCCTTTGCTCCAGTTCCACTGTCCTGCAGTGGAGGACTCTGTGCTTCCAAGGTCTGAGGTTTGAGTACAGTGCATCTGGACCATTTGTGCTCCAAAATCCCTGGCTCCAAACCCCCTATTCCAAGGCTTTCATGTCCTGTACCATGGAGTGAAGAAGCTGAGATTTCAGGTCCCCCCATCAACCACTAGTTGCCTCCTGGAGCCACCACCAGGCCAATAGTTTCTGGGCATCCCACCTCACTGAAAGCCAACTCCCCGGGGTTCCTTATATCCTCAGGAAAGCTGAGAGTGTCAGTGTCATGGCTGAGTGGCAGGAGAGGGGTGGCAAGAGGTAAAGAGGCTTTTCACACCAAACTGTTGGCCCCATCAACACACTCTTCTGTGATGTTGTGTGAAACATGATTTGGATGGAAAACACAGCAAAGATGACTCACAAACCAGCGTACAAAACCAGCCCAAAGTGAATGTCGATGTTAACTCAAAAGCTTACTTTCCCATGAGATCTGGCCCCCACCTGGACCCCTTCACATGCCGGGGGAACTGCTGTAACTTTTGCACCCTTACGCAGAAATGTCAGGCATAACACTGGACCCTGCTCTCACAGACGGGCAAAAGCCCTTCCTTCCTAGCTCTCCTTCACTGCAAGCTGCCCAGAAGGGGCCTGGGGCGAGAAAGGCCATTACTTACCTCGTTACCTTCCTCTGCTGTCTGCGCCAGAGGACAAAGCCCTTCTCCTTCAAGGGTGGTAGGGTTGGCTCATTTGTCCTCTGTGACAGACGGGGTTATATCTCTGGAGACAAGGTTCCTCCCGGGTCTTCCTCCATGACGACTGGCTCCATGGAGCCCCTGCCATCAGCCTCCGTGCGTCTGGCACCGAGTCTGACCGTATTGATTTAGTAGCCCATTGTCCTGTGGGAAAAGTGCTTAGTGGCAAATACCAGAACACGATCAATAACGCACAACTTCCAGGGTCTGTGTTAGGGCTTCAATGCTGGGCTTTGGGCACCAGAAGCACCTCGGTAGCATCACTGCAAACCGGGCATCGGTCTGGTGAAGTGAATGGATCTAACAGGGAACCATCAGAAGCAGGCCAAGGACACTTGCTTTGCAAGCCCCAGGTGCCTGTCGAAATGTCATAAACCACCTGGATTGCAACACATTAAGATTTTTTGAAAACCTAGGAGTTCAAATGCATTGATTCTGATTTCAGATACATGATTTTTACACTTCTGAGAAGCCACTGATTTCAGTGCAATTGCGCCTGGTTTTTAGAACTGTGAAATGAGGCTCCAGACCTTTAATTTTTAAAATTCCAGCATCGTGCTGTCACCAACCCCAAGCCTGGAAACATCAGAAGATCCTGACAGATGTGTCACATCCTCCCTCCCCTTTCTGGACCCTGCTCCCTGCTACCCACTAACACTCCCTACCACGGCACAAGTTAAGTCCGCAGCAGCGTGATGTATTCTTGTAAAACAAAATAGATGAGGTTTGAAGAATATAAACAGCAACATACTAACCCAGTTCATCGTATGATCCCAGGCTCCAAACAAAAGGGCAAGGGTGGGGCCCACAGACCAGTCCAAGTGTCGGGTGGGTCCATGTTTTACGAAAGATAAGAACATATTCTATTAAAAAAAGTCTTTTGTACAGTTGCTCTTTGCGACCCTGAAGGGGGAAAAAATTATCTTCACGTACAGACTGCAGTGGTGTGGGGCGGTGCACGCACATACACGTACCCTTGCGCTGGGGTTGCCAGGCGTTGGGGATGTGTACGTTATTCACAAGTCAGCACTGCCAAGGGAAGGTCGATGGAAACTCCATCACCCCACAGCAGCACAGCAACAGACTTGCCCTACGGTATATTTTTATCTGTTTTTTTTTTTTGTTTTCTTTTTTTAACCTCTTTCTTTGGTTATTATTGTAAATGACAGTTCTGGGATGCTGTCTTTTCCTGTTGCGAGGATTCACAAGCACTGGACGTTTATGTGGATATGGGGATATCCACCATAATAATTTTAGCATCAAGAAAACACGAACGTCTTCATGCTTGAAGGCATCGCTATTCAAATGACCTACTCACAGTCTTGATCCACGGTGAGGCTGCTTTATGGGGGCCTTGCCAGGGCCTCAAAGGTGGGGTGTCCCACACGACTCCAATCCAGTCCCCAGCCCCTCAGGGAGCAGCAGCAGGACCCGCCAGCCGGGTCTGCACCCCACGTCCTGCGCCCCGGTGCGACTGTATGGGAAACGCCAGCAGCGATGCAGCGAGGAGCCTGGTTTTAAAGCACAGGCCAAGCCATCATTTTTAGCAACCCGAGCAAAGCTTCCTCTGGGGGCAGGTACTCCCCTAATTGCCCAGTGCAGGATTTTTATCACTTTCAGAGTCAGAGAACAGACAATTGCCTGAATCACAAGTATAAGCACCTTGGAAGTTTTATATTCCTTTGCTGCTATGTTGTGCCCACCGCTGCTGGAACTGCAGTGTTTGGGTTCACATCCGGTCTTGAAAGTAAATTTTTTTAAAGTTCGGGGAAAAGTTTGGGTTTGGTTTTAGTCCAAAAGGAGACAAATTTGAAATACTGATCTACATTGGTAAACTCCTCAAACGCTTGTGACTGCTCAGATGCAAGAGCCTGGGATCAGCCCATCTTAGGAATCATCACAAAACAAGTAATATTACTGAGACACAAAGAAATTAACTTAATCAAAATAATAAATCTGTTCAATTTTGTCCTGTTTTCTTGAACAGGGAGATGAAAAATTTATGTAATTGACTTTCTGTAATCCACATGCAACTCCTAGCAATTCACTCAAGGATTTTACTCCTAAGAGCATTTTATTCACTTCAGGAAGGGTTAATTAGGCCTAAACAAAATGTATGTTTCTTAGGAAGTAACTTTAAGTGTTTAGGAAGGCACATTTGCCTGTTTATCCTAAAGAAAATCAGTCCATCAAATTTAATGACAAGTAATATTGTCCCTAAGAGAAGCTCTGTAATTACCCATCTACCCCTTTCTATTCTTTGCAATTATTCACTTGCAGTTATCTCCATCCTGCCTGATGTTTTCCTAAATCTTGCATGAACATAAAGTAAAGCAACAGTCAGATCAGTCGTGATAGTTTTTTAAATTTCTGACAGGATTTCTGCAGTCAGTGAGAGGATGGTATGGAAGGGGTTACACTCTGTGTTCGAGTTCCTCTTTGTGTCCCCAAGGAGAGGAAAGAAGCAGAATACCTCCAGAAGCTAATGAAACATGGAAACAATTTGTGTACAAGCAAAAAACCAAGGTTTGTCGTCTCTCACTGCCAATAATAATACTTTATTTCCTATTTGTACTGTATAATGTTCAGGATGAAAAACAAGTTATATTACTTGGTAATTCCCAAAGATGTCATTTTCTAGGTAGCGTGGCCCTGAGCTCACAGTAGGAATAACTCTGCATCCACACGAACGGGAGCGAGGAGCTACCTGTTTTGTTTTAGTTCAGGCACCTTTGAAATCTCTTCAATGGAAAACTTAGGAATTTTGACTTCTTTGAGGAATCAGACTTTCAAATCAAGCCATCACAAACCAAATTAGAGCTCTCCCTCTGCAAAGTAAATCCAGATGAACCTCCTTTACTGATAATATTTAAAGCCTTAGTTTTGTCCAACAGCAGAGGACGGGCACAGCACCGGGTACAGAGCGAGGGTGATTACAGATCAGCACTGATTATCAGTGACAGTTTCCTCAAGAAAGAATTAGCGTCAAAACCAGTCCCAACTTAACTAGGATGCAGCCTCATTGGCATTCATGGAAATTCTCCTCTGTTTTCACTAGGTCTGGACATATCCAGGGAAGAGGCTGAAACTGGCTGCCAGAACAACGCGCAAAGACGCAGCATTTGGGCCCCCTGCAAATGACCGCTTGGATAATTATAGCAGGTGTCAAAATCCCTAAGAATAGCTGAGAAATGGTACCTCCCAGCCCAGCTCTTGTGTCAGATCAACAGAGATAAAACAACAAGTGGACGAGGTCCCACTGGGTCTCCCCAGGCACCGCAAGCAGGGAGCTGAGCTTGCCGGCAGGGCTCGCCTCCCTCTGGGAGCTTGTCTGCTGCTCCTGAAAGCCAACTTCTCTGCTGGTGTCATACGTCCCTTCACCGGGGACAGCAGTTTGAGAGCCTGCTCTATGGCCCAGGAATGCAACCTAAGGCCAGCAGCTTTCCTGTAATGTGTTTCCAGAGATTGGTTGCAGCTGACACTTCCTTCACTGTATGCTACAACTGCACATTCAGCGACTGCCTTGGGCCATCTGCATTTTAAAGTTCTCATTAAAACCGCAATGGGCTTGCCCTTGATAAAATAAGGTAGCACTACCATGTACCCCTACACACATACACACACTTTGCCAGGGTCTGCCTCTCTGTTACAGCCAGTTTCAAACTTGGAAAACTGCCAGCAGACAATCCCTCCTGGCTTGGTTGATCAGCGCTGAGAAAAACCTGGAATATCCCTGGTGCTATCTGCTAGGCATCTCACCTGCAGCAGGTTAAAGCCTGAGGTTGCACACTGGTAGTGCCTGTATTTTTTCAGAATGCTAACGATGGGGCACCAACCGCTTATTATTAGAAATACTGTCCAAACCTGCCAGGTTTTAAAAAAATAGCTTATATAATACTTCAGCCAGGTGAAAAAAGCAGATGCAGCCTCAGCCCTGTCCTAGCCCTCCGTGCTTTTTGCGTGCAGGTGCCTCTCCATCAGACGTGAGGAGGTTGCAGCAGCACGTGCTGTGCTGCCGGGCCAAGGGCAGTCTCACGCTGCCGGCCTGGATCTCGGCTCAGGCTGGATGCAGGTTCAGGGTGGGGGGCTCACAGTGAAGGCTGGGTCACTGCGTCACTATGCGGCACCGTTTCTTTCTGGTGTCTCTCGCGGCTTGAGTAGTCTTGCCATCATGCATGTAATTACAGCATGGACATATTCCTTATCGTGAATTAGGAGGCCCAGGTATAAAATGGCTGTTTCCTTATTCAGGTACAACAGGGTAGCAAGTTGCAAGTGGAAATATGGCTGTATTCCCAATAATTTCTTAACCCTCAGACAGTCCAGGATTTAAACCCGCTAAGAGCAACATTGCTTAGTCATGTCTATACAAAGTCAAGAAGGGGGAGCTCCATCTGTCCCTCCCTTCCATGCTCCCCATGGCAATACAGCTTTAGCACGTCTACTAAATACAAGCTTTGGAGATGGAGTTAGGGAAGCCAACTCAGTAACAAAAGATGCTTCAAACAAGAACGCCATATTGTCAACTCCCTTCTGCTTAAACCAGGAGACAACTATTCAATAAAATGCCTAGAAAACCACATGAGGCAATCCAGTGTCAGAAGTTTCTCATTTATTCCTTGGGACCCAAGCCTTATAGTTCAAATTTAAGTCACCAACCACCAGCAGCAAATACACAGGCCAAAGCAATATCAAGTGTACTCGTCACAAAAAACACACTACAGTACGTGTCCCGCCATCACTAAACTCTGGCGCTGTTCTGGTCATATCTACAGAAGCTATCTGGTGTGAGAGAAAGCTCCAAGGGCAAAGCCAGACTTTGCAGACCCACACAGGGCTAGATACTATGGAAATGAATTGCTAACACTGCTGACCAGCTCCATTGTTTAAAGCAGCGCCCTCTCAGACTTCAGCAATAATTCAACAGTGAAATAAACAGCTCTGATCAGATAGCTAGGGAAATTAGATAAAGAGCACAATAGCTGTGAAGATAGGAATATTTCATGACGAGTCATATATCAGTTTATTCCTGATTTAAGTCCCTTTTGATTAGTCTTTGTTAATACCTCGCATCTGTACGACAAGTCAGAAAGAAAGGCAAAGATTCTTTTCAGACGGAATCTGTTTTCCCCCAAGATGACACGTGCATGCTTACCTTCATGACTTAGCACTCAGCCATCTCCTTGTGACTCTTTCATGTCACTTACTTAGAAATAACGACTGCGTTTCAGGACACAGCAATTTCCTCAAAGCTAGTTTTTATTATTTAGCGTGCTCTCAAGATACCAAACTATTCAAAAGTGCTCTTTTCCTCTACGTCTGTTCCCACAGAAGTCCAAGGCAACTTCTTTGATTCTTAGGACAGCATCTTTGAAAATTTCTTCCCCCTACTGCTTTGAACATAAGCAGGTTAACTCCAAGTTTAGCACTTATTTTATACCCTCACATACTTATTATTTCTTTCAAAATAAGTCATTTAACTGAACAACCAATAAAAAGTCCAAGATGCGTGGATGTAATGGGATTTACAGGATCGCCACATTGTTTTAATAATATGCTTTCTAAAAATGTTACAGAGGGGGCTGAACGTGGTTGCTCTGGATGAAAGAAGCTGCAGGCAGCAGGCGTCAGCTTTCAGCGCTGGGAAAGAAGCGATCTCCAGCCTTGCTAAAAGGGGCTACTGTGGAATTCAGGATGCACCGTACACACAGCTGGCTATAAAACTCTTCAGATCATCCAGCTCTGCCTCTCCCCTATTGCAAACAATTGCAAACAAGTCTCTTTGCATTTCTTGTTGCTCTTATCAAAGGTAAATAGGCTGGGTATTTCATAGTACTCTAGGGTTTTTTGAGGATATTCTTAAAAGAGATGGTCAAGCCAGAGGACCCCAGCCCAGGGAGGAGAGGCTGTTCTCTTTACAGGTTTGAGGGGGCTACTTTTTAAGCTAACACATTGTGAAAGGTATCTCTTCTTCAGATAGTTTCGAGAGGTAGATTGATACCAAGCCAAAACATGCATATCTAGGTTTTATAACCATTGTAAATAATTTCAGAACCTGATTGGTTATCATAAATTCAATATCACATCCTTTCAAATTAGTAAATTTAACAAAAGAGAGGGGAAAAAGGCACATTTAACTGATGATACTGAACTACTGGTTTTCCTTTGCCTTTTTATGGACATGCCACGCAGCCGATGGCCAGGCGTTCCCACCCGGTGTCCTGCTTTCAGTTTGTTGCTATGCGTCTTGGGAAGCCATGCTTTAAATAGCGCCGATAATACCTACCACTAAATGAAAAGCCAAACACCTTCAAAGTTATAGTTTAAAACTAACCACGGTAATCTAAAAAACTTTCAAAGGTTTTTTTTTCCCTTCTCGTTGATCTGAAACTTGGTACCTCAGCTGCAAGCACATGGGATCTCCTTTCAGTGCATTTTACCCTGACTTCTCTGGATTTGAGGACTTACTGCCTGCAGTATTCTTACAAGCAATACTATGTTTTAATCACCATCAGTTATTCTCAATCTTAATTTACCTGCAGTAAAGTATTTTTAGGGAAATTACCTGAGGGTTTTTTTCCCCAACAGTCCTGCAGTCTATGGGAAGGAAAATTCGGCTGTGGTTAGGAGAACTACACGATGGAGGGAGAAGGCTTTTCTGAGGTGATGAGCATTGCATAGAAGTCCCAAAAATTTCCTCAGACTTACTCAACCTCCTTTCTCTCCAGCTCTCCAAAAGTAGATTCTTTTCCTCCTGCAGATCTGATGTTGTAAGCTGCAGTGAGCTGTACATAGCAAGAACCCATGCAGAGCTAGCAGATATCAAGTTTGTGATGGATTCTCTTTCACAATCATGAATACGTTGCTAATAATTTCTCTTATTTGCTCCAGTATAAATGTAGAGTGAATTCACTAACTGTACTAAAGTTATTTTTGAAATACATGAGTGTAACTGAGGCAAAGGTTTGACTCTGTTTCTTAATGATGTAACACCAATATAGGATGCCTTATGTGAAGAAACCTAAAACCCCACAATATTTCTGTTCAGATATAGGAAATGCAAAGTTAAATGTATTTTTAAAAAACAGTACTCCTTGAGCAATAGGGTGAAAGTCACTGGCTTTACTTCATATTTATGCAGGAGTAGCAGAAATTAGAATCTAGTTTGTTGTGCTTATTAGCAAAAGGGGCCCTCTGTTAAACAACTGCAAATACAGCTTCTCCACATTGCGCGGCAAAGTTCTGCAGATGAAAATGAAATCTGAAGATAGTTTTAGATGACAGGTTTGAATATTTAACAGGATAATTATTTCTAATTTTTCACAAGTCACATAACTAGATATAAGAAAGTTTTGAATATATTTTGCAAATACTCCACTATGGCCAAATCCTGCAACTCTAACTCGGATAAGGTATTCCAGTTGGGCTAATAGGACTCATCTCACAAATTCATGCATCAGAATTAGGCTCCAAATGCACTTAGGATTTGTAGCACAAAAGTCTTCACAAGGCTGATTATTCTTTTAAGAAATCCGCCGTGTGTCAACAGGAATGCAGAACATATCTTGGGTTGCATCATTAGCTTCAGTTTCAGGAATTACTAAAATCCCCTAAGCTACAATTTGTTATGATTCTCATTCTTGGGAAATCCTTTAAAGGGACTGTTAAAGTAATTAAGCTAGTGTCCTCGATTTAATCTTTAAGGCTGCCTAGCCAACATTGAGTCACTGTAGTCTTCTAGGTCAGACAGGAAAAGAATTGACGTCATTGCAAAACGCCACTGCGTAAGTGTCTCTGAAAAAAATGGCAGCCAAGTGTACACAGTTGGATAATCAGATGCTGTGAATAACATGCTGCTCAACAGGTGAGCTTAGGGAATTTGGCACTTCAGAGCTGAACCGAGTGTGTCCTTATGCGGACGATAAAAGATCCGCGATACACTTTCTCTCACATAACATATTTAGCAAACTTATCAAGATGTTTCCTCTGTCCAGAAAGTCAACCAGCCTATTAGGAATGATAATTTGGCACACAATATGCTCGAGGGACAAATACGATAAGGGATGTTTCATACAAAGAGGCTTCCACTACTAGTCAGTTATGTCAATCTGCAGCTAAAAACAGAGCGGCATAAAAATAAACTTTAACTCTTCACCCTGGGCAATTAAGCTCTTTTCTAACAAAATAAGCATGGCTTAAACAGCCACCAGGAAAGACAGCTACAGCTCTGCTGCAACGCTTGCTCTTGAAAAATCACAAACATTTAAGCAGGGCTCTGCATTCTAGATATTTTCCCACCCAATATTTAACATTTCCAAATTCCAGATGAATGGAAGCAGGACTGCCTATTTCAAACAGAGACCCCAGTTTTCTCAAAACCTGAAGACCCTTCAGACGAGAACTGTTCCCGTTTTGTCTCATTTTTAGAAAAGTCACAAACAGGAAGCGCATGTGCTGCTGTCCAGAGACAAATGGAGGGAGAATAAAGCTGTGTTTAGGCATACGCTAACCTTGAACCTTATCCCAGTGACTTGTACCTGCCCCAGCACTAATCAGAAGACTTTTCTCATGACTAGCAAGAGCCCACATCCTTGCAGTGATTGGAATGATTCAAAAATACATCTAGCTCTGGCTGTCCAGAATCCTTACCCTAATCCCTGGAATAGCCTCATTGCAGCCCAGAAATCCTTCCTACAGCAGAAATAAAAATAGCACATGTTTGTTCTTTAAATGTTAATGGTTCTGGTCTTCACTTTATCTCTAAGAGCTTTATCTGTCTAACTATAAAGCTACCTCTATTGGAGTTATCCTAAACCTAAGCACAAACCCAACCCACAGCCCACGTTCCTCTTGGCTATCACAAAATTCTTCAATTCATTGTTCACCCCACTTCTGCCAACTAGAACAACAATACAGCATCCAGTAACAACCTCAATTCTTCGTTCTTCTTTTGCAGACATTTTAAACTAACCATAATTCAATGGTAGCCCAAGGACTTCTAGCCACGAGAAGCCTTCCTCTGTCAGTACCCAGAGGAGCTGTGACTCTAGCAGAACCCAGCACAAACACACATCTTCCATACTTAGTTGTGAGAAATTTTACCCAGCCCTAGCTTGAACCCAAGATATTTTAAAACTTGCCTTAAAATGTTCTCACCTGTCACACTGAACCTTCATCCTAGCCCTCCAGGGCTTGTACAATCCAACAGTGAACTGTCTTCACCTTTGTGATACCCAGGGCTAAGGCGTAATGATCGCTGAGTGACCCTGTGTAGCTTGCAGCATAAACAATGACACAAAAAGCACACTTCAAACCATGTAGCTCTGCTAACTCCGGCCATCATCCTTATAAACAAAACCAGGCTACAGTCTCATCTTGGGGTTAGAGTTTGTGTCCAGGACAGAGCTGATTTTATTACTGGACGTGCAAAGCTACAGTAGTAGGATGAAGACTAAGCCAAAACGGGAGAATGACTTCTGCTGAGTTCTGGCACAAATATGAGTTTGCGGTGCTGTACCTTACCCTACAGTTAGAGTTGGACTTACGTTCCAGTTGGGGACAACGTGAGATGAAAAGATCGCTTTATCACTGAATTTTACAATACCTGGAGGAGTATGATGAGGGCAGGCACCAAGAGACATGCCTGAACTGGATAAGATGCAGACTGGTGTTGAAACAACCAGCACTGACAGGGTTGGGCTTAATGGGCTATAAAAGTGGGGCTAGAACCGGCTGGAGCAGAAGGCAGCGTGCAAAGCCCAGCAAAGGCTGGAGACAGCAGCAAAGGGCTTCAAGTTTGTTAATGGGGAGTCTGTTGATCGTGTCAGAAGCCTGCGTTAAGCTTAGCATTGGAGATGACCTCTGAATTTAGGACAGTAGGAACTAAAAAGCGAAGGAGGTTGCAGGATCCCACAGGAACAGATTGAGGGCTATGATCACCTCAAAGCAGTGACTAAAGGTAATTAGTTTCTGGATTAAGTTTCTGGTTTATGACTACGACAAAGTAGTTATATACGATTATAAAATTACCCAGAATATGTTTCCTTCTGGAGATGGAGGCAGCAGTTTTGCCTAGTGACCCCAATACATTTTCAAAATTCACTGTATAAACTTGTCATTAGAAACCCTGCAGCTTTTATCGAATCCAGCAAAAAAACCTAGCTCTAGGCTTGTTATCTTAGCTGTAGTGTCCTGGGCCTTACTCCTCACTTCAATACTCGAGTTTTAATTGCACCATAGAGATTTCTAGCAGTCACAGAACTCACTATGTAGTAATTCACACTACTGACACTAACTAGCTCTGCAGGCTTTGCAAGATCCTGCAATAAAGCCAGCTCTTCTTTGCCCCCTACCCTGAAGGAAAGCACCTTCCCCAGACAAAATGCTGGCCTTGCCCATACTACAGTGACTCCCAGCACTAACAATAAGCCAGTCGCCTCTGCCTGCTTTGGCCCTCATCCTCATGGTGCCAGTCTTGCTCTTTAAGCCATTCCCCAGCGCAGAAGCAGTTCTCAGAGTGGGATCAGACCATGGACTGCAACAGTAAAACTGAACACTTCCACCTTGACTTTGCCTCTCCCTCACTTTCACTCCTCCTGTCCTGTTTCTTTTCCCCTCCCTGCTGGCTCTCTCCTCTCCACCAGGCCCTCGGCATTCCCATCACACAACACTGATGCGGTGTGCATGGCGGAGTAGTGGGTGAGTTAGGCCAGAGGATGTTCATTACACATGTTTGGCAGCAGCTGGCTTGCTCCTCTCTTTGCCTCTCTCTTCGCTTTCCCCACCTCTCCTATCTTGAGGTCAAAAAACCGCAGGGCAGCAGCTGCCCCAGCCCCATGGGGCCAGCAGTTTGCCCAGGGGATGCTCAGGCTGGCCAGGCAGGGTGACACAGTCAGGATGTCAAGGCACATCCTCACAGGTCATGCTGCTGTGGGAAGGGTGACTCCTTGTCTTGTAAGATTTTTGGCATAAACAAGGGGCCCAGTGACTGGGGGGACCAGGAGCAAACCCTGGCAGCCCTGGTGCTGCAGTGGCCGCAGGTACCCGGGGAGGCAGGCAGGCAGGCAGGCAGGCAGGCAAGGCTGGGTGCACTGAGCTGACCTGGCCCCCAGGGACAGAGAGAAACAGTTAGTGGTTAAATCTGCATGTCTCTGCCAAGCTGCAATGTGGAGCTTCGGGAAGAGGGTGCAAAGTTGCTACACATGGAGGCATAAGGATTTTTTGGCAGTGGAAGAGAGTGTTTGGTATGAGGGAGGCTGGAGGTGCGAGAACAGGAGCCACAAGCAGCCACACAGACAGGGAGGACAGCTGGGAAGTGGGGAGGGGATCCAAGCTATAGAAAAAAGTGAGAACTCTGGAAAGTATGTATTTCCCTGGTTCAGGGGACTGATGTAGAACACAAGCGACTAACACCAAGGTTTCTGATCCACCACAGACATCTGGTGTGACTTTGGGCAGGTTTCCCTATGCTGCATGTGCACAGCAGCTATCTCAAATGACACAGGATAACCACCTTTTGTAAAGGTGGTGTGGAAGAATCGACAGAAGACTGTGAGGGGCTCAGGTGAATTGCAGGGAATGCTATAGCCATGAATCAGACAACACTCTCTTCTTCGGGGTGTGAGAATATTGTTTAACTAGCCCTAAGAAATAATGTACACGGGGTATGAGAATATTGTTTAACTAGCCCTAACAAATAACGTACACCCTATCAGACTTTTCAATCAAAGAAATTCCCAAAGCTTTTGCAGTTTTGGTGAAGAAATGATTCAAAACACTTAAGGTTTCATTTCTACTGCCTCTACTCAGATAAGGCAGCTATAATATGGGTTGTAAATAATAAGTCATAAAGTGTATGAAATATGTACCTCCAGTGATACTCCTCAGTACTATCAAGTGATTCTTTTACAAGCAGATATCTGATTACTTGTTGTTGAGGCGGACTTGTGCTCTGAATTTTTCCAGTTGCCTTTAATATCCAGTGCATGGTGAAATAATTGTAAAACCTGGGCGTAGTGAGCTCTGTGCCTCTCTATCCCAATTTGCACCAGGGGACAGGAAAGCAAAGGTGGGTGCGGTGACGATAAAGGCATCCCTGTTAGAAGGTGTGACATAGAGCTGGTAAAGCCCAGCGCAGAGGGTGGCTGACATTTGTGCTCAAAACCCCGCAACTCATTCCCTTTAACCTTTAGGAAACCAGATCCGAAAACACTGTGTAAACAAAACAATCACAAGGCAATTCTAATGCAGCTAGCCTCTTCTCTAAAACTGAACAGACATAAGCATTTAGTCTCATTCTTAGCTAGATGAGATTGTATTCTTCCTACAGATCTATATGATTTTTGTTTAAGATACATGACTAACAGAAAAGATGCCTTAATTTTCAAGAACAGTCTCCTAGACTTGGGAAAAGGAGTGGCCAGGGGCCAAAAAGAAACAAGCCCTTTTTAGTGGGACTTTGAGCCTTCCAAGCAAAGCCGATGAGTCACGGTGTCCGGCACTGGCTCCCCGCCTTGGTGGCTCTGCAGGCCAATCCACAGCCCCTGCGTCTGCCACCTCACCAAGCACCTTATTTACATGCCAACGACTTTTGCCCTCTTCAATCACAGATAATCAGGCTGCCTGGTAACAGAAAGGGATGGCTATTTAAACGGCTGGCCTATATTTTTCACTATCAAAAACGTAAATACCCAATGTCATTTTAAAGCACTGTAGGAGGGGAGGGATAAGTGGGAGTTATCAAAGGACTAGAAATAGCTGTAAAACTTGGGCCAGTCAGTCTCTCAACCACAGCACCAAAATTAGCAGTGAACGTGAGCGATGAACGGGCTCCCAAGAACTGTGAGTGAAATCTCTTCTGCTCAAATTTTGAGCTAAGATTCTCATTTTCATTTCCTTATGGCTTAGAGGTAGCAAATTTGCTTCCAGGAGATTCCACAGCTTCTACTTTTAATTTCCATCTCTTCTGTTAGCTGTTAAATGAGGCACATATGCAAATGCACTACTTCCTCTTCACCCTTGCGCGTGATCAAAATCCCAGTCACGCTGATGGGCTTTTTAGATCGTTCTGATGGTCACTTGGCCCATCATGCCAGCAATTACTTCTCCTACTGCATAAATTCCCCTCCTTGAAAGGTTACCCTGGCATTCCTGCTTCAAGTGCTGGGCAAACTGCCTTCTTAGGGTAGCAAGAACAGGCTTGTCCAAAGGACAAGCATGAACTTGTTCACTTAGCTGTCCTTTTCTTCTCCTCCTCCCTTCCCCCATTAGCATTGCACTTCACTGTGGCAGACAGAATTTGTATCAGATGAGCTAAATAGTGTTTACCTCTAATGAAATCCTTAACTACTGCAAGGGACCGTCTGTCCATACTATGTTTTTTGGCCTTTGTAATGGCAGCATCTCGACAATTCCTCCATCTGGGAAACATTTTTCCAGTTGAATGAGTCTCCAGAAACTGCCATAAACAGCCATAATTTTCGTACACATTTTATATGAAAACCACTCCTATTTCCAAAGTTTTCTTTAGATTTTTGTAAATAGTCAACAGATCTTCTAAAATCAGCTGAACAGATGGACAAGGACATTTCTATAGGTTTTGGAGCCCTGAAGTCTCCATTTTTCAATGTATAAGATTTCAAAAGGTTACATATTTTCAAATGCTCGGTTTTGTTCAGGTGCGTGTAGGGTGCGCTGGCAAAATTTGAAAGAGCAGGCAAGCTTATAAAATCAGCAACTTTGCTTACAAGGCAGTTCCAGGTTAAGAAACCAAAGTGGAACAAGGTGTTTCAGGTGAAAACCTTTGCCATTTTTCATCGCTGTCATTTGCCGTCGTACTAGAGGAATGCCAACCACGGGCGCTCGCTGCGGAAAGCCTCTGCTTGACTGGCAGAGTACATTATGTACAGTCAGGATACCGCGTCCTGGACTCTCATACCTTTTCCAGACCTGCCAGCTTGGCTGCTGGCCTGCGGTAACAGGAGGTGCTCAACTGATTGCTAACAACAAACAATACTTTCGGATCTTTAATGGCTGGTAGACAAAAGTACAGTATGTGCTGTAAACTGCATTTCTCATTCAAAAGGAGAAACTGTCCAAGCAGGGCATATAAGGTATGCACAAAAGGCAACTAGGCAAAACCAGGTTATGCTCAGAGAGCTCCAGGTTTCAACTTTACCTCGACGTTATTTCAGTGTCACCTGAAGCATCTGACAGTGACAATCACAAAAGCTACTAGCTATCAATAGCGTTGATTCAAGAACCCATCACAGCCTCAGCTTTAGGGCAGACAGTAGGTAAGCCTGTCAGAGATCTAAATAAAGTAGATGAATGAATGCAACCGTCTGTCACATGTGCATTGTGTGCAACAAAGGTAAATTTAAGTTGAGCTAAGGATGTTTTAAGAGCAAGTGTGCAAAGCTGAGCTTCTGAATAGGTATTATGTCCTATCAAGGACTCATTGTTTAGCAGATCCTATATCTAACAATGCCTCATTGTGAAGGCTCCAAAGATCAGTGCATTAAATACCAGTTTTTCAGACCCCTTCACATTTTCAGTGTCTTCCAGTGCTGCAAACACTCGGATATTCTTGCTACACTCATACCTGTATGTGCATCTATGGGCTTTGTCTACGCTATTCTGTGAAAGGGAGAAATAGCTCAGATCAATGGCTTCAACTCTTCAAGATTTTTATTCTGTCCCATTCCAAAGAAATCTCCTTTTCGGGATGTTGGAAAGCTACTGCACATGTGAAAAAAGAAATCTGGATTTCACGAATGATTCTACCTGGATGGCTACTTCAGATGGAGATCAGGAGAAATAGCACTGTGTAAGGCCATGGATTAACATGCATTTACATATCCAGGCTCTGTGCATGCAACTGGAGGGAGGATATGGCCTTCTATAGGAGGAGAAATTCCAGTTCATTATACTGGATGTAGGAAGTGGCTTTGTGCAATGCAGTCACGGGCACAGGGAGACAAGTACCGCTTCTTTGCTGACAACTAAAGTATGTGAAAATGCTGTAATCTAATTACCAAAAATGAGTGGAAGACTGGTGACAGAATCAACATCAGAGTGGCATGGTGGTGCAGAAGTGCCAGGTGAGAGATCTCCACACCCCTACTGCAGAGAAGGTGAGACGTAGCTCTGGATTTGTAAAACCGGTGTAATGAATTGCAGCAAACGTTTAATTCTCAACGATTCCAACGTGAGATATATTCATGGGGCGGATTTTGGACACAGGTGGTGGTGGTGGGGTGTCAACAGCCCTCCCAGTCATTAAGGTTAATTAAAATAAGGACCTGCATTTTCCTTCTGGCACAGCCTCCAGCGTGGGACCCCTTGGAGGCAGGCTGGAGGAGGAGGAAGGCGGAGTGAAGGGGGGGGTGTAGGGTCGGAGCGGGGGCGGGGGTGGGGGGTGAAGGGGAGGAGATCTTTGAAACCACTGCTTAGGGATGACGGGGACATGGCTCTGGCAGCCCTCTAAACCTCTGCACAGGGACAGGCAATCTAGTGGGTTTGAGAGACAATTAAAATCACCGCTCCTTTTGCTGGCAAAGAAAAGAAAGGTGAAAGATTACTATAAATGCCCTACCCCTGCCATCGAAAATAAAGAGTTAATAAATGCCATACAACAAGTTTGACAGAAAGATTTCCCTGGGCTTGCCTCCCAGGCTAGTTATTTTCAGGTTTGTACCCCAGATTCTGCAAATGTGAATCTCTACTCCAGCTTTGTGCCAGCACCACACCAATGCAGGGCATGCAATTAGGCACCAGCACCATAACGAGAGGAAACATTACAATCCAGTTTTGTCACTGGATAGCAAATCAGCGTGCTGGCAATTTGAGTTAACCGAGCTCAGCTGGGTTTCTGAGCAGCATATAAAGGCATCCTTTTAATCAAAATCTGTACATTTTATACACGCCTGAAGCTCTTCTACAGCAGCTGAAAACTAGTGAATTATGTATCACAAATTCCTGCATGTGCTAGACTTGCCATTTTCAAGCATCTTTAGACACTAAGGAGAGAGAGGGTCTGTCTACATAAGGATAAAATGAAGTTCAAAAGGCCCATCTGTAAAGCACTAGAAGTTGGTGTAGAACGTGGTCACATCAGCTGTGAAATCAGCCTTATTAAAGCACAATTAAGGTTAAGGATATTTTCTTCACTGGTGTATTCTAGTGCTCTTGTCACCATGTTAAGCTAATTAATTTACAAAGCTCCTCCCTTCTAGAAAAACTTCCCATTCCAGAAAATGCATATAGTAGAGCTACTGCCAGTTGCCCCCCCACCCTTTCTCCACTCCCAGCAGCCTTACATTAGCGTGAAGACGGAAAAAAAGAAAAACGTCTGAACTTGTCTGTGTTCAAACGTAGCAATCCCCAGTACTCAAATGTTTCTGACCAGATTTTACTTCCAGATTATAACCAGGGAGAGATCTGACTCTTAAATTGACCCCAGGGCGGTGTAACATTGAAGTTCGGTGTCAGTTTTGAACTGCAATTTAAAATGAAACGGCAGCCCTTCAGAGCTGCTCAGCTCTGCCAGGCAGCCAAGGTTTTTCCAGCTTGGGCTAGCTTAGAACAGTTCTGACTGTAATTTTAATTTTGTCGACACAGAAATGCTCTCCACTATGCCTTCCCATGGCATTCAGTGGCCCTGAATTTCTGGCACTCTCCTTTCCCTCAAAACTGTAGGGTTTTTATCTGATTAGCTGTAAGTGATCTTGATAACTACTCAGATCTAGTTATTTCTTGAATTCATTGCTCGGAGATCAAACATTACATCACAAGAACTTAATCCTGTTCCGAATGAAGCCAAGGACAAAACTCCCATTAACTTTCGTGTGTGCAGGATAAGGCCATAAATCCTTGAAAAGCTGAGCGTCCCATTTTCAAATTAAAACATAATGAACTTAATAGTCATGGATTTAAAGGCTGTTAGATTTCGCATCTTGCATGAGATTCTGCAGCTGGGCTACAAACACTTTTTAAACTTTGATGCTCCGAGGGAGGGTCATTTTCTGGGAGCTCCCATCATTATCTATCAGGCCAGTACACAAAATGCACAATGGAAGTGATACTGCCCTGACTGCAAACAATGTCTTTGGAAAGCTTCAAACAATTTCTTTGTAAACAACTGATCAGGGTAATTACGTTTTCTAATCTGAAATGGTGCTGTGACATTGTTTCAGGTAACACATGAATCATGCTAAAGGGTTTTCCCCGGCTAACGCTGGCTACCTTATCTAAGCAAGCTCTGCTCTAAGGATGGAGACCTAAGCCTGATGAAGTATTGTACTGGCACTGCAGGTAGTGGCTCCACCACCTGCCCCCAAGCCTCCTCCGATCCACCGCTGCTGTTGGGCAGACAGCTCGCCAGGTCATTAAAAAACCCGAAGAAATAGCGGAGCTGTGCCTAATGCCTCATGATCCCAACTCATTCTCCCGAGGAGCTGAGGCGTCAGATGGGACGACCTTGCTGCATATCTGAATGATGCTAAGCCCAGGTGAGAGAGCTACAGCCTCGCTTAGCAGGAGAAGGCAAACATGGCTTTGATGACTTTGCGCTTGCTAATGAACGCAAATGACCTAAAACACAATGAGTGCGTCTCCCACCACCTTTAAGCCAACTTGCAACGTAATAATGTGGCTGTCAAATCTTCGCCACTGCATGGGATTGTGTTAACAAACTAGTCCAAGTTTATTACACAAATCATGAGTAAATACTTGCAGAAGCAGCAGCTCTAGCCTTCTGGTTTGTTTGGTTTTATTTTTAACAGCAGTTACAATGGGAAAACTGCAGTATGACCTGCCCCTGCAGTATTCTTTTATTCTTCAATCTCTTGTCATAGATGCGATCTGTACACTGCTTAATTTTTGTTATCATTGCCTTGGATATCTACCAGCTATGATTGTCATGATTAAATCAGTATTAACTTAATTACAAAGGGCTTTACTCAAGATAAACAGTAAAGAAGTGATCCATAACAGTGAGAACTGCACTGCTGAGGACGTCTAGCAAAGGCCCTTCAGATACTTTGAGCTATCTTTTTTTTCCTCACATAAGTTTCTTTCTTTCTTTTTTTTTTTTTTAATCCAGATGTGTTGGTTTTGTCAAATCCAAGAAATTAGATCAGTCTGTCACCTTCAAGTCTGATCCTTGAGGTCAGCTCCACCAATGCCTTTGGCCATGATTTCTCTTTACTGCCTTCGGCAGCTACATTTTTCTCTTCACTCCAAACTTGATGCCACTGGTGGTCTGCCATGAGTCAGACGCTGAGGGTTTCCCTAATTTCCTCCTCAGAGTGACATGAACAAAGGACATCAAGATTTGGCGCGCTTCCCATGTTCATCTCCTGCTCTAAGGTATTCCCATTCTGCAGGATGAACACACAATCATTGATATAATTACAATGGAAGGAACCATTTATCTCTGCTCGCCTCTCTTATTTGACCTTGCAGCAGTTTAGTTGTGATTTAGACACTGAATCTGTCCCAGCTGAATTCAACAGCAGAACTCGCACAGATTTTAATAAGAATATCAGGCCTTTTCTAATTAGAATGGTAATCATACATTGCTGACACAACAGCTGATGATCTAGCCTTTTAAAAAGCTTTTCAAAAAAATCTCCCATTTTTTTACATATTGTATACAAATAAGGTATGTATAGAGAATATACATAAGTCACAAGTAAAAAGACAGTAAGGGACATTCCAGCATTTCAAGTGAAAAGCTAAGAGTTTTCCACAAATTATACAAGATTTTCTTAAAAGTTTAGGACCTAAACTAAGTTTTCCAGAGACCGTGGTCTGTGTATTCAGCCATTTGATAGAAAACCTATGGCCAACCACTCTCTATTCCCCAGGGAGAAGCCTGGAAGAACTTCCATCAGGTAAAGTTTAAACATCCTGGTTTTCCTCAAAGTCCTGCCTTCTCAATAGACTCAGTTAGCGTTCTACTGAATACTATCAACAGAAAAGGACACACGGCATTCAGTACAAAATTCAGACTTCTGGGTTTTTTCTGCCACCTGTGCTTAAAATAAAGTACTTCCAGATAATGAATGTTTCCTAATTTCTCATACACATATGTCCAGAAATTCCTCTTGTTTTCCAACAGCAGGAGAAGGAGCTGTTATTGCACCCTTTCTCACTTTCAAGAGCTGAAATAGTGTCCATGGGATGATATCAGAAAGGTTAGGATGAGCTCCCCTTACGGTAACTATTTCTTGTATGACATTTTCTTATATGAAAATTCTTCTATGACATGTCTTGTATTTTTACTTGTATTTCTTCTGTAAATCTTCCCTAATTATTAAATACTTTCTCCAGAGGCCTGAAAATAATTTAATTATAGTTATGTCCTTTTTACTCACTGGTGGTTTCTTCATTTTTCCCAGTGGGACAACCACTTGCAATTCTCTCTCATGTTTTTTGGCCTAACACAGAACAGCTGGTTCTTCTAAAGGAGTTAGACCTCACCTCACCTGTAAAGCATGAGATAAATCCTATCTGAGACTAACTGCTCATACACAGGTTGATTATAAAGCAGAGATTCTGCTATGCAGAGCTGTCAGAGAGCCAAAGTTATGGGATGCAGGCTAGTTTCTTGTCTACGGGCTTCTGGCAGAAGTCAGAAAGTTAAAACTCGGAGACATAGAAAAGACCTTCCCCTGGAGGAAGGGATGATGGATTTGCTGATGTTGCATGCACTGTATTTTCTGGCTGACAGAAACTTGGTGAAATTCAGAAGCCCCTGCAAGCTGGAGACTGACTGGGGAGGGAGCAGCTCAGCAGAGCAGGACCAGGGGTGGAGAAGTTGTTGAACATGAGTCAGCAGTGCGCCCTTGAGGCAGTGAAAGCTAAAGCACGTGCCAAGCTGCACTAGCAAGAGAGCAGCTAGCAGCTAGAGGGAAGAGGCTGTTCCCTTCCAATTGACACTTGTGAGCCCACATTTGGAGTCCCCTGTCATGTCCACTCTTGGGTTTCCTAGTAAAAGGCACTAACATGTCTAGACCAAGTCCAATGGAGGGCCACCAAGACTGCGGGGCATGACATTCAAGGAGGGACTGAGGAAACCAGGTTTGCCCAGCCTGGAGAAGGAAAGGCTGGGAGTGGAATTGTGATCTGATTGTGATCTTCAACTGCTTAGAGCTGCGCTACAGACAAGATGGAGCCAGGCTTCTCTCAGAGGAACGGGCAAGAGGCAATGGCCACAAGCTGCATCCAGGGAAATTCTCAGCAAGTATAAGAAGGAAAAAAAATCAGGTAAGAGTGGTTAAACCCAGCCAGTTAGGTTGGGGAATCTCCACCCTCAGATACTTTCAAAACTTGATTAGACAAGGCCATGAACAACCTCATCTGGCTTTTGAGTTAGCCCTGCCTGGAGCACAGGGCTGGACTAGATGACCTCCAGGGGTCCTTTCCAATCTAAATTATTCTGTGGTTCTATAAATAAGGTAAAGGTTGCAAGGAAAAGGACCTAAATCAGACTCAGGAGTGGCATGAGTCTTTCCTGTGTTGAGAGGAGAGAACAAGCCTGCAGGCTGTTGCTACTGTTGACCTCTCAAGGGCTGGATGATTGAAAATCACTCCTGGATGCAGCGGAGCGTGTGTTCCTGGCACAGCGCTTGCATTGAGCCATTCCCAAGTTTCTCTAAGCAGTGGCCTTATCTGGGTGGAGTGCTGTCAGTCAGGCATCTTTTCCTTCAATTTTGCCTCACCCCTTGCCATTACAGCGCGTTAAACCCAGCCTGTTCAAAGGACTCACCAAACTGCCACACTACAAAAACAGGAGTGTGGTTTTTGCAATAATTTTAAATTTTTTTAATACAATTTTAATTTCTTGGGAATTAATTAAAACCTTTGATGGCACAAGTGTTGCACGAGTAAAATGTACCGATTACACAGAAATTCCTATTTCTAACCTGAATTAGAACACCAGTCAGAAAGAAGAAGCAAATAGGCTTGGACTAGAGATATTCTCCTCTCTTTCTTTTGGCTAAAAATATTCTACTTAAGATAAATAAAGAGCCATATATTTAGTTATTCAGATGACTTCAGAAAGGAATAGGCTGAAGTGACATTTTTCATGTCAGGTAAACTGGTGGAATGTATACTCTAATAACCACTAAAAGAAAAGTTCTGATGCGCCTCTTAGAAAAGTTTTGCTCCACTATCAGCCACTCACCTGACACACACAACCCTCCTTACCTGTATTGAACCAAAACATTTTACACTTATTTAAAAAACAATAAAATAAAATACTGAGTTTGATTTTCAGACTAGTCAGTTGGAGTCAAAAAACATTTTAATCTGATAATACCTGCCCAACAGACTAATAAATCTGTCTTTTCATAGCAAAAAGTATCGGAGTTTGGATTTTCTTGCCATAAGTAAGGACATGTACATCTTGAGCAACCTTTTACATGCAAGAAGTTCTAGTAATGTGGCTTCTCTTGGGTTTAAGTTGTTCTCTGCTCATGTTTCATAGGGTTGGGACCTATGAGAAGAGTAACAATCTGTGGCAACAGTGACAACAAAAGGCTATGACCAATAAATTCAACAGACTTTTTAGAATCGTGCGTGTTTCATGAACAGGCTGTCATTCCATTGTTTAAAGTCCCGAAATTTTCACATTTCGAAGAAGCTTCTCATTTTCATCTCTCCATTGTAGAAATGCCATTTTGTGTTAAAGTCTTGCATTTCCTTACATCCATAATTTAGCATTGGCATGCCACACTTACTTAGTAATTTTTTCTTATAGGAAAAAAAAAATTAAGAGAAACATCTACGCTATAAAATTATCAGCAGCCCTGAGAACAGGCTCACAATGGGAAACTCCACCATCCTGGTCCTCATTCAGCCTGAACCACTGCCTTTTAGTCCAGGCGGAGCTCAAACTCCGAACACTCATATTGTGCTTATGATGAGGCAGACTCAAGATATCTTCCGGGGACTGTAGTGTCACACCTGATCTGTCCAGACTGTGGGAAAGGGGAAAGGAAGCTCAGATTGCACCACAGTGCGAGTGTGATCCGCCTTTCCCCTTAGCACACCAGAGCTGAAACCAAGCCTACATCCAGTTTGAACGTGGGCATGCATCGCACGGATGGCTGGCAAGATGAGTCTCAGGTAGGCTCATGGGAACAGCCTTACCTGGCAGCGGAAGTAGCCTCAAGCTGATCAAAATCTCCAGCAGAATTAGGAAATGCTCTGTTCAGCAGACAACCATTTTATGAATTCATTAAAGTCTTTTCTACTAAGTCGTTTTTGTTTTCAGCTTGATTTGGGTTCAGTTCCTCACTCTAGACCTTACACGATTTTCTTATAGTCAAGTGTCTGCTCTCTGAAATAGGTTAAGGTGAGCACTTTCAGACAGAAAATTGTCGTCTTCGTTTCCAAGGGGACCCAACTCTTAGCATTTTCTTAGCCTTTAAAAATGGTAACTCAAAAAGACATGCAAACGTTACATGAGATAAGAAATGGAAAGAAAAGACTGCTAAAGTTAGCTCTCATGCCCCCAGCTCTTGCCTAAGTAGACTCCAGTGTCCAGCAAATCACACAGACTGTAATGCATGCTGCCACATCCCAGCCCTTTTGCAATGCATGGCAAAATTCCCAGAGATTTCAATAGGAGTAGATTTTAACGCAAAGTTGGCAAGCTTGGAAAAAAATAAAATAAAGCAAAAGTATTTTTAAATCTTCATGTTAGAACAAAAAGCATGTTAGAGGCTCTATATCAAAAGTGAAAACTGAGGCTGGAACTCAACTCCAGCTTCATGCGTACTTCTAACCTTTATGCCAGTATACTGCGCAGTTTCTTTAAATACAATAGAAACTCTGCCACTTTGAAGATAAGCCCTCACAGTTAGCTTAAAACAATAATTCTGTACTTTCTTTCCTGTTTCTAGATTTATTTTAAGTATTAGTATAAAATGTCAGAGTCTGATAGCAGCCAGATCAGTTTGTATAAAAATCGACTGCCTGTTTGTAGTATATTACAGGCTATATTTGACACAGGAAAGCACTTAATCATGAATGCTATCAGCGCACCACACCCATCTTTGTAACTGCCTTATAAGCTAGATTTATCACCATGAACTTGAACTGGATAGAGACAAGTAATAATGAATAATGCAAACCCCTTCTGCGGAGGTAGGGTTAAAGGTGTATTATCCACAATACGACTGCCAGACTCCAGTTCAGAAGCCGTGCTCGTATCTATCAGTGGCACAGAGGCATCAGGACCAACTCTCTTTCACTTTGGATTGATGTCCAGAGGACTATTTCCACTGGAGTCATCAGGCTCAGATAAGCAGAGTTCAGATAAAAGAGAGAAGAGTCTGTCTCAAATATATGATTAACCAGATTCTGCCATTTTAGGCGTTTTATATCTATCGGCTCATTGCATTTGCGCAGCAGAGCTGACGGCCCTTCAAAGACTTGAGTAAAACCCACAAACCCCTTTGCCACATGTTAAGTTTGAATTTTTATCTTTTTTATCTTTATTCTAGCTTTTGAGCTCTAATTACAACTTTTGAATGTGTGCACTTCAGAAACATCCTGAAAAGCGCCCACATTACGTAGGGGACAGGACTTTCCTGCTTTTCTCTGTTGACTCATGCAGAGTACCACTCCCTCCTACAGAAGCTGCCCCTGTAGCCGGGCCCCCCACGTTTCTGTGCCTACCATCGCGCAGAAGCTCTTCCAAACTCGTGTATAGAGCCAGCAGTGGGAAGGAGCAGAGCCAGGGTGGTCAGACAACTGAAGCTGTTCCCTCAGCTGCCCTCTCCTGCCCGTCTTGTCCCCTCAGCTCCTGCCAGCAGCTCTCCCTGGAGAAGGGAAGGATTCAGGCGGCTGTAGAGGCTGCCTCTCCTCCGGGATGCTTCTCCCCTCTGGGCTGCCACTGACCCCCCTGCCCGCTTCCTCCCTGCTGCCACACCGCCCTGCGCCAGCCAGCCCGTGGGGGACGGAGGACAGCGGTGCAGCAGGCAGAGCCTGCTTCTCACCTCGGCA
The DNA here is from genome assembly GCF_963924245.1 of Chroicocephalus ridibundus. NCBI lineage: Eukaryota > Metazoa > Chordata > Aves > Charadriiformes > Laridae > Chroicocephalus > Chroicocephalus ridibundus. The sequence goes on along the minus strand of NC_086285.1, from coordinate 126,386,831 downwards.
GAGCGTGTCAAGGAACCAAAAATCTTTGCGAGAAAAGAAAGAAAAATTCTACTGAAAATGATGCTTTTTGCAAAAGCTAACTGGAGAGTAAGCCGTGACAGTCACTTTGAGAGATGCTGTGGACATTCACATTTTCGGCACATGGTCACTACTGAATATGCACAGAAAGGAGCCCCGTTACCCATTTATGACATTTGTTCACAGCAGCCCAATTAGGAGCCACATTTTAAAATCTAAGCCCTTGGTATTGCCTCGATTAAAAGAGAGGAATTTTGTTTGGGCATTATTAGTATATCAGTCAAACCTAGCTCAAAGACAAAGCTTTTTACCCTGTATATCCTCACAACTTAAACAATACTTATTGGAATAGTGCTAAACCCTCAAAAGCTTTGCAAGTAAATGCACCCTCAGGAGTCTTGCACATTTGTGAATCACTTCACCCTTCACGACTGCCTTTAACTCAAGCTAGAACAGGAAAGGTACCAAACAACACGCTGGAATATATTTCAGTAGTTCAAGAGAAATGCTGAAATATGCAGAGAAACACTCCTTAGGTAGAACATTTTTTTTCTCTCCAGTAAGAAAACACACTTGAGTTTCCAAGGATCGGTTTCATACCTCCTCTGAAAGATGCCTCCTTCTGTGGACGGTGCTCATCGTGTGGTGGTGAAGGACTTCTCCACGGTGACTCAGAGGGCAGCGTGCCACCTAACCGCACTGAATCACCAGCGCTTCCCAGAGCGCCCACGAGCTCCCAGGTGGCCCAGCCTTGCCCGCTTGGAATGAGGTAATATGGCTGCAAACTAAATAAAGACAGAAACCACCGAATCAAATTCAAAGGGATATGGCAGAGTGATATATTTTGGATTTCAATAAATTAAGGTCATTCTCACTTGGGGACGTGATTCTTTCTCCACCATGCAGAGCAGACACCCATCCGTTCAATAACTTCCTTCTGGATGCTGCTAATAAATAATTTTTATTAAACTAGAAAACTCCCTTCAACTGCGTAATGCTGTATACCTGGAAGAAATAATGGGTTTGATAGCCTTAATGATAAGTTTAAGCACTGAAAAGCAACATGACACTAGGAAGTGTGTCCTTTACCTCATCACTCTAGCCCTGACTTTTTCAGTCATAAATGTCATCGGTGACCATACAACTGATTAACATCTTAAAAAAATACATTGTCAGTTGAATCTGGCAACCGGTACTACGGACAGACAATTCGTTCATCAGAGGCAGTCGCGCACAGTTACCAGATCTAAGCTCAAATCAAGGTACGGGTAGGAAAAAAAATCTATGCATGAGACACCACTGGTATTCAGGGCTTCGTATGATGTCAGACATTAAATTAGCAGGAGAAAAAACATGTGATTAGCTCACTCCAGGTAGAAGACACTAACAAGTAGCTTCAGAAGGAGCAAGGCTAATACTCTGAAGAATCTCATGGCCAATACACTGAAAGCTCAAACAGTGGTTAGATACAAGGATTTTGAAAGTTTGGGGATTCTACAATAGGCCTCTAGTTGATCTGTAAGTTTCCCCAAAGCACTGTTTAAGAAAATAATTCAGATATGATGCATTGTATCTGGAGGTACACAAAAGAGCAAAACCCAGAGACAGACAACAAAAAATAAAGGCAGTACTTGTGAAATGGGAGAGCTTAAAGTTGCTATTAAACCAATAGCAAGTGAACAGCCACCACATTAAATGGCAAAGGCCTATTTGTTTTGTACAGGTAGCATTAGAAAGAAGTATTAATCAATCCTAGCTCATGAAATTGCTGAGCCAGTTCAACCGCTGCTCATCCATGGATTCCAAAATCTGCCATCCCTGCTGTGAGATGCTTTTCAGGGTTTTGTGGCCAGATTTATCCTTAAGGGTACTGCTGTGATCTACAATTAGTGACACAGAAACAGAAACTAAATTATTATGTCTAATAATCACTTCTAAGGCTACAGAGATTGATTAGCCCTCTTGATGGTTTTTTCTTTAAAGTGAGCTTGTATAATCTTTTTGTCTATCCTCTTTTGGTGTAGAAAGTGGATCACCAAAATGCCTCTGTTTTCATTACGGCTTAAACGTCCCCCCAGAGAAAGTGAACATCAGCCAGAAAGAGGTTTTACAGTATGAATACCTGGGAGATCGTGGGCCTGAAATGAAGGCCAAAGAAGTACCTTCCAAATCTGTTTGTATATTGATGTTCTTACCTTCCATCACCTTGCCAGACAATACTGCAAAGAACAAAGGCGTCACCTCTGCCCTGAGCACTTAGTGTATAATTCAAGGGGTGAAGCAATAGTGATGGCCCTAAAAGAGGAACAGAGAACTGTCAGAAGACGTCCCCACTGGCACATGCACCGAGTCTGGCTTCAAAACCCACATACAAGACAAATCCATGTCACTTACTCAATACCAATGGCTGACGTTCTGCTATCCTGCTCTGGTGTTTACCCCAGGATGTAATGCGCCCCTACCAGCTGCCCCAGGGTCTGTCCAAGGAATTTGTTCTTTGCGTGAAGGTGTCCAGCACCCACAAGAGGGCCACTTGCTCCTGCTGCTCTGGCACACACGCATTTATCCAGATAACCTTCTAAATCTCTCCCAGCAGCAGCTCACTGACCTGCAGCAGAAGCCCATCACCACTCACCTGATGGCATTCACCAATCCACAGCTGCAGGAAGGAAAACGCTGGGAGATGTCCCTTTCCAATGTCACCTGTCTGGGCTTTCTTCCCCCCAGTAACCTGGAGGTGGTGACCGATGCTCCCCAGACCACCCACATCCACACCTCCTTCTCATGGAGACAAACTGGGTCCCGGGGAACAGACACACCCATTGGCATCTCCACAAAGCGCCAACAAGAAGAGCATGTGCCTGGACACCTACAGCTGCATGCTCCACCCGTGGTCCACCTGGGCTGGGGGGCAGCTGTTATGGGGTGGGACTGCACTGCCCCTTTCAACCAACTGCCCCCAGAGCCCTTGTGATGGGCCCGCTCACACAGCCCTGTGCTCAGCACACCAGGAGTTAGCAGGGACACCATGGATGCCAGCGCTCCCTGCTTCTATTCCTCTAGTGAGGACCTGCAGCTGGACATCATAGTTGGGGCCGTCCTCTTTCTGGGGCTGGATAAATACAGAGGGAATGGGAGATGGTGTCTAACCCCCACAAAACAGTGGTGTGCCTCACAGAAAAGTCAAGCTTTGCAGTGGCAGGCTCAATGCAGAAGACTTTGCATATAGAGGTCTCTGCCGCTTCCCTAAATGCAATCTAGCATTTCTAGTGCAGGGGAAGCAACAGAGTGGGAAAAATCAAGTACACCCGACTAGAAGAACTTTGAAAGTGGAAGTAGATCCTTATAAGTCTACCCCAAGAGCTCATCTCTTTTGTCCAGCACCAGGATGCATGAATGAAAAATGTCTTACAGATCCAGCACAAGGTACTTAATGGCTGTCAGTATGCAGAACTAACCACCCCTGCACCCTACAGCTACATGGACAAGAAATTTAGCATTCAGCTGTCAGTGCCATGTTAACGATGGCAGAGATGGCTGGGTTATATGCTGTACCTTTTGAGGAATGCTGACACTGCCCCAGTTGCAGAAATCATAGAATCACAGAATTATTTAGGTTGGAAAAGACCTTTAAGACCATCAAGTCCAACCATTAACCTAACGCTGCCAAGTCCACCAGTAAATCCTTCCATTTGATTTCTCAGCTTTCACTCCTGTATTATTATTATTTCAGCTTAGTCACAGAGTCTTCCAGGAACAGGCAAACAAGTGAATTAAAAAAAAAAAAACAACAAAAAACAAATAAACAGACTAAAGAAACACAAACAGAGATGAAAAAAAAAAATCAAGAGGAAAAACAGCTCTCCTTTGTGCACTACAGCACAGTCAAAGCAAAACACACACCCACGCTCCCTCCTACTTTGTAGTTGACTTTTAAGCCCTGCCGTGTCCAACAGCTGGAAGCTGTCTTGCATTGGACCGTGTGCAGGGATGTGCCAGAGATTCCCTCTTACTCCCTTGGGTGGGATGTAAAGGATTCCTCTCCTCATAGCTGGCATTCCTGCTGCACTGAGTCACTTTATAACCGAGACAATAACATACAAGTCTTGTTCAAACACACATAGATAAATACAGTGATTTTTTTCTCATGATACAAATATGAGAATGTCCATTGGATATGAAGCTTCCTGGCCAAAACCTGTATTAAAAACAGAGTAGCCCGTGCTCACCACCTGCAGACATACTTTGTTGTTTTTATCGCACCTTCCCAAGATTAATTATTCAAGGAAGGGGATTCAAATTCACAGCATAGCTATTAAAATAAATTTTGGTCCTGGAACATGCAGGAGTCAATAACCTGCTCATTCCTCCAAGTAGCAACCAGCACAAGCACAAAACTCTGTTGTGTCATGTCTTGTTCCTAAGCATAAGACCACATGATCCTTTACCAGCAGCTTTAGAAGAACATGTCATCTTGTCTGACATGTTTGTGCTGCACTGATGGGGTAAAAGTAGAAAGGTTTGATTTGGGGTGGGGGTTTTTTAGGTTTGGGGTTTTTTTGGTTTTTTGAGGTGATTAGTTGGAAATGCAAACATGAGTCAAAACTGAATATGGGTCACAAGCTGCCAAAGTTGCATTTCTACTCTGAAGACATTATTAGAGATAGTAGAAAGCAAATATCACTGTTATCACTGTTGTCACTCTTAGGTGAGAGTCTGGTGGAACCCAGTGCGGACAAGAAGAGGAGGGGAAGGAGGTGGCTCTGATCTTGAGTTCAGGTTCTGTGTATTAACAACCCATGGAACCTGAGATGTTTGCATTTGTGGTTCTGGAGCAAACTGAAATGAAAGAGAAGTCTTAACCACAACATTAGGGTTTGGGGTTTGGACCCATTTCCCCCTGCCCTGCAAGGCTGAGGTTGTCCATAGTGGTGTTTATTGTCCATCTGGGTTATGAGACAGCATCTAATCAGGGAGAGTATCAGAGCTCTGCATGCACCGGAGAAACACTGGGGTGTCAAAACCGTTTCATGGTGGGAAATAGTTACCCGTGATTGGGTTATGCTTTATTACACTCCAAAGATCTCAGCAGGGTTCTCTTTGTACCTTTGCTCACATGAAGCTTCCTCTTTTCTATGCATATCACCCCAATAGAAAAACTTTTTTCCCTTCAAGATTAACTAAATGTGTCAGCTTGTCATTATGTGGGTTTTAGATATTTTATTCAGCTTTTTATAGCTTGTTCTTTCTCTTTTTTTTTCTTTTGCCACAGAATCTGATGGAGGAAATTTGGAATCACAGGATAGCAGATACAATTTAGCTAGTACTCTGTGCAAAGTAAGGCTATCTTGCCATTCAAAAGTAGATCTATGGAAAATAACAGGATTAATTGCTCAACAAAGTACATTTTTGCTTAAACTAGTTTACTGGTATTGTGGCCCACGAGTAAGAGGTATAGAAGGATCCCTGAGTATCCCAAGGTATAGAAGTATCCCCTGAGGATAGGGAGGCTCTACAGAGAGACTTGGATAGATTGGACCGATGGGCCAATGCTAACGGTAGGAGCTTCAACAAGGCAAAGTGCCAGGTCCTGCACTTGGGCCACAACAACCCCATGCATCGCTACAGGCTTGGGGAAGTGTGGCTGGAGAGCTGCCTGGCAGAAAAGGACCTGGGGGTTCTAATTGGCAAGTGGCTGAACGTGAGCCAGCAGTGTGCCCAGGTGGCCAAGAAAGCCAATGGCATCCTGGCTTGTATTAGAAATAGTGTGACCAGCAGAAGGAGGGGGGTGATTGTCCCCCTGTACTGAGCACTGGTGAGGCCACACCTTGAGTATTGTGTCCAGTTCTGGGCACCTCAATACGAGAGAGATATCGAGGTGCTGGAGCGAGTGCAGAGGAGGGCAACGAAGCTGGTGAAGGGCCTGGAGAATAAAGCTTATGAGAAGCGATTGAAGGAGCTGGGACTGTTTAGTTTGAGGATGAGGAGGCTGAGGGGAGACCTCATCGCTCTCTACAAATACTTGAAAGGACACTGTAGAGAGGTTGGTGCTGGTCTCTTCTCACAGGTAATTAGCGATAGAACAAGAGGGAATGGCTTCAAGCTGCAACAGTTTAGACTGGACATTAGGAAAAAATTCTTCACAGAAAGAGTGGTCAGACACTGGAATGGGCTGCCCAGGGAGGTGGTGGAGTCACCATCCCTGAATGTGTTTAAGAGTCATTTAGATGTGGTGTTAGGGGATATGGTGTAGGGGAGAACTTTGTAGAGTGGAGATGATGGTTGGACTCGATGATCCCAAGGGTCTTTTCCAACCTGAATGATTCTATGATTCTATGATTCTACAGCTTCCCTACAGAGCAGACAAAACTCTGTTGATTAGGCCAGACTCTTGGAATATTCCTTAAATTCCTGGCCTCATGTCTCAGGCTACTTTGCGGTGGTTCAGTCTTTCTGTTTTTACATACACAAAACCTAACAACTCCAGTCCCCTCACAAGGTCTTGGTTTCATCAGTGCAGAACAGGAACAATTTTGAACGGCAGAAAAGTTTAGTGGTAAGCAAACATAATTTTTCATTCAGTCCATCCAATCCCCATCCAAGAGCCAAGACACTACAAAAATTGACTCTTCATCTAACCACTTGTTCGCACGGGAATTTGGATTCTGGATGACTGGAAATATATCGACAGATTTTACACACAGATAAGAGCTCTGTCTTCTGCAAAAAAACCCTATGTGCAGAGTGCAGAGTATCAATGGGATAAGCTTTGGGAGCTATTTTACTGTAAAAAGATAGATTTATAATTGCATGCTTATAGATACTAGAACACGCTAAAAGGATATGGGTGCATGGTACAGGCTAGCTTTCACAGAGCAGGCACCGTTTGTGTTCAGCGTCTTTCTAGGCAAATCACTGGCATTGAGACAAGTAAATTTTTTTATACACAAGAAAAATGAAATCACTTACTGGAACTAACCTACTGATTCACTTTTGGTCACTTTTACCACTTAGTCCAATGTCCAGGCAACAAATGACTCCTTTTCCTGAGCTGGCCAGGATTAGGAGGTACCAGCCAAGGCCAGGTTCTGCAGAGCTGCGTGGGAACAGGACACAAGCAGTAGATGAGGACCTCGCTGGGGAGTTGGGCTGGACCCTGCTGAAGGAGGGACTATTTATTTATCCAATTTCTCATTAAAACACAAAACTTTGGTTACAACGCACAAACACACACAAAAGATAAGCTAATTATTTAAGTAACATTTACTTACCTAGTACAAAATCGTTTTTATACATACCTTCCAAAAACCCTAAATATCTTCTTTCTATAAAAGATACTACTACACACAGCTAAGATAACCTTTTCTTTGTTCCTCTTTTTCTTTTTTTTCCTAGAAAAACGAAATCGAAACCCGGAGTGCAATGCAAGGAGTAGTGATGTACAATATTATATAATAAGCACGTGATTTAAAGAAAACTTTAATGTAGTTTTAAGTAGCGCAGCATTTGCAGCTCTACCGCCCACCGAAGGCACAGTCATACCATGACTGCTGATGGGTCTGGGCCATCTGGTCCCACTGGTCACAATTTCAAGAGCCATTACACAAAATCTCTGCCTTGCCTCACTGTATAATGAAAAAAAATATTTCTCTGGTATTTTTATTGTTCTTCTTCCTCCTTCCTAGTGAATTTACCAGTAACACTACACCAAATATGGATTTGATGTGGTAACCAAGCCTCTATTATGGGAGATTTCTGTATTGCTCATTTTTTTGATTCAGAATTAGGCAGCTAAAGTATTGAAAATGATCCTATTTATCCACTATAATTACACTATACTGAGAGCAACTGTCCTTCAACATGCAAATGTAATGAAAAACTGACAACTTCATTGTTTCATGAACACAGAAGAAATGTGTAGTAAGTTACTCCAGTGACCACATTCCATAGGCAGAAGTAATTCATGGCTATATCCCACTTAAATTTCCTGCAGTTTCTCCTGCCTCTGTATGTTCACACTTGATTTTGATGCTCCAGCTAACATTCTTGTGACTAAAAGTCATCTAGTGTTTCCTACCTATGTATGAAGCTCTCTAAATTAAAAAAGGGTCCTTTTAATAAAGTATGTCACTTTTTATTTAAAATTTTTTGCTTTTATTCCTGTTCAAAAACACAGAATACATTCTTGCTGCAAACCTCTTGAGGCTACATGGGGTTTTTTGTGGATTTTGTGAGCTCGTTTACCAGTAACTCGTGCATGAGCCTGCAAGCAGGAGCAGGTCACACAAGGCTCCACGTTCTTCAGCCACAACGCTGTCTTTCTAATGGAAATGTAGAGCAATGCATCAGCAAGAGGGTTGAAGAAAACTTAGATTTCTTTGATCAGGCTCTGATGCACTCATCTAGTGCTGACAGTAGCCTTAATGCTAGGTGTTTCTCCAAATACTTTGCACCATTTCATCAGAATAGTGGTTTTGGTCCTGTCCCCTGAATAATCTAAGCAGATGAGGTGGTGGGTCCCTCTGGGAGTCAGCAGCTCCTACACTCACTCTTCTCTCTGCAGCCCAAAAGAAGGGAAAACAAGGGATAGCCATGATATGCTTCTAACCACAGCAATTGCTGCTTGCTATCACTACAGCCATTGTATGACTCAGTGTGGGCTCCAGGTTGCTCCATAGATAGTATCATAGGAGCATCAGTTAGATGTTTCACTGAGGATGAATTTCACCAGACTCCTCCTCTGTTGATAATGAAGATCTGGCCGCTATGTTCAACACAATAGAGAAGATCAGATAAATCCTGCTCTGAAATGGAAATCAAATTCTCATGATCATCTGAATATTTTTTCAGCCCTCCCCCACACACGCACTTTCTCCTTTCTAAAGATTATTTTTTCATGAGTCTCCTTTACATAGGCATTTTGCAGACAGCTTTACCTGCATTTTGTTTTATAACCCTGTCATCATGCTGCTGCTCCCCCTTTTCTTGTGCATGTGTGTGTGCTTTTGTTACTTGTATTGTATAAGGTGCCTTGGGATATTCGCATCCTGTGCATTGTGTGGCATTGTGTTGAATAGGAGGTACAGAAATTAAAAGCAGGTCTCCTCCTACCCACATATGCCTTTTCTTTGCAGGTTTTCCTGGAAGTTTTGTGCGGGGAGGGAAGGGAAGAGGTAAAATATGACTTGGCTGAGACTGCCGGATGCTGAATCAGCTGCGATTGCCTCACGTTTTCCTTTCTTTTAAAATAAGGGGTACAGTTTTCAAAAATGCCCATCTGACTTCTCTACAGGCCCTACCCAGCCCATCACTTCTCAGCAAGTCACTTTTAAAAAGTGGTGCATATGCTTCTAAGTCACAGGGACGCTTTTGGAGAAAGGTCTAGAGGCTACGTGCTCTGGGACTGCAAGAACCTGGTGCAGCTGCTGCAGGCTACCGGAGTAATTACGATCAGCCACAACTAGTTTCCCCCTCCCAAAAATATTCTCTGCAAAAAAGAGGAGGAGATAGCCGCACTCATTAACTCAAAAAAACCCACCCCCACCAAAGCCTCGAAATACACAAAACAAAGCATGATTTTGTTCTGCTGCACTGCTCTGGTTAGAGGAGCTGCCACCTAAAGTGCTGGCTCCTTGCTGCGCGCACCTACGCACTCTGGCACAGGTTGCTCTGAGGAGGCTCCTCAGCGATGCTGCGGCGATGCAAAAGTCAATGAACTGAGGAGCACTTGAGGAGCATCGAACAAGGAGTGTGGCATCCTCCAAGCCCCGGAGAGCGCCCTTTCCACAAGACTTACACGTCCTGGGGTTGCAGGCAGATGAAATCAGCCATTGGTTAGGAGCTAATAGCAGCTCGCTGGAAGTATGTCCTCTATCTTTAGCAGGGGTCAGTATTTCGCTTCCACAGCATGCCTGTCTTTAAAAGAAAGGAAGAGTTTGATGCCTTTTAGTTAAAGGACACACAGCCCCGTAGCATCCAAGCACACACATGGTGCTCACCTTTCCAAGGCGGTTTCCCTGTTGTGCACTAACTCATGCAGATGAAGGTTCATCCAGTCTTGCTCACTGAGGTAGCTACGGTGATGGAATAGCTGAAACTCTGGCAGGACAGCAGAGGAAAATGGAGTGTCAATGAGGGCTGTGCCCTCTGAGGTGCACAGGAAGAAGAACTAGCTTCTGAAAAGCAAGACCTTTGCATTCAAAGGTGAGAAAAGTAATTGCCAATTACTATCTTTCTTCTTTTTCCTTTGCAGAAATGTGTATATATTCATCTGACAGAGCTAGCTTTCGAGGTCTTGATAGCTGGTTTTATACGCTCTCCTAAAGGTTATTAATTCTTCCTACACTGTTCCCAGTTAGATGGAGTGCCTTATAATATAACTTCCTCATTAACATCAAGAGCTGTGATTATACAGTTGTGTTACCAAGGGCTTCAAAGACATGAAGCCTAAATATAATCTTACAGTACCTTGTTACAATACAAAGCACATCCTCTAATACATTTTTTTTGTTTGCATAAAATGCAGCACAATAACGGTTCACTTGACCTTTGCCCCCCTGTATAGTTCATTTTAACATTGTTTGAGGAGCACGGAGCTCGCATTTTGCAGGGCACAGGTGCTCTGCCCCACGCTGGAGGCTGAGGCTCAACCCGGCGGCGCGGTGCACCGCTTCTCCCCCCCCAGCAGCTGGACTCAGGGGATTGCTTTTGTGGTCCACCAGGAATTTCCTGTGATAGAATATCAGAAACCTACTGGTGACTAGTAGGAGGTGACTTCACAGGGCAAAAGTTCTCTCCCTACAATAAACATTCTCAGCGCCACTGTGGAGATTTCCTACGCAGACCTGACAGCCGCCAGCTACTTGTCATCTCGACAGAGAATGGCTCAGGGAAGGGATCGTTGTCATTTGCAAGGGTTTGTCAACTTAAAAGTGAAGCTGTGCCCCTGCTGCCATTTCATTAATGCCTCCTGAGAAAAAGAAAAACTCAAACCTCCCGTGCTAATTAAAAAAACCCCCAAGCATCTTGACTGAAAAGACTTGAAAAAATATACAAATCCGCAGTCAGAAACAGAGTATATTGGTATCTATAGGTATCATGATACGCATGCAGTTCATCTATACCAAATATCCTGGTATCTATAGGTACCACAATACACATACAGTCAAAGAACTAATACGACAATTATTAAAACACCGTACTCTCTCTGTAAGGAGGGTTGCCTTGGGAAAAACCACAGGGATATTCAGCCACCAGAGTCATTTGAAGGATCCAAGTAGTAAATATGAGGCTGACACAATTCCCTTGGCTAAAACTACCAAGAGGACTGTCGGGGGCACTAGATTCGTTTGGCTGGCTGAAATAACGTGCAACTGGGCAGACGGCAGTGAAGTTTACAGACCGAAATAGCTTTGGGGAAACAATACATTAATTTCCTGTGGAAAATACATCTATTAAAATGGAGACTAGCCTTAGTTGAGTCCAACACGCTGTAAAGCTTGGAAGAAAACACAGCTCAGTGTTGGCTTGGAAGTAAAAAAATGCTGAAAAGTAATATTACCCTCAGAATCAGGCCTGTGCCAGGGTCTTCCAACGCAGAGCCAGTGAGAGAGAGCAAAGATTTCCAGAAGGTATCTTTAAGCTGCTCACCAACTCTTCCACATACTCCAGCACTTATGCACAAAGCCTGCAGCCATGGCCTTCACCATACGCTTTCTGAGCCAGTTTCCTGTCCACTGCACAAAATTTGACCCAAAGCAATGCTGATTTATTCTGCTTCTGAAATCTCATCATCAGCTAGTGGCTATTTCCGCAGGTGAGTCTTCATCAGGGCTGGACAGAACAGATCTGTCTCATATCTTGCCTTGCGCTGCAACTAATGGCACCGCATCAGGAAGAAGAAAGGAGAAGGAGGCAGTAAGAAACCTGCAGGAGTACTCAGCAGCAGTGGAGATGTTTGATGCTGCACTCCTTGTTTGCTGTTCCTGAAGTGCTCCTACACTCATTGACATTTGCACCGCCACAGAAATGACTGACCAGCCTGGTCAGAGCGGTCTGTGCCTGCGCGCATACGTGTGAGGACCAGGGGGTCAGCGCTTCAGCTCCTTTAAGCATAGCAGCAGGGAGGAAAAAAGCCTGGCTTTTAAAAGTTATTTCTCCTTATATTCTTCGATAAACTTTTCTTTTCCCCCCCGCCATGTACAGCCTTTAAAACGGCATGATTTCTGCAAGAGCTCTGACCCTTCCCTCTTGGAGGGCTTAATTCAAAGAAATAACATCCACCTTACCCCACAGTCTGTTAATGATGCATTGGGAGACCAGACCACATTATCTGGCCTCAGTGTACTCACCAAACTTTTAGTGGCAAATAGATGTTGGTGCTGAGAGAAGACTAAATCCATCTGTCAAATACTTCTTTTTTTTTTGTGATCAAGGCTGATATTTTTAGTCGCAGTGACTGAACATCCAGTCAGTCGCTATGTACTCAGGAGGAAGAAACCAGTTTGGTTAGCTTTTTTTTCTGTTTCTCAGCAAGCAGAACACTGTATTCCATTTCTGTGGACCGTGACATCCCATGGCACATTAAAAACCTTATTCAAACTACAAGACAGCCATATTTTACACTCAGCAGGAGACTCTAGGAAGAAGTATGAGGCCAGGGTTATTCTGACTCTGGACAGCTTGTCAAACTGGAAGCTAGGAACAAAGCTTAGGACATTCTCTGCCAGTTCATGTGATCCTGAAATAAATAAGTAGAAGATTGCCTCAGCAGGGATTTTCTTTATATTACAAGAGACTCTGCATAGAAGAAGGTCTAAATTCAGAAGGAGCTGAACCTGCCCTTGTGCTTTTGTTCTGAATCTCCATCCATTGTGAAGTATCGCAAAACCTGTGGAAATGCTGCGGAAAGCTCTTAAATAAACAGGATTTTATTTTCTTGTCTGCACTTGAGGAGAGCAGTTGACCAGTAAGATCTCAGCTTAGTTCATGGAGCACGTTTGCTGGTATCTGAGAATTCCTCTTTGAACGTGGGCCACGTCTCACATGCTGATCCATAGTTTTACCTCAAAACTAAAAAAAATTCATCAGGTAGTGGGAGAGCTTAAAAAGTCCTTTATTAGTCTGCTCAGCATTTTATTCTGATTAATCTTTTCATCAAAGAGATGATGACAGAAACTGCAAGAAGCATTTTTACTTTCCAAAACAATAAATTGCATTTATTGAACTCTACCTCAAAAATCTCATACATCACTCATGACAAAAAGGCAGAGTACATTATATTTCCTATGGCTACTCAGTTCTACCATGTTGGAGAGCGGGTTTATACATTTCTACATGCCAGGAGACCTTTCTCTTCTTCTCTTCCACAGACATTTAAGATTAACAGGAATGGAAAAGGCTCTTCAAGGTGGACACTTCCCTTGCTCTTTGACTTTAGCATAAACTGGATTTAAGCTGGGCAGAATCTGATCTTCTGAGTGTTCTGAAGGACAGCAGTTTCTAGCTGATATTGCTTATGCCTTTGTTGTGTAAATTAGAGCTATCATCCATAAGAAATAAAATCATCCAGCCTTAGTTGTGCACTTGAGTTTCACAATTAAGAGGCACAGAGGTCAAAGGGGCTTCTTGAGCAATTTAGTTCATGTTATTCCAGAATGCTCCAAGATGGCTTCTTGTCTCCTGAAGGTCAATGCAATTCATAAGATGCAAGCAGTCAACAAACCTCTCAGTGATCTCAGTGATTTTTACATTTGCACATGACAGAAAGTTTAAGGAGTCTGTTCTTCGTGCCATGCAGGAGAGGAAACCCATTGATACTGATTCCCTGCTTGTACTAGCAAAATGTAAGCACAAAACATCCACTGAAAATTCAAGATAAACTTAGGGAAAAAGCTTTCATTCAGCAAATGTGTAGGAAAGAGGTCTTGGGTTGGAGCTGGGCTCATCACTCCATGGGTACATCATGGGAGAAAATCCATTGACTTTGGGAAATGACTATTTACATCAAAAAGGAGTAGACTTCACTATATGATCCTTTTGATCACTGCATCTACAACACTTGGTGCACATATGGAGAAAGACTGAAGACAAACGAAATGGATCTTGCTTTTGAACATTTTTGAAGTTAGTAAACTCAGTCTGGTTTTGTTGTGGGTGGAAGATCTCTTTTGTGAGAGGTCTCTAACATGTCACAGGAGATGTTACATTGTGTTAGGGCATGAGAGGAAGACAACAGTGATTGTCTGATCTTACACAGGTTGTTTTTCTTCTTCACATTTGTCCTGTTTTCTCAGGCTGTAACCAGAGGAGTTGAGGACAAGCGGTTTTTGAAGCCCTTGCTGTGCTTTATGGAAGAAAACAGAAAACTTCCCAAAGTCAGTAGTGTATTTTCGATCTAACAAAGCATCTGACAGTAGAGGACTTCAGGAAAGTAGCTGAGTTTATAAAGCCACTAAGTTGCCAAACCCCAAACCCTTGTCCTCAGCAGAGCTAAAAACAAGACAGTCCTTCTCCAATGCACTTATCTTGCAAGACTGTGCTAAAAATTTCCCAGGCTTGAGGAAATCTGAAGATCTTACTTCACTATACATTCACATCTTCCCTGAATACAAGATGAAGAAGAATTAGATGACTCACTAATGGTAAAAGCAAGATAGTTTGCTTTATGTCTTAGCTTAACATTGCTTATTGACAACCAGGAGGTGACACAGCTACAACCCAGAAATATAGTGCTCTAATTTTGTTGTGATACAGAGGATCCTGGAATAAGCCGCTTTGTGCTTGGGCCTACAGAAAGGTACATTGCTTGTTTTTAGCGTGAAAAGGAGAATAGATACCTTTTCCCCTTCCAGTAGGGCACTTACAGTGCCTCTTGCCATGTTATGAACATGGACTGCACATCACAAAATTGGTTTCCCATAACATTTTGGTTATAGAAAAGAACATGAAAATGGTGTGTATTTGTATTTTCTCTGATTTCCCAAGGATACTCGTTCCAGTATTTGACTGCTTGGTGCTGTTTTCCCACCTGGAAGACTAAATCTCAGCATGCCTTCAGGTCTTTAACTTGTAAGCAGAGCGCTAGAGGAATAAGTTTACTCCCACTAAACAGTAACTTCATAAGCACGTCAGTAGGGCTGTTTGTAGAGTGATGTAGCATAATGTAATTCTAAACCTCTTGAAAACTGGTCCAAACATATGATAGAATCATAAGATGGTTTGGGTTGGCAGCGACCTTAAAGATCATCTAGTTCCAACTCCCCAGCCATGGGCAGGGACACCTCCCACAAGACCAGGTTGCTCAAAGCCCCATCCAGCCTGGTCCTGAACACCTCCAGGGAAGGAGCCTCAACAACTTCCCTGGGCAACCTGTTCCAGTGTCTCACCACCCTCATAGTGAAAAAATTCTTATCATGCTTACTGAATACTTTCCATCACTGTTTAAATCTATTAAGAGAAAGAAAAAGTGTCTTTGCAAGAGACCTTTGCTTATTGTATTGTTAGTACTTCTTTTCTTAACAATCTTAAAGGGTTCACCACCGCTTCATTATTTCAGCGTAACCAGAGCATACATCTTTGCATTTCTGACTTACAGATATCCTCAAAGATTGCAGTTTTTAACACCTGGAAACGTAGAGGTAAGAGCGTAGCAGCTTTCCCGTTTACTAACCATTATCTTTCAAAACCCTCCTTTCCTTCCCCCAAAAGTTGTTGCCTCATTAATCTCCACGCGCCACTGAAAGCGTTAAAAGCTTTCATGACCAATTAATTACAAAAAGACGTCTGGGGGATGTTTCCCATCGTTTTAAACACCACTCTCTGGTTTGGCACAAAGCACATTTTGACGTACTCCTGTTTCAGAACACCCCCGAGACTTCTCCTCCCGAATTAAGGGACTTTTAAACTCAATACCTGACCCGAAATGCAGCCAGACAGCTCGCCCCGCCGCTCGGGAGCCGCGCTCGCCCCCGGGCCGGGCTGGCCGGGGTAAGATCTCCCCCCAGCGGCCACTACCCTGCTGCCGTCCTCCCGAGTTTTTGTACGTTAATTTGGGGGGGGGGGGAAAAACCCCATATCCCCCGCCACACACTTCAGCCTTAATTCTAATTTCTCGTAAGGCGGCGGAGGCGATGGGTGTACCTCTCGCTGTGTAACTCCGTGTGCACCTTCCTGCTGGTTAGCGGCGGATGCTGCTGTACTCACAGAGCTCTGCGGATCACCGCTCGGACCGGCAAAACTATTCCAAGTGGATTAAACGCAAATTCAGTCCTGTAAATTGAATTTTTGCACGCTGCTTTGTTCCAGCTTTGTACCCGGTCTCCGCTTACGCTCTGCTTTTTTATTTTTTTCTCCCCGCTTACCACTCCTAAACCAAGAGAGACAGATTTTGTTGATCAGAAAGAAACACGCCTCAACCACTTTATTCACCAGTGGTACAAAACCCACACAGCTGAAAAACATGGCCACAGACTGGAGACCCCCTCCTTACCCCTGGCCTCAGACCCCAGCCCTCGCAGGGCAGCCGGCTGCCCCACCTTGTTTTTGCTGGTATTTTAGCAATAAGCATATTTTGGTGGCCAAATCCCCTTGGGAGATGCCAGGAAGTACCAGCCGGCCTCCTTCTTGAGCAGTGAAACACAGAGTGGCCCCGCTGGCCCCATGCGTAGCTGAGTTACCTCCTCGTTTCTCACCGAGTCACGCAGGCAGGTGCATTCTCCCAGCTCCAGCCAGGGCAGAAAAGGAGCTGGTTCCTCTCCCGAAGTAAACTAATAGCAAAGAAAGAATTTTTTCAGGCAGGTTGAAAATTTGCATCTGCAAAATAAGTTTATACAAAACATTCTTTATGTCTGTCAGAGTGACCAACAAGTCACCACCAAGTCAGGCATGGCATAAGGGCGAATGTTCTTCTCACGGAAAATTAGGATGTTACTTTGTTAGTAAAAATCTTCTCCGAGGCTAATAGCAGCTCCCAAACTTTCTTATTCTCTGCATTGTTTGTGCTCTACAGCTATCCGTTTCTGACACTGCTCAAGAAAATCTGTCTCTCTTGTTCAGGAGTGGCAAGTGAAAAAAAAAAACACAGCAGAGTGTAAATGGAGAAAAGCAGTATGTAAAAATTCAACTTACTGAACTGAATTTGCATTACATGTACTTTGAATAGTTTTGAAAGTTTAAACCTGTTGATGTGAAAACAGAAGGTTCTAATTATCATTTTTTCTGACCTTAAAGGGCTGCCAACTTTGTATAAATCACACCACAATTGAAAGTGTTGTTCTTACTACTGTTACAAGCAAAATTAAAACTGTTGTGACTGAAAAATATTTGGGGAAAAAATGTTTGTATTTTACTTTTGACAGGAATTTTTGTGGATTCAATTTCATCATTTCCCTCTCCAGTCATCACCTTTGTGTGCATCTTTCGAACAGCACCAGGGGCAGGATACAGATGCCCTCACCCATGAGCAGCAGCCTTGCTGAAGCCTGGCTTCTCTAGCTGAAGTCTGGGAGCAACATTTGCTGATGTCTGATAAGAGGAATTCACATTTAAGCTCGTCTATCAGTGGGGACATATAAGCCTCTTCTCCCAGCCCAGCTGCTTGTCTTCACAGGGCTTGTGGGACCTTTCTCTCTTTGACACTTCTACTCCTCCACCAAGCAGAGCTGAAACAGTTCAAAAAGTTTCAAAAGAAATGGCAAGGGAGCAGCTGGATACACCAATGGAGAAGCGTGTGCTGTTGCACACTCCTCCTTTTCTTAGGAAATCAGACTAAAACACAGGAAAACTTGACCGTAGCGCTCCCTGAATCTGATTAAGGGAATCAGCTTCTGACTGTACAAGGTTATGATAGGACGCTATCATATCCTAGGAATGTCAGCTGGCATTACTGTTGGGTATTGAAGTGTGTTCCCTTTCCTTTCTGGGTGGACCCACAGCTAAGAGCTCTGCTATCTATTGCAGAAGTGTCTATGCCACCATCACCAGCCCTTGCTCTGTCTGTGCCTCCCAAACTTTGTGACCAAGGGACTACTACTACCGGTCTTCCAGAAACAATGCAGACTATCCTCATGCATCCAGGTTTCAAGTTTTACTTGAAAACTCTGTAAAGATTATATACAGGGATGGTGTATTTTTGGCCTCCAGGCTGTATTTTGACAAAAATCAGTGGTTTATGTGCGCTATACTTTTACCAAAAAAAAAAAAAAGCCAGGGAGTAGCTCGCTGACTGGACTTTGATCATCAAAGTCCAGACTTTTGGACTCAATGACCTGAAAGGTCCCTTCCAACCTAGAAAATTCTGTGATCAGTCAGGGGTAACAAACTGTGGTATATTCATAGTAAATAAGGGACCTTGGTATAGGTTTCATTGGATGAAAACAAATTGGATTGGATGTGAAAAAACCAAAGAATATACGTAATCTAATCGATCCAAACAAATTAGTACAGAGGGGTTAACCAGAACAGAACTGTGTCATAAGTCTGGATGACCCGTGTCCTGTGGGCCCCACAGACATGTTGTTGATGTATCAGAGGCTTTAGCATCCTAGGAAGGATGGCACAGAAGAGGTTGAAATGGGCAAAGAAAAGAGAGAAAACATTTGAATCCCAAAAAATAGCCTTTAAAGTTTCTTCCATGTCCTAACTTTTTCATTCATGAGAGACCTTTACGTTCTCCCTTTCACCTCTCTTTTAGTAAGTGTTTTCTGTTCATGTTAATCGTTTGAACAAATCGCTCAGAAATTCAACCAAAAAGATACATCAGTATTTAAATGGCATTGTACTGCATAGGTTAATGCATGAGCCTATACTTCACCATGTTCTCTTTATTTAACCAGCTGATAAGCTTTTATAGGAAAATGGAATTTTCAAGAATCCCTGTTTGAAAAAGGAGTCAATAACACTATAAGCAGAAACGATCACAAACAGTTGACTTCTGATAAAGAATATTAGTGGACAGAGATATAATCTCAAAGGTCTCTCCCCTGCAGTGTTTCAATGCTGAATCATGCATTTCCTTGTGGTTTCGTGTCAAAAACAAAACTCCAACAAACAACCTCTATCAGCGTAAAATTTTAAAGTTTCATCAATTGGTCTTATTAGAACACAGTTGTGTAAAATTCAAGTGAATGTGCAGTGGCCAGACGTTATGAGAACTAAAATCAAAGATGTTTATTTAGCTTTAACTTTCATTTAACTTTTGCTGTGACTGAAATTTGGAAATGCCTTTGTACTTCATATTTGCAAGTTACAGTTACATTATGGATAAAACCCTGGTAAAATCCAAGTGAACTGGCAGAAAAGCTTGTAATATAAAAAAGGAAGTATAAGTGTCCTGACTTCTTGGGTAGTCAGAAGTATCACTAAAGCTCCTGCAATTTTGGATACAATAAAATGAAAAGCCGCAGAGCTGCATGCCTTACTTGTTGACTCCTACAATACCGCATGCACAGTGCTGACAAAGGCACATGAGTCTGAAAGATCAACCCCTTCTTTAGTATGATGGCGGTTGTATGAGCAGGCAGAGTTAGGCCTGTGACTGTCCTGGCTGGGTTTGCCGTTATTCAAAAAAAGGAAATATAATTCTTTCCACGTTACCAGGTGGCAGCTGATAGCAGGGGCCTTGCAGGTGAGCTCCATCAGAGGAGAAAAAAACTCCTCCCAAACCCCTTGCTAGATGAGGGAACAGGCCACCGCTGTGGCTTCCAACTCAGTGATCCAGGGCAGAGGGTGGCACATAAGCTGCTCCCCATCCAGGTCCCGGCACTGGAGAGGAGGAGGTGGCAGTACCTGCCTGGGTCATGGGGCTCTCCATGTGCCATCATCTCCAGGCTGGGACGTTGCTGGAGGAGCGTAGCCACCACACAAGGTGGGAGATTTCAGGGGGAGTTTTGAGCACAGGGGGTCACTCCAAGTGATTTCCCCTGGCTCTGCCCGCACGTGTTCCCATGCCTGCACTGCTGGAGCTCCATACCACGCGTTATTTCGGAGCAGACGTATGGACCTAGCTCTACCCTAGGGCACCTGCTGCTTGGGTATTACTGCTGCCAGTGCAAGTAGAGCAGCACAGGACTGACAAAGACTACACAGGTTGCCTGAGGCTCCGAGTAGGTTTTCCAGAAGTGATGTCTACCTGGCCACAGAGACGGAGCCATAATAGATGCCCTGCTTTATTCCCCGTAGGTATAAGAAGTTACTTTGATACTGGAGAGCTTTATTTTTCCCCACGATGCTGCTTTGAACAAAGGCAGGAATCCCACACTTGTGGCCTGAAATAATGAAAACAATTGTCTTAGTCTGACGGATTAACAAAACTCCCATTACCTCAAAAAGCAAACAAACAAAAAAGGGAATAATTACATACTACATTCCTTATAAACTCAAAGAGCACATCCAAGGCCTTCAGTGTCTCCAATATTTAGCTTTTAAAATGAAGAATTTGAAGTCTTGTTATTACTTATACCTGGTCAAACTCACATTTACCTGTTCTGTGACTCTCGTTCATAACTGATCATTAGCTTTCCAGTGTGAATGAAATGATCTTTAAGTTTAGAAGTCACTTTTTGTGAAATTTTTAAAATGATTATTCACATTGACTATGCAAATTAATTATCCTTTAACCTTGTTTGTGAGCTCCTTCTGGAGAGACACCAAGGACAGCTGCAAACATGAGTGAGAAAACACAGCCTTCCCTTCAGCCAGACGTTACCAGGTGACAGTTTTGAGTCACTCACCAAATTGTACCATCAGTTTTTCTGACAGGGAAAAGAACTGTGTCGCATGCATGGTTTTAGACAGTTCTGCTATTCTTATTCCTAGTGCCACAGCACCGTGAGGGGGCAGCAGGGCAGGGGCTGGCAGCCTGTCCCACCTCCCCAGCCAGGAGCAGGGCAGCTGGGGGCACCAGGGCAGCCCCAGCCCCTGGGGAGGGGACCAGTACGCTGGCTGGCAGTTCAGGCAAGGATGGTCACTCAGGCTTGGTGGTGCCCTTGCAGCCCTGGAACAAAACTGTGCAAGCAGCAATGATTAAAAAAAATAAAAAAAAATAGTCCACGACGATGTGGACTACTCTGCATAAAAAAAAAAAAAAAAAAGTTTTGCATACACAACGTCAGAGCACCTGAATCCCAGACTTTACAGAAAGACGATGGCTATTTGGAGGTACATATTTTTCAGAGGCTGGAATCTGCTGCCTTTGATGGAGATTTTTGCCTTGGGAATTTGTTAGCCCTCTCTCCAGAGGCACATCCTATCAGAGACGATTAGCAGATGAAAAAAATCAGTGGATTTTAAAATACAGAACCTTTATTTTTTCATGGGCTAATTAGAAACATGTCACAGATACAGAACTTGAGCCACACGTAAAGTTCTGAGTCAGATATAAAAGATTATCTGAAGGAAAAAAAGCCTGCCTTTTCCGTTCAACAACACAGGGCTTGTGCAAGTTCCTAGTTATTTCATTCAGGAAGAATCAAAGTTTCCTTTCAGCTACAGAAAAACATTGAGCTCTGACTCTTTGTGTAGCTAAACCCAGTGCTAGTAGCAGAGACTCATGCTGAATCAACCAAAATGTTTATTTCCAGTATTTCAGAAAATATTCACATGACAAAAGACATTTAAAAGACAAAAAATTCCTTCCCAAGGATTGCTCCAAGACGGCTTCTTTAGGGCTTTAGTATAGGGTTTCATGTGAAACCCACTGACACTGGGAAACACCAAGGACCTCTGCAGTCTACTTTTGGAGTCAGTGATTATTCTTACAAGGAGAAGACTGCTTTGATTCACGCTGGGGGGGCTGTTTCCCCAAACTTACGTGGCTACTCCTTTTGATAAAGGTCACACACAATACTCAGCAGTATGTTATAGTCTTGAAATATTAATCTTGATAACCAAAGAAAAATCAGAAGCATTCTGGGTGACTCTTTTAGCTATGTTTTACTCTTCCTCTTAAATACGCAGTTCACTAAGGCACGGAACTCAAAGCATTTCCAGCAGGATCTGCAATGATGATGGAGCAGGTAGCGCTTTCCAGGTGGCACCATCATTGTAAGATGTTACCCCTGGTCAGCAGACATTAGTAGACAAAAAAATCTCCAGCTCGGATAATATCCCATTAAGTTTGATTTTGTATTCTTTAAAATAGGATGAGCAGAGAGAATCCAAAGGGCAAGGTCAGCCATGACTTTGTTAAGGAAAAACCACAAAAAGACTATATTCTGAACTTACCGCTGATTGCTATCAGCCAACTCACAGTTTGCTCAGAGCAGCTGCAAGGCACAGCTCCCAGGAGACTACACGCAAAACCTTCATGGCTCCAATATTAAGCTTGAACAAGCTTTCAAGCTACCTTAACTTCACCTTTAGAAGAGTACGCTAGAAACACTGAAAAAAAAAAAAAGGCCAAAAGTGATGATGAAATAAATGAACTATTCATTTTGAAGTTTAAACCTTCCAGACTTAGAAAAGAGCGAATAACCTCTGAACCAGACTTCAGTGAATTCCCATAGGAACAAATCCTTCTGGTCACTAGATGTCAGCCTTGCCTGTACCAGGACACTGGACCTTCTCCCTATCCCAGTGAGCAGATGCAACGCTCAGCATCTCTACAAATGATGGTAGCAGTCTTGTAATTTGGGGAAAGGAGCAGGAGGATGTTGTTTGTGTGGAATGCTTATGTACGCGGTAATGTAACATTTGTTACCCTCAGGTTTGGATGCTGGAAACCACAGCATGTTTCTTGCATGCCAAGAAGACGTGACTGGAGGTCAACTGCAGAGACAGCAGAGGAGTTATGCTCTCAAACAATGAAGAAATCAGCAGGGTATAAGCAATGAATCAGTAACTGTTTTGCGAGCCTCACAACATTTACTGTTTATCCTAAAGCACCAGTTCCTGGAATAATGCCATCACATGAAAATGCTGGCTCCCACTCCTTAAATTTGCTTCTAGCCTCGCTGGATCCAGGAACAATGCTTGGAAACAAGATCCCCGCAGGGCTGAAAACTCTAAGGACAACAAAGAAAACCTAAAATGTATTCTTGAAATGATTTCTTGAATACTTACAGTTCATAACAGTACAGTCAGCAAAAACAAAGACTCATTAAACATGCAGCAGAGTTTCAGTGGTGTTTGCAGAATGCTCGTATGTTTCTGATTTTGGAATCTCTTCAGATGGAAACTTTCATACCTTGATTCTCACGTTCCCAAGCCTGCACAGATTATATTTTCTTTTGATAGGGCCAACTACAGTACCACAGCTGCATGTCACTGCCCATAGTGGTCTCCTGACATTGTGGTTTCCTAATATGCTGCAAGCAAAGTCATCCAGCTCAGCTGAGAGTAACAGTTCATACGGGGAAAACGTGCACTTTTCACAAGACGCAGCAAAAAAAGACTTGACAGCTTTTTACCCTCCGTTTTCCTCTTAGGTTCTCCTAATGGGCAGATAAGCTTTTCCACAGTAACTAAAGACAAAATCATAGCACCCCAGTGTTTCCATTCCCTCAAATACTTACAGATGAGTGCACAAAAACTAACTCAAGTAGAATTTTGCAGCACATTCACATCCTCCCTATGATAATTTGTTTCATGATCACACAGTAAACACCTGTCTTTAATGATGAACCTGGAAGGCTGGAGCCTTCCAGTAACAACAATAACAACACCCAACAACAAAGTCACAATTAGCCCAGACATTTCACAAGTCCTAGACGTCAGGGCAGCAGCAATGGCAAGCCATCCAAGCCCAACATAAACCAAGTAGAATAATATTTTGATTGGAACAGACTCAAGCCTAGTACACGGCCCATACCCAGACTGGTGATTAGTGCAATCGCCTTGCCGAAACAAAACAAAAACAACAAAAAAACCCAAAACCACAACCAAAAAAGAAGGGATAAATGATTGCCTACACAAAAAAAACCCCAAATATGCCTATGAGGTATCAGGGACCCAGAATCACTGAAAACAGAAGAAATGGCAAGTCAAAATCTGTAGAAGTATCAGTCCCAAATCTCTCTTTTATCCACATACAATTAATCACAGCAGTTGTAGGAAGGGCCCTAAGAGACACACTGGACCGCGTGTTCTCAGAGAGCTGCAAGACAACATCTGTGTTTAAGTAGCTCAGTCACCTTCTCTGACCATTACAAGCACCACTTGCTGAAACAGACACCTCAGAGGGACACTATCCTCTCCCCTTTTTTCTCATTTGCAAGTTCAGGTGACTTTAACTTCCATGTTTTGCTTACATAGTAAATGCACAGAGTTAGCACAAACATCATCGATGCATTACACGAGGGCCAAAGAAGGTAGGTAGACAAATTTTGAATGGCAATACGAGTGCAGAGCTGTGAACTGGGAGTCATCCACCTTGAAAGACTCAGAGGCTTCTAGGTGAGAATGCCACCGATTTCTATATCCTGGAAAAGCTGCGCTCTCCAACAGTTGTAAAATAACACAGATCATCTAATTGCCAGCATTTCACCCCTTGTGGCACCAAGATGCCCTCCGACTTGTTTTTTTTTATTAAATTAGCATGCTTATTTTCAAAGACAAACACAATCAAGTACATCAAACTTCAGAAGTTCCCAGTGCTGAGCTAGGCAATCCACACTGGTGACTCATGATCTGCAAGATCTTCCCACCATTACCTTCAAGCATCTTGGCTCACTGAAAACACAGAGTGAGAATCAGTTCCAGATACTTATGTTTTAGGTATATACAGGTGCACTATATGTTAAAACTACAGCCAGAGACAGTGGAGCCTAAAGTGCAATTTAGTTGCTCAGATGCCTGCTACAGGCTAAATGCAGTGATTCTCCAGGATCCACTGACTGTATCAATCAGATTTTTACTGACTATGAAGTGAACTGTCTACATATGACTAATGTAAATTTAGACTTGCATTAATTTTGAAATTAAGTTAATATCTCACTATACTAAATTTATAGGGAACGTGGATTCCAACTTTTGAAGCTCTGGACCACAGCTACATTCAATAAAGAAAGCATCTCTCTTGTCAGATACTAAGAGCTAAAATATTTAACGTATGTTAAAATATTAATATTTTCTTAATTTAAGGCACACTGTAAGACAAACTACACTAGCATCACAAAAAAAAGTCCACAGAGAATTTATTGTAAATTTACAGATCAACTTATTTTTCATAGACTGCTTTACGTACATAAACCTCTAGCTGTCATTACCTGCCCAAGGAATAACAATAAAAATAAAACCACCAAGAAATGGCAGACTTTCAGGCTAACTTGCCCTTATTTATAGATTAAAGAGCAGACAAGACAATCCTATCATGAAAATTAGAATGAACCTTACAGAGGCTGGATTGCCAAAGGTGCAAGGAGAGGCTGATTTGGGCATTGATGCATCGAATGCAAAATTGCCTGTCCATTAAGACTTGTATCTGGTGTGTGTAATTCTGAGTTAAGTGCACAGACACCGTTCTAGGAGTGTTCCTTGTCTCTGAATAAACTCCGAATCCATTGCTCAAAGGCCCCTCAACTCAGTCAGCACGTGTCTTGGGATCTACAAGGTTAACAAGTAAACAACATTGCTGTTGACATTTTTAACAACAAAAGCAACACCAGTCCAGGAAACTCAAGCCACGAAAAACCTCCTCGTATAAACAGATGCAGGAATGATCAACACTTTTCCTGCTCCAGGCACATAAAACAACCAGATTTTCAAACCCAGAGTGGGCCAGACAGGATGACACTGTGAGAATGATTGAGCCCTGTAGTTCCCACCACTACAACGGGAGAAGTGAGAAGAGACCTTGGGAAGATGCAGATGCAACAGAGGGAATATTAACCAAAGGAGACAGAATAGATCTGAGCATAGTTTGCTTCCACTGAGAAACCAGTAATTCTTTAGACAATGCCATATATTTCTGCTACCAAAGCTCAAGATGGGACACCTGGGCTAGGAGATGAAAGAGCTTAAGAAGTTCATAATTTTCCTAATGGGTAAGAATTCTGTCACACCAGGACTTGTAACTACATCTTTTCATAGACTAAACCGTAACATAATAAACTGAAGTACAGACTGCAAGTTACGTAAAACTATTGCCATCTGATCACCGATCAAGAAGTTCTAAGAAATAAATCTGCATATGAAATATTAAACTGGCCATTTGGGTCATCCAAATCATCTTTCTTACTTCAGATATATGTAAATATAATACTTAAATATTTAAAATACAAAACTCATGCAACAATTTCAAACTAGAGACAAATTTTTACAGAACTTGTGAGGGTTCCACAGTGCAAAATTAGCTTTACACTAGCATTTTAAATTTTAGCAGTAAAATAGAAAATAATAAAATAGCAATGGGAAGCTATCTTCATAACTGATCACTTTTATATGACTTCCTGGAGCACTACATCAATTATGCTTGTATGTCAAAACAATGTTGGCACATTGCCAGTGAAGATTCAGATCAGGGCCACTGATTTATTCATTTATTCCTTTTTGGAAATCAGGGAATGGTAGTTAACTTTTGGTTGTTAAACATAAATACTATACTATGAAGTATAATGAATTAAAAGACAACGTGTCTTTGTTGTACATATAAGTAAAAGGAAAAAAACATTTATTTTAATTTGCTTCGGTTTGAGTCTGCAGCCAGCCACCCGTAGAGGTGGTAAAGACTACCAATACCAGCCAGTCAATCTCATAAGAAATGGTGATTTCTAGTTATCAAAGTATGATATAAGAAGGTATGTACTCATTCAGAGGCCTTTATTTTGATTTCAGTCTCACATACATAATCAGTTTTATCAAGGAACCATTCAAAAGCATGATGTTGTTGATAAAAATTGACATGGCTTTCAGTATTTTATGGCACAAATAACATTTCTTTTCCCCAACTACTTAATAGTGCTTTTCCGGTTACAGCAGATTGGGTGCTTCTTGCTGTGTAATACATTGTTGTATATGAAAAATCCCTATCAAAACAGGATATCCAAGGCAATCATTTATCCTATGAACATGAAAACATGGTACATGTGCCTAAGTAAAGAGAATGGCCCTAGATGCAAGCGCTAGCTTACAGTCTTGCATCAGTGAGCCTGACCCTCATTTAAACAACAATCCATTGGGAGGCTGTTTATTACAGATTTATTAGAAACCCTGTCAATAACTTACTTGTGCTTTTGATAATTCTGTATTCAGTTGCCAGGATACTTGTGTTCCTGACGAGATAAAATGAACAGGAAATCCTCTATAGCCTTGGTCACTTTTTTCACTAGTAAATAAAAATCAGAACAACTGTTATAAAATACTAGCTACTGTAAACAGATGAGAGAAAAGACGACAAGCATTGCATATTTTAAATAAAGCAACACACAGCCCTTTTTGCCCTGTCCATTTTAAGATGATAAAAGATCACCTTTATAAAGTAGAATGACCGGATTCTGTGGAACGTGGCTGTTTTGGCTCCAATGTATTTGTAGCGTTATAGTATCAGAGCCAGGATACAGCTGCCTTGTGACTAAGACATCGTTCACTGAATAAGAGCTATCCAATCCCTCGACGTCACCAGACATCTGTTTCCTGTTTTCATTCTTTCTTTCACTGTTATCATTTTATCCAAGTTACCCTTTCACCTGAAAATCATTTAGAAACCTACAGAAACCAGCGCGTGCACGCGTGTGTATATCAAAGAAGTTGATTTAGAAAAAAAACCTGCTGAGAGCAGTTTGTTCATTTTAATACAAAGAGCAGGAGTGGAAACAAAGTTCCCTTCCCCCCCCTTCTCCTCCCCAAAATACACAATGATACATAAACACTTTTGTCTTCTGGTCTTCACTAATATGACTAACTTCCTTCTTCGCTTCCAGTTAAGTAGCTTTCCTGTTGAGTACCACCACCTCCACAAAATACAATTGTGAATCGATTCATAAAAACAGAAACATTATGGCACAAATAAGGGAAGGCAATAAATACTCTTCCCCCCCTCCAACTCCTTCCCAAATGGAGGCAGTAGTATTGTAGTAACAAAAAGAAAAAAAAATGTTTAAAAAAAAAAAAGTATTGCTTGTCATTTAAGTTTCCAAACCAACAATCATCAGGATGCAGAACAGGATACATCTAAAGTGAGAAAGTTATTTACTTCACATTCAAGTTAACACTAGCTATACTTTTTTTGGCACACAGTATTATTCTTAATGTGCCAAAGAAGTGTTGTGCACCTTATAAAACATGAATGTTAACACCACTAAGAGCAAATTCCTGCTATTCACAATCCAGTTTTATATTGGTGGTGTTTTGCTATGTTTCACCTATGCTTAAACCACAAGTCAGGAGAATGACCATTACTGATAGCATCTAACACACGTTAACAACGGACAATAGAAGCTGGAGAATAAATTGTCAAAAATTAGTGACTTTCCATTGTTAATCTCTGGATTTCATATTATTTAATCAGCATGAGAATAGAAGAATTGTTTTATTTTGTTTTGTGATTACAGATGCTCATATTAATTTACAAGGCAGTTTGTTGAGTAAAGCAAAAATCTGGCCTCGTTGACGAACACCACCAAAAAAATTAATCCGCTTCTTGTTATTCTCTGAAAGAAAAAGAAGATATTTTTAATTTTTTTTTCTCTGCCCCCCCAAGGCATTAAAGTGAAATACAGGTGTATACACAAGAGAAGCAGGAGATTCTGGCATTCAGAGGGCTTCCCCTAGGAGATGGGATGGTTTGTCAGCTACAGGAAACTGTAAGTAGCATTTCCAAAGGCACATGAAAATTGGAAAGCAAGACTTATTCTTGTGTTCTGGCCTTACGGACTGCTTCCGGTATCCTAATTATAAAATTATCCCTATTTTAAAGCCAAATTAGCGTCCATTAAAGTTCATGTAATTATGAAGCATCTCATTAACTTCTGAGGAGTCAGGTCAAGTTCTGATAGATTAACTTGGTCTCCTCATCTTTCAATTTACTGTTTGGTTCATCATCCCAGCTTCCGTATGAAGCCTAGAATACTCTTGCATAGTATTCTGGAGAGACTGATGAAAGAAACATTTGCTGGAAAATATTTTTCAAGATTATATCAAGTTGGTGTGATTAAAATACTGTTTCCCATAAAAATAATTTGTTCATAACTTTTCACGTCACCTAAATTCATTTGTCCACTGTCACATATGCAATCTGTGATCAAGCTGAAAACTGAACCCTGATCGTGTACTTTGTTCATCACATCCCCATCCCTCACGATCTACTGTCACTGTCTAATATTCATTGCCTCTGGATTCTGCTATGCATTTTGATTAATGACATTACATTTGTGTCTGGACAAGTTGTAAACTCTGTCTGAATAATAAAAGCCATTGATTTGAGATAGCTAGCTTTTAAAAAAAAAAAAAATTAGCTAGAAAGTTCTTTTAAACTGCATATCCTGTCTTTCTCAATTCCATCTGAAGGAATAAGACAAAGATCAAGACCTCTCAAGCTCTAGTGCTACTGATGACATTGGCAAAATCCAAAACATTGCTATGGAACTGAAGAGGTTAATGAATTCTTCCGTACTTTATTATTTCTGGTTGTTTTTATTTTTCCCCCATCCAAAAATAGATGGTCTACCTCTTGGAGGTATTCAAGACACAATTTTCTAAAACATGAAATATAATGCTATGTAATATGATTGTAAAACTAATATTAGTTTTGTACAGCCATGTTTCCACTTCAGAATTGAGGGGGGGGAATATAAACTAATTATTAGGTCAAGTTACTCTTTGGAATCATCCTCTGAAATAATGCAGCATAAAAACATTTTGTCTGCAAAAATAACTGGCAAATCATTGCAAGAGAAAGTGCCCGATCACACACTTTATGTCAGACTCTACACTGTTTCCAAATGTTAAGACCTTTCATACACAGTATTATGACAATAAAAAAAGTTGAGAGCTACACCAGAAGACTACATAAACAAAAATTTATGTTTTGTCTAGTATAACAGGAGTCTTAAAAAAAACAAACACCACTTCGTATCCATTATTTCATACCCAGATGTTTCCTGTGCACCTGCAGTTGTCTCCAGTTCTGAATTCATGAACTATAGTATTTTAACAGCCTCTCGTCAGTTGGTTTGAGAATTTTCTTGTCTGCCATGTTTACGATCCATCCTGGAGCAAGACCAAAAAATATCTGTCTAGGATCCTTGCGTGCGCTTAACATTTTGAAGAGTTCATCCTTAGTTATGTCTGGTAAGACATAACCATATTTCTTGGCAAGTTCAAGCCTGGCTTCTGCAACCTTGGATGGATCTGCCAGGTACCCACGATTCCTGGCATCGGTGTAGTAACGGACTAGATCTTCGGGTGGAAGCATTCGCTTTGGAATAGGCTGGCCACGCAGGAAAAATACTACTGGCTTACATAAAATTTCTGTGGGCAAACACAAGAGAAAATTAGACACTGTCCTTTATAATACATATTCAAAGACATTAAATGACACCTTCTTATTTAGTACTTTGTACTAAATAAATAATTAAACTCTTATTAAAAAATATCAAGCAAAATAAACATCTCAAGAATATTCTTGCTCAGAATGAGATAGTGTTCTACAAGTTTCACTTAACTAAACAAGCAATTCCATTTTAACTGATATTTATAGTGACAGTCTGAATGAATCATTATTTATAATGCATTTAGAATACCTACTTTGGAAAGATACAGCAACTAAGCTAGATACCACCCTTTATTTAAAGGCCTGGCTTCCAGGTTAGAAGCAATGCATTTGCATGGATATTCACAGTGTACCAACAAATGTCAAATTTAGTGTTTCTGTAAGTATTTTAAATAAAGAATCAATGGCATGTGCACCTACTAACCATTTGTGAGACTACCCTCTCCTCCTCAAGTTTTACTGAGTTTGGCAAATTACATTCCAGATCCTTTTAACCTTAATATCTTGATTATTTTCTGGATTGGAAAAAAATAAATTGTATCACTCCAGGGTAAGATATTTTCCACACTAAAAACGTCTATTCCTCTTGTTCTGAGCCTTATTCACACATGAAAGCTCCATTATTGTCAATAAAAACTGCATGAATGAATATTAGGCAGGATGCAGCCTCAAGCAAAGCAAAGCCTCATTCTCCAGTGAAAGTGTTCTGAAAACAATAGCCATTTTGACTGGAACGATTCTGAGCTTCTGTAACTTAGTTATTTCCTCACTTTAACTGGAAAAATATTTTAAATTAAAAATATAAACATCCACAGTGTTTTTTAAATCTAGTTCTTTCCTGAATTTTCTTAGGGTTATTAAACACATGAGAAAGTTAGAAGACAAAAATTCAAAGAAACAATCTTTTATTAGTTCCTCTATTTACAAAGCTACTTGGATTTCTTTAACTGGCTGATTATTAAGTGACTACTAACATTGACAGGGCTAAAAAGGTGAACGGTTAAGAAAAGCAAAACTGAGGATGCATTCCAGTTCAGCATTTGTATAACAATGTGTTGTTGAATCTTTTAGAATAGAAGACGTGGATGATTTTCCAGTAAGAACTATGTTTGAAGATTTGGATCATTTAATCTTTGCACATTCAAAAAAAAACCAAAAAGTCAGAAATGAAAAGAAATTCTTACCCAAACTCCTTGGATCGTAGAATGATGTTGTTACAACACCACCATTTTTTTCTATGGTTGCAATTGCTAATTCAGATGCCCTCTGCACTTCAATATTCACTTTTGCTGAAAAGATATCAGCACCCTGTAAATTTCAACACATATTAGAGTAACATGAAAATGCGTATTTTAGGACATACATGTATTCTTCTCTACAAAGTTGTAAGAAACATTAAATCCCACAAAATATTATGATTCATCTGTTCCCTGCACCAAGATGGGTAACCAAATTGCTCTGAGTCACCTCGGTTGAATGAAAAAAGTTTGCCCGTCCAAGATATTCTTTCAGTACATTCTAGTCTTCTGTTGTAAAATACTTGTTCGACCTCTTGTTATGTGCTCCTTAACTGTTATTTTTGTAGTCTCCCAGGTCTTAAAACTCCATCCTTGTTGGTTTTTTTTCCTAACACACAGTGCCCTCTAGCGGATTTATTACCACAAAAATACCACAGCAAACAGAAAAGCTAGGATGCTTCCAAAACAGCCTGGTAAAACCCAAAGCTTTATACTGCTTCCAAAGTTCCAAAACCCAAGGCTTTATACTGCCTGAATTTACAAGTGTCTTGTACGCATACCTCCTCCACCAGCTGGACACCATAATCCCTTTTGAGAGGTTGCACTGTTACACCTCTGGCATTAGTGAGCTGCGTTAAGTCAATTGGTTGTGTGGGGTCAACTCTACCCAAATCAATAAGGTACTGCAGCCTCTGAAGACTGAGCGGTTGATACTGACGTCTGAGGCTGGAGAGAGGAAAACAAACCAAAACAAAACACAAAACAAAACAATGAGAAATTTTGCCAACAATAGAAAAAGAAATTACAGACTTTTTTTTTTTTCCACGTGCTGTCAGATGTGGTTAAGAACAGCAAGACCCTATCAATTTCTTGTCTCTGCAGAAACTTGGATTCTTACTGTTGGCTATTCGTGAATTTGTGACAACCATTAACATAAGAAGCTCAGTGCCTGCATTCTGCTACATTTCTTTTGTGGAACTGTGGATCTACACCGTGTCTTTAGCTATCAAAAGTGCTTCTCATTTACTATAAATTAGTTAAGCAAACAGGAGGAAATTACAGTACTTGGAAATACAGTTTGAATCACACTTCAAAACTAGCAAGTCTGACAGAGAAAACGTTTGATAATAAGAACAGGTCTGTAGGTTATACTGCATGCATAAAGAATGGCAATATAAAAATTGCACAGCTATTTGATGAAGTTGTAACAGCAAATTAAACATAAGATCAAACTGTAAGTTTAACAATTCACAAATAAATTCACATAAGTCCTTTCATTCTTAAACTAACTGCTAGGTGTAGCACATTTTTGTTACTACTGCCTATAATAACATCTGTATTCATACAATGCTTTCATGACCATACCTAAAAGCAACAAAATAGTCAGTGACAAAGGTAACAAACATGCCTTTTAGCAAACAAAACCAGCTTTAAACAACAAAATTTGTAATTGTCAATATAGTGAAGGAAATGAATAAAACACTGGCATACAGACCTCCAGCTAAGAACAGCAACTGGTTAGAAGAATCATTTTAAACACTAAAAAGGTGAAAGAAGGACATAGCACAAACAAGCACAATGTGCAAAGGGCACAGAAATGTCAAACAAGGCAGGGTGTCTGAGAATAACAACTGTGAAAGATGACGTAATGGCTTCATCCAAGAGATATGATATTGAAGAGCTTGTTGAGATCCTAGGTGGAACAGATGAAATGCAAAGACTGCAGTGTTGCAGGGCTAAAAAAGTAGAGTCATGAAGAGAAGCAGAATTGTTTGGCTGACAGCAGATCAGAGCTTCAGGTGAATAAAGCAAAGAGAAATAACAAAGCAAAGCTTTGGATTACACTTCCATGCTTAACACCCTCACTCAAGTCAATGGGACTGTTCCCAGTCGGTTCAACAGTTATCTGCTGTGCAGACAGGCAAAGAGCGAAACAAGCATGTATGGAGGAGCGGTCTGAGAGGAGAAACGCACTCAGCTGCAGGAGGGAATGGTAACTGCTACATATGAGGGATCATGCAAAGAAAAGGACAAATAAGCAGAGATGAAAAACAGCAGTAAATTAGAAAAATAATCTCACAAGAAATGGGAGATTCTGCTGGTAAGGAAGCTAACAATCTGAGAGGAATGTCTCATTTTCATTTAGGCCTGTTTTGGCATATTAGATTCTGGCTTCAGGAGAAAGATCAAGAGAAGCAGACAAGGATTAATCTCTGAGGAAACATGAAGACACTTACCTATGTCCATCATTAAACCCGTATTTTGGTATGGCCAAATAAAATGGAGTTTGGCCACCCTCAAAGCCTAATCGGGGGCGATTTCCTCTTTGTCTTTCTCCTTTGTGACCTCGACCACACTTCCTACCTCCATATCTTCCACGGCCACGTCTTCTCTCCTTGAAAACAATCAATGATACATTTAGTCAACTACTTTGGAAATAAGTATCTATAAAACATAAGGTTTCAGAGACATAAACAACTGTGCAAAATGCTGATTCTTGAGAAAAAATAAGAGATAGATCTTTTCTAAGGATAGAGATAGTCTGAAAAGCAGTTAATGTGATTTTTGCAGAGGACAGCTCTAGGCAGGCACCACAAATAGTCTGAAAGTTACATGAATACATATTGCAATAAAAGGAATACTAGTATTTAATCCTACCTCCTACACTTTGCACTCAAGTTAGAGAATTTTCCTGAACTAACTATTGATATTTCCTCCTATTTCATGAGAAAGCTGCTCAGTGCTCAGAAGTTTCGGAACACTGACAACAAAATAAGAAATTTAAAAAAAAAAGCAAAAAATAATCAATTCCACTTCAAGGGGCAGAGGAACAGACTATATATGCTATGCACACATGTAATTCTTTTCATGGACTCAGACTTTCTGAAGAGTCTGCAACCATTGCAATTTCTACTGACTACAAATCAAAAGAGAAGACTGTAGTTTAAATCTTTATTATTTTTTTGAATTAAGACTGTAACACTAAGCTGTTAAGTTTCCTGAGCGCTTTAAATTAGCACTGCAGCCATAAGTAGCAGTTGAGCAATCTTCTTGCACTCAAAGTGATAAGCAAAGATAAAACTTGTTTCTTTTTTTTTCAATTTAAAATCCAGGTCAGTTGCACTCATCAGTGCAATTCATGGGTATGCAAACATCTACAGGATTACAAAACAGGCAGTAAGCAAGGGTGGAAATGAGCAGCTGGGGGTGACTGCTATTAAATGAAGTGGTGCCAGTTCACTCTGACCTAACTAACAGAATTTTCTGTGTAAGGTGACTTCATTTAATTCATATACTGAACAATTTGCAGCACTAAGGCTCACTTCCGAGTCTTTCACGCTTTGTAAGGGATAAGACAGAGCCAAACGCTTCAGAATCCTTACCGCCGTGCTGCATGGGGTAGAGTTCAGTGTTCAGCTCGGCGAGTCATGACTGCATCTGCGCATCGCTTTGATGGATCCATTTGATCTTAAAAAGTTTTTCTCATTTAAACTAACATTCACTGGAGTGTGAACGAACATGGAAGGAGCAATGTCATGTTGCTAACTAGTCTCATATCTCTGCACAACACACAATTCACAAGTTTGTTATTTTCCATTGTGTTCCTCAATGTGACTCAGTCACACTGGGAGGCATTCAAGCAACACATTCTAAATGGTATTTGTACTGCTTATAAACTAACTTTGGTTAAGTCACAGCATAGTTCACTGCTGGATCAATAATGATATAAATAATTAATTATTAAAGAGAATACAGTAAGCCTCTTCAATTTCTCATTTTTTGTATTCAACACTCAGATTGCTAAACTTCGAGCACACCTAATCCTACAAATCACCCTATGCAGTTAGACTGCAGCACAGAATACTCAGTCTGAAAACTGCTCATTACATCATGGTACTTGATTATTAGCCTAACACCATAACGACATAAAATTTGATGTTTTCTGCTCTTTAATGTGCCTGTAAGTTTTTCAAAGTTATGGCGCACTTAATGTGCACTGAAATATTAGTATAAAAGTCAGTACAGACGTATATAAAAAAAATAAATGCATTAATGTATTTCAAACATCGTCTAACCTAAGATGCACAACTTACCTGTATTAATACTAAATAGTGTAGACTTCAAGTGCAGTTTTATGCTAGACAACTATCCCTGCCACCAAAGGCAGATGACTTGTCCCCAGCCCACACGTTATGCTTCTTTACAGTGCCTCTTGTGCCGACACAAGCAGTTGTGTGGCTCTATGTTGGACAGGTCAGGGAATTAAACTAGATGAGAACTAATTTTTGTCTAACCAGTTTGCAGGTGGTTTAGTTCCTTGCTCTGGCTCACCGTACAACCTCTATCAGCAGTACTAAACATAAACAGCAGGTGTGAGCACCTGGAGGCAGAGGGAGGGTACAGCTGTCTCACTCTTTCTGATAGTTGCCCATACACACACCAGATTACGCGATGACTTTAGTTAATACAAATACACCAACAATAACTGGTCACAAACAGAATGTAATCAGTACATTGACCAGGCTTTAGATTGTCAGAGGATCAATCAGGAACCAATCAAAACTTTTTTTTTTCCCCGCAACTTCTGTTTGTGAGGTCAAATGCTCTTACATCTGTTTATTTGAGAACTTCATTAATCACAGAATAAGGTTATCAGACACCAAAAGAAAAATACCAGAGAAACAGAGATGAGATCACTTGTACAAACTCTTAACTGAAGGCAAAGAGTTAGCAGTAACATGGGGAAAAATATGTTCATTTCCTAGATGGAGTTGCAAGTTACTTGCTAAAGACCCAGTGAGCATACAAAAATCTCTACTTTCAAGATTAAAAAAAAAGTGTTTTCCTAAACCCAATAGCTACCTCGAAAAACAAAAAATCCCGAGGCCAAACACGGTCAGGAAAGCATCGGTTCTAGTAAACCTCAAGTGCAGACTATCTCACAACTTCTGTATGCTAAGCCTGGAAAAAAACGTTTTGAAGCATGGATTACTTTAAAAAACCTTAAGAATCACCACTCCAGTCCTGCACAGGGCTGCTTCTTTCAGCTCTGCTTGACTCTGGCCAAGCTGGGCATTCACAGGTCCGAGTGAAGTAACTTGACAGTCAGGGTAACAGACAACCCCAACAGCTGCAGTAGGGAAAAATTTCCATTGTCTTATATTGTCACAGGTCTAAGGGGTTAAAGCTCTGCAGCGCTCACCAGCTCTGCAGGCATCTTTAAGGAGCTTTGAGCACTGATAGGAAAGTGCTGCTTGGGGCTCCCTGTCAGTTCTCTATTCGTATGAGTTCAGCTTTTGAAGCTCATCCCCCTGTTCACTGATATTTCCCCCAAATGAGGTGGGTTTCTTCTTGGTTTCTTTTCTTTACTCCTCTATCACTTCACAAGGAGACAGCAAGCAACAGTAACAAGAAGCGCTGGCTGGCATCACGTTGCTTTTCTTTTAAGCCTTTGAACCTCCCCTTTTCAAACGTATTATCCCATAAACACTTGGTATTCCATACTTTTTTACTGTTTCTGCCTATCCCCCAACGATGGCCCTGGGGTTTAGCTAGGGGCACTCATCAGCTAGTTCTCTGTGGAGATGGCCAAACACACCAGCTACAAGACATATACAAGACAGAAACAGGGACAACACACACAACACTGCCACGCATTCTCAGCCTTCCCGCACATATTCGGCGAGGCCGTTCTCTTGAGCCTGCCGCAGCCTCCCCAAAGACCTTCTGACAGCCCTCGAGGCAATCGCCAAGAGGGCCGGGCGTGCCCGTTGCAGAAGCAAAGCCCTGCCGCCGGACGGAAAGCATGCCCACGATACACCCGACAAGCTGCAGGCACTCACCCGCTTTTTGGAGCCTGGGCTGGGCCTTAGGTTGGCCAGACTGACCCTGGGCAGCGACCGCAGCAGCTCCAGGGCCCTAGTCCCTCCGTTCCCGCTCATGTCCCCTCACTTCCCAAGGGCAGCAGCGGCGCTCGCCTGGGAGAGCTGCTTTACGGCAGAACCGTAAACCGCGCCTCCCCTGCCTTCCCAACAGTGTCGCGCGGCCTCCCCCGCCGGCGGGGCGGGAACGTGCGTTATTATTGGAGACTTCCCTTGTAGCGCTGCGGTACTTGATCACTTTTATTATTTTAATCTAAAAAGCGGACCTATTGGAAAATCGTACAGCAGTTTCAATCGGCATGTGGGTCTGGCGCGGGGCGGGGCAGGGTGTAGTCTCACCGGAGTGACGAACAGCGTAAGGTAAGCAGCCGCGGAGACATCACGGAGCAGAAAGGCCAGTTCCCGCTGTGAAAGTCACCCGGTGCTTCTCGGTGTCATATCTTCAAACGTCTGTTTGACCAGATCCACCTTCCACGTTGAACGTCTGCTTCAGATTTCATCTTGGAGAAATGGTCACGCAACGGCTCTGCCTGTTCTGAGAGTAAAAAAGGGTGAAATGGAATTAAGACATTTGTGACTTTCAGTATAAAATATGTAGAGCTTAGAGCCACAGAATGGTTTAGGTTGGAAGGGACCTTAAAGATCACCCACTCACAACCCTCCTGCCATGGGCAGGGACACCTTCCAATAGACCAGGTTGCTCAAAGCCCCATCCAGCCTGAGGCATCCACAAGTTTTCTGGGCAACCTGTTCCAGTGCCTCACCACCCTCACAATAAAGAATTTCTTCCCAATATCTCATCTAAATCTACTCTTTTACATTTTGAAGCCACTACCCCTCATCCTATCACTACATGCCCTTGTAAAAAGTCCCTCGCCATCTCCCCTGTAGGCCCCCTCTAGGTACTGGAAGGCTGCCATAAGGTCTCCCTGCAGCCTTCTCGAGGCTGAACAACCCCAACTCCCTCAGCCTGTCCTCATAGGAGAGGTGCTCCAGCCCTCTGATCATCTTCGTGGCCCTCCTCTGGACCTGCTCCAACAAGTCCATGTCCTTCCTGTGCTGAGGGCCCCAGAGCTGGACACAGTACTCCAGGTGGGATCTCACCAGAGCAGAGCAGAGGGGCAGAGTCACCTCCCTCACCCTGCTGGCCACGCTGCTTTTGCTGCAGCCCAGGATGCAGTTGGCTTTCTGGGCTGCGAGCACACAGTGCAACACACTGTTGAGCTTCTCATCAACCAACGCCCCCAAGTCCTTCTCTTCGGGGCTGCTGTCAATCTATTCTCCACCCAGCCTATATTTGTGCTTGGGATTGCCTCAGACCAAGTGCAGGACCTTGCACTTGGATTTGCTGAACTTCATGAGTTTGTCATGGGACCACCTCTCAAGCTTCTTACCCCCTTCAGAAAAGCTAATAAAAAATGATGTAACAATGCACATTAATTGCTGATCTGGACAACCATCTTATCTAAATCCATTTCAGCCACTAGGATAGGGAAAAATACATAGTTTAGAGCATGCTTTGCCTTGTAAAGCTCTCACTACTTGAAGCAGAACTTTGAATTTAGGTAGAAAAACATCACTCGTATAATAGATACCAAAACACAAAAAGCTACCTGTGAGAACTGATTTTAACAATAACAGGGATCCCCCAGCATAAATACTATGTATCAAAGCAGCATAACAATCACAGCAAAAGGGCCTGCATGTTTAATGTCACGTAGTTGGCGCAAAGGCTTCTCCAATATATTTTATGCAGCCATGCTGATAAAAATATTAACGTTGTTGAGCAAAAGCTTTGCGAAAAAAAAAAACCATCCCTGCCTGGTATGGAACATGCCAGGGGGAAGGATGTGAAAGAAGTATAGCCTGCATTCAGCTGCTGTTTGAGCTGCCAAAAAAGCATCCGTGTTAGCCAGATACCACCCGGCAAATACAATGAGTAGATTGACTTTCTGGGAGGAAATGTCTGACAAAGATATATGGAATAGAAGACAAAGAACAAAGTATTTCATTTTGATAGCAATGTGTTTGCCATGCTTACTCAGAGCTGGTCTAAGTATTCAGGATGGACTGGAATGATCCAGTCATTTCAATACAGAGTGCCTGAATAGCCCAATACATATCAAGATGAATGAGAACCACTGACTCTTGGGGTGTAAGCCAAGAGATTTAATTTGGTGATGAAGGCATCTGATCTGATGAGGACAAATGAGTTCTGTCTAACAATGCTCTTTGCTGGTTTTCCTGTTTCCCATGACTTACTATTTTAATATTTACCTATTTAAGAATACTGTAATTTCCCATTTCCGCTAAGCTTTATAATACAGCATGATTTTTACAGGAAATATTCAAAACCATAGACATGTACAAATTATACTAGAAAAGTGCGGTATCATCTGGCAGATATATATGGACATCTGAAGTGTAGTTTTAAAGGTGAAAAACTGTTCAAACTCTTTGAAACCACTGGAAAGCCAAAGACAGAAGCAGCTTTGGAGAGCCCGCCTTTTAAACAGTACATGCAGACTTGCCACCCCGTCATACACCAGGCTTCTGCTGGGCTTCCCCTGAGGGGGTTTCCCTTGCAGGCCTTAGCTGCCTGCCGGAACACCCCACAGGCCTGCAGCGCCCACACGCCTGCCCAGGCGGCAGTTCACCACGCCGCCGCCTTTTACACGCAGCAGGCCGCCCCGGGAAGGCACGTACAAGGCCGAAAGAGGAACCAAGGGTCGCTGCTCCGGCTCCCCGGAGGCCACGATAATCTTTTACCTCAGGGCGGGGCGGGCGGGCGCCAACGGCTTCCCTCAGTCGCGCGGCCGCCTCGGGCCCCGCCCCCACCTCGCGCCCCGGCGGCAGCCAATCAGCTCCGGGGATGGCCCCCGGTGCGCGCGCGGGGGGCTGCCCGGGAGCGGGGCGCGGCGGAGCGGCGTGGGGGGCTGTGGGGTGCCAGGTCCGCTCTCCCGCCCCCGTCTGCCGCAGCGGCCCCGGCTGCCGCCCGCCCACCCGCGCCCCTCCCACCTTCTCCCGCCCTCTTGGCCCGGCGCCCGTCCCGCCTCCCCCGCTCCTGGCCGGTGTCCCTCTGGCCGCCTCGCAGCCCGGTGTATGTGCGGCAACAACATGTCGGCGCCGCTTCCCGCCATCGTCCCGGCCGCCAGGAAGGCGACGGCTGCCGTGAGTGCGGGCGGGGGGCGAGCCGCGGGCAGTCACCGGCGGGGCAAGGGGGTCCGCTCTTGGCGGGCGGTGGCCCCGCGCCCCGCTTTGTTCTCCGCTGCGGCCTCGGCCCTGGGCGGGGGGCGGCCCCGCGGGCTGGGGGCGATGCCGCCGTCAGGCCCGGCTGAGGGCAGGCGCCCGCTCGGTGTGAGGGGGAACGGTGTGTCGGCCCGGCCCGGGATGGTTGACAGGTCTGTCCCGTTATTTTCCTGTCAGAGCCGGAGCGGGGACCCTCTTTCTTGGCGGCGGCTGGAGTCGGCGCCGGGCAGGGGAAGGTCACGGGTGTCGGTGGGGGCCGGCGGCGCCGTGCGGCGGCCGCGGCCGGGGTGCGCCCGCTGATGGCGGCGGGGAGGCCCGGGGCAGGAAGGGAACGGAGCAGAGCAGAGTTTTCTTCTGAGAAAGTCTTGCCGTGCTCCGGACGGGGTGCGATCTTGTGTGGGTGTCTGTGGTACGTGGGGTAGGTGCGTTTATAGTGTAGTGATCTTACACCACTGTCTTGGTTTGTTGTTTTTTCTTTTTTTCCCCCTTTAGGTCATTTTTCTTCATGGATTGGGAGATACCGGGTGTGTATTCTGATCTATTACAGACTTAACAGTTATAGTTTCAAATGTAAGGCTGTGTGTTTTAAAGACATGAACAATTGAAAGTTACTTAAGCTTCTTATTTTGCCCTTAGTTGACTGCAGTGGCTAACGACAGATGAAACTTCATATATGCTGAAATAATGGTGACATCTATTTATTTAAAATTTCCCAGTATAACTCTTGAAAAGCTTTTTCTTCTCTCTTTTCAATCACTTACCTAATTTGGTCTGAATGTGATCTCTCTTTTGTTCTTGAGTCAAACTGGGTGGAAAAAGAAGCCTGTGGGTTTCTGATCGTTCGCTTTCCTGAGAGTGGGTTCCTAGTTATTCCTCTGCTTGTCTAAATTTAGAGTTCTCTTTTTTCCGGACTTGTGGATTGCTGGTTTGATAGTAGGTGCAGTTAGGCCATGTCACATTTCACACTTCAGTGTGTCATGCATATGTTAAAATCCAGGTTTACTTGATACATCTAAGCAAACTCCTAAGTAGTCACCTCATGCTACAGATTTCTCCGTCTGAAATATGGTCTTCAGAATTAAAAAAAAAACAACCTCAAACAAGCTGTGAAATAACGTGTTTGCCTTCTTCCTGTTATTTCCACGTTTGAGCAGAAATGGAAAGATAGGGAATTTCTGGCAGGTGTTCTAGGTGTGGTGTAATGTTTCCATTTAAAGCTTGTGTGTGCTGAGATATAAGTATAAATTCATTAAAGCCATTGAATTAACAAGTTAGGAGTGTGTTGAAACCTATTTTTTGGTAGATGACTTTAAAGGAATTGGCACTTGGATACTTGAAAATAAGTGGCATGAATGCTTTGTCTGTTGTGCTCCCTTATGGGCAAAATTACATTTTTTTTTTTTTTTTTAAGAACTCTGGTTTTGTTACCTGGAACTTGAATGTTTAACCTTGCAACAATGCAAGGTTGAAACTTACAATGTTTAACATATAAACTTTTTCTGAAGAACTAAAAAAAAAAAGTCTGCTGTCAAAATTGAAGCTTGTGTAACCTGGACACTTAACAAGTTAAAAAGAGTCAAGTCCATGCACTTGGCAGTATTCTACAAGTGGAGATGTTTGCTCTTATTTGGTGTGCTGACACACCACCTTGTTTGCATTATCCTTCTTCCTTTCTGCTGGTAGGAGGCAGCTGAGGCAGCAGTGCTTCCTGCATCTTGGCACCAAATGTTCAGCAAGTGATTGCAGAATCTTTTGAGTCTTCAGAATTTGAGTCGTTGCAAATTGGGTCGATGTTGGTTTTGTGAAGTGGAAAAAAAAAAAAGGACTTACTCTTTAACATAAATTGTAATCCTTATACAAATGTGCTATTTCCATTTCGGTGACAAAGCTGACGCACAGTCCTCAAGTTGCAGATGCACTGAGCATACTGGAATACATGCATTAACAAGTCGTAACACCTCTGTGGAAATAGAGTGATTTAACTGTATTTGTTCCTCTAGTCCATTGCACATCAGATTAGCTAAAACTGCCATTTTTTTCTCCAGAAAGCTGTAGTAGTGACCCAAAAAGAATTGTCTGAAGAGAACTAATTAACAATTTTATAATTTTCCACAGTTCTACTTCACATGAACTTTTAAATTGCTCACTCTG
Source organism: Chroicocephalus ridibundus (assembly GCF_963924245.1). NCBI lineage: Eukaryota > Metazoa > Chordata > Aves > Charadriiformes > Laridae > Chroicocephalus > Chroicocephalus ridibundus. The sequence continues at coordinate 126,343,869 of NC_086285.1, read as the reverse complement.
AGAAGTGTCTAACAGAGGTTATGTTCTTTTTCTGTCTTAGCTCCTATATAAATGGCACTTAAAGATTGGTACCTACTTTCAAAATCTGAACATAGAGGATTGTTCTAAAGAGTCTGCATAAACGTGTATATGATGTTGCTTTCCAAATTTGTCAAATTAATCTTTATAGTCGGCTAAAAAACATCCCCAAATTTCTATCAAACTAGTTTTTGTCAGTCTTATTTCTCCTTTAGATTCTTATTTGGCCTTCTGTGGTACTGCAAATATTATGCAAGTAATATCATCCATGATTTGTTAATTGTGTATGTAAAAGTATTGGTAGGAAACAGGCTGAGATACACAGTCAGTGTTTGAAATGTCTGTGCTGTCTGTGTGTTTGAAACGTGTTTAACTCTAGGTATACATTAGCTTGAGGTATACATTATCTTTAGCATACATTAACTTTTCAGGATGATATTAAAACTAAACCACGCATGCTTTTATCGCTTGTCTGCTGTTGGTGTGATTAGTTTTGCTGTGTCACTGATTAATTTGTTACAGGTGTTTTCTGCTTAGAATCAACTTTCCAGTATTCAGTTCGGTGGGTGAATTAGGAGTGCTGAATAATGAGAAAAATCAGGAAATACAGGTGCCTTTGGGTGTTCTGGAAAGCAAAGTGCGGACACATGCAGTGGTTTTGTACAGGTTCAGATTTGGGTCCAGCTCGACTCATGTATAAATGAGCCCCGGAATGAGTCTTTCAGAGCTGTTCATTTAAATTATGCTTTCCAGTTTCCTGGTCTGTAGGAAGCTTGATAACTCATCTGCTGTGCAGATCTCGCATCGTTCTGTGCATTCATACAGCACAAGCTTGAGACTAAAAAAATACCTGCAATGTGGAGTGTTGTTCAGGACTGCCTAAATCTGAGAGCATTCGAGCTGAGCCAAAGTTAATGAGTCTGATTGATTAGGTTGGCTCCATGTGGAGTTAGCTCAGATGTCGGTTCGCTGCTCTCCCACATCAAGAAATTTGGTTTAGAAAAAGCAAAGTTGGCTGTGAAAGAAGCTGCCTTAACTCTACAGGAGCAGCAAAGCAGCCTCTGGGCTAGAGCTGCCTGGAAGCAGGATGCCCGTGTTCAGATGTCACCCAAGTTAATAAACCCAGCCAGATACAGAGCAGGCTTTGCCTAGAGCCGAGGTGGTATTTCTGCAGCTGTGCTGCAACTATTCTAGTCAATTTAGATGAAGTGTCCTTGACTGTGTATATGCAACAAATATTCAGAGGCAGAACAAACCTTTTAAGTTTAGTACTGTATTTGTAGCATACTGCAGTTGATGTAAAAATTTTCTAGAAATGTGTTTATATTGATCTAATTCAGCATATTTCATACTTGCTCTGTGCTGTTGCATCGACATAGATACAGGAGCTAAGACAAAACATAAATGCCATTTAAAATATGTTTTGTTAACAGGCATGGATGGTCAGAAGCGCTTGCAGGTATCAAAAGCCCGCATGTAAAATACATATGCCCACATGCGTAAGTTTGTAACTTTTCTTGCCTTACATTTTTCTGTAGAGTTACTTATTAAGACACTTGAACAGATAATGAAGTCGAGTGGGATTTGTGTGTCTCTGCACCGTGCTAAAATAATGTTGATGCTATTAAATATTTCGTTGTTTTTAGGAACTGGTCTGTGATTTACTTTATGGCAAAATTGAATTTTTATTCATATTTTGCCTTTTTTTTTTACTCATTCAGACTGAAAACGTATTTGGAAAGTTATGTGCAAAGTTAGATTGTTTTGACTTTATATTTTCATTGAATTGTTTGTTGCTTTTTTTCCCCCAACAGTCATTTGTTAAAAGCCAGTCTTAACAAGAAGTAGTATTTTTTTTTTTATTTTACTGACCATTAAATATACTTTGTGTTAGATACATGTACTTCTTAAACTCAGGTGCATGTATAGTAGATGAAATTTTCCTGTTACCTACGTCAAATTTCGAAGATTCACAGAATATCATATTTTCAGCAAATAATGCAATTTGAGCTATCTTTGTGCAATTTGAGAAATTAAATACTTCTGAGCAGGGTGAGGAAGTCAGTAAATAAAGCATTAAGATCTATCTAGCATTTACTTAATGATAGAAAAACTAATTAAGTATAAGCTTAATTTATTTTAACACAAAATTCAGATTGCTTTTTTGCTCCAGCAGTCTTGGGAGACATAGAACAGGGATGATAGGGAGATAAGTAATCAATGTTTTGGTGTATTATAAGCAGTGTTTTGGTGTGTTACTGGTTACTGGGCTGTGATTATTTATTTATTTTACCACATGGCCACACTTTGCTGAACCACTCAAAAAGAGTATAGCGATATCTGCTGTTCTTTTGGTTTGCCCTTTGTCCTCTTTCAGTGTTTCCCTGCAGAATTTGTGTTCTTCAGTGTCAGTAGATTAAAACTACAGGCAGATTTGATCCATGGCATGGTCCATTGGAATTGTCTTGGTATATCTGAAAAGATGCCATACATACAGCAGCATAAGGGTGGGAATGAGTCCTGCAATGAAGGGAGGCACTGCTTAAGCAGATTCTGCTGTTGAGAGAAGTACTGAGTGTGGCCAGACTGGTATCCGCCACTATGCTGCATTTGGCTCCTTCCTTAGGTTTGCTGATGCTGCTGTGTAAGGTGCCTTCATCCACTGGGCGTGTGTATAGAGTTGTGATAAATGACTGCTCCACAGAAATAACTAAATGAGGTACATATGTGTGTGATAGATACATCTTTCATATGTATATGCTGTATATGCGCGCACACACATTCACATATATTTTTATAAAGCAGCCTGTTAATGTTTTGCTTGCTCTCCATAGAGAATGGTAATTGAGCTCTGAACATTAATTGTGTTTGGGCTGGCAGATTTCTAAGGAGATTTCTTGAAGAGATGCTACAAAGTAGACAATGTTAACTATGATTTAAAAGTAAGAATTAAGGATATGTAATTTCATGACATAACTGCATCTGCATTATTAAATTTCAGTATGTATCTTACGTCAGTGTTGTTCATTCTTATTCCTAGGCCAGTTATGCCAGTTTCTTTGAACATGAACATGGCTATGCCATCATGGTAAGTATTTGTTCAATTACAGATGATTCTAATCAAAAGATATCTAGAGGTTTGAACTCATTGTTCTTAATTAAAAATAATGAGCAAACTGAATAGCTAGTTTTAATCAGATGTAAGTATAAAAACCTTTTTACTTTAGTTCTGTTCTTCTAAAAGGGCTCTCACGGGTATGCTCGAACTCCTTTTTGTACCTAAGGTAATGGTTATTTCTCAGGACTAATCTCAAAATATGTCTCAAAATACGAAACCCGATTTATTTTACAAGTATAGTATGTATAGTGTGTGAATTCATAGGCAGTAGCAGTAGAGAGTTGGAATGGAAACATAATTGCTGCTAGTGAGTAATATTTGGTGGGTCAGTAAGATATCTAGAAACTGTTCTTTAGAACACCTGTTCTGAATAAAAAGCAAGAAAAATATGGTAGATTTCAATGGTCTTAAACCAGTTCTCTTCAGTTTTTTTTTCCCCTCAAGTAATGTGTATTTGTTTTTCCTATGTTTCTTCAAACAGTATTTTGATTTCGTATGTGCATGATAAATTGAAATTCCTGCTGATAATTTTTGGAGCAACTATCAAAACTGAGCTGCTTAAGCTGCAGTAAATTACAGAAGATAGCAAAACTCAGAAAAGCTTTGTTGGCTAGATCTAGCTTTTTAGCCACATTCACAGATTGTTCACTATTTCTTGTAAACTATGGGTGGTTGGTAGTAACGAATATGTCAGCTAACACTATTGTCTGGAAAATATCCCAGTTTTATTATTTGTCTTTTAAGGAAGTGGCATGGATGCTTTAATGAGTAATGCTCTTGTTGATATTTTTGTAAGGTTTGATATCATTGGACTTTCTCCAGATTCACAAGAAGATGAAGCTGGGATCAAGCAGGCAGCAGAGAATGGTATGCTTAGGAGTACTTTGTATGTCTTAAAAGTACTTCCATGTATTCTTAAAAATGAATTATCAGTTTGAAACATATTTTCCAAAGACAAAATGGTTAGGGAAAGTAATATGTATATATTGTATTATTGCTGATCAAAGTTTACCTAAGTGCATAGTTTGTTTTGTTTTTTTAAACTTCATGAGTAAGTAGAGTAATTCACCAGTACAAAGACTTCATACTCTCAAATATGGAATGTACATGGGAGCCAGTGTATTTGGGTTTGGGTTTTTCTTGTTTGTTTTTTTAAGAGCTTCTGGGTGGCATGGCACATCAGGGCTGCACAAGCATCCACTTGTGATGCTGGATAGTTAGAAGAGGATACCATCTTCCTGGTAGTGGGGCTTTTGTGATACTTACTTGTGTGGTTTTTGTTTTGGAAATGGTATAGTGGCACTGGAATTTCTGATCATGCTCTAGATCTTTTGATAGTTTTTAATGTATAGCAGATTAGATTTTCCTTTCACTAGCTTTCTGTTGACATCATGGAGAAGGTCTCTTTCCTTTTCTAGACTTTCTACAGAATGGAGTGTGTTTTAACTACTGGGCTTTATTTATATTGCAGTTAAAGCACTGATAGATCAAGAAGTAAAAAATGGAATTCCTTCTAATCGAATTATTCTGGGAGGCTTTTCTCAGGTAAGGTACGGTTGGAAAGAACTGTGTCTTTTTCTAGGGAAGTAACCTAGCTTTCCTAAGGTGGGAAATCCAGACGTTTGACTGGAGAAGAGCTGACGTTAGATGCTTCTAAAATTTTAAAGTAGCAACTTTCCTTTGTCTTAACAAATTAAGTCTTCCAGTTTTATGCAAATAGTTACTATTCACTGGAAAATGAGCATACATGTAGAAAAAAGGTACTAAAATTAATAGTCTATTTAAAGTCTTTATGGACGTAACATACATAGCTTTGCGTGACGATCTTACTAGTATTTTTAATTTAACTAGTAGATATTTGATGGTCTGGATTTGTTTGGGAAATTCTTTCCTTCATACTTGTAAGACACCTGCGGTAGGTAGGTTAGTAGATTGATTAGTCCATACACCAACTCACCAATCTGCATGCAAGTAAATTAAAATATTAAAGTAGTAATAATACTGTCGTGAGTGATGGTGCTTTACTTCATGCTTTGCGTTTTGGTGTTTTGTTTTTTTTTCCTAGCTGTTAGTTATGGTAAATGTCTTGCTTTACTTCTGAATTGATCTCGTGGGCTTGGAGCGGGGGTAAAAAGCAAAATAAATGTTGTATAGGAATACTGGTTTCAGTATTGGTTCTAAGGAAGAATAGGTTGGAATGGAAGAAGACCTTTAAAGGAGAAACCAGAGATCTTGAAACAAGTATTAAGAGGAACATTACTGTTGCCATTCTAATACTTATATCTCTTTATCTTAGGGAGGTGCTTTGTCATTGTATACAGCTCTTACAACACACCAAAAATTAGCAGGTGTTGTAGCCCTCAGCTGTTGGCTTCCCCTACGGGCTTCTTTTCCTCAGGTATTTGTTTCTTTCCTAAGCTAATTTGCACTTGGGTAACGAGTATATCTGAAGATTGTACCTTGTGCAGGAATTAGTAGCCATCATTATTACTGAATATTGACTGTTTTTTGATAACCGAAAGGTTTTTAAAATAGGGACCTGGAATTTTAGAGTTTGTCAAGTAGGGAAAATGAGGAAATACTCAGTAGCTATCTCTGCTTAAAATGACATTCCTAGGAAACTTAAAGGATACAGCAAATTTTCTTTGAAGAGTAATTTTCTATTTGCCATGTGTTCCATCTGCAAGGCAGTATCTTATTAGAGACTAGATATTTAAATAAAGTACCATTTTTTTTTTTTTACTTGGGCAGGAATCATGTTATTCTGTTCTGAAATTAGCGACAAAATTTTATTTGCAGGTTTTTGAACTTAATATGTTCTCAGGCACAGCGCTTACTTCATAAGGAGCTTGCTGGTTATACATTGTGTTTGTGGTGTTTTGGGGTTTGGTTTTTTTTCAGAATTCAGCTTATTTGTCATGACACAGGGCATAGTGGCATGGAGTTATTTTATCTCAAAGATACTAGCCTTACCTTCACTTACTGTCTCTTCTCTTCTCCCCTCTAATTCCACCCCTAATAGGGCCCTATCAGTGGTGTCAACAAGGAGATTGCTGTTCTTCAGTGCCATGGGGACTGTGACCCATTGGTTCCTTTAATGTTTGGTTCTCTCACTGTTGAAAAGCTAAAGAGTATGATAAATCCAGCCAACGTAACCTTCAGGACTTACTCTGGCATGATGCATAGTTCATGTATTGAGGTAATTTTCTTAACGGAGAGTGTTTTAGCTGGGTATGGTTAATTTTTTCTCCTTGAAACAAATATGTATTGGGTGGGGGGTTTTTTTGGGTCAGGATTTTTTTTGTTGGTTTTGGGTTTTTTTTTTTTAGTAACAAATGCTTGATGCTACTGACTGATTTCAGTGAGTAAACGAATGCCTGTCTAAAAAAACATTCAAGGCAGAAGTTTGTATGTCTAGTGGGAACTTCCTCATAAGGTTGTATTTTTGGGACTAGGCTAGTTGGTCTATAAAATACTCTCTTTTTTCTGAATTTTTATTCTTTGATTATTAAAAAAAATATCACTGAATTGGAAGGCAGATTCTCAGAGCATAAATCCAACTTGGTATTTTGGAGAGAAGAATCCTGTTAGTTCTATGGATGGAGACATCGAAGGATAGGAAGGGAGGGTTGACGTTACAGAAGAGACAGCCTCAGAACTTATATTTATGGTTCTGGCTCAGCAGGCAGCTGAGCTGATGTAATGGTTTGCTGCTGCCAGAAAGGGGTGGACTAGTTCCCTCTGCTCGTGACCTTGTGGCCCTCTTTTCCTTGCACTAGCTCTGGAGCTGATCAGAAACTTCTTTGAACCATTTGAACTTACTAAAATGGCAAAAGCTGCTGGCTTCAGTTTTTGCAGCTGTAGTGAGTTGAAGCGTCAGAACTTACACAAAGTGTGTGGTAGCAACAAGAAACATAAGAGGAGGCAAGGAACACATCTGCCATTTGTCAGCAGCAGAAACTTTGTTAATTTGGATTGCTGCATCTTGTCGGAACTGTACTTTTGGACAACCTCTTTGTGACATTTACACAATCGTATTGTGTTTAGACAGTAACAGCATTGAGTTGTCACACGAATATATTAACAATGTGCTCTTTCTTACAAAAAAAAATTATAATTATTTTTAACATGGATTTTTTTCCCAGTCTAGTTTGCTGTATTGCTTTTCCTTAAGGAAGGAAGCATCATGAATTTGAAACTGAATGGTTAGGAGGAGGAGCTGCTGGCTTTTCACACTGCTGCTAACTTGCAAAAGTTTAAAGCATATGGGAAGCTGCGGCTTTAGCTACATTCAAATCCTATCTGTGCTCAGCCTAGTGCTCTTCAGATAATTTGATGATTAATGTGTAGCTTGCCTGCTCAACTCCAGAGAGAGAGCAAAAAAGTAGTTTTTGATGGTTTTCTTGTATTTTAGCCTCTTATGAGTGCATAGTGCCTTGCAGTTATCAGCCTTGACTTGTGTGCAAAGTGGTATGATTTTATAAATAACCATTAGTTAATATTTGTAGCCCAGCTGCTCGTTATAACTGAAATGTTGAAACATGATTTAGTGTAACTGAATATGTATCAGTAGGGAACTTCAACTAATACATACTTTTATCTTTAAACAGGAGATGATGGATGTAAAACAGTTCATAGACAAACATCTACCTCCCGTAGACTGAAACGATATGTGAGAAACCTTCTATATAAATGCACCAGCATCAACTGTGGTAGAGTGTTAATCTTTTCATATGCCTGATAGGAAGCATTATTTCTATACCTGCAGTGTTACTACTGTGTTGCAAATTTATACTTAGGATGAGGATTAAATAATACACATGTACAGGAAACGATAATCTTTTTAGTATTAATCATCCACTGGTGGGACTATATGAATGAGGCAGCTAGGTAACAATGACAATGTAACCTAAGCATACTGTTTTAAGAGGTCTGATTTTTTTTTTTTGATTGCAGAATTTTAAACTATTTGTATAAGTAATTAAAAACTCAATTTAAGCGAGCAACGTAAATGTGACCAGTTTAGTTATATTTGAAACATGGTTTATTCTTCATACTCATTGAAGCATTTCCTTTATGTAATGGATGCATAAAGTACACAACATGTAATATAGTGGGCATATGATGGTAGAATAGATGTTACCAAGCTTTAAATATGAAATGTTTATTGTTACTACAGATAAGGAGGGTTGTTCTCCTAGAATGACTAGAAGTCAGCAAAGATATTTCTTAAATTTAAATCACCTCAATTTTTAACTGTTTTCATATAGGTAGATAATGTGGAAATTCTAAAGGGACTCATTCCTTGTTAGATTGTCATTTGTTGTTCATTGTCTTTTTTTTTTTTTTTAATTACTATAAACTCACGTCAATGCTGACTTGGAACAGAATTCTGAAGAAGCACATAGTTTCATTTACTTCGAGTTTCATTTAAAAATGCCTGTTTTCGTACTGAGTATTTATCTTGTGCTTTGGTCCGTGTAGCTCTCATTTGTGTAGAAATGTTCAGGTATTTCACATGAGCAATTCCAGCATGTAGTTTTGATTTTTCTGTCTGCTTTGGAGTAACTAATTGAAAACAATGCAGCTGTGTAGTTTTGCATATTGTTGAAGTCTCATCTGTAACACAGGCATTGACTAATTTGAATTATTTTTCTTTAATAGAAATATAAGTCCAGTTGGGATATAACTTAAACTTCAAATTGATATAATCTAGTACTTTCTTTAAGTGCATATTGAGAAATGAGTTTCTTCTGAAAAAGAACAAATAATTTTATTTTCAAATATATCATTCTACATTTCTCTAGATCAGTATAGCTTAGGAATATGAAGACCTACTATGGGAAAAAAATAAATCTGCAAGATATGGAATGTCGCTTCTTTCAGAAGCTTAAAATTCTAGAATGAACTTGGTTACAGAAATTGATGCACACTGAAGAGCTTTTTCCAGTTAAGAGCCATAATTTACTTCTGGAAACCGCTGCTGTTCTGTAGAGTTTGGGGGCTGTCACCGAACATTTAAAAAATACACTACAGTTTTTATTACATAATATGATGCATAACAATGTTCTATACTGTAATATGTTTGCAAGCAAAGAATATTCCTATTTTTGGATGCATCTGTCATGTCAGCGTTGTGCTTCATAGCTGCATTTAAGGTACCTTCTCCTCTCCCAGTTTGTTCCAGTGGTCCTCTTACGGTGTATATGGATTTACATCTAAGGCATCTGTCAGTACAAATGCATAAATGGGGAATTACCCCTTTATATCCCTTCTTTAACACAGCTACTGCTGGAAATCTGACTTGTTCACCTAGTGCGAGTTCTCAGTTTTCAGTGCTTTTTTTTATATGTATCACACTTCATTTTTAGGAAGCTGTTTTGCTTTTCTAATCCACTTGCCTCTGGATTATTAAACAACTCAATATGTAAAATTGAAAAGGAGTATTTTTCTAAGTGGTATTGTAACACTTTTAGATATTCCATCTGTGTGGTTGAGAGGGCATGTCTATTAACTTTGAAGTTTAATTAGTCTTTTCCCTCAGTCACTCTGTTCTATAGATCTGCCAATTTGTCTTTCAGTTAATTTAGTTCACAGAAGAAACCAGAATATTCTGACTGTAGTTGTGCCAAAGTTCTATTGAGAAAACAGTGTGTTCTAGCTTGGAGTCATTCCCAAATTGCATTAGCTAATTTTGCAGTCCTGCTGAATTGCAAACTTGGTAAGCAAACTATATGTTATTTCTCCTAGTTTTTAGATATATCGTTGTTCCACTGTTGTCTAAGTAATTCCCTGAATATTGGCCTGTTTTCCAAAGTTCTGCACAAGCTTCTATTTTTTTCTTTATTATTTTCTTAATCTGTTTGCAAATTGTTGGATAATGCTGTTGAGCTGTCTTGTTCAACTTCTATTTGACTCATTTCACATATTTTTTTTTTTTTTTTACTCTGTTAGAATGAGTTTAAAAAATATTTCTAAAAAGTTAAAATGAGATCAGTCCTAGCTTTATTCTGTGTTAGCTTCATAACACTTTCTTCATTTTGGTGAACTGTGTCCACAGCTTGTGATCGGTTTCTAGTACTTACGTGTTTTAATCCAAGTCAGCTTCAACTGTCATCTCCATGATGGTTTCAAATGTTGTTCTAGAAATGCTTTATGTGCTGACTTTGTTCAAATATTCAACTATCATAACAAGATTTTTTTCATACTGTTGTTTTGCTTGTTGCTTTTTCTACAAAGAGCTGTGTTACCAAAGTAAATGTTGTGACTTACTCTGAATTTCTGTATTCTAGGAAGAATTCTTCCCCTCAAGTTTTGTTTTTTTTTTTTTTTTTAAAGGGGTGTATGTGTATGTTGTAGCTGGGGGTTGTTAAAGAGCCCAGGAGCTAGAGGAAACTTCAAGGACGTATTTGAAGCCTCTCCTGTTGCCTCCCATATTACAGTGTGTACCTTGAGCTCCTGTCTTTCGTAACTTCCCAGCTGGTTAGAAAGCTGTGTGTGTGATCTTATAGCTGAACTTCTTCACTACCTGAAGTGATCTGATGCTGGGATTATTGTCATAATTGCATGTATTTTTAGGCTGAATGATAGCTCAGTGTGGTGTGGGGGTTTTCATAATATTCGATTAAAATGGAGAAGTTGGACTGTCAGTGTTCTAAATGTGAATGTCCTATCCTTATAAACTACAGTTTGAAACTGTCCAATAAGTAAGTTGATTTTTTATAATGTTAGACTTTCCCCAAAAGAGGATGGTGTCTGTTAAACCTGCGATAGCATTGATAAGAAAATAACTTGCTTGCAGATCGGTTTGCTTCAATGGGTATCTAATTCCCTAATGTGTTTTTAATTTCAAAATGGTACTTCAATTTGACTGCAGTTTTGTGCAGTCACAAGTCTGACCTTGTTGGAATATGTTGCCCACTTTTTAATAAACATGTTGAATTATGTATTATAAGCTAAATCTTCCAGCCGTTCTTGAAGAAAACCTGTACTGGGGTCTGTACTGTTGTGAGGGCTATATGATTTGGTCTCTTCCTCCGATCTTGTATAATTACAACACAGTAGATTGGTAAAAGTACTGTACACTGTAACTGGTATTAGAACTGTTAATTAAAACATGTTCTCTCTAATGGAGTATACTGCACTTCATTGAAATAATTAGGATGCATCTTTTATGTAGAGATGCTATTTGTGTTGATGGATATGACTGATAACAGACTGTATAAGATGTCGATGAAGCCATATGTACAAGGCCTGTGTATCTTAAATTTTATAAAGAAATACTGAACACTTTTTGTGTTATGAAGTATAAGCCATTTATATTTAATATAAACATCCAAGATGTAATTTACTTAGTTTACTCATTTTATTTATGATGAGAAATCTTAACTTTGGAAATTATTTCTGTAGTAGGGAAAATGTAAAATCTTTCAATTTTTATCATTGTGAAATAAATTTCAGTCACTGTTTGGGAAAGTACTAAAGGCTTTTTCCATACTTACCTGAAGGAAGTGAAGCTTTCATGTGCTGTGACACAGGCGCTTTAGAGGCTTCTTGAAATATATTACATGGTAATGTGTGCATGATGCCATAATACTACAAAATGATGATTTGTAGTCGCTGAAAAGACAAGACCACTTACCAATTTGTGTTTTGCTGCCTTATTGGGAGAATGCTAAGTATGATTTGATTATTTTTTTTCATATTCTGGGTTAATTTTATTTTAACTTGTTTTCTTGGAATCTGCAGTCGTTTTGAAAGGTAGAAGAAATTAAAATATTTTCTAGTAGCCTTATTCCAGGACACTAAAGAGGCAAAGTCTTCTCACTGTGTACTACTACACCTTTCTCTGGGGGTTCTGCAGTGTCAGGAAGTTATATGAGAAGTTATATTAGATTTCGCATACATACCACTTAACACATTTGTTAAAGAAGCAGTTTTCAGGTCACGGGTTACGTGTGCTCTTTAGGTTAACTGTAATATTTGAGGCTGATCGGGGTTATACCTAGTGTGGGGCACTCCAGAGAAAATTTGAGAGGGAATGGGGTGAATGTGTAGTAAAGGTAGATCTTTCCCCTCAGGCAGTTTAAAGCAACTAAAAGGCAACTAAAGGCTCCATAGACTGTTAAGTCTAAAAGTCAGCGTGGAGTACAGTTAGGAAGTTCATGAACGTGTGGAAATGCACATCAGATGGAGTGCTGTATGTGAATATATTGTGGCAATTTAAGGGTATAAGAATAGCTAGTAACAGTAAAGATATAGTATATCTTTGATACTATACAGAGTAATATATATTTAATACAATACTATACAGAGTAATTTGTCAGTTTATGTTTTATGAAAAACTTTTTGAGCCACCTTCAGTTTCTATTTATTTTCAGCCCTGTCATCCCTGAGGAGATAACTGAGGCGAAACGTTGCCTGAATTAGTGTAGCACAAAATTACAATGTACTATTATATTAAACTTTATCAAATACAGTGTAAGACCACTGGTGTAAGTGAGGAAGGTGACTCAAAAAGTTTTCAAAGTGTCTGTTTGTTAACTTGGAAATGGGATTCTTTGAAGAATAACAGCTGTAGAACAGATTATTTTATTCCTTTTTTTTCCTTTTTTCTTTTCATTGCTTTCCACTCTCATGTTACCACCGTATGCCTTTGGGATAACAGGTTTTATTAATTCTTGAGTGAAACAAGTGCCTTTGATGTAGCTGATTTAAACAAAGTACTTGTATAATTTAATGGGCATCCACAAAGTGAATCAGTAGATAATGGTTTTCTCTGAGCTCCAATTGCTAGAAAAAAGCAACCTCTTGCCTCCTTTTTCTCTGCACAACTTGTAAAACTTAGAACTACTAGCCAGTTTGCTGAGGTGTAGTCAACTTTGCTTCAGGCATCTGAGTGGGAGGTTTGGCCTCTCCGTGTGGAGAAGGTAGACTTCCCTCAGAGCTTGTTCGAGGTTCTTTTTTAAAAAGTCTATTTGTCTGCATGAACAGGTGGAGGAGATGGAGTCTAAAAGTTGGAGTTTGAATGTTCCGTGATTGTAAATACGAGCGAACTTTTGAAGTAGCTTCTACACAAAAGCATGTCATAGTATTTAAAATTATTTGGGGGAGATCTTTAAAAGGCTTAAATATTTTCAGTCTATGTGCAAAAAATAAGTAGAGGTTGCCCCAGAATAGACAACGTGGCTTGTCTAGGTGACAGTCTAATAATATGACTCAAAAAAAAAAACCCCAAAACTTTTTCTTGTTTAACTGCCTTCAGTTACTGCTTCTAAGTTGAAAAAAAAAAAAAAGTTAAGACATTTTGAAAATGAGCTTGATAACATACTGCAAATGTTAGAATTTGGAAATTATACTTGGCCTAACTTCAGGTTGTACCATTATAATCTAGAGCTAGTCTGAGGAAATAAAAAAAAAAAAGGCCTATCCATTGAAGAACAATAGAAACAAATAATCAAGATGCATGTTACTGTTTCAGAAATTTCTGAGGAAAATCTTGCCATTAAGAGGAATCAGAATGTATCTGCGGTTGGACTTGTCTCTTCTGCAAAGATAGGGGATCAATTGGACCACTTGAAATTCTGTTTTAGTAGAGCTAAGTCACTCTTACACTGAGGGCTCAGATAAAGAGGAGGGGCATAATGGGTATAACACGTGGTTACATAAAACCTTTTGGAATGCTGTGAATTTTATATTTTGCATAGTTGTGTTAACACTTGATGAGAAGAGCTTTTTCCATGTGGAATGTTAGTCCTGAAAATGGAATATTTTAAATGCCTTGATATGAATTCAGAGATCCTTCACTACGAATTTTGTGTGTGCTACTGTTTGCCCTCCCTCCAACTTCTCAAGATGCTGTCTCGTATCAAATGAAATTAGTTAGCAAAAATCTACAACATTTTGCATGGGAGCCTGTTTAGGAGAGCCATCTCTGCCTATTAAGTCTGAATATTGTGAAAGGCCCTGCGGTCCAGCATATGACAGGCTGTAGCGAGTTAGACCCAGGCTCTTTGCAGCAGCAGGTGGATGATGCCTTCAGGCATCCTTCAGGCATTCATGCCTTCAGGCATTCCACCTTCATCAGGTGGAATGTTGCAAAAGAATAGTGAGAATATGCTGTAACAGGTAAATGTAGTGCAACAAATAAAGCGTGTCATGGTTTAACCCCAGCTGGCAACTAGGACCATGCAGCTGCTCGCCCACTCCCCCACCCCCTGCCAACAGGGCAAGGAGCAGAGGAGGTGAGGGGAAAAAAACCCCAAAACTCCTGCGTTGAGATAAAGACAGTTTAATAGAATGGGGAGAGGGGGAGAAAGGTAAAAGAACATATAAAAGATAGTGATACAACACAGGTTGCTCTCACCATCTGCTGATGGGTTGACCAGCCAGCCCCTCCTGAGCAGCAATTGCAGATCCCTGTCCCGCGGCCAACCCACAGGTATATACTGAGCATGACCTTTATGGTATGGAGCATTCCTTTGGCCAGCTTGTCCTGTCATGCTCCCTCTCGGCTTCCACTGGAAACTGAAGAAGTCCTTGACTAGTGTAAACATCGCATAGCAACTACTAAAACAACGTGTTATCAACATTATTCTCATACTAAATCCAAAACACAGCAGGTACTAGGAAAAAAAACAACTAACCCTATCCCAGCTGGAACGAGGACTGTGTTATTTCTTTTTTCTAATGGGTTTATTTAGGAGAAAGAAGCTAAACTGAAAGGAAAATGTTGCATAGTTTTAACTTCTGTTTGGTCTCTTCCCTCTCCTACTGTTCCTTGGACTTATAGAAGAGATCGATGCTGTACAAAGCTGCTTGGTTTAGAACAAGCTAAGAGAGAACAAGCATGGAGAATGCTGTGTGTTTCTTTGCAATAAAGAATTGCTGTCCCAAGGATGATAGAGCAGCTGATATAAAGAATCTGTTAGTACTGGTTCCATCAACTGAGTATAATTCTGATACTGTAGCATACAGTACAAATAATGTGAGCTGTATTTTGTTTTCTTTTAATGCATCTACTTGCAAAAAAGGATGTACGTTACCATCTGGTTAGTCTTTGATTTCCTTACTGAAATATTTCTCTGATGCTACTTTTATTAGTTTAGATGTTAAACAAATGTGACGTGCAGCAGGCCTTTTGTAAGTGCTATGTAGCATTTAATTTACAATTATAATTTCTTTACATGATACGTTTTGGATGTCGGTAGGTTTCATTTGAATTCTTTAACTCTTTCCATGCATTTTCAATGAAGAAGGTATTGAATTGTATTTTTAAAAGAAATTAATACTGGAAGATTTTATTCCAGAATTTAAATGTGTTCAAACAAACCATGCCAACTGATTTGAGTTTTCTAGTTTTCTGATAGTGTTATCCCTGACCTTACTTGCACCTACTGTAGAGCACGTACCAGCTTGTTTACCGTATAGCGTAGCAATAGCTCTCTCACTGTGTATCATTGATGTGGTTGTGGGGAAAACAATGATAAATTTAATTTGAGGTTCACACCTGAGTTGATTATTACAGGTACTAGGTTGCTGCATCTACACAAAATGGAATTTAACCTGAACTGGCACGATGTCTTAAATGTTGTGGTGAGCACTGCTACTTTATTATTTTTTTTTCTCCCCAAAATCTGTCCCTGAAAGAAAAGGTATTATTTTCCTTAAAAAATCATTCCTTTGGTTTTTTTTTTTTTTTTCCCCCCCTTGGGCAGAACAAGCGAAAGAGCTGCAAAGTTTCTGTATGCTTTTCCAGTCCAGGGCCCAGATCGAGCCCGTGGGAAGATCCTATCTAGCTCCCAAATAGTTGTAACTCCTCCTAATATGCCTGTGTACGTGCTGGCCTGTCAGCCGGCAGATGCTGCGACCACTGTGTGCATTGAGCACCGCCTAGAAGAGACTGAAAACCACCTCTCTCTATTTGGGGGCTGGAACAAGATGATCTTTAAGGTCCCTTCCAACCCAAACCATTCTATGGCTTCAGAACGTGAGACAGTTGTTGGGAGTTGAACTAGATGATCTCTAGAGGTCCCTTCCAACTCTGAAGATTCCGTGATTCCGTGACAATCTTGCCGTGAAGTACCTGACATGCGAGTGCGGTGGCAGCTCTTCCTGTAATAGTTCCCTTGAGGGTCATTTCAGTGAAAATGCCCATCTTGCCTCTTCTCCAAACTGTACATATTTGACAGTCCTCAGTCTACAACTCGGCCATCCGCAGCATTAAACTGCTTGCTAATAATAGGTTTGAGCAGCGCGTATAAGCACCTCCTGGATCTTAGCAGGGGATAATCTTGGTGCAATCTTCCTGTAACCTTCAGATATGCTTACCGTCTTCTTCAAGTACACGCTTCCCTTTTACAGCAAAAATGGTTTAATGATGCTGTTCCTTTCAACAAAAAATCCCAGTCACGTGGCATACAACTCAATTCATGAACAGAATTTAATTGATGGGACAGAATATAAATTTGTCGAACTTTTATCAGTGTGGTTCTTCCCATGGGAATGTGTACAAGATTTAGATGAGTTTTAAGACTTGGAAGTGCTGCAGCGCATCGCAGTGGGACACTTGGCCAGTGTAAAAGTTTATCTCTGTCCTTGTTGTCATGACTCAGAACTTGTAAATCCAGAATTTACTTACAAAATTGCCATTTGAAATCCTCACTCCATTTTATACAAAATTAACTCTTTAGGGATAGACTTTAAAAAACAAACAAAAAAACCTCCAAAAACCAAAACCCAACAAACTCCCAACTTTTCAGTTACAGGGAAGAGGGAATCCGTTTGAAGCTAACAAAAGCGAGTGTCTGCTGCAATTCTGACCCTTTTGACAGCCGAGCAAGAGGCTGGGATACGGGACCCGAGTTCCCGGTGCCGTGATTTGCCGCGGGGGCTGCCTGGGACGAACGGGACGGCGCACCGCGGCCGGCTGGCGGTGCTTGCTGCCTGCAGCCCTTCGTTACCAGCGATGCTGTGAGGAGAGGATGACACACCGTAAGGGCTCACGGCATTTCACAGCCCTGCTGTCGGTTTTTGGGGGAGGGAGGGGAGGGGGACGACACACGCACCGCCGCTCCCCTCCCGCCCCCGCTCTCGGCCTTCGGCAGCGCTGCCTGGCTCTTGGCGCCGGCGCTCGACGCGCGCTGCCTGGCGCCGCCGCTCTGGCTGTTGGGTCGTGGCGCTGCGCCGCGGCCTGGCTCGGCTTCTGTCCGCAGAGCTCGGCGGCGGCACCGCGGGGAGCGGAGAGCAGGGCAGGGCAGGGCAGCGGGGTCCGCTCCGCCGGCTTCAGCTCCCGCACGCCGCGTCAGGCCGCGCTCCGGCCGCCGCAGCCGCCATGACCACGGAGGACGAGATCATCCGCATCGCCAAGAAGATGGACAAGATGGTGCAGAAGAAGAACGCGGTGAGCGGGGGCGGGACGGGAGCCGCCGCCGCAGGGCCCGGCGCAGCCCCGGCCGGCCCCGCGCTCCCCCCTCGGAGCGGGCCCGGGGGCCTTCCTCCTTCCCGCCGCGGCCTTTCACCCACCCCCGCTTCTTCCCCCGCTGTCCGGCGGCCTCGCGCCTTCCTCGCCGCTTCCCCCGCCGCGGGAGGACGTGGAGCCGCCGGCCGGCGCGGCCTGCCCGCTGCGGGGGGGCCCGGGCCCTGTCAGCCCTTCCTCCCCCCCCCCACGGCGGATTGTCCCCGGCCGCCCTCTGCAGCGCCGGGCGGGCGGGGAGGGAGCGGGGCCTCCCCCCGCCCCAGGGCGGTGTCCAGCTCTGGGGGGGTTCCTGCCCCCGGGCACCGGCCCTGGCTCGAACGGGGCTTCCCTCCGCTGCCCATTCATTAAAATCGCGATATTGGCCTGGCTCGACAGTGCCGGAGGAAGCCCGGTCAGGTCGAGGAGAACGCCTGCAGAGGCGGTGTCCTCCTTCGGATGGGTTGTTTTCGCTTTCAAGTGTGAAATCGGGAGTTCTGTGCGGGGCGTGCAAACTAAAATACGAATGAAAAACCCTAATGCTTCTTCGGCAGGGTGGCCAGAGGTGTGTGGGCAAACTTATGAAGCAGATGGGGGATGTGAGCCACTTTCATTTGGGATTTATTTTCCTCTCTTAAAGCTGAAACAATGTATAAACATCACTTTAACTGTGTTTATTCATTCAGGGAATGATTTCTGCCTTAGATTGGCAGTGAAATATGGTTGGGTAGAATTCAGTTAGTTTACTTCAAGTGTTATTCTCATGCACCCCCTTGATATAGAACTTTTTCTACTTAATGTATAACATCTATACTATTCTTATAAAACCAGCAAAGTAAGTAAAATCAGAATGTGCAGCAACAGTCAAATACCTGATTATAGTTACACATAAAATAGCGTACAAGTGAATTGTAAACTCTGTTTACTACCTCTTTATCCAGTGGGCACACTGTTGTGCTCTTGTAATGTGTATATTTGTGGTTGCTGCTCTTCCTGCAAACTGCTGTTTTAATACACTGAGTATAATAGTGCACTAAGTGCGTAATTTTAGTGGTAGTTCAGAACTGAGCAGTGTGGAATTTCAGTTTATAGAAGTCTTTTTTTTTTCCTATTTAAGGAAATTATAATTATAAATAACATTTTTAATAATATTTGGATATTTATAGACATACTGATTGTATTAAGCCAGTGAAATGTGTTTGGTTCAGAATCCAAGCAAATTCATTGCAAGTACACACAGGCCATGCTTTGCTGTGTTTCAAAATCCTTGATGTTCCATAATGTTGTATGGTTTAGCTCTGATACGTTTTAACCTTCTAATGATACAGGTCTAGTGGAAAGAATGTTTTACAACCAATGTTTACTCATTTGATAATTTTTTGCCTTTTTGTCCCCTCCCTCCTTCTTTTTATTTCTATTCCCCGTGCTTTTCAGCATAAAAGAATTCACTGTCTCACTTTCCTGACTCTAAAGTTGAAGTAGTGGTTCTTTGCTATGAGATGTGGAAAGGGTGAAAGTGTACTGACTGTGAAAAGTTTAAATGTCGTGGTAATGCGAATGACAAAGTGCAGTCAATTCAATTTTATTTGGAAGACTTCTGACAACAGAAAGAAAACAGCAACTCCCAGGTAATATGGGAAGGACTGTTGATGCTGGGTAGCATCGCTGCAAGCGATACCAGAGATCCTGCTAGTGACCACAGCATATTTCTCTGTGACCTGTAAGGCTTAGGAGTTTGGATGTAGTTCTTAGTAGCAGCTGGGGATGTGTATTCACGCTCTAGCGTGTGTAACCTAATTAACTTTCAAAGCTCCAGGGAGCGGTGCGGTGTCTTTGCTGGGGTCAGCCTACGTCTGATGTGGCCAAAGGCAGCGCGGGCAGCTGTGCCCGGCCAGAGCCAGCGGCGGAGTCTTCATCTTCACCCCTGTCCCAGGAGTGAGACCATGCGCAGCACTAGAAACAGCTTTGCTTTTGTACTTTGTTGGAAGGGAGCTCGTTCGTTCCAGCTTGTTACTGCACACAAGTGGCTCTGTCATTAGTTTGACGCTGTCTCAAAAACCTTTTAACTCTGAGGACCTGAGCTGCCTATATAGCTGATAGTTGAGATCTGACCGTTTATCTGAAGCATGTGTGTATACCATGATAAAAACCTTTAGCTGTATGCTAGGAGAGGAAGTACATCACTATTTAACTTGAGATGCCTCTGTATTTCTCTTACTAGTCTAGTAGGAGGCTTTTTCTCTCATTGTACAGTGATTTCCTACCTAATCCTGCCTTGCAGTTAAAATGCGAACTTTAGTGAAATTATTAAGATCATTTCTATGAAGAGGTACTTTATTGTCTCACAAAGATGAAGCTGAATTGAGAAATGCACTCTTACTTAAGTACCCTCTGGATAATGATGCTCCTGACAACCTCTTGTATTAATTTCTCCATTTTTACTGAAGAAGAACAGGTGTTTGCTGTATGTCTTTGAGTGAGAATGATTTGATGAAACCCATCAATAAAAGGGGAAAAAAAAAAAAGCTTTGAGACCTTTTCACTCTGAAGTTGTCAAGACTCAGATGGCAAGAGACGCTTCATCTCTCATACAAAAGGCGACTCTGTGGCTTGTGACAAAGTGCTGTTTGGCATTTCTTTTGATCAGTTGAAAAGGCAGGCTGTGCAGACACCCTTCCTGAGTCAGACTCTTGGTGATTTGCCTTGACTAAGGATTTAATTGCAACTGTGCAGATTTCATCACTATTTTAGTGAAGTTCTTTTGTTTTGAAGGACAAAATAATAATGTGAGCTACATATTTCTGCTGTTACTTCAACTATTGCTTGCATGTTTGAAATAGATATTAATTCTCCTTCAGAATAACTGTGATTGAATTAAAACACATGCAGTGCCTTGTAGCTTTTATTGTACGTGAGTACAGTTTTCTTTCATTAAGCTGCTGTAATGAATAGGTATGAAAAATAAGGTTGCACCCATGGATTAAAAAATCAAGAACAGTTGAGTAAGTTTAGGGAAGAAAATGTAAAACTGTCCATTTTATTAAATGTTTGTTCCCTTAAGTAGAACAGAATTGTAACTGGATAGCTCTGCTGTCTTCAGAAGCATACTCCATTTCCTATTGCCTGAAGCATAGCGTTATATAGAACATTGTTCTGGTGTTATGATCTGATCAACCGAGAGAAGCTGAGAGGAGTAATCTACTAAATCTGTATGAAGCTGACTTCTGTTATTTCAAGTAACAAGGTAAACTGGAAGCCAACCAGCCTAGTCAAATGGGGCATTGCCTTTCATTTTCTATAAAATTATAGCAATGCCTTTAAAAGAAGATTTATAATTATGTTCTTAATGGCTGGGTTTTTTTAAACAGAGAAGTCTTACATTAGAAAAATAGGAATTACAAGTTCTACTGTGCAGTTTTCACTCTGGTTTGGAGGAAAAGAGAGCATTTGATTTTATGCAAAGAAAAGTAGTTAAGAAAAACTTCAGTTGCTATGAGTTTAAACTCAGTTTAAATTTAAGGCATCTCATTCTTGGTACACCTAATATAATTGATTAGAGAAGAGTGAAGGCTTAGAAAGCATTAGCATGTTAGAAATTTTGGTAATTTGGTACAGAAAACAGCAAGAAATGTAGGTAACACCTTCTGTGGAGAGAGTCCCTGTTTTTTTTTACTTGTTGCATGGTTTGTTAACCTTCTATATATCAAGTTACTAGTTTTAGAAAATGTTTAGACTGGGAATACTAAAGTTGTTTAGACACCTACAATTGGAAAAAAGATTTTACAGAGACAAAGAAATTCTGATTAGACTGTGTTTCTAAGATGAGGTGAAGAATGTTCTATAATTCCTACTTTGCATTACAGTATCATTGTTATGCTGAAATTGCAGACTACAATAACCCGTGTTTATTTTGAAATCATGTACCATGTACATTTTGCTAGTAAGTTAATTGATTTGGAGGTAAGTGTTACTGGATTATATTTTTGAAAATGGCATATTGACTTTTGTTGTTCATTTTGTTTTGGCTAAGAAAAGTTTTCTTGAATTTGATTTTGGTTTGTAGCAGTGAAGATAATTAACTTGCTTTACTTGGATCTATGTTTGCACAGTAGAAACCACGCTTATGGCTCTTCAGAGAAAGAAATGCTTTAGTGTGCTAACTCAATTTAGCATCTGAAAACAGCATGACATTTCCCAGTCTTGCATCATTGCTGCTAAAATTCTGCAGTTGGAATTGGAGAAGTTTTGTATATCATGAATAAGACTTTTTGCTATGATGGCAAAATAGTGAAACTTTTGTTTTATAAATGTATTGGGTTTGTGTAAGGTGGGAGGGACATAGTGGGACAAGGCTTTTTTGCTGTCAGATGTGTTTAAAAAGCAGGTTGTAGCAGACATTTGAAAGCGTCCAAAGCTGTACCTGTTTGGATGTGACATACAAGTTCCACTTTCATCTTTCTCAGCCACTCGGTGGTTATTTTATGCGCTATCTTTAGTGGTTAAATTGTAAGACCTGCAGATGCAGCAGGAGATTACAAGAGTTTCATTGCAACAGGTGTCATATGAGAAGCTGATTAGGGAGAATTTAAAAATAAAGATGAGCAAAAAGCATATTAAAGTAAACAAAATATGATGAGCTAAGAGAGTGGTAAGGAAAGAGAAAGGAATCAAATTTCAAATATCTGCAAGTTGAAAATTTTGTGGGGTTTGTTTCCAAACTTCATGAATTAAAAAAAAAAAAAATAAAAAAAAAAATGGGAAGGTAGTGTGCTTAGCCTAGGTAGAGTGACCTCTTGAATGTGAAGGCAGTTACCTTCTCGGGGTTTAGAGGTCACGGGTTCAGAACCATATGCACTTGATTAACAGCAAAACCTCTCAACCTTTAGGAGGTTGCTATAGTCTGGCAACCCATGTGCACCTTAAGAAGTGGATGGTGCAGAACTTTGCTTAAGTATAGGCAGTAAATCCTCAAGGATGTAGAGGTTAAAGTAAATTATGGAGATCACATTTATGAATATTTTTTTTTTTATTTAAGTAAGGCCAACATTGCCAAGGAATGAATTGTCAGTCAGAGTAGCTGTGTATGGAGTTTATTAAAGCCTAACGGTACAATCTCTGAAATTAACTCATCTATCTAGAAAGTTGCTGCTTACACAGTATTAGTTTGTACCTTTTTTTTCCTTATGGCCTTAGCAGGGGAAAAGGAAAAAAAGAAAAACCTATGACAGCTGAATAATAAACAAGTGCATTAGCTCAGATGTTATAGCACCTTGGGATGGGCTCTGGCTTCTAGTTTGGAACATGTTGATGTTTGGCAAGTCTGGTATAGGCTGAAGAGCGTTGTCTGCATTAATCTATGCAGCCTAATCTATGTATTTCATTGAATTAATATTTAAACTTAGGAGTTGAAAATAAGTCTTGAAAGCAAGTCTTGCTCAGGTTTTTTTTTTATTTTTTATTTGGGCATTTGTTGGTAGACACACTCACAAAATTGTCTTTTTCTATTGGGGGAGCTACGGCTGTGTCAACTGAAGTAGCGTAATCTGATCACAGTTTTTAAACCAGTAAACTTTTCTGTCTTTACCACACAACTGCAAATACAGTTAAGAATGTTGGCTATGTATGTTTCATATATATAGTTATATGTGCATGTATATATATGCACACTGTTGATGGACTGTGCAGAGCTTATCAACTCCAGGTTCTTGTGCTAAAACAGGTGAGGTTGTTCTGAGATGAAAATTGTGGTTGTCTGGCTTGTTTCTGATGCTGTTAAGTGAAGTACCCTTGAGGCTGTTTTCTTGAGGATGCGTGATGGTTAAGTAGTAATTGACAGAATGCTTTAACTGGCATTTGAATTATATGGGATAAAACTTACCTAGTCTCTGAGTGAATACTTTGATTTCTGAGTTAAGGCCTGTTAATGCTTAGAGTTTGTGAAGCGGAACATTCTTTATCCTGTAGTTGGTCTGTGGATAAATTGGGAACTGATGGCTTGAATTCAATCTGGGACCTTAAAGGTAGATAAGAGTATGTCATTGATATTATATTTGAAGTACCCGATTGCTACTAAATTTTTTCTTTTTTTTTCTTTCTGTTTTTGCAGGCTGGAGCTCTTGATTTATTGAAGGAGCTTAAGAATATTCCCATGACCCTTGAGTTGTTACAGGTATGACTTTCTTATTGTTGTTATGTTGCAAATATTAATTCCATAACGATGAAGGTGAAGCCATCAAATTTGCCAGATGTTTCCTATCTCTGAAAATTTTCAAATGGCAGAGGTAAATGTAAGACCTGATTTGCTGTGCTTGCCACTTAAATTGGAAGAGACTGAAAAGTCACTTTTTTCTAAGTGATAGTTAATGGTCACAGATACAGAATTAGTTATAAAGTTCAAATCTTAAGTGTCAGTAACAATGCCATTCTTGACGTATGCATCCTATATATTTACAGAATGTACTTAGTACCTTATTACTAATACCATTTGTGACAGAAAATAGGAATTTGAAAGTGTCACCTTCATGCATGAATGAGCATGGCTGATACCATGGTGCAACCTTCTCCCCTATGTCCAACCTCCTTCCTTAAAAAAAACCCAAACCAAAACCCCACTGAAAAAAAACCCCTCAAGCCCCACTCAAAACAACAACAAAACCCAGAAAAACCCTCTTAACCTGATTCTTTTGAGTTTCTTTGTGCAGGTCTTAATACAAAGTATTTCTGTAATAGTGGGGCTTTTGCCTTTGGAATGAAAAATCTCTCTGCAAGTGCTCTGGAAATCCTGTAAATGCTGCTATGCAAACCTGTTCTGCTTAGTGTGAAGAATGAGACTAGAAGGAGAAACTTTACACAGAACAATTTTACCCTTGAACCATGAGGATCTGAAGAATGTACATTCTTTTTTCAGATGCAATGAAAACCTTAGTAGTGTTATCAACAGAAGAGGACTCTTAATCTTGCTAAGTACAAACAAGCTCAACTGTCTGCCTTTTAGGGCACTTGCGTGACCCTGACTTAATTTATATAGGGTTGCATATTAATTCTGTCCAGTTTTCTATCCTGCTTGAAAGAAGCTTGTTTATTCCCGTCCATATGACAGGTACCTGGTTTTAGAGTGAAAGAATATTTGCAGTAAAAGATTGTTTTTAATCTTTGTTGGGGTGGGCACCATATGAGTTTGTACAGAAGATTTCTCTGTGTTACAGTAGGTCTAAAGGGATCAGGCATTTTAGCATAGTAATAGATTGACTGTAGATTAGTTAAGTAGCCTCGTAAGTATCCACTGCTGTATTCAAAACAGTTTGTCTGGGTAAGATTGCATTTTGCAACATGTTTGGACTCAAATTGACAATATTTTTGTTGAGAGTTTTGTAAATATGTAGAGTCTGCCATAAATTTTTTACCTTAGTCTCCCACATTGGCTTAAGCAATGGAGGACTCGGAGCAACACTTGAAATGCAGAGTAATCTGGTAGTGGATCAATAGTGTGCTAATGTCAAGAAGGGTGATGATTGTGAGAGAGTGGGAGCACTAACTTCCTCTGTGTAGACTGAGATATCTATTGGATGTGTTTGAACTCATGAAACACAGGACACAAGTGAAAAGCATACTTCCACACCCGTTTTTAGGCAGTTGTGAAAGCCGGCTACGTGGAGTAAAGCTCTGCTAATTGATATGATAGTTTGTTATTCCTATGTAATAAGAGAAGTGACGATTTTTCCTGTAACATGCCTGTTACTTCAGCCTGACCTGGTGAGGTCCTCTGAAAACCTTACAGGTGTGTGGAATAGGAAGGTGCACATCAGTAGTCTGGACTTGTGCTTGTGTTTTGTGTCTTTCTTGCCTGATTTTTGTCCCAGAAAGCTGGAGTAGTTACAGACAATAATACGACTGTGTCATACCCAGCGAGTTTTATGTAAGCAAGCTGATCCTTGCTCAGCTGGGCAGGGAGCCAGTAGCCTTCCTCACACGTGACTTATCCGGTGGTCAGAGTTGCAAATCTGTTTAGCAGCCGCCCAGCATTAAAGGCATCGTGTCACTGGTGCTAATTGTGGGTAATGCGCAGCTAAACAGCGAGTGAGACAGACGGTCTTTATTTTCACAAACAGGTTTTACCGGAAATTAGGCACACGTGTGTGCAGAACTAGGCTGTGATGTGCAGTCCTTGTTAATGACTTCTTGACAGTTCATTGGCGAGCCAGGGAGACCTGGGAACCTGGAGGTGGTTGTTCTTCAGGGGTTGATTTGGTCACCAGTTCTCTGTCCTCATACTCTCTTGCAATTTAAAGTTGGTAACACCTGTACTTGCTTCAGTGGTTGCTTTTCTTCCCCAGCTGTGTTCTTTATGTTGTCTCATTTGGTCTGGTTTAGAGAAGAGTAGCTGCCACTGTATGCTTTGTTTTGAGATGGGTCGTGCTAACTTGCTCAGACCAACTGAAGGCTGCTTGGCCTCCAGCTTGAATGCTTCGGGGGGAAAACAGCTGCCTTGTGTTGTCTCTTGAGTCTCGTTACTTTCAGAAAGCAGATGAAAAGGGCTCTAGAATTTGAAGTGGGGAAGAATGATCCGTTAAATATGCATTTTGGACAGGCTGAGGAAGGTTTTCATATACCTGCACACGCAAACTGGCACAGAGATAAAGCAATTCCACAGGCTACGCTGGTTTAGGCAAAAATACTAGTTTTCCACTTGAAATGGCTCTCAGAACAGCAGCTCCATAAGATGGAAGTCTGAGGAAATTTCAAATGCTGACAGCTAGTTTGTAATTAAAGCACAGTTACTTTGAGAATATAACACTGATCTTGTGATTTACCTATGTCAGTTTGCAGGCAAATAAATTGGTAGATCATTCCTTCCCCTATCTTTAGGCAGTCCAGATCCGGTGCTCTGTAAACACAAACAAATGAACTGTATTTGTGTCCTGCCTTAAGAAAGCCAGCAGTTTAGATAGTTACCATAATCTGTTTCTTGCATGTGATCAGAGGAAGAAATGAATTTATCCAATTAATTTTGAGTTTTACTTGAGTTTTTGAGTTTTACTTACCTAAGTAAGTCTCTAAGTTGGTGTCTTTCCTTTTTGCTGATGAGAGTTGGCCATGGTTGTGCCCAGTTATCAGTGGAGGATTATTTTTTTTTGTAGATACGTTTTTCTCATTCAGGTATCATGAGTATTTTATGTATTTCCAAGCACTTGTTATTTTTTATTGTCTGCACATAATGTCCAGAGTATGTGTTTAACATGTTAAGAGGGTTGGCTGGTACTGTTAGTCTCAGTGAACAGAGTCCGTCCTGAAATACTTTAGTTACAGGTGAGTAACCATCTGTTTTCTTTAATCCAAAATACACATTTAGAGCTGATGCTCAGACCTGAGGTTATTTGATGTGTTTCCTTTGCTGAAATAGCTCTGGAATATTTCAGTACATTTCCAGTCATTTAGCATATCCATGGTGCCCCAAAAACTGTTGTGTGGGTTGCAAGGAGTAATTTACAGGAACAAATCATTTCCATTTTTAGCGAGCCACAAAGATTTAAATTTTTTTTTAAAGATGAAGGAAATTTATGATGAACTACTGCAAAAGTAAGTAGAATAAATTATATTTAGTGAGTCCTGTAAATAGTAAATGCAACAAAACCAAACATCTTAAGAACAATTCAAAAACATTGTTCATCAATCAAAATATGAAATGATAATAAAATACTTGTTTGTGTTGTTAAATGCTTTTCTTCTCTCATGAAACTAAAACTGTGGAAAATGTTCTACTTATTAGATTAACATGGTAGTCAGAAATCTAAAATGAAACTTGTTGCTGCTGAGCTAAATTTATGTCCTCATCTTCTGAGTCTTAAGAGTGGATTGTAAATTAATCTCCTCTTCACTCTATAGGTGGCAGTAGTGCCAAAAATTTAAACCCTGTCACTGTCTTGGCCTTTTGAGAGAGGTAGGGCTAGTCTTGCTGTTTCCGTATAAAAACAGAACCCTCTGTACTTAAGATTTTGAAGAATATCAGTATTGTCAAATTTATTAGGAACCTCAAAAGTGGTCGATCACAGCTGATGCTGCAGCTTCTTCCACAGCCACTAAATGTGAATTCTAAGATATGAAGTCATTGAAGCAGTTGGCAAGCTTCTGATCATGCCAAAATATAAATGCAGTCATTGCTTCACAGAAAAATAAGGTTTTGAGGCTAGAACCTTTGCTAAAAATTTTATGTAACACTAAGATGTATATATGACTTCCACATTGTTAGATGTTTTGGATGTTGTACTTAGTTTAGGTAAGTAGTTCTGCAGAGCTTTTTGAAACAGTTTGGGAGCAAAAATCTTCTGATTGACTCCCCTTAACCCTGCTGTCCATTGTGCCCCCTCCCCCCCCAAAAAAACTTCTGTGATGGAGACAAAAGGTAATAATGTTGTATTTCTTTTTAAAATGTTGAAGTTGTTAAAATAAGTTTTGTAAAGGCTTACAGCGTTTCATCCTGGTAGTCTTAAAAGAAAAATCCCACAAAAACAAAGAAAAAAAATGATGTCAAAGTACAACTTTATATGTGTTTACTTGTTAAATTGTCTACATGTTGCCTTTTATCATGTGTATTTTTATTTCTGTTGCAGTCTACCAGAATTGGAATGTCAGTGAATGCAATACGCAAGCAAAGCACAGATGAAGAAGTTACATCTTTAGCAAAATCTCTTATCAAGTCTTGGAAAAAACTGTTAGGTATGGTGACACAAATTTTTTTTTTTTTTTTACCTCCTGCTCTTGCGTGTTTTAACTATATTCAGTCTTGGCGCAAATCCTTGACACTGCCTTGCTTTAGATATATTTGTGGTCCTGTGTAAGTATTGAAACTTTTTGCACTGATGTAGTTGGTTTTTACTCTTTGACGAGCACCAGTGCATTACTGTGAAAGTGTATTCAGAGAAAAAGTTAATGTATTTTTATTGGGGCTGGCAAGCAGTAGGAAGCCAGCTTCTGTGACATGACTCATTTCTGAAGTCTCGTTGCCTGCTGTTGAGCTAGAGTGACTGTTCTGCAGTACTAAGCACTAACGAACCTGTTCTTGGCTATTTCCTTTGTCAAATATAACAGGTACTTTGAAGAACTTGTGCAGAATCTCATATGGGAGTGTGGAGGCTTTGAAGTTTGGTTATAAAGTAATTTGTGAAGAGGAAAAAAAACAGTAAAAAAACTGATGTTAAAAATCTGTTAGAACTTACAGGTAGCAAAAAATAGATCCGCACTTTCTAAAACCTTCATAGTTTTAAACAACTTCTTAGTTAATGAGTTAATACTTTTTGTTTAATTTTCTTAAAGCAATGAATGCAGTTAATGAAACCTTTCTGTTAGCAGGGTTTTATTCAAGGGTATTTTGTAGTACTTAATGCATTTGAAAACACTCAAATCTCAAACTGTGTCCAGCTGTTTTTGTTCATAGACTATGCTGTACTCTATTTTATTTTTTTGTATCTAATTTTAGGTAAACTAAGATTTAGGAAGCTTAAAATTTTGAACTAGAAAACAGTTTGTGTTATTTTCTAGTGATTTAAATATTTCCCATTCAATCTAGAATAATATGCTAGATACCATGACGTGTTAGATTCCCCTGCCATTTGAAGTCAGACTCATTTTTATCAATTATGTAGTATTTTGTCAGATACTTTATTACTCTCTTGTAAATGATGTAGAAATGACTTTGTATCCATCTGGCAGTATATCTGTGTAGAAATGGACAATTTGTCACAGCTTTCAACTTCAATATTCTAATAAGAAGCAACAACCTCTACAATGAACGTATTTTTTTAACCTACCTTTAAAAAGTTAGATAATACTAGTTAGGTTAGTTTTAATAATTAAATTTAGATAATACTAGATATGCTGATAAAATAAATTTTAAATCATGGTACTGACTTTTATTATAAATTAAATGCATATTTATAGAGGATCTGATCAGAGTTCACTGGTAAATAGTGAAAATTATGCACTTTTTATGTTTAAATTTCCACTTGGAACTTGAAGTCCAACTGTGTTATATCCAGTGCATAAAAGTGGTAAGATACATAAGTGGAGAAATGGACTTGCATATTAACTTGAGTTACTCTAAAGACTTCTAAAAGCAACAGCAAGGCCCTGTCAGACTTTTGGGTTTGGTTTGGTTTTTTTACTCTAAAGTTCACATTTTTGATACTGCAACTTAGTTTAGGCAACAAAGTAGAGGAAATAGTCTCCCTCCCCCCCAAGAATTCTCAACTTCTGGGAGTGTCCTTGGATACTGCTTTTCTTGGGAGGGGAGCTGACTCTTCTGGGTATCACTGTCCTTTGAGCAAAGGAATTGTTATTTTTTTCTTGAGACAGTAAAAATAGTCTTCCTTCCCGGTTTTTTTTTTAACACAATATCTTGAATCAGTCAAACTTCTCTTACTATACTGTTACTTATAGCTGACTGATGTATAAGTGTTCAAATGTTGTGAAACACGAGCAGTATTATTCTGACCTGCAGACCAGAGGGTGTTCATGCCATAGAAGTTTGGAATAAGACCGTGGTGCCTGATGGTCACAGCAGGTCAATCTGGGTGTAGGCTGCTGCTGAAAGGGGTGGTCCTGGCTTCCCTTCTGCACAGGTGACTCCTTGCTTCCTCCTGAGCTACAACTAGTGCTTAGGTGGCTATCCAGGAGACCACAGCTGGGAACTGACCAGTTGGAAATTAATTGTTCTGTTCCTTTCTTTGCGTTTAAATTTCAGCTCTGTCAGGTTTTTTTTGGCCCAGCCTGTTTGCAGTTACTGTTTCCTGCACTGGGATTGTGGCAGTAACATACAGCTGGGGCAAGGTGGACCTTCCCCTTTTGATGGCTTCTACATTCAGATTATTTTAAGACAGTTGGGAGACTCTGCCTAAGGCTACTTGCATCAGGTGAAGCCAAACGTGTGAGGAACTGGAAAGTAAATAGCAGATGTTTGACATTAATCCGAACTGAATACTTTCTTCTTGAGGCAGTGGGTATATGACCTTTGTTCATGCTCTAATTTTTGTTACAGGGCAGATGTTATTGCGTGTACGTTATTACGCCTCGTCTAGTATAGTTGTGGTTATACACTTATATAAAATCAGATTATTCCTGAAAATATAGCACTGCTTATATTCAAAACTTATGTAGTTAAAATCCCCTTGACTGTCATGTAGATCTTATAATAAAGCATAGTAGGGCAAATGTTTCACCTCTCGTCTCACTGCTCAGTGATTCATTAGAACTTAAAATCTCATAACTGTGCAAGGTAGGGTATCTGGGCTGTGTGAAGTATGGGTGGGAATCTTACAAAATACTCTTATTCTGTTTTATCATTAGTTTTGACTTTCTCAGAAGAATACGGAATACCGTATGTTGAGCTGCTTGAGAAATCAGTTTCGATTATGCTGTTTATAGTGCATGTAAAATGGTATGGATCAAAGATGGCAACAGAAGCGGACAGCTGTTAATCGTACCAAGCATTGTACTCAGAGATCTGAAGTCTTTGTGAGTTATTTTTATAAATGACATTTTGAATTTAGGCAAGAATTGTTGACTGTTTAGGCTGCATGTACTGTTTAACTTCAATGCTATCAGAACTTAGGTTTTAAGAATGCATGGGAAACGTGAGAAGAAGACAAAGAAAAGTTGTGAATCATCAGATATTGATGGCTTTACCGGAGCCATGCTGGATTACGAGTGTTTTTTCAGGGGGGTCGGAAGCTGCCCAGCAGAGGTCTTGCAAGCCTTGTCCGAAGTGATTTGCTGAGTGAGCTACAGTGGAAGATCGCTTTTAGATGTTGCTGTAAAAACGTTAAACCACACAGCCCAGTTGGTCACAATTTACATAAGGAAGCAAATTCTGGTCTCAGAATAAAATACCGTTCAGTTGTAACATGGGATTTTCAAATAATGATTTTTTTGCCAAGTATATAGAGTATGGTTTGCAGATAATGAATCTATGCATATCCATTTAGGTTATGAGAAGTGTTCATTTATATTAAAAAACAACACAAAAAAAATCTTTAAGAAATGTAACATTCCCCATCACAAGTAATTACTTACTGAATTCTAATGGTATACAGTGAAAAAGAATGTCCAAACCTCTAAGTAAGCTCAACTCCAATAAGTTTATGTACTGAACTGGAAATGCAGAATGATTAGACAATAATCTTGGCATTAAGTGCAAGTGTGTTCATCTATTGCAGTAATAAAAAACAAAAATGAAACCACAAGCATTTTGAAATGCCTATTTCAAAAAAATGCATGGCTGAGTAATTTTATTTTAAAAGAATAATTAAGTGTTTAATGTTGTCAGGAGAAGATAACACCAGCCAGACTTCACAGAAGCGTTTTACTTAGATTACTTTGTTCATGCAGTCCGTTATTATTTCGAACCCGAGTTCGATTCTACTGGAGCAAGTTGGTACAGTCTAGCACTATACTTAATGACAGCATTAGCATACCTGTAAGAAAATTGTTCAAGGACATCAAATAACCTACTGGCTTTGCTCAAAAAAATTGTTACTGACAAAACAAATTCCTAAATTGCAGTCTAATAGTGTTTTAAGAGTATTGTTTACTATTGATAAGAAGAGTACATGTCTTTATAAGATATCAAGTAGAATCAAGTGCAAAAATAATTTCAGTAGTTTCATTTCCATATCAAGTATGAGCTGTGGAAATCACCTCCTATCAGATGTATATTTGGAACTGTTCCGTGTACAATTAGTAGATCTATAATTTGTTAGGATTATAAATGGAGAGATAATAACACTTGAGGCAAATTACATCATACTGTATAGGGGAAAAAACATGCATAGCAAAGTAGTTAGTGTGTCATGCTCTTTTGTCGCTTAGGATTAAAAAAATCTTTTAAAATGGCAAACAGTTCATAATTCTGTTTTTTATTTATAGACTTTAGATATTATTCCTCCCTGTGCTGCTACTAGGAAGAAGCTTCTCTGATCTTACCTTCATGTCTTACTACATCTTGCAGAGGAATTGCTGGCAAGTGTAGCTGCTTGTGCATCTCAAGATTATTTTGGTCAGGGTCTGGAAAATGGGGCCTAAAAAATTATTAAATATGAGGGTCATTGTTAAATTAATAACTATGCCATCCGTTACCTGTTCTCATATCTCTTTCCTTTAACTTATTTAAACGGAATGCTCAGTAAACTTTCAAAGTTTTGGTGCTGATATCTCAATCAGTAACATAAAATAACCCACTAAATTAAATTCTCATGTGCTTCTGGGGGATGACTAGCCACCTTTTTTTAGCGTTTCGGAAAAATTCTTACTTGAAAAAGTTTCTTAATTTAAAGTTAAACTTATAAATTAATCACATTACATCTTTTTACTGTCTAATTTTTTTCTTCTTACTAGCAGATGTCTTGAGTTCACCCGTAATATAATTATAATTAGAAGAATCTACAATGAAGCTATTAATGGCTTCTAACACTCAGATTAATTGTGTTATCTCTGACCATATATTATTAGATTAAAAATTTTGTTTTGGTAACAGAGAACACTGTCATGTCATGTTTTACCTTCAATGCGGTATTCAGAATTTGATAGTCTTACTCCAATGGCCAATAGTCAATTCGTGTTACTAGCTTGTTCTTTGTATTTTAAAGAAGCTAATGCTTACCTTATTTTTTTTTAAAAAAAGCGCTTGTATTTTTTTTATGGCATTCTGAAGCTGCAGTAGCTAAAACCGTGAAGTTACAGTTTTCAGTCCTAAAATTGATGACAGCTTCATTTTGTTTCTGAAAAAAAGTTCTGTCAAGTTTTAATAGCTGTACAAAGTTGAAAAGGTAATTGTGCCTCTTTAAAGCAACTTATAATTTATATTATATAAATATTTATGATGTTCTGTAGACTTCCTGATGTGAATCACTTGCTCATTGAAATTTTTAAATATCTTTCATAGAAGGGACATTTTTTCCATCTTACTTTGTTAGAATTTCTGTGGTTGTTTGTAGTTCCCATTAGCTGTCATTTTTCCTTTGCATTAGAGTCTGGCTGTTGAAAGTACAGTTAATTAGTAGGGACTTCTAGTTTCTCAAGGATAATTTTTTTTTTTTTTCCCCTTTTCCCCAGAGGATAGTTGAAATAGTGTTGAGCAGGCTGTTAATTGCATTCCATTCTTTTGTCAATACAGTATTTTAATAAAATAAGAAATCCTTATTAATGTGTGAGTTTAAGAATAAATACTGCTTGGCACTGGATCTCCTCTCAGTGCTTTCCAACTTGTGATGCATAAGAGAGAATGACTTAAACACTTAGGAGAATATTTTGAGCAGAGAGTATTGTTAACTTTATTTTCAGATTTCTGAAACCGGATTAAACAAAAGTGTCTATAAATTCTCCTCTAAGCGATTAAAGAAATTGTGGGTTTGAAGACATATTTGCCTGAAGATGGTCCAGTTGTCTCAGCGGCTGAAGTTTGACCTTGGTTTGAGACACACTTGCATAGACTGGTCTGCAGGTGTCTGAAGAGCTGTGCTTTTACCTCTTGCTTTATCCCCGTGCCTCACGTACACCCTGCCCTCCATAAGTGGAAGAAGCAATTGGGGTGTTGGCAGATGTTCTCTGGTGCCTGCCTTCTCTGATGAAATGGTGCAGAGCTAAATGGAAGTGTTTGGTAAACTAAAGCTAGGTACCAGCTATACCATAGTGGTCTATTTGATGCAAAATATGCAGGAGGTACCTATGTCAGCTCTGAATTTGACGACTTGTGTGCCAGAAAAAAATATGGAGCTAAATATGGTTGGGGGTTGGAACTAGGTGATCTTTAAGGTCCCTTCCAACCCGAACCATTCTATGATTCTATAAATGGGCTGAAGCAGAGCTCTGCTCTAAGGCAGCTATGCTGCTTTGTAGAACCTGAGCTGTACCCGAGATACCTGTTTCGTCTATCAGTTTGTCGTAAAACCTCTGACAAAAATGGTCATGTACTTAAAAAATGAGGAGGGTAAATGAGATTACGTGCATATTTAGAATATTTTTTAAATTATATATCATATAAGCGTTTCTTGCCATGGAGAGTAGTCACGTGAATGTGCATATTAATACATGTTCCATACCACCAAGTTCGCCCAGGGAAATGTGGGGATGGGGCTCTCCTGGAAATGAGGATACTTGTAGATGCTTAAACAAGGATTTAGGTACCTTAGTTCAGGACATCTTCGTGGGAAAGACTTGAGCTTTATCAGATTTCCCTCCTTTTCTTGATCGTTTTTAGTACTTTTTAAAGTTTGCAATATATGTCTATGGAGTTAGAAGTGTAATGGCAGCTTTATGAGGGCTTAGAGAGAGGAATTCACAAAATCTGTCAGTGAGTGATGCCAATCTTGTAGGGAGTGGAGAGTTAGCCTTTTTAGAGAGCAAATCAAAGCAGGAGCTCGATTTAGCCACTCTGAATTCCTCTTTACAATAGAAGGGTGTATGTGTTCTCAGTAGGCTAAAGTTAAATATTGTGAGTGCCCTTTTTAATAAAGGCTTTCAGCTTTATTCTTTATAAAATCATCATTAAACATGGCCTGTATGGTAAAGAAAAATTCAAATATTTATAAACATTAAGACAAATAATTTAAGAGCTATCGCAGAAAATACTGTTTGTGTGTCTGGAAAACTCCTTCAAAAGCATATGAAAATTATATTTTTTTGGCAACCATGGTAACTTTCACACTACGGTTTCATTTGGTTCAGTCCTTTGGTAGAAATCCTGTGAATATAATTAAAAAGAATGACGTGTATTTAGTAGGAACTTATATTTAAAACACGGGAGGCAACTCCAGAGATTTGACACAGTAGTTTGAGAAGTTATTGTCTACCTCATGCAGCAGAGCTGGCAAAAATAAATCATAAAAGTCTACATTTTCATCATGTCTTTACTGTCAGTTTAAGCAGATGCTGGACTTGACTCAAAGGATCTGAAGTGTTGTCATATTTTCCATTTGCTGGGCTGGCGAAGGTGTTGGGGAGTGGAAGGCTGTACTGCAAGAGAAGGTCAAAGTCGAGAGTGGGAGCTGCTAGCATTTCCAACTGGTGCAGGAGAAATCATCAAAGATATTTTACCACTGGTTTAAATCTATTGCTATTTCTGGGTAAAAGAAAGTTTCTCATGTTTTCTATTTCCAGATGGACCTTCAACTGATAAAGATTCTGAAGAAAAGAAAAAGGAGCCTGCATCTTCCTCACAAAACAGCCCTGAAGCAAGAGAAGAAAGGTGCTTAATTCTTTATGACTATACAAATAACCTCATTCATTAAAAATATTTGGTCCAATTTTGTCATAGTAGAGGCAGCTTCCACATTCTTTTCTGAAATACGTAGAACTGTACAAGAAATGGTGTGTTATTAGGGAAGTAAATCCTGCTGCTGCTGACATTAAAAAACCATGAAAGCTGCAGGTTAAGAAATGGCCAGACTGGTTATTGTTTATTCCATCTGTCTCATCTGTCAAATACTCCTTCCTCTCTCAATGCTAGCACTGAGCTTTGGGAACTGTAAAACAGCTTTCAGTCACAGCTTTGTGGTAATTGCCTATGTTGGAGGTTTAGAATACTACTTTTGTATGCTAGCTTTTACGTTTAATGAACAGTCTCATCGTGCACGTTTTTTGGTAAACATGAAATACATGTTATCAGAAAAATGAGCTCACGTTAGCCCATGTTAATGATGCTATAGGAGCTGAAAACGTTTCCAAAATAGTATTTGCAAGCCCGTTCCTTCTATATGTTTCTGGTTTTAGTGAATCTGTTTCCAGCAACCGTTTTCAAGTTGAAATTTAACCTCTAACCATTTGTCCTGTTGCAAGCTGAAAACTTCTTGGTTTACAGTTTGCAAAACTACACTAATTGCTTGCTTGTGACCATGGTACCACTTCAGTACAGTAAGCAGACTGAATGTTAGTGTGATGTATCTTCACTGTTTTTTAAAATAAAGTTCTGGGGAGGGGTTAATGTAGAGAACTGAGAATTAAAACTTATATGCCACATAATGGAATGGAATAGAATCATAGGATGTGTTGGGTTGGAAGGGACCTTTAAAGGTCATCTAGTCCAACCAATACCTGCTGTATTTTTATTGTATGGAACACCCTGGTGAATATTCTGAAGGCACTTTTAAAAAAGTGGCCTGTGTTCTTTTGTTTTGGAATACCATCAAATGGATGTAGGAGAAGACCTGTGTTTTGCCCTGGAACAAAGTTATTTGAAGGGGAGGGAAAAATATTAATATTAGTTTCCTTTTTGCCTTTTTTTAGCAGTTCAAGTAGCAATTCCAGCAGCAGAAAGGAGGAGGGTAGTGCTCCCTCAAATTCTTTCATCCCTTCTTTTCCCCGGGCTCCAAGCACTTCGGATTCTGTACGAGTGAAATGTAGAGAAATGCTCTCTGCGGCTCTCAGAACAGGAGGTGAGCTTTGTAGACTATATTTTCAAGTTTAACTATTTCCTTCTTCTCTATTTCAGTCCTTCCCACTCTGTTTTTCTCCTGCTCCGTAGGGTAGAATAAACCTTGTTAACGTCTATTTTTGTGCATATACCCACAAGCCAGTTCACCCAAGTTGCAAGGAATGAGTAACCTTGACAGCATGGGAATATATGTATTGAAATACATTTTTGTTGCTGATGATACAGAACATTTTGTGGCTTCTGTTCATCTGATATCTTGCCTAGAGTGGAACTTCTTTTCAGGAAGGTTGTTGCCTCCTTAAAGCCTCATTTATATCATTTTGTGGAAGCTGCTGGATTTTTGTCTTAACTCTGACTGAGAGTGCCACTATATAGATGCCTGCCTTTCTTACACCAGAGTTCCTGTGGGCCTTCAGATTTTGTTTTTTGAAGCCTGCCTTTCTGTTTTGATTTAATCATGGAAATTTCATTGCAATAAGAATTTCACTTACAGTTAGTTTCACTCGTGATAAGAGAGTCTTGCATTGCTCTATCTTCATACCTTTTGGGCATCTGTAAATTCCTTGACTGTGGGTTTGGTTTTTTTATTTCTTTTCCCCCTCATGTGCACTTGGGTGTCTTTAAACTGACAAATTAAATGATACACTAGATAAGGAGCAAACTAAAAGTTGGGCTGCTCAGAATGACCTGATTTTTTTCTTGTGGGTCCTTCTCTTCTACCAGAACTTACAACCCAGCTCCTCTGTTCTTAGCTTAGTGTAACATGACCCAGTGTAAGCAGACTTCTGAGTCATCCGTTTTACCCTCTTCATTCTTTTATTCTTTCTTTTAATTTGCATGAATTCAGATACAGGCAGTAATCAAAACTGACTAAAGACCATGAATCTGTGGTCCTTTGGATATGTAGTTCATAGACTTCTAAAGTAATTTGTGACCAGAAAGTTGCATCTAGCATCTTACTATTCATAATTCTATGTAGTCTTAATTTTAGCTAGTTTTCCAAGAACTCTTTTTGCTACGTTACTTTCTTCAGCACATAAAATGATCATCCATGGATTTAATGCCAATCTCAAAAAATGTTATTTTATGGCCTTCTGCATGAAATTGGAGGAGAAATGTTTGGATTACTCATTGAAGTACACCCATGTTAAAAGGAGAAGGAGGAAAACACATAATGTGTCTAATTTGACCTAAAATGTCTCAAGATAATTATTTACTGTTTCTGACTGAAACCCTTACTCATAAAGACGGCTGCCCTTTCCGAGGTAGCTTAGGACAAGTATTGCATTGTCTTCGAGATTGCTGTGATTTATTTCTTCTAATTTACATGTTTTGTGACACATCTCTGCTTTGCATTTTTTATAAATATCTAATAATATTGTTTCTGTTATTTAATTACTATGTTTCTAATCAGATCTTTCTCTTGCATGCTTGCAAAACATTAATTGCTTATGCTTGTATTGTGTGGACTGAAAGAATTGATGAAACACAATACAAAATGTTTTTTTTTCCGAATAGTCTGTTCCAAGTACAGATACGCTGTGGATATGGGTATTTGTCAAGCCTATTAGAATATTTAAAATTTTTCTGTATAGCAGAGTTTTTTGTTTCTACTTGTGTTTGCAACTAGATGTCAGAATTTTTGTTTTTGTGAAAGATTTAGGGTTGTTCTACTCTTTTAAACTTCCATTGCTCTTCATTTCACTTATTTTTACTCTTCCAAGTAACATTAACACAGTTTTGAAGGGATAAGTATACAGTAAAGGGATAAGTATACAGTAAATAGGAATACAGTATAGGGAATTTCACAATTTCCTGTACAAAAGGAAAATTCACTGTGGTTGTTTCATAATTTGCTGAGTTTCAGAGTTTCGAATGGGCCATCAGGAATATAGAACACTGATGAGATTGTCAGGTTGCTAATATTTTAATATTTGTTTTCCTCAGATGACTACATTGCTATTGGTGCTGATGAGGAAGAGCTGGGTTCTCAGATTGAAGAAGATATCCTTTGTTGTACACCTATGTGCTCTAGAACAAGACTGTTTCTTAAAAGCATTGATAATTTTAAAAA
This sequence comes from Chroicocephalus ridibundus, assembly GCF_963924245.1. Taxonomy (NCBI): domain Eukaryota; kingdom Metazoa; phylum Chordata; class Aves; order Charadriiformes; family Laridae; genus Chroicocephalus; species Chroicocephalus ridibundus. The sequence continues at coordinate 126,304,790 of NC_086285.1, read as the reverse complement.
TAATTAACTTGATCTATATATCGAGTCTTTTTAAATTTAATTTAAAACAAAAATAGCAAACTGCATTCAACACATCAGTGCAGAAATTTAGTGTTTAAAAAACAAGCACAACCTAAATGGTTTGCCTTGAAACATGTAGGAATTTGTGTAGGTGAGTGTGTGTGGGTTTTTTTTCAGTTCAGTATGTTTTCCTTGCAGCAGCAACATTATATCTTACTGAAGCATTCTGACATAAAATGCTGGGCTTTTCTGTTATTTTAAGATCTTTTCTTGTTAACAGATTTAATATTTTTCTAATGTCTTTATTTTAATTTCTACAAGTTTATTTCTAAATGATTTTGGAATTTTCAAAAGGGTTGTTCTGGTAGCAGTGTTTGAATAGTTACAGAGCAAAGGTCTGGGATTGTCTTTTATTTTAGGTTGGTCTTTTTTTTGTGGGGGGTGTTCTTAAGCATAGAAATAGTCTAAGCTTCATGATTCTAACTTGCTGATGTCCTCTGGTAGTTTCAGTCAGCCACCTTTCCTGTTAAGGAATTTCCTGTTTCTGTTGCAAACCTGTTTTAAAATTATGTTAGTGAGCTGTCTGCCAGTGTTTGAATATTTGGTTTAGAAATCAATTAATCCTCAGGATGAGGTCAAGGAACTGGACATAAATTTATGGGTGACTTTTCACAATTTAAATTTAGGTCCTACTACCCAAAAATTCATTTTTCACTGACCATGTGCTGAACTATGATTAGGCTTCAGAAGAATGTGAAGTCTGCTGTGTAGAACAGAAAAGTAACTGTTGGTTGGGTTCAGGGTTGGGACTGGGGGAAGGACTCAATCAGCAGTGGAGAAGTACATTGCTTTAGAAAAGTTGCCCCCCAGAATGCAACCTTTATAATGCTCTGTTTTACTTGTTAATGTTTTGTTCCTTAAATCCAAAGCACCTATTTTTCAAGAATTGAAAAACACCGATATGAAATACAAAAATAGGGTACGAAGTAGGATAGCAAATCTCAAGGATGCAAAGAATCCTAACCTAAGGAAAAATGTGTTATGTGGGAACATTCCCCCTGACAAGTTTGCCAAAATGACAGCAGAGGTAAGTAAAGCACAGGTCTTGAACTATTTCCCTACTGGACTCATGTCCTGGCTTGTATTTATTAGCTATAAAAAGAATTTACGTCAGCTGTCCGCATGTCTGAAAGACTATGGTTTGTTTGTGGCTTGCGCAGTCAGGACTGTGTTGGGAGCAGAGGGAATGAGAGTGGTGTCTTTTAGTGGTTCTTAAACATTTGATTTTGGTCTCTTAAGTCGGAAGGCAGGTAAGCTGTTGCATGCAAATTTCCTGAAGCACAGTTATGTTGTGCCATTTTTGAAAGGACACGTGATGTATCAGTGACAGTTTTTTAAGTTCAGAAGATGTAAATATATCTAGCTAGTGACTCCAAGTTCCTTACCCATTCGCTTTTCTGCGTATGTAAGTGTTAGCCTGTCTTACCATTTGTTTTTCAAATGCTGACCTCTGCTGTTACACACCTGTGCAAGGTGTAGCACTGCGGTTTTAAAGATGAGTCCCTCTCCTGTTGGCATTTTCAGTGTTCATTTAAAGCTTATCTCAAATTTGACAGAATGCTTCAAATGATTTTGAAGGAAACTCATCACAATAAATGGAAAAAGCCATAATTGATAGGGGAAAGCAGCTAGGAGAATTGCCCTTTGTATCAAATCAAATTTATGTTATTGAAAGAACATTTTGGACACTTGAATAGAAATTCCCATTCAGATGCTCACTGTCTTTACAAATCAAAATAAATCTAGGAAGTCAAAGGAAAAGTTAGGTTTTGTGGGAGAGAAAAATGAAAGCACAGTTAGCATTTCATTTCAGTTTTGTATTTCTGCGTGTATGTGTTTGATTCTTCCCCCCCAAATCAGGCATAAAAGAGTATCTTGGAGACAAAGAAATTAAATTTACGATCAACTAATGAAAATCATGTTTAGTTTTATTCTAAAGGAAAGGTTTGGTGTTGTTTGTTTGGTTGGTTGGGTTTTTTTGTTCTGTAGCTTTACATGCAGGCTGGGGCAAACAGGTCGATAAAGGAATGTGTAAAGAAATATATATTGTATCTTCGGTGTGTATTTTGAGTTTGTTCATTTTACGTGTATGTACATACAAATGCACAAAGATATGTTTTGTATTGTCGAGTGCCCATTCTTTGTTTTAATTTATGTCTTGGATTAAAATTAGAATGGCTAAAAAACACCTTAGTGTTAAGATTACTTCTAAAGTGAAACAGCATTAATGCAAGATTTGTGTTCCGCATCTCCATGGGATGTGGAGTAAAACTTTATTGAAGAAAAATGGAACAACTTGGTTTTGCTGTGCACACTTGATTGCTAAACACTGTGGAGATCCTGCACGCTAGAACTGTTTTCAAGGAAAAAGAAAATTAGTGAATCTGAGCTCTCTGGTTGGTATTTTGAAACTATGTGTATATGACTTCTGGTAATGTGTTAAATTATGGCTATACTGTATTTCTCAGTACAAATATAGAAATAATCAAAATAGTGTAATTTTTTCCTATAATAGTCTTCTGTAGATCAGTGAGATAATTATGCAAGGATCTAACATAGGGGATGGACTTTTTTCCTCCTTTCTGGAGAACTTTCAAGTCCTCCTCTACCTTGTTTCTGTGTTACATTTCTGAACTTCAGAAATGCTTTTGCATGGAAATGTTTCTAGGTGTCTAATATCGTAACTTTTACTGATTTTTTTTTTCCAGATGTGTAAAAAAGAAAAACAAACACCAACTCCAAAAAACCCAACCAAACCAAAAAAACCACCCATTTTTAACTTGTTGTAGCTTCTGTGATGTGAAATACCTCAAGTCTTGTAAAATTAAACACGTGTACAATTACTTTGCCCTTCATTAGAGTTGTTGTTCCTGGATTCTAAATAAAAAATAGCATGGGCTCGCACAGTGGTACCAAGTTATTTAAAACTAACACTCTCTGGTAAACTGTCTGCTCTTTGTCCCTAATAGGAAATGGCAAGTGATGAGCTGAAAGAAATGCGCAAAAATCTGACCAAAGAAGCTATCAGAGAGCACCAGATGGCTAAAACAGGAGGTACCCAAACTGATCTGTTTACATGTGGCAAGTGCAAAAAGAAGAACTGTACATACACCCAGGTACGTGGTTATTCATACTCTTTGTTTTCCTATTTCAAAGCTTAGAGTCCTGTTGTCAGATTGTCAGAGAAAAAGGTTTTAATTACAAAATGAATTTTTAACAGAATGCTAACGAATTACAAAATACACAAAGATAGTTGGACCTACTTAGGTATGCTTACATAAAGAATGTTTGTTGTATTGATTTACCAATTTACCAAAGATTTTATGTAAATCCAAGCTGAGTATCTATACAAAGAAACGTTAGTTTCTTTGCTGAGTTTTTGCTAATTCTTCTTATTACATCTTATTAATATGTTTTTATGTGGGGGAGATCTAATTTACTCTTTTTAATGTGTGTAAACTTTTCTTTACAGAAGGAATAAATAGCAGAAAATAATGATACACATGTATAAAATATATACACATATATATTTTTTTATATATATAAAATATACCATTTGACTAACACTAGACCCTGACTTACAATCATTGTTACAACTCTTTTCTATTTTAATTAGGGAGTATGTGCAAGAAGGAGGGCTTTAATTTGTTCAGCAGTGCTTCAGGGCATGTAATTTTGATCATAGGATCAGCTGGGTTTATAATTTAATATTGTATATCAAATGTTTTAAGTAGAAAGCTGGTTTTGAATCATGAGACTTTTAAGCCTTTGCATCAGTAAATATACATAAAGCTGTGCTGAACACGTAGTTTTACTGCAGAATCTTTTCCTAGAAGTATGTGCACAGTTTCTATGCTAAAATGGGTATTTTAATGCTGCTAAATCTGTCAAAACATAAGTTTATGATTGCTTTATAGTCTAGACAAAAAAACAATTTCAATTGATATGGAAAGTTCATTTGTATTTTTATGCAAATGTGTTTCCTTAATGTTAAACTTTGATTTTTAAACCTCTATATTGAACACATGCTAACAAAATGGAAGATAGTAATTTTCCTTTTCCCACTCTGGCTCTTGCTTTTACCAAAGGTTCAAACCCGCAGTGCTGATGAACCCATGACAACGTTTGTTGTCTGTAATGAATGTGGAAACAGATGGAAGGTAAGACTGCTCTACATATTTGATAGCAGACAGCCAGGCTCTCTGCTTAATTTTGGTTTACAGTAAATTGCAAATGAGTTTCTGTTGACTTTTGGTTATTTCTTAGCCCGTTAATGATATTACAAACATAAAATTTGCACAATATTGCAAAATAGCTTTAGATTATAGAAAAGTATTTTTGACTGAAGGTGTGATATCACACATGTAGGGCGGTGGCAGAGGGAGAGAAGTCAGGACACTGACTTAGTCCTTGTGACATTTAGTTACAATGCTGCTTTGCCATACAAAGTAGTGGCAAGTTTAGTCACTGTTTTCTCTTTCTTCACCATTTTTAATCTCTACTTCGATGAGTGGAATAGGCCTTTTTAGCCCTTTTGTTGTTTTTTCTGTTTTTGTTTGGATCTGGGTTTTTTTTTTTTTCTACTCTGAAAAGAAGAGGGGATTAAAAAAAGAGATGACTGCTGCCATATTCCTGTGTCAGGATAAGTGTAGGGCAGTGATAACTTCATTTAAATTCTTTTTTTAAGTTCAGGAGATGGGAATTATAAAAGCTTCTGAGGAACACTGGTAGTCCGATAAAGTGGAGAAAAACTGAAATGAAGGCCTGTACAATTTACAACTTAAGATATGATAGCGTGCAATATGAAGCATGGTACCCTCGTGCCGTTTTTTCTGTGTTAAGAATGCTGCAGCTCTGCAGAACCATGTTGCGCAGCGTATGTTGAGTACTGCATAAAAAGAAGTTCTTTTATACATCTTATTTTACATATCTTATTACTGAATATTGTTCAAATCTATACCCCAAGATATCTAAATAATTTACAAAGCTTAGAAATTGTTTGATGCTGTACCTAGAAAAGTTCATTTGTCCTTAAACCTTTCTGTAAGGTGGCGGTTACAAGAGTGTCCATATAAAGATGCTTGGGTGAAGAGATGGTTATGATATGAGCAAAGACTTTAACTAGTAAATTCCATATCCTAAGTATGGTGTCATATTTCTGCTTCTTGCAAAGATTTAGAATAAGTTATATGAAGATCTCATAAAAATTCTTTTCTTTTGACAGTTCTGTTAGAAGAAGAAATTGTCAAGACATCTGGACCAGTATGAAAGAGGATTTTGTAATTAGCTTTAAAAATTAGGCTAAGCATCTAGCTTCCTGCAAACAAGAGGGTTTTTTGGTTTGGTTTATTTTTGGTTTTTTGTTTTCTTTTTTTTTTTTTTTTTTTTTTTAAAGCAGCATACATGCCTGAAATTAGCCTTTGTTTTGACACAACCATCATTTCCTTAAATGCCTTCCTTATAGCTGATAGTCGGTAGGGCCAGGTTGCTCAATTGTATGGTGAATGTTAAAATATTTTTTCATTTTTATAAGTAAGTTGACATTAAACTTTTACCAATTAAACATTTTGGTAGTTGGCTTGTTTTTTTCTAACTATGTGAATAATATGCTATATTTTTTGCAGTCCGAAACATACACGCTCCTCCCATATGTATTTTACCTCTCCATATTTGTTCAGTTCTAAGAATGGAATTTGTTTCTTGCTGCTGTGTTCACTAGTTTTGCAAAGAGAAAAGGTATCTAACTTATCTAATTATGTTAAACTCGGTTGTTAACTAAATCACAATTTAGTTAACTCTAGTTTGTACATACTGTTTCTGAATTAGGACTATATTTATGGCCATGGGGTTTGGAAATTTATTAGTGGAGATGATGACCTCTATTGCAGTGGTTGGTTAAGCTTGTTTATGTAACCAGCTTTGATCAATGCAATAAATTTTATTGCTCAAAGCATGTATTTTACATTATATCAGTAGGTATTATTTCTAGGAATGTCTTAAAATAGTCAGCTAAATCTGATTTGAGTGTTCAGTTTTGCTTAACACGCTTGACAGCCAAGTTTGGTTTAGACTTTGTAAATAAACAAAGGCATTGTGTTGTAGCCCGTCCTAATAACATCAGCTATCCAATTCACCACAATATGAACTGGCTGGGGAGGTAATATTAAATTAAATTAAATTCATATAAACGACATTAATTTTGTTCATGAACTGGATTTTGAGATGTAGAGTATCTGATGTCAATCACAGACCTGCAGGTGAGAATAAATTATTAAACTTATGGTCTTTTCCACATGTGGAATGATATAAATACTGCTTTGTTAGAGCCTGCTTTTTAACAGTGCACATGTTTAGAAGTACTTTCAAATGCGCTTTCAAGAAAAAAACATGTCAACATCTTTAGAAGAGGTTAAATTCTTTCATTATACCTAAGTTTATATTATTTAATTTATCGAAGCCTGGGGCTGAGGAGGTCTATCATGGTAATGTATAAAGGATTCATGGGAGGATGGGAAGAGTGCATGTGGTTCCTGGAGAATAAATTCCTCGACTGTAAAGGAAAAACAACATTTTTTGTGTTGCATAGCTTTATATAAAACCATTTTTAACTCAGTTTATTTGATATAGATGCCCTAATTCAGAAAACATTCTTTTTTCTGCTAACAGAACGGGTTTATTTTTAGCCTGTATGTAGGTCTTCTGGCAGGATTGCTGCTTAAGAGTTACTTAAAGATGCATAATTGATTTTTTTTTTTTCCAAGTTGTGTAAGAAAACAACAAACTAATGACAGACGTTTAATATGAATTGCTGTGCTTTGTCCAAAGTCCAAAAAATTATGTTAAAAATGGTTGCAAATTGGATGCCAAGTAGACCTAAATTTCCACCGCTGTTCACAGCATACGAAGAGGGCAGGCAGAGGTTGGTTTGCACAACCTTCCTCATGCTACGTGTCCTTTAATCTTTATGCCTGACTGCGACACTTAAGAAAATAATCTATTGAGAAAGTATAGTAATTGTCTTTCTGTACTTAACAAATTGTATCTGAACTTCATGAAAATAACTAGAACAGTGATAGCGCTTTCTGTGCTGTAGGTGTATCCACGTAGGAGTTCAAATAAAACGTGGTTTCACCTAATGTTACCTTATGGCTCTGGCAACAGCCTTCACTCTTTCTCTCTTCTGTCCCCAGGGTAAAAAGAACAGTTTCTTTCTCGCAGTGAAAGATGAAGCCCAAGAACTAGATGCAAAAAAGATCATAGGTGCCTAAATTCTATTCATGCTTCATTTTCCAAAAATAAAACTGCCCAGCTGTGAGCTTTGGATGCACCTCTGTTCAACAGGTGCTTCGGTTTTCCCCGTTGTCTGAAATTGCCTCCATCCTTCTCTATTGGAGAGGATGCGAAGTCTGAAGGATGTGTCTGAAGGATGTAGAGGTGGGGCTGGGACTGTATCTCGCTTCCCAGCTGGCCGGTCTCTCTACTGAGCTGCAGTCGTGCTACGGCTGCCCCAGTACATTCGGATATTTTGTGCAGTGATGGATCTGGTGACGAATCTCCCATCCAAGAGTAGCAGGTTTGTTTTTATTACCTTTATGGACATTTGAATCCTCTCAGACGAAAGAGAGACTGGAACGTAGTTGCCCTACATCTTAAGCTAGTTTTTACACTAATCCAGTAGAGAAAAAGAGGGGGCCATGTTCTTTTAAAGTGTGTGTGTGTGCGTATGTAGATCTTTAAGGATGCCATCTTTCTTCCGTAAGGAAGGCTAGAGGTTTCTGCTGCTCAGAAAACGCATCTTTCAGATCCTTAGTTAGAAGGCATTTCCTCATATATAATTCTGCTAACTTGCTCAGAAGAAAGAGTGAGTTTTAAAATCTCTGTTACTGAATGATTCTTTCTGAGTAGTACTGAGCAGAAGGTAAATATCTGCTCAAGGATCTTGGCTTTTGTGAATCCCACTTTGAAGTCCTTTATTGCACTTTCCAAGCTTTGCAAAGGAAATGCCTGGTTTTTATCCAGAGTTCAGGATTCCACTTGTGGTCACATATGTGAATTTTAAATTGAAACTTACAACCCACACCAGGTTAGGTAGAACTTCATGTTGATGAATTTAAGTCTTCATTCTGCAAAAAGTGATTGTATTACCTTTCAAACACGTGCCTTTTGAAATAGATTATTAGTAGTTATCCATATGAGTTTCGCCTCAGTTTCACACAGCTGTATATTAGCTTCTGTTTCACTAGATCATCACTAATCTTGAATTGTTTTACCATTTTAAAAGGTTTGGGATTAATTTAGTTACATCATTAGTGTAGATTTTCATTAATGTCATTGACATTACATGTTTCGTGGCAGAAGACACATGTTCTTAAGTACAGTTTAGAGCAAACTTGTTTAAAAATTACTTCACATTGTGATAGTCTTTCTCATCGTTCTATCTTTTTCAGATATCCTTTGCAATCAGAAAGCGCATAAGTACCTGATGATTTTGTGATAAATTTTAATCTGTCTTTATATAGTAGAGCCCTTCAGGATATATATGGGGGTTTTTTCTTTGTTTGTATTGTGCTAATGACTTTGGAATTTAAAGGTCATTGTAAAGCACGATATGTTGGCTGAAGGAGCCCATGCAATTTTAATACTGCTTAGCGGGCTGGTGAAAAGAGCATCCTTAACAGTATGCACGTTCTGTGGGAGCTACTGGTTTGTGAAGTGCAGAGACTGAAGAAAGAATACCAGTGGACTGGAAAGCTGTTAGAGCTTAATGATATCCTGCGGTTAGATAAATGCCAAGACAAACCAACCATGCTTACTTTCAAGCTAGGATAAATTGATTTTGTGATAATTTCTTACTTGATGAATTATAAATAATATTGTGTCAATACGATTATTTTTCTCCTGCTATTCATGTAACGGCTTGTGTAGAGTAACTTTTCAGTGCAACTCACTTTTGCCCTGAGAAAAGTTTGCGCATAACGAGCAAGTATAGAGTAATGAAATGTAGTTAAAAACCTGTCTTCTGTGCAGGTGGGGTTTTGTTTTCCTCTTTTCTTTTTTTTTTTTTTCCTTTTTTCCTCTCCCCTTCAATCAAATCCAGCATTAAACAACCTCAAAATAACAAGATATTTAGGGGAGTGGGTTGGTTTTTTGGACTTTTTTAAGAGTTACTCTCAGGCTATCTAAGGAGCAGCATTCTGCCATTGGTGTTGGGTGTAAATTTAAACACAGCATTAAAACTTGTTAAGATTTTTCAGGAAAGGTGCACATTGCAAATGTCAGCTTATTGTAATGCAGAAGTAAAATGAAAATTGCTTAGAGAATTTTAATTGCTTGAAAGTTGTGGCACATGGAAAATAAGCTTAGAAAGTATTATTTTCTTCTTTTAATATTCTGATGTTAAACACCGAACTGCCCGAACTAATATGGTTTTCTCTTCCCTCTAATTTCATTGGATTTTTTTCTCTCCTTTTCTTGCAGAATAATAGAATATATTGTTTGTTATAAAGCACAAATGTTTGGTCTGTCTTCCAGCTCTTAATGAGGTATCTTTGCAGGGAAGAGAGATCATGTAAAAGAAATTAAATCCTCCATTTCATGAAATGACACACTTTGAACTTTTTTTGATGTGTGTCTGATCTTTCCAGCAAGCTGAATTTGACCTAGTTAAACTTACTTTGTCAACTTTGAGTTTTAGAGCACTCTTCCCCACCCTGATTAAAACAAGCACAGCATCCTAAGTGTGACTGCAAGCTCCCCATGAATGCTGCCTTACCGATATATCTAGTTTGTTTGGTTGAAGTTATTACCTATCACGTAATACTTAATGTAAACTGAAATGGTATTGATAGTGCTTTGGGTATGTTTACTACAAACTCAGCTGAGATAACCAGCGTTGATATGTTAAGCAGTGGCAACGGCTAACTGCACCGTGTCTTTAAGTAGTGGTACATAAAAGGGCTTCCTCTTAACTTAGTCATCCAGTGTTGTGTTATAGAGGGCAAAACCACTTTGACTTGCTGCCTCTTCTAAGGTTTCTGGTTTACTTTTTTGTGCTGACATGTTGAATAGTGCTTTGTTTTTGGAAGGAGGTGATGGAAACTGGTCCATAGCTATTGTTAACTTACTGCGTATTGGGTCTTCTCCTGTGGTGCTGTGTTATGACAGATCTCATAATTTTTTGTTTAATAATGGGAATGGAGTAAGGGGAGAATACGTCTCTTGCCGGATGCATTGAGGAAACAATTAAATTGATCTCCTAAATTCAGCCTTGTTATTCCCGTTTCCTTTTTCAGAGAAAGTCCCCATTTTGTGTTTTTCATAGTGCTGGAACTAGGCAAAGAGTAGGTTTTAGAAAGGCTACAGTAAATGTCACTGAACCATGCCTGTCTGGTTCTTCCCTTCTAGGGATATCTTTTTTTTTTTTTCTGTTCCCCATCTGTCCTGTTCCTACCTATATGTGCCACTTGGTTCATTTAAATAAATGTGTAGGGAAAAAATACAATTTAATGGAAGTCCGTTATAAACTCCAAAGTTTAATATAGTGGAATTGTAGTGAATTTTGCAATTTAAAATAAAGAAGCTGTTAGAATAACAGATCCACAAGTAGATTACACGGATTCAATTGACTTTCTTCCTAGTGCTTCCTGTGATTACTGATTTTGATATATGATCAGAAATCAAATGTAACGTTTTGGGGATACTGTAAGTGAACGTTGATGATTAGCAGATGGAGCTGTTGCTTTTTGGACAGTCTGAAATAGTGCTATATCAGAACAGAATAGTTCCAGCTTCCTCCTTTTGTTAGTTAAATGTATGAATGTCTGTAATAGAAACCTTACAAGAGGTAACAGGAGAATTTAATATGTACAAACCCAAGATGGTTGATACTGCTATCCTCTCAGGAGCAAATATTGAAATGTTTTTTACATCTACCTACCAAGGGAAGAGAAGAACATGTGAGAATTCTTGTGCTTTATTTCAGAATTTAAATGCCCAGACTCTTCTTCCTCTTAAGTAAATAATTTAACTTTATAAACATCAACAATATGAACTTAAAAATGCTTTCAGCAGACTCTAGTAGTAAAATAACAATTCTTCAGCAAAAGATTTTTATAGGCAGCATTATTTCAACCATTAGCTTTCATAAACTTGATTGCCATACTGATTTCCATTAGCATACTGTATTATATCCATTAAATATACCAAGACAAGTGGTATGCCTGTGCCAGGTACAATTCGTACAACATGTGAAACTTTGTCTAGTGTAACTCCAGATACTGACAGTACTGGTTTTGCTTTGGTCACAGTGTGGATGGGACAACTGGTTTGGTTTTCAAGAAAATTCTAACACTCCACTTTAAAATGTAGTTTTCGTGCTCAGTTGGCGTTTGTACCTCGGCCATAGGTTGTAACAGGTTTGCATCTGAGTTGCGTGCTGCATTTGAAAAAATACTGCTTTTTTTTGAACGACAACATTTTCATTCTCTTCATTCTCTTTTGCAAAGTAACACTGAATTTAATCAGAAACTGTAGTTGGCTGATTGTGTCAGAGCCTTGTGCGGGTTTAAATCATTCAGTCTGTAGTAGAACTTGCCTGAGTTATTATCAGGTAAATATCTGATTAATTCTAAGTTCCCTGTGGATTGGTGTAGCCCAGAGTTCCTTTTGCTTCAAAATAAATACATTTAAGAAAAAATTCTATGCTTCAATGGATTTTTCAGACAAGGACCGAAGCAAGTCCTTATAAATAGCAGAGTTCATAAACCGTGGGTAGGAGTCTCTGTGCATTAAGGTATAAATTTGAAGCTGTGCGTCATCGAAGGTGTGTTGTGAGGGTTCCAGCATATTTCGGTTAATAACTTCTCTTACTCTGGAGTCCAGACTGACCTGCGTATTAAAACAGAAAGTCACGTAAATAATAGTGGTGAATAGTACGTGTGGGGTTTTAGGTTTGTTTTATTGGTTGAAAAAGCAGTCTTTTTTAACAGTTTCAACTGGTGTCCTTCAAGAGTGTGAAAAAACTGCTAAATATACGTACGTAAAAAAAATTACTGTGTTGAAATTTGGAAGATGTAATCTCTTGAGTATGGACGGGGAAATTTTCTCACTGAGGTGACCTTACTTTGAACAAGGCGGCCTGCAATCTTGTTATGACTGAAACCTGAGAGACTGGCGGATTATCTCCAGACCAACTTCCTCCTCTGTAGTAGAGAGGACTTTTAATTTTTTGTGACGGTTCATTTCCTTGGGAGTTAGTGCTGTTGGAAAGGGACTGAATTTGGAGTAAGCAATATGATGCAGACGGAAACTGTAACCTGGGAAGCTCTTGTTTAATCAAATCCCTGTTAAAAAGCAGGCTGAATTGATGCGAACCACAGGTACGGCTATATAATGGTTCCATACAGCATATAATTAATGTTTTCATTGTTTTCTGCAAGGCTGTAGTGTCTGTAGAAGGATGTCAGTATTACTGGAATAGACTGATTAGATTTAAACAGCATTTTAAAAGTACGTAAGTACAGCCTGCACTAGAAACAACTAAGTTTGCGTTTTGCAAGGACATTGGAAGGTTTAAAATTTCATCCTACTTGGTAGGATTATGTTCAAACTGAACTGGGGTGTCTTCAAAACTCGACATATTTGTTAACAGTGAAGTGACAAGTAGTTTTGAAAATTTCCAGGAAGTCGGTGTGTTTGTTCTATGCGGTGTTTTGGCAGCTGCTCTTTGAGCAATTTGTGCTTTGCAAATAACGCTTTATTTGTGGTTACTGTGCTTTGGGAGAGACGCGCACACCCCCTTGCCCAGTGCAAGGAAAAAAGAAACTGATTTGTCCAGCAAATAAAATATAAGTTTAGCGAGGATGAAGTGATCATCTGGGTATTTGTGCCTCAGACTAAAGACTTCACATCAGCATGCCAGGGTAGCACAGGGTAGCACTGGCTCTTACAGCCAGTGAAAGTAGTTTTGACTATCTCACCTCAGTGATGGGTCTGCCTTTTTCCCCTAAATCTCTACTTGATGGCAGTGGAATGCTGGGGGGTGGGGGGGGGAGTTCTCCCTGAGTATTTTTGTAGCTTTAAACACATGTTAGAAATAACTGTGCAAAGCAGCATCAAAAAATGTAGTGGGGAAAGTAATATACCTCCTTTGGAGAAAGGATAGAAATATAATCTTCATAAATTAGTCTTGCTTTTTCTTCAATGACACTTTTGTTGGATTCTTGTTTTAGTTCCTCGCAGGCCATCCAGAAAAGCATGTTTTCCTCACTGAATTCTGTTCGTAGAAATTCACGAAAAGCATTTCTGCCAGCTGGAGTAAGCATCAACTTGTCAAATGATTGAGCCCAGGCATTTACTTCTTCAAGAGTAGGAGCAGGGCTTGAGGAGGAAGGAGAGGACAAGAAGAGAGAAATGAATGATTGTTACTGAAGCTGTTTGCAGCTGGCAGGAGGCATCTGGCATCACGATGGAACAAAATCGCAAGGTTCATGGGGCTCTTAATTCCTCACCAGAACTACCCAAGTGCAAACTCTAGTAAACATATTTATGAGATGCTTTTTGAAAGTGTGCTTATCAAAATCTCAAATGCAGATTACTGCTTCCACTTTGATGCAGAAATTGCAGTTTAGTGCTCAGAGTAATTGCAACAAAGTCCCTTTGCAACAGCTAAGCATTTTTTTTCCTATACCCAATAGTCCTTGTTGAATCTTGTTAAAAATTGAATGAAAATATGTAGAAAGAAGCAATGATTCAAACCCTGTAAAAGGCACCCTGCTGTCTGTTAGTGCTTTACAGGTGCTGCTATCTGTTCGAGCAATTCTGAAGAGGAGCCTGACTCTTGGGAGGATCTGAGCTCCTCTTTATATTTACTATTTTTGTATGGCCGAGCGCTGCCAGTTAGCTTCATCACATAGGTGCTGGGTGGGAACAGGATATATTTAAAAATTATTTCAGAAAAAAGGGAGACTGTGGTTACAATGCTGGTTTTGATCTGCTGTGTTATGGAAGTGGGGATGTGCTTACAGGGTGCATATAAATAATGTAAAAGATTATAGATCAGACCTTTGCTCCCTTAGGATGTAAGAGACAGGTGACTGCAAATTCAGCATAAATTACAAATAAATAATAATAGTTATTTGCATATTTCAGGTAATTCACTTTATTTAGTACGGTTTGCTGGGTTTGTTTCATTTTAGCTTGACAGAACACTTCATAAAGACTGTACCTTTCCTCGCAGTTTGGAATACCCTCTGTTTGGAGTTCGTGCGATGTTCTCCTTGCTCTCTCTTCGTCTTGATTTCTAACAGTAAGACTGCAAGGTAGCAAACAAAATTTTAGTCAACTTTATAAAGGAAAAGGCTGAACGTACACCAGATGCTTTTCCTCCGATATTTAAAAAAAGATCATCTAAAAGGACAGAAGCTAACAATAGCCACATTGCCCTTAGTGATACTCTGACGTGAATTTTACAGTTGTATAAACCTGGCAAACTTTAATGTAGCTCAGTGCCGTTCAATGTTGTATCACATAACCTTTCTATTCAGGGGTCAGAGATTTGTAGAAGATCTCAAGTTGGAAGGGACCCGTAAGCACCATGGAGTCCAATTGCCTGCATATATGGGAGTACCCTTTATCACATATGGAATCTGTTCTCCATTGAGGCTTATTATACTGTGTATGCTCAATGCCATGTTTTTACTTAAGTTAGACTTGATGCACTGGTTTTATGTGAGTTAGATTTCACGGTTGGTTGTTTTGGTGTTTGGTTTTGTTGTGTGGTTTGTGTGTTTGTTTTTTTTTTTTTTTTTTTTTTCTCCTTGGATACTTCTCATATCCATAGGGCCTGATGAGAGTCAAGACTCTGGTTTAGAATGGTGATACCATGTTACAAGAAAGCCAGAGTTCAGAAGCTGGAGCACGTTTTAAGCAAGCTAGACACGTCTCTATGTGATGTTGGAAGTGTAAGCATCTTTCAGAGTTCAGATGTAGATATAGCCAGATTGCGTGGTAAGTGATTGCAACTTCAAGAAAGTGATAGTATATGCTTCAAAACGTGAGGCCTGGAGCACAAAGAGCAGATATACCATGGCTGAATATCATTTTCAGTATGTCTGACTGAAAACAAGTATTAACTTGTTTGTAGAATTACAAAAAAAGATAAATGTTTGCTGCGATCGCTAGTGATCGCTGAGAGTTTTTCACGTCCCATGGAAGGGTAGCTGTCGACTCTTGCTGCTTTCGTCAGATGTTAGTTTAAATAACTCTATTTTTAAAAAATTAATTTTGTAGTTGCAGATGATTCTTTTTCATTTGAGACTGGATTTGAGAATACACATATTTCTTTTTAGGGAATGGAGACTACGTTCCAGTTCACAGGCTATCATAGTTTAGTGAGAAACGCATGTGCGCGCACACACATACGTTCATATCATCGGTAAAGCTGCTTCAAATTTGTCAAGGAGAAAAGGTCCCATGAATTATAACCTGTAATTTGTATGAAATGGGTCCTCTAGCTGAAATAAAGCAATACAGTTATTTTTGTTAAAACTTCTAGGAAAATACCAAACATAATTTCTTCGTTTGTGTCTTACCTTTCTTTAATGCTAATGTTGTAACTGTTTTGTTGCCTTAATCTGTAAGACTCTCATTGATCCCTAGTGAGGCTTTTTGTTAAACCAGTTGATTTTTCTGTCCTTTCTGCCTTCTAAACTCATGGCGTTGGCTTATTTGCAGCCTCACTGTTTACTGGTTATCTCCTTCTTCTGCTTTCTCTACTGTTAGTCCGTAATCTGCAGAGACCTGCTTTTCCCTTTGCCAAGGCAGTCCATGCACTGAAGCAGTAGGGAAGCTTTCCTACTGTTAAGACGGAGAGCAGATATTGCAAACATATATAATTTTTTTTTTCTGCAACGTATGAACCATACATTCAAACAAACGAACTATTTCAATTCACCTTTTCCGAAAAAAAAAACCACAAACCCAAAAAAGTAAGCAGTTAATGTTAGTTCTCTATTCTTTTGGGGTGTATAGGTCTCAATCCTTTACTACCCTTTTTACCAGTGATTCTGGCCTTTTTTTTAATATGAAAAGTGATACGTTATGTACTCCTCTCACACAGACAAGAAGTGATACGGCTGTCAGAGTTATTACTGGATTGAGGGGAACCAACAGATCCAACAGAAAGGATTACATCTTCAGAGGATAGTGCACTAAAAGGGAGAAAGACAAAAGAAATAACAAAAGCTTCCTTAAGAGAACATGACGTGCCTCAAAAATGACTCGTGGGAAAGCTCTTTCCCTGGAAATGTACAGGTAAATGAAGAGACTAGTGCAACACTGCATCTTCTCAGGATCTGGAGGAGCAACAGGCTGGAGCCTTGAGTTCTGGCTGTAGGAATGAACACAGGCTCTGAGCATCCAGCTGAGAGACTCATTTCACTGTTTCTTCATTCTAAATCTACTATTAAGAGCATGCTGAATATTGGATGTTCAGCAGCTCAGCTGCATGACTCATGTAGACTGTTATTTTTATTCCTATTCATAATTTTTCTGTTCAAAGTACTCGAGCTATTTTGAGGAAAGGCTCTGTGAATAGGGAATATAAATAGCTTAATTGTGGTTTGTTTTGCATTTCTTGCTACTAGAAAACAATTGCTCTCAAAAAAATCAGAAATTATTTTAAAGCTAAAATAAGCTGCTCTGTTTTGGAGCCTGTACTGGTTTTCCCAGATGATTCTGAAATGCAAATAGGAATTTTAAGCACCATGAAATTTGGCTACTTTCACACACCTTATTGAGTAAATTGCTTTCTTGGAACTGTTGGAGTAGTGAGGTGCACAGAAAATGAGCATCCTGGAAAACATCAGGTAAAACGGTAAAAAAAAAAAAGCACTTTATCAACAATTTAAAAGATAATGCAAATTTTATGTACTCTGACTTAGTAGGTGAATGTGCCTTATTTTTTCCTTTTATGGAAAGGCACGTCTGTGCAATGCAGCTCTGGACTGAGCCGTTTGCAATTGCACTGGACAACTGTTCAGGTGACGCTGGTATTTGTATGGGATGCTTTAACATAGATGCCATTCTGCAAGGGAGCAAACTCTGATCCTGTGCAGGCAGAGTACTTACTGTCTCTTTAAACTCTACCTTAGATTACCTCTGAGCACCTGCTGAAAAGCTTGGTAGGATCAGAGCCAGAGTACTTGGCATCTTGCAAAAAAAAAAAAAAAAAAAAAAAATTCCAAGTAGCCTCTTGTCCTTGCAAAATACTCACTATTTGCATCAGAGAGGGCAGAATTGGGTATCTCAGCTTCTGATGAGCTGAGTACCAACAGCAGAGGAACCATCGGCCTGCTCTTCCCTTGCCTTCTAAAGGTGTTCTCCAAAGGGTTTGCTACCAGCTGCTGTTGGAAAAAAATAATGGTGGAATAGATTCCTAGACTCTGCTACATGTCAGGTTATTCACAACTTCTTCCCTTCACCTCAGCGAAGGGTTTGCTTGCTCTGAAGTGTTTATGTGGTGGATAGTGCTATAATAAGCACTCAACTTTCTGTCAGTGTTTTGGTTGAACTCCTATGCCTGTTTAAGACTTTATTTCAGTGCAAGTTCTGGTCTTGCCCATTAATTAACACTTGGCCCCAAACAGATACAGGTCTTTTGAGTGTGGGAAGCTTTACTCCAATTTTGAATGAAATCACTTGGATCTGGAGGAGCTGGTAAGAGAAAGAAGGTGAACATATCATTAATTTAAGGAATCAAGTGATTCCTTTTCCTCTTTTGCTTTGCTTCCCTGATAAATTTTCCTCCTTAACACCTTGTAATGGGAGTTCTTCTGAATTATGTTCTGCTTAACTCCTCATCTTCAGCAGATACCAACAATGTTTAAAGTCTCTGATCCCAAGGATTAACTTCATATGAATTGCAGGTGCCATGAGTTGCCAACACTAATTAATGGTGACAGATCCAGTTGCCTTTGAAACAAAAGAACAGTGCTGGGCACCTGGTTATTCATTTTCTGACCTACACATTTTTTTGCCTTCTCCTAATTCCATTTAACACAGCCTGTGCTCCTTCTTAATACCCAGTCCTAAATCTAAAGCTGTTACATATTCTGGTATCGCTTTCAGTTTTTAGTGGAAGCTCTGGTGAAGCTCAAGGCTGAGGAGAACCAGTCCTGCACGAAACAGACCTTCCATTACACAGTACTGACAACAAAAGTACAACAGAGATACTGTACAGATTATTTTTTTTTTAAAATCTGTTATTTCAATGGCAGGGAAAAGAAAAAACAGAGTGTGAAGTGGAGTAGAAGGTTATGTCTAGTAGTAGAGCACAGTCATCTCTCTTAGTCCCAGACTCTCATAACTACTCAACTGGTTTGTTTGGTTTATGTTGTCCTATGCACTGGCTGTTACCCCTTTCCCCTCTCCCTCCCCAATATTCTGTTCCCCAGAGGCCTGAAGGAGCGGGGTTACCATGAGCAGCTGCAGCAACAGCACCAACAAAAGCAGCAGGCGTTGGACCCGCGATTTCCTGTGCTGTGCTGAGCCTGTGCAGCGCCTGGGGTCTCCTGGGTCGTAGACATCTGCCGCTTGCGCATCTCCATCCGCTCTGATCCCATGGGCTGCAAGACAGCAAGAGAAGGGGGAAGTAAGAAACATTTCTCTTATTTTTTTTTTTCTTTTCCTTTTATTTCCTTTAAAAAGTCTTACCAAGAACTGCCGAAGGCCACAGCTCCAAAGAAACTGAAAAGCTAAATGTTTGGTTTTCCCCCACAAAAGCTCTTATGTGTTGAATCCTTTGGAAAATTCACTCATTTTATTGAAGTGCTGTGATGGAAGGCAAGTGGCTAATGAATTCTGCATGTGGGTGGGAATACAAAGAGAGTGGCGATGGTGAGAGCAAAAGGTGGAAGTGAGGGGTCTCAGAGAGCTGCAGCTCTTAGGACAGTGGTATATAAACCTCGGAGTTGAAAAGGGTTTCCTGAGGTATTGACTTCAAGGTCGGTCCTAAAGAAAATGTTACAGAATTGAGGTAGTTGGAGCCTCTTTTTTTTTTTTTTTTAACTTTCTGTTGATTAGCCAGTGCAAAGGCTTAGTGATGCCTGAGTGAGACACTTGAGCTCTCTTAAAAATCTGTTCTTTGGTGACTGTTGAGGATGTCTCAAATCTGCTGGTTGCCCTGTAGCAAAGAGGAAAGGCCAACGCTTATCTGTCCACTATAGTCTAATTGCCACAGTTTTTAAAAATGTTATTCTCCCAAAAAGGAATCAAGTGCTGCTTTGAAGATGAAGAATTACTTGTGGAGAAAACACATGACAGTACAGCATTAAGATTTAACATGCTGGTTTTGGTTGCCCTCCCCCAGCTGAAGAGGGCATGAAACAATTTTTGGTGGAAGCAGTGGTTGTGGTTTTTGCACTGGTCTAGGAAACCTTTTGAGAGCCTGAATTCTGCAGATTGTTCAAAGAAGTGGTGTCAATGAAAGGACAAGTCCCCTTGAAGTCCCTGTCCTTTTCTGACCTATCTTTCTATGAGCTTCAAACTTGCTCTACAGCACTTGGTAACGCTCTCCCTCTTGTGCTGAGGGTAATGCCATACCTAAGTGACAGATGTCTTCTACCGAGGAAATGCCAGCTTGTACAAAGATGAGTATGTCTTTCTTCATTTTGATTGTATCTGATTTTTGGATACATAACTAGTCCTCCTCCTGTGTCACGAGATCCCTTTGTGTGTAGGTTTTTCCATGTTGCTAAACCTTCTTTTGAGGCCATGACGATTGCAGGGGAACTAAAATTAGCTGCCACAGATTTTGAGTTCTTTGTTTCAAGTCTGGTATTAAATAATCAATAAAAAAGATCTGATGAGCTGAATACTGGAGGGTTAAAAGTTGCCTTCCTTTCTACAACGTTTAGCCAGGTTTAGGAAATACTATTGTTGTAACTTGGGGGAGAATGCACGTTGTCACAGACTTGACAGAAGTGTCAGGAGAAGAAAGGAGATTATTTTAGCAGAGTGCAGCATTAAATTGTGCTGGATTTTTTTTCTGCTGGATTTTTTCCTCTCCTATAGAGCTTAATAGTTTTTGTTTTTGTGAGAACCACCCACTCTCCCAAGAGAAGAATGCATGACATGCTGAGCAGAAGATGCACCTGTTTTCCAGGAGGAATAAAATATAAGAACAACAGGACAGATAGAAACGATAACCCATTTTGTAACACTGCAGACCTAATCTGACAAGTAATACCGAAGTGCCCAGAAAAAGAACATAGCTTCCAAAACCCCACAACCTTTCTCGTTTCAAAATGTGGAAGAACAAATGTGAAATGTAGAACACATTTGCAGATTCAGGTTTCTTTCCTTCAGGGTTTCAAATTCATAGGAATAGAACAAACCCCTCAGTATTAATTTCCTTTCAGATACCTATACTTATTAAAATAAAGCATCTTCTTATGTTGGTTAGAAAGTGATAGCAAGTAAAGCGTTATTGGAAGGGTAATATATCTAACAACATTTCAGGCTTCTTTGGACAGTAAACAATTATTATTGATCAAAAAAGTGTAACTTGGATTCAGATACGTCCAGTTTATAGAGCCTAATCCATCCAGTCTTACTTTTGAGATGCTTTATGTGGCTAGTTCACATGGTCCTACCTCTAATCCGTATTACAATTGAACTGATGGTGGTCTGAGTGGAAAAGCTGGTTCCTGTTTGTTGTTTTTCCAAGAAGAAAGGTAAAGGACGGTGGAAATAGAAAGAATACATACTTCCTCCCCATCTCATCCTACTTAATGAAAAAAAAAAAAACCTTTCTGGATCCACTGTTATACCATTTCAGGTTCTTCTTCAGAATGGTTCTTTGACATCTTAAATGCAAGGGAAGAGTACGTAAGTAGCTGTATGGCAAAAACTGCCCAGCAGCATTATGTTCTGTGTTTCATTGGTGAATCGTATGCCTTAGAAGTTTTCTGGCACTATAGTTTTTTTTGAATGTTCATCATTGCATGATTTCTCACAGAGTTTATGGAAAATGAAGGATTGCGCAACACAAAAATTTGAGATGCGTTTTTTCAGATTAAATGATGCATGTTCATTCCTGTTTGGCAGATGTATACAAACTTTCTCATTGAATAAGCAAGTAGGTTTTGGTCATTTACGTGATGAAGATTTGCTTTGAAAGATATTTTTAGCAGATAAAGCATGCTTTCATGATAGCAGAGCTGTATTAGAGTAATGGGAAATAAGAGAAAGAGGACTGGAATATATCTGTTGGCTTAAAGACGGCTCAAGCTTTTTGAATTACAGAGCTCTCTAGTGATTATCGTGCATGTATTTCCTGTGGCCCTTGACAGTCACATTGTACATTCAAATAGAGGTCTGGAGTGGATCGCAAACTAACCAGGATGGGACTTTCAGCAGTGTATTAGCAGGAATACTGTGGCAAGATACAGGAAGTAACGTCCTCCTCTGCGCAAGTACTATGGGTATCATGTTCCAAAAAAGATAGAACATCTGTCTCATCACCTAACAAGACGTTTATGCAGAAAGACTGTAGGAGTTTGGATTGTTAATCTAGGAAGGGGAACTGAGAAGCATGTTGATCTCCGGGTCAGTAAAAGGTTGTGATGTTCTACTGTTCTCTGTTTCTTTCAGAGATAAATAATGAGTTAGCTTAGGCTAAATAAAATCTAGGCTCGATTTTATGAGATAGCAAGATGGAGAGCTGGGCAGCGATGCAGGTTATTACAAAGTTGTATAAACTCCTTTGGCACAGATATTATTAAGACCCAAAAGACAAAAACGTATCCAGCTGGTGCAGGTTCAGAGAACAAGCAATGAGTAAGTGATCCATCCCAACATGTTTTTTCTAACTTCATTCTTCCCGGTTTTGGTTGGGGTTTTTTTGTTTGTTTGTTTGTTTGTTTTTAATGCAGCTCTGGCTCTAAACCAAACTGTCGTCAAGCACATCGTTCTATACACCCTTCTACCTGGACAAACTCCCCATGGCTACATAAGAATGATTAATCTGCAGGAGAAGTTGGTATCTTACATATTAAAAGTCCAGATTTTTGTGGTTCATCCTCTAACCAGAACTGCAAAACAAATTAAAAATGTTCATGTTTGCGGAACAATTTGTTGCAAAGCTATATCCCAGTTGTGACCGTGCTGAGACCGTGTAATGCCAGACGTGGGGCCTGAACACACATAGGCTGCCTAAAGGATGTGTCATAATTTCGTATGTATATTCATGGATAAACACTGGCTTTATAGATTTCTTTGCTTTGAAAAAAAAATGTAATTAAAAAAAAAAAAAGGTAAACCAGGGAAACACAAACCCTGTCTGTACATGGTGATGTAAGAAGTTCACCACAAGCTCCCCGTCTGATGTTTTTAACTCTCCCATAAACTCCTCCTTGGCTGGAATAGAGGCAAAGGCACAGACACTGAGTTTGTGCGAGTCAGCTAAGGATTCATTTTCAAAGAAAAGTACCTTGAAAAGCATCGAGACTATCCGAGTATGACTGTACCCAGGGAAGTATAACAATCTTGGAAGGCGTATGGGAAAAAAAGTCATAGAGGTGAAGCAAGTTGTCTGAGATCGCGCAGTGAGCTAATAATGACAGAGCCACTAATGGGACGCAAACAGAAAAGCCTTATTTTATGTCCACAGTTGTTTTTTCTGCTACCTCTAGTATATCCAAAATTTCACAATGGGTCCTCAAAGTTCTCCATCACACTTTGCTGCTTCTTGCTGCAGCCACCACAGCTGTGTAATGCTCCAGTTACTGGTTTGAGTTGTGCTGTATTCAGGAATGGACAGTAAATTTATCAGCAACTCCAGTGAATATTATTTGTAGGAATTCATAAAATTCCTTGCTTCTTTACAGTACCACCCACATTAGCAACAATTTAAACAACTGCTTGACTGACTTGTGGATCTGTGGGGATGGAGGCCGCTATTTTTTTGCCTTCAGTAGACTTCAGGTGCTCAGGGCAAAAAGGAGAGGGGTTTTTTTTAGACATCCCAGTAAAAAGGTTTTCTGTTCATATAATGTTGTTGTTGTTAATTTGGGATATCAGATGGTCTGAGTGGGTCATGCAGTAGGTGTAAAACCACTTTGAGAATCTAGTGCCTCTGTTCTTTGCATCAGCGACGAGACTAACAGTATGTATCAGTTGAAGGATTATTCACCTGTGGATCCTACGGCTATAGTACATGGTACCAGTGACTGGTGACCTCTTCAAGTTTATTATTGCACAGTATTAGGTCAAAGAGCCTCAAACAACTGTAATCAAAACCAGTGGACGTGTGACTGCTAATTTTGCAAGAGGGCTTTCCTTTTTTTTCCTAGACTGATGCTGTGGGTGATCAGTTTGTTTCAATAATGAAAAATCTCAATCAGCAACAGCATTTTTAACTAATAGCTTACCTTAAAGTTCTTAAAGGGAATGACACATGTTGACAGCTAAATATTTTTCTTTCCCTGTCCTAGTTGAGAATACACTCGGCAGACCCACAGGTGGTGGAGTGGGGAAGCAGGGTAAGAGGCACGTGGGTATTGCTCCCCCGCCAGCTGATGCATTTCATAAATAGCGTAAGAGGTGGCCTAAACTTGTCCCCACAACCTGACACTGATGCTTAAATAACGATCTCTGTTTTCTTACACCAGTAGTATGATGTTGCAAGAGAAATGCATGTTCAGAGCTGGGCAGGGAAAGCATTAGTTGTAGCCGTAGCTGGAAGACTTTGGAGCTCGAGGAGCCCCGAGAGCTGAAGTTTGTATAAAAGTGCATTCAAGGGTGAGGGATAGTTCAGAGCTGCTATTCGGCTGTAGAACAAAAGGGTGCATTCCTGAGGAAAACAAGGCGTACAGCCGTCCTCCTACCCCTGCTGCTGTCAGGCAGATCACTCAAATCTGACAGGAAGCATCGAAGTGGGAAAGAACCTGTGACTGAACTGGACAGATTTCTCCTCATAAAGAAATTTTATACTGCAGTTAGAAAAAAATGAATAAATTAGGTGCATTTTCTATAAACATCGGTTCTTCCATCAGCCCAAAATATTCTGTTCCTTATTCCTAGATGTGCACTTAGAAAATGGCAATTGGTAAATAGAGCTTGTTGTCACACCAGCCTCCCAGCACAGTCGCTTATTTGGTCAGGTGACAATCTGAAATAAAAAAAAGATGGAGGTGTTCTTTCTATGGTTTTCAGTTCGCATGGCATGCAATTAGTATCTGGTTTTAAATGGATTTTGACACTGGCCAGTGTCAAGTATTTTCTGTTTTGTTTCCCTGGACAATCAAATATAAGTACATCAATCAACAAAGAGGGTATTTTCTTAGGAACATCAAGATCTCGTTGTGATGAGAGAAAATTCCATCCTAGTTTTTATACATTCAATTTTGAAGTATTAATGCTGATTACATGTAGCGTGTGTCAAATTTTCAGCTACTGAAAAGTTGGCCAGTGAAGAGAAAGGGATTTATGCCAGCTGAGGATCTGATCTGGCACTTGTATTGATGCTGCAGAGAAAAGTGACTTGATACCTCGGGTTGGACTTCATACCAGGCAGTGCTAAGCAGAGGTGTTAGGAATTTTCTGAAACGCCTTTCTTCAAAATTTGTATAAATGTTTTGTTTTAAAATCCTCCTTCTGCTTCCTGAGTGCATTTACACAGATGGTTACAAACAGTGAGAGTTTTATCGCTGAAAGTGGCTTTTTCCATCTCACTAAGAGAATGCAGAGGGTGAATGTGTGTCTGTGCACATAAACTGCTGTTCTCTATTTCTGTTCTGGATAGCTTTGTATTTATTCTTTGAGAGAACTCTTACTGTTTTGACTATAATGTAAATTTAGAGATGGACTTTTTTATTTTTTCCAAGGTAGTTTAAGTATGTTTTACATTTTTTAGATACGTTTCTTTAACTAGTTAAAGATTCAGGCCTATGAGATGCAGTTCTCCTCTTATTCTCATTGAGGTCCTCGCAAGTTCAGGAAGACCGACATCTCCCAGCTTCAAGCTCAAATTACTGCTCTGGTTTTGGTTGGGGTTTTTTTTGAGTCACTTTGGTAGTCACATTGAGCTCTAGTGCTTTCCCTGTTTAGTATTCAGGCAAGGTTATGCTGCTGCTTCAAGGTAAGAGAGGAAGGTCCAGGAGGAGACCTTACCTCTGAGCCCAAATGGAGGGATTCATCAGCCTAGTTTGTGACACGTTTATCCTCTAATACACCTGGATATCAAAAACCTTGGATGCTTCCTGGTCTCTCGTTCTTGTTTAATTCCCTAGCACCTTAAACTCCCTTACTAGGATGCTGTTCTACAAGAGATCCATACCCTAAAATTTGCCTTGCTGAGGAAGAATAAGCCAATCGAAAATTGCTTTTCTTTCTCTACGTTATCTCCCTCACACCAAAATGGCGATTTCACTGCTCTAAACTCCCTCTGCCTCGTTTATCTTCTCAGATTTCCAGACCTCTCAGAAGGTGCTATGAGAACGAACAAACTGTGCGAGAACCCTCTGTGCTGGATGCTCTCTGCGCTTTGAGAATTGGGGTCTGCCTTCTCTGTCTCCACCATCTGGAGCAGATACGTGCCTTCCTTGAAAATGGGTTTGAGAAGAAAACACAGGAGATTTAAAAACTGGAGATGGACCGCTATCTTGTACCTGTTTTCTAAGGAATCCAAATGTATTTTTAGACGAGTGATGGAATGAGGTGAGATACCTTTAACCAAAGGCTTTCAACCTCTACCATCTCCAGCGTTGTTTAACCCCAGCCTGGGTACAGTTTTAGCCAGCTGCTGGATGTAAAATGAAATGTACCTCTGTCCGATTGGATCAGTTTGACTGCCCAAAGTAATGACAGCACTGCCAAAGACACCTACGTCTGCTTGGTGAGGGCTTGAGTAGCCATAATTTAATAGAAAAAATATGACTTTCTGGTTCATGTGGATAGGGAAGGACTAAAAGGTGCTATTCTGCCAGTTTCTGAGTAGTCAATTGGATCTGATTTTGCTACTATCAAGTCACTGTGGGGAATCAAATCCTTGAACAGGACAGTCAGTCAGTGTCCAGATGGTATTGAGAACTTACGTTGCAAAAGTCCTTGTAGTGGTGGTATGTATGGACCAGATGAGACTCTGAATTGTGCTTTGCTGTGCAGTTCTTACACCCAGCTGGCCCGTGCTCCTTGGGACCGCTCCAGCACAGGCATGATCCATCCCTAGTGATTATCTTGAGCTACATACAAAACATCTCCTAGCTACCTGAATTGTGTACAAAAGGCTGTCCTACGTGATCATTTCTGCATCCGCGGGAAGTTTCTTCTGGCTACTTACAAGTCTCCTCTGACTGCCTGCAATCTGTGTAGAGCTGCATCAACTCTGCAGCCTTGGAGTCTCTGGAAGGACCATATTCTCCACTCCAGATGTTAATCAGCACATTGAAACATAAAGAAACCTGTCTAGGCACAGCGGGTCCTGCCTGGAGGAATCCACAGAACTATCCAAATCCCGTGTGGAGCGCAGCGATTAGTTAAAGACTTAATTGAGAAAGGGGAGTAGGACTTGATCAGCTTGTGTCTGGTTGGTTCACTGTTTCAAGCCAATCTAACGTAGCATCTATGCAGATGCCTAAGTGCAGAGTTTCTGGATCTCCCAGGGAGCTGGGGGCCTCCTCCATATAATGGTAACAACAAATTTAGTCCATTACAAAAATGTCCCTAAAAAGCAATGAACCAAAAATAGAGGAAAAATAATGGCACACACATGTTCTTGCTTCTTATCCAGCTAGACAGCATCTATGATTCATATAAAAAGTACATGCTCGTGTTACTAAATAAATACTTAAAAAAAAAAAAAGAAGAAGGAAAAAAAGTCCAGGGATTTAAGCCAGCATCTGAAAAGCTACTTTTGAAAATAGTGGAAAAACTACTGTATGCCTTAAGAGTAATGTTGAAGTACTGGAATAAGTACATCTGTCATACCTGTTCCACTCCAAGGCATGCCCGTCTGACATTCAGATTATGAGGCATTTCTCTGTGTAACCTTATGAACGCAAATGAGTGTGAAGGTCAGGAATGAAAATTATTTCCCCGGTTAAAAGCACCTCGGATCATATTTGGCTTAGTTGTAACATTTATAGTATTTGCTAATCTCTCAGTAGAAAGGTGGGCTACCAAGAAAATAGCCTTCCCAAAGGAGGAATATTTAAAATCTGAGCCACGAATGTCACATTTAAAAAACAAGACCCGCACCAAATAAAAAAAAAAAACCAAAACAAAACAAAACCAAAATACGAGAATACATAGAGAAGAAGATTGTAGACTAAGCTTTTATACTTTTATCATCATCTTATGCTAAAGCATAATGGCCATTTTTTCAGCTCAAAGTGCAAAGATACTATTACTTGAACGTGATGCGTGCTCCTCGTACACGTTACAGTTAGGCAAGTGTGCAAACCTGAACTCGTGCTGGGGTCCGATGCGTGTGGCCAGAGCATGGAGCTTTCCCAGTAACCATCCAATCGCCACGTGAAGCCCTGTGCTCTAATGCTAGCTGACAGCCAGCCGGAGTGAGTGCACGGATGTGGATCATCATAGTCTAGATATTTTTTGGTAAATGCTTTGGGCCTGATCCAAACGCCATTAAAACAATGGAAACCGCCTCTTGGTTTCAGCGGGCTTTAAGTGAGGTTACGTAAATCTCGCAATTGCTGCTCGGATCCCCCCAGTAATGGTCACCAGTGAGCTGGAAGAAAGAGATTCTGTCGTTGTCTACTAATGTCATAAGAGGCTTGCAACTGGGGTCAAGCTCCAAGTGAACCTCTGGACCTATATTTCATTAATTTAGAAATATTTGGAGCTGCAACATACTCCCACTGAAGCCTGTGGCAGCTTATTGTCAACTGAAACATGAACGGGAAGCTTGATGCTCGTGCTTCTCCCTCTTCATTGACAAATTTGACACGCAGGCTTTCTGCCATCAAGCAACGTACAATTTTGGAGAGCGAAGAATTAATATATGTTAATGAACTCACCCACACATCTGCACATGCTTTAGGCATAGTTATCGGATTGCCCACTTAGGGAGTGAAGAGCAAGAGCTCCTCGGAGTTTTTCTATTATTGGAGACCTGGCATCTTGCAGTGGGGATGACTGAAATGGTTGAGGATTTACAAATGCAAGACAGAGGCTGGCAGCCAGGAGACTGGCAGCCACGCAGAATAAAGCAGCTTCTTATGTCACTGCTGCGCCCGAGTCCATCGAAGGCTTAAGTGGATAAAATTGCAAGAGAAAGTAGTATCCTTCCACGAGTTCAAATAACAACTCTGGGATGCTTTTGTGTAAAATGTCCAGAAATTGAGTGCCTTTACCTGTTTTATTTAATTTATTTTTCCAGAGGAGCAGCAGCTCAGAGGAGCGGGGTTCATCTATTCAGGTGAACGCGTTGCTTTACATTTCAAAGGCAAAGGCTGAAAAGGTATCACACCCCCAGAGTAACAGGTAATGGTGCCTTGATCATGTCACCTGTAACTGAGGTCCTTTTCTCCCAAGGGCTTAGATGTTTTCTGCTCCTTTTTCTTTGCTATTCAGTGCTGCACATTTGGCCGCCAGATCAGCCCGCTGTCTGCAAAAACACCTCCTGCACTGAAGTATTTTTCTTAGTAAAATCTGACTTTCCTGTTAAGAAACGTAGTTACTTGGGGTTTCAGTGGAATTTCTTTGTATTTTTTTTTTTTTTTAGAGGGATGCCCTGTATCTCCTCTGGTAGTATTGTAAAGTATTTCTTTACTTTGGATTTTATCACAAGAGACCTCACCGAAAATGTTATTCTAACGTGCAGTTAGCAGGGTCGCTCGCTGTCATTATTTCTCCTGCAATATGGGAAAGACACGAGAGAATTTTTTACCAGTTGCACAGAAAAAGCAACAAAAGCAACCTGCCGCTCAGGTCCAGCCATTTATGCGGGTGCTGTGACAGTGGAGCAGTAAAAATGCGAGTATGGATGTAACTTCATCCCATGCTGAGTCCCTTCACAAACTAGGTCACTGCAAACCGCAATTAAGTTAAATCAGCGTCAAGCCCTTCTCCTCTGCGCTGCACAGACTGGCGGCATCCCCTGCCTCGTCTTCCGTGGCAGCTGGAGTCAGCCTCAGCGGATGGATGTCAGTTCACACTGGCTGATCGGCTGTCTCAGAAGCAAAATTAAACAAAATAAACCCCAGGCTTCTCCAATCACGGGAGTTCTACCACTGATTCAGCCCTGCGCTGGCTGGCTTTACTGTCAGGGGAAGTATTTGCTTCTAGTTATTTTTACGCAGCTCGCTTTACAAAAAAAAAAATAAAAATAATTCATTCAGCCTAATATTTTACACACCTCTTTACTATGCAAAGAGTGAAAGTGGTACACACAGCAGATTGCTCTGCTCACTCCCATCGTCTCCGACTGAGCGCTTGGTTGCATCGTGCTTAATTATGAATGGTCTCCAAAAAAGCCCATTTTACTGTACTATGAAGTGACTCATATCACACAGAGCTCTGACAACTCGCGCTGGGTATCGGAGTCACATGGCGCTGTATTAGGCGGTGACTCATTTCATATTGTACTCAGTGCCGAGATCTGACTCACATCGAACTGTGCGAGGAGCTGACTGACATTGTACTGGTCCGAAAGCTGGTTTGAATCGGGATGACTCACCCTGGAGTGCATTAAATAGTGATTCACGTACCGTTTCCTATTGATTCCGATTGTCGCGATTCACTTCACGTTGTACTACACCGGCACCAGGCTGCTCCGGCAGGGCCCGGGCTCTGGGGCAGCTGCCCTTTGTAGTGCCAAGCGGAGTACTACCAAAGTCGATTTAAAGCTGAAGTAAGGTCAGAATTCGACTTAGCGTGCTGTCATTTCGGTTGTGACGCTCCCTGGATGACTTTGCTCCACCTGGCTCTGACAAATTTTGAAACATGCCTATAGACAGAAAGTTAAGAGTAACAAGCCTCTAGCTAAGAATACCCTGTTGCTTCTGAATGCCAGGAGATCTCCGCAGTGTTTCCAAGACCCGCTGCCTCCTTGGGGTAACTTTTAGTGACGCAACGAGAGAATGAATTTTTCGAAGTGACCGAGTACTGGTAGTTTCCCAGGCTTCAGGTTCATCAACTTGTGACCTGGGCTCCAAGAGACACACAAACCTTGAACTCTGACAACTCCTTCCTGGTACTTTAAGCTGAGCCCTTAAAAATCACTACTCACTCTGAAAAACGTGCACTGTCCTTTCCAAGGGATAAAGAGGTATGTAACAGCCAAGGGGATGCTTCCAGGATTATTTGGGACCCAGAGGAAAGATATCAAAATACATATCGATGGGTAGATAAGAAATTAAAGGGGAAATAAAGTAACCATTCTCTCATCTTAGGGCATTTTACAAAAGATAGCGCTAGCTTCATATTCAGTTGGCGTGAACATGCTCTTAGCTTAGAAAGACATTCCCAATTTTAACACTATGCTCCTAATTTTAACCTGATCACAACCAGGACTCTCCTAGCTGATAGCGATTGTGGTGCTTCGTTTAGCTGAGCTAGCGGTTACTGGTTTTTGGTCCTGTAGTACAGTGACAGCATAACTGGCACCACGGTACAACAGCTCCGCAGAGCGCTGGAGCTGACGCTGATGTTCTGACTGTGCAGCGAGCACTGAGGTACAAGGAGACTCCTCACCCCTTACATCACACCGGCGGCATGGTACGAAAAGTTTTGATCTTAAGTTTTTCAACAGCAAAAATGAAATAACGGAACGGTTGCACCAAGTCAATTACATCGGTATTAAATTACCGTAGCTCCTACTGGCATGTACAAGGATAATCTTATTTCAATGTCTGCAGTTGTGTCTGATTTGCATTACCTGCTTTTTCTTACCTACTGACATTAGCTAATGACAGAGCTCAGGGAGAGCTTTCCTCTCACCCGAGGAAGGCTGATACTGGGAGAGTGTATATGGAACAACTGGCTTGTTGCTACTCATCTCTCCAACTTCGCAGGGCAGCCGAGGGCCCGGGGGACTCCATTCACGAAGGGGCGGTGGGGTGATGGATGCTCCCTGATCTTCATCCCTACTCGTACAAAGAGGAGGAAGGGCCCCCGCGGGCGCGGCGGGAGCCGAGCCCAGGTGTTCCCCGCTCCGGGGCGAGGGAGGCGGCGCGGAGCGATCCCGGCCGGCGGAGCGGCGGGGCCGAGCCCGCGGGGAAGAGTCGTGCCCCGGATCCCGGAGCCGGGGGTTATCCCGGTGCTACCCGTGCCCTGCGCTGCCGAGCCGGTGGGAGCGGCGGGAGCCCCCGGGGAGGGACGGGGCGCTGCGAGCTCCGGCGTGGGGCGCTCCCGGCCGGCGGCCACCGACCCTCCGGGGGACGCGGGAGGGAAGCGATTTTGCGCCGGGTCCCTCCGGTTCCTCCCGGGAAGGGCGGACGCGGCTCCTCGCCCACCCCGGCCGCGGGGCCGCCGCCGGCAACGCCGCCCGTCCCGTCCCGCGGCACCCGGGGCGGCCCCGGCTGCGGGGCGGGGGTCACGGCTGCCCGGAGCGCGGGGCCGCGGTGGCCGGGCGGGACCGAGCGGTACTTACGGTGTCGGCGGCGGGGCCCCGCCGGGAGTCCTCGCCCGCTTCCCCTCCGGTGGCGGCGGGCTGGGCGCCCGGGGACGGCGGCTCGGCGGCCCCGCGCATGCGCTCGGCCCTCGCGGGCTCGTCTCACGGTGCCGGCCGCGGACGCGGGTGGGCTTCGCTCGCCGCGGCCGGAGCCGGGGGGAGCGAGGCCGGCAGCCAGCGCTCCTCGCCCCGGCCCCGGCACGACGGGGCGGGCTGCCGCCGGGGCCGCCCCCGGCCAGGCGAGAACAGCAGCGGGGGCCGCCGCGGCTCAGGGGCGGTTTGGAAGGGGAGCAGCCGCCGCAGCGCCCGCAGCGGGGCGGCGGGCTGGGGAGGGCGCGGGGGGAGCCATGGGGCCGGCGCCGGGGGGAGAAATGCCGGAGAAACCGGCGTGAGAGCGTGCGTGTGGAGTGAGCGGGTGTGGGTGCGTGCGCGCCCGGGGGAGGGGGTGGGAAGGGCTTGAAGAGGCGGCGATGCCCCCGCGGGGCTCGGTACTGCTGCTTTAACGTTCAAAGATGCCTTAAATGAGCGCCGTGCTTATAAACCCGGGACTGGAGCACGCTTGCATTTTAAGTAACTGCAGGGATGGATCTTCCCTCCCTCCCCCCCAGCCGCCTCCCGTCTTCCAGAGCCGCACAGCTCACCGCCGCCGGGCTCTCTGGTCTAGGTCTCCCGTTAAAGCGGAGCACGATGTTACGCGGCTGCGGCGGGCGGGCAGGAGCCGCCGGGCTCGGCCCTCACCCCGCTCCTCCGGTGCGACCCTCTCAGCAGCGCCCTTACCAACGCCGCCGCGTTTTGGGGACTACCTCACCCATAACGTCCCGCCACCGCGGCCCCCCGGGCAGTCCCAAACGCCGTCTGCCGGGAGGGTGCAGCGCCCGTTAACGGGACGGCTTCCGCTGCTTGTGTCGCCGCCGTCCCCGGGCAGAGCGGCACGGTCTTCCCGCGAAACCGAGACTGAGCCGGTGCATGAACGCCCTGCGCGTTCCCGGTTCCCGGAGCTGGGCTCCCGGTTACCGGGTGACCTGGCGGGCAGCCCTGCCGTCGGGGCTGCTCCCTTCCCGCCTGCGCACCGGGTGCGGAGCACGGCGGCGGCAGGAGCCAGCGGACCCGGGGAGCGATGGGGATGGCAGCTGGGGAGCGGCGGGCTTTGCCTGTGGAGCCCGGGGCTCTCAGCCGGGGGAGCTCACCCAGCGCCCGCGACGCTCCCACGCCGGTGCCGGCTTGGGGGGACGTGGGCGGACAGCGACTTCCCCGCTGCGGACGCGGCCCCACGAGCGGTACTCACAGCGCCGGGCGGCTCGGCTCCGTGGCACGCCGGGCATCTCCGGCGCTCCGGGGGGAGGCGGCTGGGCGGCGGCGGCGCCGGGGCCGGGCCGGGGGCCGGCGGCTGCTCAGCCCAGCGGCCCCGCAGCAGGGCGGCGAGCGGGCAGCGGGCGGCCGCCCCGCTCCCGGCCAGCAGTGCAGCCAAGCCCGCGGGGCCGAAGCGGGGCCCCGGGGCGTCTCGACGGGGCGCCGAGACGAAGCGCGGGCAGGGCCGGCGGGCGGGGAGCTGCGGCCGCAGGAAGGGGCTGGCGAGCAGAGCTGACAGCGGGGCGAGGGGCCCGGCAGGCCTCGGAGGCTGCGGCGTGCGGGGGAGGTGTGGGAGCGGGGGGACGGGGCGGGGAGAGAGAAAGAGAGAGAGAAAAACACAAAATAAGCATTACCGGAGGGGCAGGCGGGAGCCCTGCGCAGCCCAGCCCCGAGCGGAGCCCCTCCACCGCAGTGCTAATCCGGGGGGTGTCCGCCTTGGACCCCCACCGCTCGGTGCCTGGGTGCTCGGGGCTGCCCCCTCAGCACCCCCCCGCCCCCGCAGGCACGCTCTGGGTTTTCAACTTTTCTAAGCCGCCCCTTTTAGGTGCGGAGCGGAGGAGACTTCCCGTACCGAGCCAGCACCCCTTGGGGTTCAGGGCTGGCCATAGTGCCAGACGAGCACGGGGACGAGGCTGACCACTTACAAAACTACACACAAAGAGCAACCTCCCCCCGCCCCCAGAAAAACCCAAAACCCACCCAAAAAGACAACCATGGCCGGCGGGAGGAGCGGCGGCGGCGGGCGGGTCCCCGCGGAGCTGAGCGCAGCCCCCCGCCCGCGCCGCTGCCGGCGGGTCCTGTCCAGGGTCCTGAAACCGCTCCGCGGTTCGGTGTTGGCCGGGCGGCTCGG